>NC_082688.1:12500-622500 GCF_949987515.2 Delphinus delphis | reverse complement strand
GAAATATCGCAGCGCATTAAGTCGTGAGTCCCCGCTAATCCGAGCGGACAGGCCTGAAGGCGGCCCCTCGGCGGCGCGGCGGTGGGCACTGGAGCGTGCACTGCCTGCCGGGCCGCCCCGCTCGGGGACAATGGCCTTTCTTCGCACGAGGGGCCTGTGCGGGACAAGAGCCCCCTTTGTGTGCAAGTCTTGCCTCAGAGCGCAAGGGAGGCGCATTCGGCCGCCCAGACGCTCTTTGAAAGGCCTGAGCGTAACAGGAGACGCAACACACCAGCCCGCCTTCTGCCTCGGCGCCCGTTCAGCCCCGGCCGAGCCCCGAGCAGCCGGGCGCCCGGCCCCTGCGCCGCCATCGTGGCCGCGCAGCACATCCTCCACCTGGGCCTGGGCCGCACACCTCCGTTCCGACGGGCCTCCTCACCGGGAAGAGGGCCCCGTGTGGGGTGGGCCTGGGACCCGCCTGGGTGCCGGCCGCACCCCACGCCTGTTGGCACCCTGGCGCCAGAAACTTTGGGCCCCACGAGGCAGCGGGGGAGGTGAGCCCGGAGGGAGCCTCTGGGCCCTGGGTGCTGGACTCACCACCCAGGGAGAGGGCACCTTTGAGCCGGGCGCCCGGGGCTGCCCCACCTCCCCTGCCCTGCAAGGGCATCGCGTGTCTCGCATCTCGGGGTGCGCGGAGCCCAGGGCCCCCTGCGCCTGCAGCACAGCTCAGAGCTTCGCTGACAGCGCCCCCTTGCTGCTCACCCGTGGGCCCCGCCGCTCCCGACCTCAGCCGCAGACGGGTCATCCGCGGTGAACACTGGGCCAGGACCCCAGAGCTCCCGCTGCATCTCAGAACCTTCCGGGCTTCAACGAGGACCGCTGCTGCTCACGAAGGACACTCAGCAAACCCACCGAGCTTCCAAAAGCCCCCAGTTCCCACCCAGAGACCTGCAGCCACTAAGCCCCACGTTTGCGCTCCTGGCCCAGCCCTGCCCACGACAAGGGAGCAAAACGCCCTCCCCCTCGGGCGGCCCCCAACCCACATGCGTCGCACACGCTGGGGACCCTGACTGACGTGGCTGAGAATCTGCGCCCCAAGCCGGCACGATGCCCCACAACCGATCTTCTGAAAACCACAGGTGTGCCGGGGCCGGTCCCTGGGGTGGGAGCCAGCAGGGCCCTCGGGACGCAGACCCTCACAGGGTCACCACCACTGGCCCGACCCAGTCCGAGGGACCCAGCAAACAGGCAGGGGTGGGCACCACCCAGAGCGTGGCCCCCGGCTCTGGGGCAGGGCCGCACGACAGGTCCGGGAGGCCGAGCGCAGCCTACAGATGCCCGGCCACGTGCTCTGTTACCGACCAGGACTAGAGCACAGTGGCCAGTCCCCCGGCCTGGCGTGGTCGTGGCTTCAGGGCCCCCCACGCAGGGAGGGTCTGTCCTCATGGAGCAGCAGCTGGGCCCCAAGGGGCCTCGGCTCCCCTGCCCCCAGGCCAGCACAGGACCAAGTGACCTTTGGGTGAGTCTGGGCAGGGGCAGGAGAAGACAGAAGCGGGCCCCGGGTCTGATCTGGGCCCGGGGCACAGAGACTGCGGCTAGCTTCTCCCACACCCGCACTTCTCAGCCCCCCGGAGAGCAATTCTGGGAGTTAACAAAGGGAGCTGGGCCGCAGCCACGCGGGCTTCTGGGCCAGAGCTGGGCGTCCCCACGCTGCTGACCAAGGGGGAGAGGCCGGCGGGCACCTGGGGAGGAAGGGCCCTGAGCGTGGTGCAGACCAGGCAGGGTGTGGGGGGCTGTACCCAGCCTCTTTCTCAGTCGGTCAGCGCGAGGGGCTCCCAGGGCCGCCACACCAGGCACGAACCTGACATGGTCCCCAGAGCAGCTGGTCCCCAAAAGCCTGCACACCAGACATGAGGCCCCCTGCAAGGCCCCCCACGCTGGAGGGCAGAGGGGACACTTCTGGGCTCGGCGCCTCGAGCCCCAGCCTGGCTCCTGCCCACCCCGCTGACCCACGTGGAGGCCCAGCCCGTGGACGAGAGGCCCAGAGCCACAGGGAGGGTCTCACTCACTTCTTTGAACTTGCCCTCCTGGTGCAGCCGGTGGACTTGAGCCAGCAGGGGGCTCCGGTCTGCGTCCTGCAGCTGGAAGATGCTGACCAGTGGCTCTATGAGGCCGGGGGGGCTCTCGGCGAGAAGCTTGACCGCACGGGCCTGCAGCTGCTTCAGCCCTGGGCTGCCCTGGAGGCCCCAGACCCAGCTTCAGTGGAGGCGGCAACCGGAGTCGCGGGGCCTGATGCGGGTGGGGGGTTGGTGCTTGGGCAGGCCCAGTGCGGCCAGCACCCGGCAGCCCAGAGCCAGTGGGTGGACGCTGTGGGTGAGCAGGGGCTGGCTGGCAGGGGCACAGGCAAGGGAGCCGAGGTCGGCCCGGCGTGTGGCTCTCGGGAGGCCGAGAGCCCCCGACCACCGTGGGCGACCTCCACAGGCCTCAGGGGCCCGGCCAGGTGCGCGTGGGAAGCCCGTGCCGAGGCCGGGACGGGCTGGGAAGGGGCAGGCTGTGGGCCGCGGGCAGGGCTCACCCGGGCCGGCCCCGGGCACAGCTGTGCCTGCAAGCAGCGCTTCAGCTCACGGGTGACCCAGGCCTCCAGGGAGGGGCCCTTCCCCCGCCAGCCCCGGCTGCTGTCCAGCATGTCCAGGAGGGCGGCGAGCGGGTCCTCCAGGGCGGCGAATCCCCTCTGGGCTTCCTCCCGGAGCTGTGGAGACACAAGGCCTCGCTGTGTTGAGTCCTCCTGCCGGCCTCCCCCACCCGCACGGAGCCGCCCACACCTTCCTGGTCCGCTGCACCCAGGCCGGGCACAGGGACCGTCCAGGCCAATGGTCCTGCAAAGGCTGGGGCTTGCTCCCCAGGCCAGACCCTGGGCGGAGCTCCTCTGTGCCCTGACCACCCGCGTGGCACGCATGGGACATGGCGCTGGCCCTTCAGAGACGGTGACAGGTCAGCAGGGTCCAGCAAGCAACAGGAGACGGAAAAAAGGAAAAAACCCCAACTGAAAAATGCCTTTTGTTTACTTTTCTACCTCCTGTGCTGGGAAGCTCTGGGGGACACGTAAGAGCTGCAAGACAGAGACAAGAACAGGTGTGTCCCCAACACCCACGTCCAGGGGGACAACATGCATCTCACCACCGTCTCTAGAGCAGCCGGGCGTCCTCTGCGTGACCAGCAGGGCCCTGTGCACGGCCAGCCCGCCACGCCCTGCCCGCTCCAGTGGTTCAGGTCACTGTGGCTCCCTTGACCGAGGACCTGCTGGGGTCCGGCCCAGGGTGGACCTGCAGGCGTCAAGTGTGAGCTCAGGGGGCCGAAGCCCTCGCACCCAAGGGCTCTCTGGAAGGGGCTGCCCTCGCTGTGGCTGTTGGAACTCACCTGAGATGGCCTCAAACAGACCCTGAGGACAGCTGTCACCCTCCAGGATGGATAGGCAAGGCCACACACACCTCTCAGGGGTCTGAAGGGCACCAGCAGGGGGCTGCGGTTCCCACAGAGCCTGGGGGCCACCGTCCAGCATTGCCCGAGGAGGGGGCGGGGTCTCCATCAGCACCACACCCCTTGCTTGGGAAAAGGAAAGGTCTAGAAGGACCCAGCTCTGGCCTTTGGATTTGGATTTCCACGTGTGCTCAGGAGGGTGGTCCTGGGGACGGCCCTGGGGACCTGGCCCTCAGCCACCAGAGGGAAAAAGCTGCACTAAGGGGAGCTCACAATGAAAAACAACAGGACACACAAGGAGCAATTCACCATGATGGTGACCGCAAGCAGGGTGATCAAAGCTCTAAGAGTAAAGAACAGTAAGGTACCGGTTTGGGGATGAAAATAGAATATAAATATGTCTAGAATTATACAAGAAAATAAATCAAAACTAAGTAAAGAATAAGACGCAAGTGGCCCTGAGCGGTAGCTGCAGCCCTGGGGTGGAACTCACGCACCAGGTTTGGGCCCCAGGGGTTTACGTCTGGCCCCGTGTCGCCCTCCCGTGCTACCCCTGCCCTTGGCGTGGTGGGCTCAGCGTCCATGTCGACGATCCTCCGGACCCCTGGCTCTGAGACCCTGGCTGACCTCCTCTCTCCTTCCCTCCTGCCCTCTGGCCTCCCCTTCGTCTCCAGATTCCCCGTCCTGTCCGGTCCCTGAAAACTCCACGTGCTCTGCTGGGCTCCAGCTGCTCTCATGCGGCCGCCCCCTGGGTCCCTCTGCTGCTCCCGTGGCCCCCAGGACACTCTGGCTCACCTGCACCCTCGTCCTCAGGGCTCGAGCCACCGCATCTCCAGCTGCTGGCCCCTCGGTTATCACACACGTCTGAGCTTGGACTGCACAGCGTGGTGCCGGCTGCTCACAGGAACCCAGGACGAGCCCTGGTGAGCAAACGTGTGTCCCCTCCAGGCGGGAGCTTTCGCCAAGTAGGGAACTCGGAGTGTTTATATAACTAACCACAAAACAAGCCTGTCCTGTGCAAAAACCAAAACAGATGGACCGGGCTCCTTCACAGCCAGAAACAAACAGCTAAGCGACATCAAGACACAGCCCTGTGTTTCTCTGGAAATGTTGAAGGAGACACGGCGAAAATCAGAAAACAGGAAGGACGATGGACCCCTACACATCAAACCGGTGACGAACAGAACTCGGGGGGAAGGTGCGGCGTTAAATGCAGCATCGGAAACCAAGACTCCTGGAAACCGATGCCTTGGGCGTCCGGCTACCTGAAGGCTGAGATCAGCCCCGGGAAAGAGGCACAAGGCCGGGGGAGGGGCAGCGCTGCCGGGAGACGCGGGGGTCAGGAACCGGGAGGGACCTCCGGCCGAAACCGTGGTGACGTGGAGGAAGCGGACGCTTCCCAGAGAAATAAATCCAGAGACAGACACTCTGCCCAGGAACAACCATTAGGGAGACCGCCCCCAGGCTTCATTTGCAGGCCCCCCACCCGTGCCCCGCCGCCCCCGGGGCAGCGCCCGGCTCGTCCTCAGGCTCTGCGGGCCTCTGGCTCCTGCCTTCAGTGAACAGGGATGGAGGGTCGAGCCGAGCTCCCAAGCCGGCTCACCGTGACACCAGGGCAGAGGATGCCACCTCGCAACGAGCCCGCTCCCAACTGGAGGGCTGAAGAGCGCCACAGCCCCGTTGCCTGAGTCTCACCCTCAAGCCACACGGCACGAAACTGGAAAATCAAAAAACGTTTGGCTTTTGCAAAAACTCTGGATTCTCCAGCTGATGGCTAGAGACGGCTGCTCTCAGGCCTGAGCGCAGGCAGTGGATGGGCCGCTATCTGCCCAAGGCCCCGCAGCTCAGCCGGGCGGGGAGCCCAGGCCTGTCCAGAGAGGAGGCCGGCTGCCGGCCCTCCTCCACCACGCAGCGCTGTGGAAGCCTGGAGTTTACCTGCTCCGGACGCCTGCCCGACCAGCCTGCCCCAGGTCTGGGTGCCCTGCCCACCCTCGGCGGGCAGCTGGAGGCCAGGCTGGCACGAGAGGATGTGGCCCTCTCCCTCCAGCCACGCGTGGGCCCGTCCTCCCCAGAGCCAGGGCAGCCTCCCTCGCCCTTTCCATGCCTCAAGGGAGCAAAGTGCAGGGAAGGAGCGGCCGAGGGCCAGTAACTGCACCACCCCGGGGGCCGCGAGGCAGAGCTGTCCTCCTGGCACAGGTCACGGCGGGACACGGTCTGGGCAGTGGCAGCTGCCACTGCAGGACCCCCAAGTGGCCGTGGAAGACCCTGGCAGCCTCCCCGCCAGAGCTCCTCCCGCCGGACCACACGCATCCCCCCCGCTGTCCAGGCGGGCTGTCCTGCTGCCCCTCTGGGAGAGCTGGTGGTGGGCACAGGCCCTCCCTGCCTGCTCTGAGCGTCCAGCAGGCCTCGTCCCACGGCTCCAATCCCATGCACCCCCCAGAACATTCCGACACGGCAGCCTGCCGAGGCTGGCGGCCAGGTGCCCACACCCCGAGGGCTCACCTGGCCCAGCTCCCGAGTGGACCACAGCGTCTGCAGGGTCTGCAGGAGCAGCAGCGGGTCCCGGCCTGAGGGGACAAGACAGGGCCGAGGAGGGGCTGAGGGGCAGGCGGGGGCCGAGGCCTGGGGGCTCCCGCAGACGCTGCCCAGCGCTCACGGCCCCTTGTGCCCTCTCTGCCCCTTCCCCAGGACCGTGGCCCCGCCACCCAGCAGGGCTGCTTCCCGCAGTGCCCACCGGGGTGGGCTTCCCCTGACAGCTCAGGGAGCCTGGCCTCAGATTTAAGCCGCGGTGGGTTCCGAGTGGCCGTGTGAGTGGGGAAGGGGCGTCGGCCGCCGGGGCTAAGTCAGCAGCACTGACCTGGCCCCCCACGGGCAAGGCCCGCCCAGCGGGGTACGCCGCCCACAAACCCATCCACCACCCACCATGTCTGGCCTCTGGCCCCTGCCGAGGCCCCGAGGTGGTTCCAGCCTCTGTCTCCCCCGTCTCCCCTCTGCCCTGTCCCGGCCCCGGGTAAGCCCCATGCAGGCTGGCCACTCCCCAAAGCTTCCCCACCCCCATGGCCGCTGCTCCCTGAAGCCGCTGTCCCTGCTGCAGAACGGGGCGTGGAGTCATGACACAGGTGCCACTCAGCCCGGTGCTGGCCGGGACAGGGGAGGTCGGGGTCACCCTCCTGCTGGAAAAGGGTCGGCGCCCTCAGGCGAGATCCAAGGCCAGTGCCAAGGAGAGCTCGCTGGCCTGGAAAGGTCGCTGCTGCCAGCTCTTGGCTTGCGAAAGAAAGCTGTTTCCGAGGCCAGGGGACCAGGGACCCAGCTCCGAGGTGCCCATGGCCACCAGCGCCCCCTGGCTGCGGGCCCGCCCCTGGGCCTCCGGCTCCCTGCACTCCAGGCGGGGCTCCCTCCTCCCCAGCGCCTCACCGCAGCCCTGCCAGCCTCAGCAGCACCTCCCCGGCCTAACCCACTCCCCCACCCCCACTCCCTGGCAGCCCGAGCCTTGAGGCCCAGCCCCTCCTTGCCTTGCGAGTTCTGCTTCAAAGGCCCAGGCGCTGTAACCTTTCCAGCCCCGCTGAGAAATCACAGACAAACCTTCCGGTTCTTTTTTTTTTAAGCTGAATGACCGCACTGTATGTATTTATCTATCTGGCTGCGCCGGGTCTTGGTTGCGGCATGCATGCGGGATCTAGCTCCCTGACCAGGGATCGAACCCGGGCCCCCTGCATTGGGAGCGCGGAGTCTTAGCCTTCTGGTCCTTTTGTTCAGAACCGGCAGGCGCCAAGGCCCAGAGCCCAGGGAGGACCGGAAGGAAAGCAGCCACGGGGGGTCTGGGCTCCCAGCGTGTCCCCGACCCCAGCCCAGGGAGTGGGAGAAGCCCCTGGCACTTAGCCAGGACCTCGGCCACACCTCGCACATGGTGGGGGTCAGGGTCAGGGGTCAGGACCCCAGCCATGCCCTCACATGGTGTGGGTCGGGGTCAGGCGTCAGAGTCAGGACCTGATCATCAGTGCACACACTGGGGCAGGGGAGGCCACTAACAGACTCTCCCGGCCAAATCTGGGGGATCAGGAGCCCAGGTGGCTTCACCTGCGAACCTACCCAAGAATCAGGGGGACGACGGCAACCTGCTGGCTCCATGCAGGAGGCGGGACGGAGGGAAAGGCTGGGGACCTGAGCCACACCCTGGGGGACAGCCCCCGAGCACACGGGCTCAGGGACCCGGGAGAGACGCCCGTGTACACCACAGGAGGGTCCGTCCCAGAAAGCAAGGCTGGCTGGACAACTGAAGGTCCATCAGCCTGGTTCGCTAGTGAAATAAAGGACGGAAGTCACATGATGCTCTCAATAGATGCAGAACAAGCACCTCTTAAGGGAGAGTTCTAGTTATAATTTAAGAAATAACTCAGCAAACTAGAAGAGAAGGGACTTCCTTAGCCAGACAAAAGGCGCTTATAAAAAACCCTCAGCGAACACAGAACTCAATGCTGAGAGCTTTCCCCTAAGACGCAAACACCAGGACGCCCACTGCATTCGACGCCAGTGCAGAGCGGCAAGAAGGAAACATTAAGGCCACAGAACTTAGAAAGGAAAAAATAAAAGCATCAGCACTCTGACCAATAAACTCTGGTCCCTCCAGACGATGGAATATTATTCAGCACTAAAAAGACATGAGCCATCAAGCCATGAAAAGACAGGGAGGAAACTTAAATGCCAACTACTAAGTGAGAGAAGCCAATCGGAAAAGGCTGCAGACTACGTTCGTAGTATGATTCCAACTCTATGACGCTCTGGAAAAGGCAGAACTATGGGGTCAGTATGAAGATGAGGAGTTGCCGGGGGCTTGGGGGAGGGAGGATGAACAGGAGAGCATGGGGGGTTCAGGGCAGTGAAACTACTCCGTGAACCTTCAGTAGTAGGTAACATGTCACTCTGCATCGTCCAAACCCACAGAACGTACAACGCCAAGAGTGAGCCCCAAGGTAGACTACGGACTTTGGGTGATGATGGCGTGTCCAGGCAGGTCCCTCACTCGTCACAAGTGTCCCATCTGGTAGGGATGGTGATAACGGGGGAGGTGGTGCATGTGGGAGGGGCAGGGGTAGATGGGACATCTCCACGTTCTTCTCCATTTTGCTGTGAACCGAAAACTGCTCTAAAAAATAGTCTTTAAAAATAAAAACAATACCCCAAAACGTCGTTACGCACTGAACAAATGATTCATTTTTTAGAAAGCAATGAAGAATCTAAAGACAAGTATTAGAATTACTCAATGGACTTATTTCAGCATGGATGGTGAACACAAGGACAGTATTAAGAAATCCATTGTTGGGGCTTCCCTGGTGGTCCACTGGTTAGGGCTCTGCACTTCCATTGCAGGGGGCCCGGGTTCAATCCCTGGTTGGGGAACTAGGATCCCTCAAGCCACTTTGGTGCGGCCAAAAAAAAAAAAAAAAGAAGTCCACTGTTCCCTCCATACTAGCGACAGACAGAAATGAACATTTAAAAAATATCAGGTACAGTAACATAAGAAATTTCAAATTCCTTGGGATAAATGTAACAAAAGAAGTTCATGCAAAAAATATAAAATGTCACTGAGAGGGGCTTCCCTGGTGGCTCAGTGGTTAAGAACCTGCCTGCCAGTGCAGGGGACACGGGTTCGAGCCCTGGTCTGGGAAGATCCCACATGCTGCGGAGCAACTAAGCCCGTGCGCCTAAACTACTGAGCCTGTGCTCTAGAACCTGCGAGCCACAACTGCTGAGCTCGTATGCCACAACTACTGAGCCCACAAGCCACAAGTACTGAGCCCACAAGCCACAACTACTGAAGCCCGCGCGCCTAGAGCCCGTGCTCCGTAACAAGAGAAGCCACCGCAATGAGAAGCCCGCACACCGCAACGAAGAGGAGCCCCTGCTCGCCGCAACTAGAGAAAGCCCGTGTGCAGCGACGAAGACCCAACACAGCCAAAAATAAATAAATTTTAAAAAAAACGTCACTGAGAACAAAATTAAAAGGCCTGATTCAGGACGGGCTATACCGTATAATCAGTAATATGCAAAGTTGTCAATTCTCCCCAAATTAATCAGCAGAACCCACACTCTAACCCAAACAGTAGCAGTGTGAGTGGGTGCGGGGGGACTATCTTAACAACCACAGGGAAACCACAGGACCGCCCCACCCAGGCCAGAGCCACAGGGGTTAAGGCTGAGCGTGTGGCCCAGGGAGGGGGGACTTGGAGCCGGAACTGGGCCTGCATGGGCCAGGGTGTGCGGCCAGGGTGGGAAACGGCATAACCTTATTGAAAACACTGGGATGTCACCCCCATCTCACACCTACAGAAAACCCACCAGGGGCTGTAGGTCTCACCGTGAAGACAGATCAACAGAGCCTCCGCAGGGCACCTGCACAATACCTCGATGACCTCGGGACACGGTTAAGTCAAGAATTCCTACCAAAAGAAAGGGCCTAGCAGGCGCCAGCCAGAGGTCTCCCTCTTCCCCACTGGGCTCTGCAGACCACGCCCAGTGCAAGGAAAGTCTGACACGGTCAGGCTGGGCCAGGCTGCTCTCTGTTCACGGCTCCCCCAGGCCCAGTGCCCTTTTGGGTCCAAGCCACAGGCCAGGCTGCACCCTCGGTCACTCACACCCTCGGCCTTCAAGCCGCTGCCCAAGCGCCGCTGACCCGCCGGCCTGGCCCCCTCACCTGACACTGCACGTGGGATGTGGGTTTGCTGTCTGTCCCCTCCCGATGCTGCCAGCTCCCGGCGGTGACCATGTTGGCCCTGTTCAAGGCCGTGGCCCAGGCCTTGAGGGACACTCTATAGTGACTGCTGGACGTGCCAAGGCCAGACTTGCACACGCAGACAAGGTCACCAGCTTCCGTGGCCATGGGCAGACACCCGGGAAGCCCAAGTTGGAGCTGGAGGGGCCCCGGGGCCGGTGTGAACGTGGGCCCGGGCCTGAGTGCAGCAGGCACCAAAGGCCGGCACAAGGAGGACTCATCGAGCACGGGGTGCCCGGCCCGGGGCCACCCTGCCAGCCGAGAGTGGGCCAGTCCCGCTCCCTCGACACAGGGATGCACCACAGGAGGCCGGGCTGAGCTAGGAGGGCGGGCACGGGGGCCTTCCGTACACAGCGTGGACATCAGCCGTGGCTGCAGCCTGGCCACCGCTGCCACCTCCCCAGCCTGGGCCCGGGACTGGGCCACCCTGATATCCTGGACCCGCTGGCCAGGGGTGGCCAGACGGCAGGTCAGGGGCGGCAGGGCAGGTGGCCTCTGGCCTGGTACCTGCCCCCTGACACCGCCCCAGGAGCACGTGGGTGAGGGCGGGCGGGCAGCAGTGTGTCCAGAGGACACTGAAGCTCAAGCTCAAGAATCAAACTTCGGGGCCTCCCCGGTGGCGCAGGGGTTAAGAATCCAATCCCAGTGCCGGGGACGCGGGTTCGAGCCCCGGTCCGGGAAGATCCCACATGCCGCGGAGCAGCTGAGCCCGGGCGCCACAACGACTGAGCCTGCGCTCTAGAGCCCGCGAGCCACAACTACGGAGCCCGCGTGCTGCTCCTACTGAAGCCTGTGCGCCTGGAGCCCGTGCTCCGCAACAAGAGAAGCCACCACAATGAGAAGCCTGTGCACCACAGAGAAGAGCAACCCCCGCTCGCCGCAACTAGAGAAAGCCCGCACGCAGCAATGAAGACCCAGCGCAGCCAAAGATACACAAATAAATTAAAAAAAAAAAAAAAAGCACTGCTGAAGACAGAAGAATAGAGAGAAAGGCAACGGGCCCCAAACAAGTGGTTCATCTCTCAGGATCCCAGATTCTGTGGGTCAGGAATTTAGACGGGCTCCTCCCCAGGGCCTCAGGCACACACCCGAGCCCGGCTCCCAGGGCAAGGCCTCGGGAAGCACCACTCAAGGGCAGAAGCAGACCCCACCTTGTGGGAAGGCGTTGTGAGCCCCCAGTCCTGCCTGACACTGGGATGAGATGGCGTCAGATGCCTCTTTGGCCAACCATAAATGTCATGAAATCCAGTAAAAACAGCAACGGATTTCTGCAGAAGCAAGCAAGATATCCTGACGTCTACATGGAAAATAAACAAGAAACGAGAGAGAAGCAACGAGAGGTTTAGTCCTGCCGGATGCAGCAGGTCATAAAACCACCGCCACCAGATAGCGTGATGCAGCAGGTGAACAGAGCAGAAAGCCGGGGAGACTCCACCCGTGGGGAGCTCAGTGTTGCTGCGTGTCCCAGTGGTCCTCCAGGACGGACTGGACCCATTCCTCACCTCTCCCAGCAAAATAAATTCCACCGGGTCAAAGACTAACGAGGATCACAGCTAACGCCTCCACAGCCCACACGCAGGCAGTCTTTCATTCACAGATGGAGCTAAGCATAGGGCAACAACTATTTTTCTCAGGTAAGGAAACAGAAAGGTCACACAGTCAGGAAGGTGGGTGCTGTGTCGCCTGTTTTCACAGCCTCCCTCAGGTCACAGCCCAAGGGTGGTTCCACAGCCCCAGGGGCTGGGGGGCCCCCCACCCCAGCCCTGACACAGGGAGGGCCAGGCCTGGAGGTTCCGGGTACTGCACGAGCCTGTGAGGGGTGGCGGGGCGGGGACGGGGCTTCCTGGAGGGTCGCGCCTGCCCCTCCCTCCATGCTGAGAAGTGATTCAGCTCTGTCTGCCTGACTTTCGAATTTCCCAAGGAAGGGGGATCCACTGCTGCCCGAGACCCTGGGGCCTGCTGGACTTCAGCCCGCAGCTTTTCTGATTCAGGTACACTTGCTCATCCAAAGGCCACGATTTCAGGAGAAAACCAATTTTTGAGCCCAGCTGACTTCTCAGTTGGGGAATGTTTTCTTGTTCCCAGGAGAGGGGAGGACGGGAGGGAAGGGCCACAGGTCTTCCCCGGCCTGTCCCTTCCCCTCTTGCCCCCAGCATCAGGACAGGCGGGGGAGGGTGGCATCCAGATGGTCCAGGACAAGTCGAGGCCCTGGGGCCTCGGGTGTCAGAGTCCGGGGGCCACAGGTGAGGAGGGTCCTGCTCTTGGCAAAACCAGCAGAGGCGCCAGAAGCATCCTGGGGGAGGTACCCAGATCCTGGTGGAGAGATGCCCACTGAAGAGGGCTTCCCTGGCCTGCGGTCACTCACAGCAGGCCAGGGGCTGTGTCTGATCCCCAGTCCCAACAGGGTGGTGTCAGGTCCTGAAGACTCTGCACACCGGGGACAGGTGGGGAAAAGCACGGTCTGAAGGTCTGGGGAATCTTGAGCAGAAAACGAGCCCATTGTGGGCGGCTGAGGGTGCCTGGGCAGCCCCCCGGAGACTCTGCTTGGAGCAGGCTGTGTGCACCTGCGGAGGACCCCACAGGAGACGGGGGGCCGACTCCACAGCCTCTCAGGACCCTGGGGTGGGTGAGCAGAGGCTGGGAAGAGGCCCCAGGTTCCCCACCACCTGCAAGAAGGGGCAGCACTTTGCTTACTTACTGGGGGCTCTCCCTCCCACCCCTGTGCCCACCAGAGGTCCCCAGCCCGGTACAGGGACGGCCCCCCAGGACGCCAGGGGCCATCAGGGAGGGGCGCCCCACTCTCCAACCGGACACCCGATCCCAGCCTGGGAGGAGCCCCTCCTTCTCCAGCCTTGGTCTCCTCTTCCACGTCACCACCTGTCCTTGGTGGGGTGAGATCAGGCTTCACGTGGCCCCGCGTCTGCCCTGCCCACAACACTCACCAAACGCAGGAGACACTCAGAAAGAAAGCCTCCCGGAGCCCACAGACACCACCGCGAGGAGTTCGGGGCTCCCGGAGGAGAAACGGAAGGCAGAGCCTCCGCTCTCTTGGGGCCAGGGACCATGTGGGATCCCGGGGCTCCCAAGCTGGAAGCGCCAGTCTGGGGCCCTCACTCTTCAGACACCTCCCAGCCCCCCCGTCCTCTCTCCCTCTTGGCAGGACTGATAAGATGCCTTGTGTCCGCACTTGGTGTGGGGCACAGAGCCAGGCTCCAGAGAGAACCCCGCCGTGCCCACCAGCCCCCTGCACCCAGCTTCACCCACACTTCAGTGTGGGCTCCCTGAAGTGTCCGTCCAGTCATGGCCAACCCTCGGTGTCAGACATGAAGCAAGTGGCCAGGAGGCGGTCCACTGCAGGACCACGAGGCCACATTTCCCAGGGCAAAGGGAGGTGCCCGCCCGCGGCCCTCAGGACAGGAAGGACGTGGCAGCAGCCACCTGCCTGCTCCCGTCCACACCTGAGGCCGCTCCACACGTCCCAGGCCCTTAGAAAGCCACATCGCCTGGACGCCTCCCACCTGGGGTCCCCGCCCGGTGCACACGCATGCACCTGTACACAGACCCCCCCCACACCCACCCCACGCCCAGCCCTGACAAGTGCAGCCAGGCTGGACCTGGGCCGTGCGGGGTGCAGACTCACCCATGGGGACACACTCACCACCAGCTGGGTCACCAGCAGTGTCACCAGCAGCAGGCTCTCCGGCGGCATCTCCGGCAGGGTCTCCGGCGTCCATCCTCAGGGGAAGGCAGGGAGCTGCTCAAGGGACCAGTGGAGAGGGACAGTTAGGCTGCAGGTTCCACACAGAAGGGAACGGGCCCTGACAGGCAGCCACGCAGGGCCCACTTCTGTGCTTGGGGTGGGCGTGGGGGCTCAGGTGGCCTCGGCTTCCCCGGCTGGAGCCAGGACACTCAGCACTAACCTCAGGGGGGGACCCACCATGAGGACCCCTGAGCCAGCCCACACGGGCACGCCCAGCTCCAAATCCTCCAGGCTGGCCACAAAGTGGTGCCACTCCCAGGCGGCCAACAGGGTCCTGCCAACGTGTATCTTATACAAGACGCTTTTCCATTTACGGAGCTGGTCTCGTTTTTCCTCATTTGCGGTGGGACTTCTGTCACGGCGGCACACGGCGCCGCCTGTGTAAACGCGAGTCCCGGCACGGGCCTGGAGGGCAGGGCCCTCGGGGCTCCCCCCCCAGCTCCACACGCTTTTGGCTATGCTTGAGGACATTTAGAGCCACGCTTCTCGCTAGCACGCCGATACGGTTGCTTCCTGAGCGTCCCGTCTTACACCTGACTGACCAAGCTCAAGGTGAGAATTCACTGTCACGCCCCAGCCCCCCAAACCCCGACAGCCCCTGAAACAGCTCTCCGAGCGTCTTCTGCTGACACGCTATCTGCAGGAGACAGGAGCAGAGCAGGGCTGAGCTGGGTGAACTCCGGATACTTTCCTGCCTTGTTCAGTTTGCTCCAAACTTGTGCTCTGGCCATGCAGACTGACTGGTGTCGGGCCGGCCCTCCCACTGCAGACAACGTCCACCAGACACGTTTTAGGCGGCCGACTTCTGGACAATAGGCTGTGCACGACGGGTGATGCCCAGGCTGGGGGGCCCAGGGATGGGCCGGCTCCCAGCTGGGGGCGACCTCCCAGCCAAGATCATGACCCGGAACCTGGTGAGCAGAGCATCCCTCCGGTGGAGGAGGAGGCCGCGCACCCGCGAGCCAGGGCACCAGCTGGAGGGGTCATTCAGGGCCAGAAGTGCAGGTGAGCAATGCAGGATCCCCAGGGCTCCCAGAGGCAGCTGCCCCCAGGCCGAGAGCTCGACAGGGGCACTAACAGTCAAGCAATGCTGCACACTCTGGGCTCCAGCCCAGCGACGGTGGCGAGTTAGCCCTGCCCCAGACCAACTCTGCCAAAATCTAAAACCAAGCCCCAATAAAATCCGTGGAACAGGGCTTCCCTGGTGGCACAGTGGTTAAGAATCTGCCTGCCGATGCAGGGAGCACGGGTTCGAGCCCTGCTCCGGGAAGATCCCACATGCCACGGAGCCAACTAAGCTCGTGTGCCACAACTACTGAGCCTGCGCGCCACAACTACTGAGCCCACGTGCCATAACTACTGAAACCTGCGCGCCTAAAGCCCGTGCTCCGCAACAAGAGAAGCCACCGCGATGAGAAGCCCGCGCACTGCAAGGAAGGGTAGCCCCCGCTCGCCGCAACTAGAGAAAGCTCCCGCGCAGCAACGAAGACCCAATGCAGCCAGTAAAAAAAAAGAAATAAAAAAATCCACGGAACACTCTGCATGTTGAGTCCCACCAAGATAAAGATCCACCCTAACGAAATGTCAAGCCGTGCCCCCCAGTTCAAGGTAATCGGCTAGAAATGAACTGTTCGCTAGAACAAAGGCCAACATGCTTCAGCGGAAGGTAACAATCCAGTCTCCACAGTGTAACGTTTACAATGCTCAGCACATAATATAAAAGTCACAAGACCTGCAAATAGGAGGAAAATATGACCCACGCTCAAGGGGAGAGAAATCCAGGACAGCACATGACGGAAAGCAACTCCAAGGCAGCTCACAGGTTGAATTTAGCAAAGACTTTAACACAACTATTGTAACTGTGCAAAGAATGAGTGAAAAACATGTTCAAAAAGTTAAAGGGAAATATGGTCTTAAATGAGTAAACAGAGAGGTACAAACGGAAATTACATGAAACTACATAAAAGAACTAAATGGCAGTTCTCCAATAAAAAGTATAATCACTGAAACGCAAAACCCACTGATTGGGCTTGGCCGCAGACTGGAGACGGCAGATTACAGAGTCAGTGAGTCTGAAGACAGATCAACGGAAATTATCCTATCTACAGAACGGGGGGAAAGATTAAAGAAAAAGTAACGCGACCTCTTCCCTGCTGGATTTCCTGCAAGGCCATCGTTAACAGGACTCTGACAGCACCCTAACACCTCCCCAGGATGTTCAGACAAGCCTGGAAGTCTGCCCTTGCTCCCAGAGACACCCCTTCTCGAGCCTCTGCCCGCCCGCCTCAATCCGGATGGCTGCTCTCTAGCCCGGCGGCACAGCTGCTGCGCTAGGACTCCCTCCCCATCTTCTCTCCTGGTGCATCCGGCATTTCCTGATTTGTAAGCCTTCATGTTTCTCAGTTTTCCTCCTGGTGCTAGAGGAACACATTCTCCACGAGTTTCGTGAGAAGAACTCAAGGGAGGGGCATTTGACCGGTCTTTGTTTGTCTGGAAATGTCTTCGCTGGGCACTAAGCCTCGGCTGGAAGGCTGGCTGTGCACGGGCGGCAGGTGAGAGGCCGTCCCCAGGTATGTGATGGTGACGGTCCTTCCAGCTGCTGACGTTGGTGCTGAGAGCTCTGAACCACCTGACGCCCGACCGTAGGTAGGACACTGCTCTTCTCCTCCTGGGGGACCTTCCCCTGACAGCATCCAGGTGTCAGCAGGACAGACGGATGGGGCAGGACCCCCTAGGCGTGCTCATGTCCTTCAGTCCTGGGAAACGTCCTCCTGGACGTCACTGTGGGTAACGGGCCTGGAAGACCAGTCTGTCTGTCTGTAGGGAAGGAATCCTCCCTTCCCCACCTAGGGTCTCAGTCCCCACCCACGCAGACCTCCCCAAGGCCCTGTTTCCAGCCTGGAGCCTCCCCGGCTCTGCAGCCAGGCTCTGCCAGCCCTCAGCCGTGGGCTCTGCTTTCCCAGCCTGCAAGACCCCTCTTCCCTCCTCTCTGCCTTCAAGCACTTTTGGTTTTCCTAATGTCTTTACTGTCATTTTAATGGACCTCGAGTGGGGCAGGTAATCCGGCCCCTGTGCACAGGCACCCCGCCCCTTGCCGGGACCTAACCCCAGATGGTCCTTCCCACCTCCCACCCCAAATCTGACCCAACCCCGGGGGGCCTGCCACTCCAGGAGGCTGTGTCTCTAAACAGAGACCCATCCCCACCGCACACCCTCTTTGGGTGGCCGGGGGGGGGCGCACCACCCTCCCAGCTGCCGAGTTCCCGCCAGGGAAGGGAGTGCAGCACCCCGAGCTGGTCTCTGGGCCCTTCTGCTGGCGGTGCTGTCCCAGGGCGCGTGACCGCAGCTGTCCCGTCCACACCGAGGCCCCAGCCAGGGCACTCCGCAGGGAGGAGCACTGTCCCTGCGTGCTTGTCCCGCACGAAGCAGAGGTGCCACTCACGCCCCTCACGGCCGCTGTCCCGCGAAGCCCGCCCGGTCACAGTCTCTGACGGGTCCAATGTCTGTCCCTCTTCTGCAGGCCCTTTGCTGGGGGTCCCAGAGCAGCAGTGGGCGCTGAGGGGTGGTCCAACTCCACGGCCCGCTGACGGGCCTCCGTGACCACACCCCGCCTCTCCGGGGCCCATCTGGCCGGGGCAGGGGGTGACCCTTGGGCCGGCGGAGGGTTCCCAACAGGGGGAGCTGCAAATGGCCCAGGCCCCGTGGGCCCCTCCCCGGGGAGGTGCCGGGAGCCCGGCCTGTTTCTTCCCCTGTCTTCCTGTGCTTCAGCCCAACAGTCAGGCCTCACCCAGGCCCAGTCCCCGTGGGGTCAGCTCACAGCATCACTGAGGCCTCAGCAAGGCTGAGCGCTCGTCCAGCTGGGCTGGCTCCACGGGGTCAACACCGTTGCTGGCCGCCTCTGGAGCCCCTGGCCATTCGCGGCACACAGCTGTGTCCAGATCCATCCAACCACCAGCCAGCCCGCCAAGCAAGCGGCAAACCCCGGGCCAGCGAGCTCCCGGCGGGGCTGGGGCCTGCATCCCTACGCGAGGCCAGGGTAGGGGCCGGGGCTCTCCCGGGTGCAGCGTTCTGGCTCGGCACCCTTTCCCGTCTCCCACCCGAGAACACGGGGCCAAGCACCCACCTCCCACGCGAGGGGTTAAGAGCAATTGGGTTGTTTAAATAAACCCCAAAGGGCGCCGGGGGCTTCTGAAAGGGTCTCCTGCCCTCCTCGTTCCTCCCAGCACGGGGCGGCCCGAGGGACATTCCTCCTTGAGAAGGCGGAGGCTTTATTTCTGCGGGGTGAACGTCCTGCCCACCCCGCTGCGTCAGGCCCCCGCAGGAGGAGCCCCAGCCCAGCAGTGCGCCCACTCCCTGGCGGTCACGCTCTTTCCACCCGAGCCGCTCGGGTTGCTGTCCCTGAGCTCACCGCCCTGATGGCCTCCTTCCCGCTGCAGCCGTCCACTTTGCTGGTCAGCCCAGGAAGGGGGCAAATGGCCAGTGGCTCTTTCACGGGAGGGTGCTTTTCCCTAACCCTCTCCGTTAGGGGAGTCCCTGCTGCAGGCGGGCTTCCACCTCCCTGTTGGCACCACTCTCCCCCTTTCTCTCAGGGGCACAGTGGCCAGCGCCTGGCCACTCGGAGGCAGCTGATTGGCTGGGGCCTCAGGCCGGCCCCAGGTCAGGTGGACAGAGCCAGACCCTCCTTGGGAAAGGACTGAGGCCATCGAAACTCGGCTCTGGTCTGTCCCTGAGCCCTGGAATCTGAAATCAATCTACAACCAGCCACAGCAACTAAGCCCAATGTGCTTCTGAGATTGAAAACTGCTGACAACGACCAAGTTCAAGTTCACCCCACTGCAGACTTTAAAAGTTGACCTCACTTTAAAATGAAAAAGTCTGCCTGGAGCCCAAATGGTCTTTAGCCGGAATCGTGGTGCTGGGTCTGCGGTGCGTGCCGAGGAGAACGGGCCTTCCCAGGGACAGGAGCTCCCGGAGGCCCCGCGGTGAGCGCCACCTGGCAGTTTTCAAACTTTCCTTAAATCAGAGTCACCAAATACAACTTGTTTAGCGTTGTGACTTTTGCTGAAAGGGGCTAAGCGGAGCCAAATCCCTGCAAGGAGCCCCGGCACACGACCAGATCTCCACTCACCCCAGAGGCTCCTGCTTCCCCAGCTCCACTCCCTACCTGAGCAGGAAGCCCCCAGCCCAGCAGCAAACCCACCTAGAAACAGACTCAAACCCAAGGAAGCGCGCAGGGGAGTTCCCAGAGAGACACACCTTGCAGGTCGGACTGCCTCCTCCTGAGAGCTGGGACCTACCTGGGAGCCTCCCGGGCGTCTACCAGAAGCCTACCTGTAAACCTACCTGGGCGTCTACCTGAGAGCTACCTGGGAACCTACCTGAGAGCTACCTGGGACCCTACCTGAGAGCTACTTAGCAACCTACCTAAGAGCCACCTGGGAGATGGCCTGGCCTGCTACAGGTTCTGGGGTGATCAGCGTCCCCAGACGTGCCTGCCCCATGTCCACCTGCCTCCTGCTTGGCACACTGACCAACCTGGCCCAACGCAGATGCCTCCTGGATGCCACCCCTCAGCCAGGCCCAAGGGGATCCAGCAGGCCCAGTAGGGGAAAGAGGACACCTCAGCAGGGCCACCCTCCCAGGGATGCTGCCGCCTCCAGACAGAGTGCCCCCACGTCCACCACAGCCCAGCCCCACCGAGAAGCAGAAGGGGAGTACAGAGTGGGTGCTCGTGGGCACGTCCCCCCACCCGGCCCGACTGTGCCCAGAGACCCCTCAGGTCCAAAGGAGGCCAAGCCGGGCAGGAGCCCAGCTTGGTCATGAGCTGGGCTGGGGGCACGTTCTTCAGGCCGGTCGCCCCTTCTCAAAGCAGCGTTGTGAGCGGGCGGGGCGGGGGCGGCAAAGCCTGAGACCCCGCGGGAGCCCAGAGGACGTGGGAAGGGCAGCGAGGAGTGGACGATTCACTGTTCCTGACCCGAAGCTGCCCTTCAAACGGCCCAGAAAGGAGAGCTGAAGGACCCCACAAAGAATCACATTGCTGGCCCAGGCCCGTGCCTCCCGTCCATCTGTCCATCTGCCCACCTGGCCCAGGAGAGCACAGAACACGATGCATTCTCTCAGCACCACGGGGAGTGACGGCGCGGCCTTTAGAGAGGTCAGCACAGCATTCTGGTTTGGGCGCCAGATCATGCTTCCTGTGTCATTTTTCTGTGTCGTTTTCCACAACTATGGGAGCGCTGGCTGCGTGTCCCCCCAGGTATGCCCTCTGCCCTCCATCGTGGGGCAGATGGGGTGGTGGAGGGTGATAAGGGCGGCCTCCCGGGCCCATTTCCCCACGTGCTGTAAGCGCAGAACGCACACGGGGTGACAGCAGAAAGGGCCTCAGTACTGACTTCCGTGTATCCAGTACGTGTCGCAATAGTAACATGTTGCGTATGCCAGGGTTAAATAAAATATACCACTAAAGTTAATTTCGCCTTTCTTTTTATAGAAAATTTAAAACCACACGTGTGGCTCACGTATTTCTGCTGGACACACTGGTCTTGACTGAGAAAAGCAGCTGACCACATAGGAGAGCGGCCCTGCAGGCGGCCGGACGCCTCTCCACTGCAATCCCGGGCCCTCGGGGCAGGACGAGGGGACACCGGACCCCCAGCTGCCACTCCCCACAACAGCTACGGGGAGACGTACCCTGCTGCCCCCGGTCCCAAATGCAGAGACACCCAGGATCCCCAGAGACATGGGGGTGCAAAGCCTGGGCCCTGCAGATGTGGCCACTCAGGCCGCTTCAGTTAAATGACAGCGCTAACTTGAAAGCCATTCAAACTGAATTAAACTTTTGTGCGATCATCTCAGTGATTTTTTTAAAGCTTTATTGAGGTGTAATTCACATACCATGGAATTGAACCTTTTAAAGTATACAATTCAGTGTTTCTAGTATATTCAGGCATGTGTAACCATCACCCCTAATCCAGAGCCTGTCATCACCCCGAAAGATCGCCTATCCCCGCCAGCAGCCACCCACCCTGGCCCCCCGCCCTCCTGCACCCATGACCCTGCTCCTGTCCCTGTGGCTTTGCCTGTTCAGGACGCTTCGTGCACACGGAGCCGTAATGCACGTCCTTTCCTGTCTGGCTCCTTCCACTAAGCACGACATTTTCAAGGTTCATCCACACTGCGGCATCTCAGCTGGGTAACGTGCCACGGTGTGGACCCGGCCGCGGGCACGCCTGTGGGCAGGGAGCGCCGGGCCAGACGTGGCTGGTGTATAACTCTCGCGGAACCCGCGGACTCTTCCAGGGTAGCTGCCTCAGGACGCTACCCCCCACCCCCCCGAGTTCTTGCCAACACTGGTCGATCTCTTAGTCCCTCCATGCCAGAGGTGTGATTTTTAACTTCCTGATTTGGCTTAACGATTGTTCCTTTCTTTAAAAATTAAGGTTGCCAACTTTAAACACCAAGGGTCACTGCGATGGTGTCAAACTGAGTCGAGTCACTCCTGCAGCACAAAGGAACCAGCCCTGGGAGTCTTGGCCAGAAGGCTCTTCGGGCCCCGTTCTCACCGGGTGCCAGACTGCAGTGGGGGCCGGGGGTAGAGGTCAGGGGTCACCGCCATTCGGGTGGGCTTTCCTGCTCCCTGCCTGCTCTGACTGAGGGCCTCCTGACGACCAAAAACGAGGCAGAAATCGGAGGAATGACGAATGGCTACTTAAAAACCACATTTTACATTAAATATTCAATGTCACGGGGACAAATCCTTCCAGTGTGTCACGAAGCTGTGTGTCACCAAAGCGGCCACGTCGGGACAAAGGCCCGTGGGCCTCAACCCACTCGGCCCCGGGGGGCACCTGCCAGTCCTCTGGGTTTTCTCTTTGACTTTTTGCGTTTTCTAAGTATTATACAATGAACACACTCCGCTTTGTATTCATGAAAAAAGAAATCAAACCACAGATGTTATTCTTAAAAGTTAAAATAAACTATATGGAATCTTAAGTTACAGGGGATGCCAGCCACCCGCCCACCCGGATGCCCGGGGGTCTGAGCTGCAGAGCCGGCCGCTGTGTCGCTGGCTGTCCGTGACCACCAGACACACGTGCTGTCTCAGGCGGCGGCCAGTGGTCCTGACTCAGGGTCCTGGGGCTGCAGCCAGGACTGGTGGGAAGCCCGGGGGCCCACGTCCCAGACGGCGGGAACTTCTGAGCCCATCTGCTCTCTGCTCATCGCCTGCTCCAGTCTCCTGCTTCCCCCAGGCCCGTTCTGATAGGAGGCCTTGATTTCTTGAGGAGGTTTTCACATTTATTACCATAACATCAGGGCGTTCGGTGTAAATCTTGTTTACGTGTGTGCTTCTCACCTTTCGTGAACGTTCAGCAAGTTTTTACTTCTCTTTTGTTTTCCCTTAATTAGTTTTATCAAAAGTTTAGTTCATTGGTCTTTTCAAAGAACTAGATTTTGGGGAATTCCCTGGCGGTCCAGTGGTTAGGACTCGTTGCTTTCACTGCCGAGGGCCTGGGATGGATCCTTGGTCAGGGAACTAAGATCCCACAAGCCGCTCGGTGTGGCCAGAACAAAACAAAACGAAAACAAAAACACAAACAACTGGTTTTTGGTTTTGTGCCTCCTGATTTAATTATTTAATTAAGCTTTCTCCTTTTTTTTGAGTTATATACATATTTTTTCAGATTCTTTTCTATTACAGGTTATCGTAAGAGATTGACTATAGTTCCCTGTGCTATACAGTAGGGCCTTGTTGGTTATCTATCTTAAATACAGTAGCGTGTGTATGTTAATCCGAAACCCCTAATTTATCCCTCCCCCCACCTTCCCCCTTTGGTAAACACAAGCTTGTTTTCTGTGTCTGTGAGTCTGTTTCTGTTTTGTAAGTTCATTTGCATCCTTCAGATTCCACATATAAGTGAGACCACATGATACTTGCCTTTCTGCCTGACTTACTTCACTTTGCGTGATCATCTCTAGGTCCATCCATGTTGCTGCAAATGGCATGATTTCCTTCCAAGCTTTTCTCTTTATTAACTCCCTCTACTGCCTTTTGTTTCTTGGTTTTGACTTCGGGGGCACGGTTTCCTTCCCCACTGCAGACGAATGCCTTCTGGTTAAACGCAGGCTTCTTGGACCTGCCTTTTGTCGTGATAGCCCAGACGTCCCTCTTCCCTCCGGCCGGCCCTCCTTCCTTGGGAGGTGGAAGCCCCCGGACTGGCCCTCACCCCTGGGGTTTGGGAGCCGCAGCGCTCGCTGGCTCCGGCGATTACTCCACGCGATGAGCTCTCCTTCACAAGCTCTGGTTCTGTATTACCGGCTTGTTGCTGCCGGTCTGCTCGAAGTTTCTAGCGTCTGGCTTCCCCTTGCTCAGGGACAGGCCCCGGCCTGCAGGGTAGCCGGCCCGGGGCAGGACGCCGTGGGCCGTGCGGGGGGCTGCGAGTGGACATTAGCTCAGGGACCAGCAGCACAGTCTCTGGTCTGAAAGCGCAGGGGGTCCCCGTCCGCGAAAGCAGAGACGGGTGCCCAGGTGCTTCCAGGTCCGATGCACCCAGACAGCCAGCCCCCCGTAGGATGCAGCCCTTCCCCACGGGCCCCTACAGACAGAACTGAAAGTCTCCTGTTTTATTTACATTCTCCTTTCAACTCTGACCCTCCAGGGAGATTCACCTGGAGCCAGTTGCTGTGTGCGTGGCTTCCCTGGAGTGTGGGCTGCCCTGGCTGGAGGGGCCGCCCTTCCTTGTCATTCGCACTTTTCTTCTTTAAGCCCTCTTGGCGGGGGCGGGGGCAGGGTCCTCGGCAAATGTGTTCACGTTGGCAGCCTGTAAACACCTGAAGCGGCGGGTCTGATGACCCACCCAGTGCCCCGGCTGAGCCCCGGGGAGAAGCGTGATCACCGAGCTCTGAGCTGGGAGGCTCTCCGCGGCCTTGTGCGATGGACACAGCCCGGGGGGACCCAGACCCACACGGCTGGCCTCGACACCAGGCGCCCCTGTCGCATCTGAGCCTGTCTCTATTTCCTGAGGGAAAATCTCACGTGGCGCTTTGTTTTTTCTTGGAAGTGCCCGTTGTTTAAAAAGAAGGCAAAAACTCTGTACTGGGCGGAAACCAGTTCCCAAGTACCCAGCTCCCGCCCATCTGATTGACATCTGTGCCCCAGAACCAACCAGTTACTGAACTCTTCTGGCCACTGAGGCTTGTCCTCACTCAGGACACGCCCCTGTGCCGGCCTCTACTGATTTACGAATGACGGGATCCTACCAATCTCAGCAGCCCCACCCCCACGGAGGAGGATCCTGGGAAGTTCTCACCTGCGGCAGCGGCCAGTGTCCTGACCAAGGCTGGCTTGGGGCTCTCTGGGCCACAGCCGCCCCAGGCACCTCCACAGCTACTGGGGAATAGAGTTTATTTATTTATATTTTTGGCCACGTGGGGTCTTCCTTGTGGCACGCAGGCTTCTCTCTAGTTGTGGCGTGTGGGTTTTCTCTCTCTGGTTGTGGTCTGTGGACTCTGTAGTTGTGGCCGTACAAGCTCAGTAGTTGTGGTGCACGGGCTCAGTAGTTGTGGCGCACGGGCTTAGTTGCTCCACAGAACGTGGGCTCTTAGTTCCCCCACCAGGGCTCGAACCTGTGTCCCCTGTATTGGAAGGCGGATTCTTTACCACTGGACCACCGGGGAAGTCCCCTGGGGAATAGATTTTAGCTCAGATACAAGGAAGTTTTTCTAAACAACCTCTAAAGTATTGAATTTTAGACCTGGAAGAATCTTAGAGGCCATTTAATCACTCCAATTTTCAGGCTATCTGTAAAATAGAAAAACTTGTAATTGAAATCTTCTTAAGGATTTTTAAAAACTAAACATTTTATTTTGAGATAACTGTAGATATACATATACTTGTAAGAAATAATAATAGATGTCCCATATACCCATACACATATACCCCAAATCACAACCAGGACCTTGTGTTGCTTCAGTGGAAAACCAGAACGCTCCAGCCCCATGGAGCCCTCCTGTTGCCCTTTCACAGCTGCCCCAAGTCGCTGATCTGATCTCCATTCACATCATTTGTCATTTCAAGAAAGTTGCAGAGATGGAGCCACACAGTCTGGCCTTCCCAGGTCTGTGTTCACTCGGCACACTCCCTGAGATGCACACAAGTTGCTGTGTGTGCCCAGGGCTCACCCTTGTTGCTGAGGGGGCTCCCTCGGTGTGGACGCAGTCTGTTTGACCAGCGCCCCCTGAAGGGCATCTAGGCTGTTTCCAGTTTTGGGCTATTAGGAGCAGAGCCGCAATAGTAATCCGTGTACACTGGTGGGCACAGGGATGGTACTTTTTTCATCTTTTTATTATGGAAATAGAAAAGCTGAAGAGTAGTGGGCACACAGAACACCCAGAGAGTAATTCAAACAACGGGACCCCGGGTGGTGAGTGCACAGAGGCAGGGCCAGCCAGGCACCGACAGGCGGACGAGCCACAAGGAAGCCACCAGAAACCCTGACAAGTGCTTGGGTGGAACCCTGGTGGGAAGGCGCCTGGAGCAGGATTCAGAGTAAAAAGCACGATGGGAAAACAGTCAAAAAGCTACACACGGTGACCACCCGACCCGGCTCCCAAGAGAATGGAAAACACACGGCCACACAAACACGTGCACACAAGTGTGATTCACAAGAGCCAAACACTGGAAGCAAAACCCTAATGCCCACCAGTGGACCAACAGAATCGGTCCATCCACACAACAGCATGTGATTCTGCCTTAAAAGGACTGAAGGACTGCCACACGCTACAACGTGAACGATCCTCCAAACCGTGCTGCCGAGGGAGAGAAGCCAGACACGGATCAAACGCTTTATGACTCCACTGATATGAACTGTCCAAAAGGGGCAAATCCACAGACTGGACCACCGGTTGCCCGGGGCTGGGGGAGGCGTGACAGGGAGTGACTGCAGTGGGGACGAGCTAGTGGTGATGGCCGCACAACTCTGTCAGTGTGACAAAAACACTGAACCGTACACTTTAAAAATGAACTTTATGATATGTGAATCATACCGAAGTTTCTAAAAAGCACCCAGCAAAGGTAACAGAGACGCTGAGTACTGGCAATCCTTTCAAGGAGTCTTGCTGCAAAGGGGAACAAAGAAATGGTGTGGGCGCAGGAGGGGAGTGTTTTGTTCGAGATGCAAAGACAAACATCTGTTTCGAGGGGGGAAATGATACCTAGAGGGAGCACCCCAGGAAGATACGTGGGGATGAGGAGGGGGCAGCGCCAGGCCCAGGTGGGCCCCGCGGGAGCGGGCGCGTTCCCAGGGAGGAGGCGGGGACCCACTTCCAGCTGCCGCTTTTCCTCCAGGAGCCAGGGGGGTCCTGGGCTGGGAGGCAGGATGGGGCAGAGGTGAGGAGAGGATGAGGAAGGAGCTGGGCCGGGGGAGGAGCAAGTGCCCGCACGGGGCCCGCGTGACCCCCCCTGAGGCTCACGGTCAAGGGGGACAGAGACCAGTCGGAGGCCAAGCTCCTCCAGCCCCGACAAAGGGACCGGGGCCCAGAGGCCCCCGGTGGGTGGGGCTCGTCAGGGGGAGGGCGTGAGCTGCAAGGACGGACCGGGTGGGGGTGAGGGCTGCAGCGACGGCGAGCCCCAGGTGGGCCGGTGGGAGGGGGCAGCTGAGCTCAGGGACCCTCTGGGGCTGCGAGGGAGGCGGGAATCCTGAGGCTGGACCGGGCAGGGCTGCGGGGAGGCTGGGGGGTGGGAGGTCTGGTCAGAGGAAGGGAGCGTCCACACGGGAATTCGGGGAGGAGGGAGCATGTGTGTGGTGCGGGCCCCGCCCACCTCCAGGCCAGCAGTTTGGGAACCTCAGAGCCCACACTGGTGAGGAAGCAGGGTCCTCGGGGGCACAGCGGCCCAGGACACCTTTTGAGCACTTCTCAAGCATCATGGCAGGCCCTTCTCACAGCAGCCCTGCTGGGTCGTCCTCATCGTCCCTGGTCCTCAGGTAAGGAAGCCTGCACAGGTAAGGCACAGGGAGCTGGCCCAGGGCCACACAGGGAGGAGACTCACACAGCCATAACTGAGCAGAGTCACAGGCCCAACTGAGGAAGGAGGAGTCCAGCGTCAGAGGCAGTTGGGTCTCTGTGTTACTGCTGGGCTCCGGGCTCTGACATCTCCCGAGACACAAGCCTCCCCTGAACCCTGGAGGGTGCTCTCCTGAGTACGGAAAAGGGCAGAGCCCATCTACGGGAGTGTTTCTAGGGTTGGGTGCTGTGACGGTTAATTTTATGTGTCAACGCGACAAGGCCATGGTGCCCAGATATTTGGTCAAGTACAGTCACATGTTGCTGTGAAAGTATTTTTCAGATGAAATTAACCTTGAAGTCAGTAGACAAAACAACACTGGTAAAGCAGAGACTCTCCATGATGTGGGTGGGCCTTGTCCAATCAGTTGACGGCCTTAAGAGAAAAGACTGAGGTCCCCTGAGGAACAGGGATGTCTGCCTCTAGACTCCTCCCTGGGTCTCCAGCCTGTCACCGCCCGCGCCCACCCCCGGGCTGAGAATTCTGGACTTGCCAGCTCCCACAAGTGCGTGACCTAATTCCTTAAAAAACAATCACTCTCTCTGAAAAAACCTAACACAAGGTGCTAAGATCATGGCAGCAAATAAGACATAAATAGGGGTGTCCGTGGGGCGTGTGCTGAGAAGGGAGAGGTCCAGGCACCTGTAGGGGTCCCCCGACTTTAAGGAGCGGCTCCCGGCCTCTCCTGGGGATGGAGCCCCAGGACCCTGTGGGCAGGCACCACCTCGCTCCACCTGCAGGGGCACCGTCTCTAGAGGCTTCTTCTTTCTCCGTGAAGGAGGAAGGGGGACCTTCTGGTGTTCACGGTGTGAAACTGAATGAAGGGACTCCTCATTAAAATGGAGTCGGGAAGGCTGGAAGGGGGAGCTCTCACACACCACCACTCATCGTGTCTGCAGACCCCAAACAGGCAGACATGTACCTCACATGGACCCAGAGGAAAGAGGAGGTTTTCTCCCCGCCGGCAGCAGCCCAGCCAATGGGAAGCGTCGCCACCCTGAACCCCGTTTCCTCCAATGGGCTCTCCTTGCAAGCGGCCCCTCCCAACTTCCTCCTTTTTCTCTGTCAAGTAACATTCCTCTCCTTTATTAGCTGGTCTTGCCTATAGTTTTCGCTGTAGCCCTCTTGTCCTGAGTTGCAATTCTCTGCTGTTCCTGAATAAACCCATTTTGCTGATAAAATAACTGGCTGTTTTATCTTTAATGTCAACCAGAGACTTGGGGGGGCGGGGTACACAGGGGCTCTATGCTTGGCGTCCAGGGTCTCCCGGGCCGCACCACGTGGGGCCCACCTGCCCACACAGGGGCAGCGCCAGCCACGGGAGGTGGGGGCTGGACCAGTCCTGCCGGCTGAGGGAACGACGGAGAGTGGAAGGGTCTCCCTGGGCGGAAGGACGCCCTGACGGACGTCCCCAGAGGGTCGCTGGGGAGGACCACGACTTGCTTCCTCACGTGAGCCTCGGGCCTACCCTCCGGCTCCGACCCAGGGTCCTAGACTGGCTATGCCCAGCCAGGGTGACCCACCCCCGGAGCCCTCCCAGCTGTGCCCACGCCCAGCACCGGCCGCGGGCGCGGGAGGCCCCAGGGGCACCAATTGTGGCCAGTGCACGGCCCAGGACGTGCTCCACAGCCCCCGCCCCTCGCACGCTCGGCCCGCGCCCCGGGGTCGCTTACCTGAGTCAGCGGGGTCCTCCCGGAACCTTGGCCCGGCCGCGGCCACGGCGTCAGCAGCGGGCCCGGACGGCTTTCCCCAGCGCACCAAGGCCGACGAGGCCTGGCGAGCTGTGCGCGGCGGGCCGGGAAGCGCGAGCAGGAGGACCTCCAGGCGGAAGTCCAGAGGGGCGGGGTTGACTCGGGGGGAGGAGCCGGGCCTCTGTTTGGGGGCGCGGTTAGTCCGGAGGGGCGGGGCTGGGTCCGGGGAGGAGCCGGGAGGCAGGCTAGGGTCTTGGTCAGGCCGGTGGGGCGGGGCCGGCTTGGGAGAGCCTCCAGGCCGCCGTTTGGGGGCGTGGTCAGTCCGGGGGCGGGGCTGACGGGGGTGGGGCCGCTCTGCCGCCAGGGGGCGCCGTGGGCCTCAGGAGGCCTGGCCCACCTGGCGCTCCCCGGCCCGCCCCGCCCCTCACCGAGTACCTGGCGCCCGTGTCGGTCCCCGACCCTCCCGTCCTCCTCAGCGGGCCCCCGCAGCCCCACGCCGGTCTCCGGATCCCGGGGCCCCTGCTCCGCGGTCCTCGGCCCCCAGCCACCCCACCGGACCCGTGACGGGACCCCCAACGCCGCCGGCCGCGCCCGCCGCGCTCCGGCCAGGAATCTCCGACTTCCGCCGTGGGGCCGGGCTGGTGTTCACGTCGCCATGCCCTCGCTCGGGGACCTGGTGCGCGACTGGCACCGGGGCGCGCAGGCCGTGGCGCGTGGGGACTGGGACTACGCCCTGCGCCTCTTCTCGAGCGTCCCGGAGCCGCCCGCCAGGATGAGCTTCAACGTGGGCTGCGTGCACCTGCTAGCCGGGGACCCGGAAGCCGCGCTGCGGGTGAGCCAGGGGCCCGACAGCCTGCGCCCCCGGGGTTGGTCGCAGAGACCCCACCCCTGGGGGACGCTGCCCTCTGGCCCTGGGAGGATCGATGAGGGGTGGGATAGAGTCCCAGCTGCAGGGGTGAGCCCAGGACCCCTGCCCTTCCTCCCTGATGGCCACCTGAGGATGTCTCCCCAGGTCCGCCTCCGTGAACACCTAAGCAGGGGAGGCCTGTGTGGGCAGGGGACCCCAGCGGAGCTGAGTCTGGGCCGGGATGGGGGTGCAGGGCTCTGGCACTGCCTCCACTGTGTGGTGACCATGTGCCAGGCTCTGCAGTTTTGGGGAATGGCCGGGATGAACACTGGCTCAGGTGCTCTTGGCCGAGGTGCTAACATACCCGCAAACGGGCTCGAAGCTGGATGGGGCTGGGAAGGGGCACCCAGGGTGTAGGGTTTGGGCTGGGCCTTCTGCAGACACCTGTGGTGATGGCCAGGAGGTAAGGCTTCTGGTTGCTGCCCAAACCCCAGATCTGAGCGCTCACCTGTCTCCCACCCACTCCCCAAAGCAGAACCAAGAGCTGGGGTACACATGGGCGCACACACACGTGCCTCCGCCGAGGGGCCGGCAAGGCCACTCTCCGCCCTTCAAGCCCCCAGGTTTATTACGGTGGTGCGCGCTTCACGGGTGACAACAGAAAGCCAGCAGCACACCGAATCCCCCTCGGAAAGAGCCGGGCTCCCGCGTTGTTCAGGCCATCAGTGACAGCTGCCGAAAACGTGTTCAAGGGACCTACCCTGTCATTCTTCACATCTGTGTATGAATCTACAGTTATCTCAGCAGCAATGTCAGTGTTAAAATGTTATCCAACAAGGGGGGTGCGATCACTGGACACCATGGAATCAGCAGTGTGAGGCCAATCCAGTCACCACTTCCTCTAAACCGTGATTTAACCAGAGGGAGGGGACAGAAGTTCTGCGCAGAGGGGTGTGAGTGTTAAATTCGCCTGCACCCTAACCGCAGACGGAGTAGCAGAGGCATGTTTTTTGGAAATTTTTTAAAAAGCAGATGGAACGGCTACAATTAATAAAACTGGTTGTCTCCGAGGACCTGGACAGGGTGAGAAGGGTGTAGCTGGGAATGCAATCTGTTGCCCTACGGAAGCTTCGATTTCGCTGCTCTGTGTGGCAGGACAACAGACGGGTTTCCCTAGAGCTGAGTGGCCACGTCAGTACTGTGTGCGGACCCTCAACCTCGGGTCAAACTCACTTCAACAAGCCCCCCACTTGGCCATGACACCGATCCAGTTGCCTGGATTTAACTTGATAGCTGCTGTATGCCCCCCTCTTGCTTGTGTTTAACTGGTGGCTGCTGTCCTCCTTAGGAACAGATGATGTCATCTCTGAGTCTAGTTTCAGGAAGAGCTGTGTTTTACACACGTTAAGACTTTAGCGTTTTTGCTCTTTCTGATTCTAATAGATGAGAAGTGCGTCAATTTGTACAAACTACCAAAACTAGGATTTAAAAAAGACAAAAACCTTGCATAACTCCCCCCCCCCAAAGGTAACTATTATTAACGCGATGGAGTGTTTCCTTGTCCTCATGGTAAACAGGTTGGTTTGTGCTGCCACCGAACTGCCCCTGAGTGCATCGCAGGGCACCTTGGGAGCCCAGGCGGCTTTGGGTTGTGGCCGTGATGCATGCGCCCAGCCTCAGACCCAGAGGCCCCCTGGGTGGGCGCGGGAGACCTTCTCCTGCAGGTGGCCATGATGGGGGCCAACACGATTCCTTGATCCATTGCTGGGCATCCGCCTGGACCGCATCTGTGACACAGGAGTGACGGGGTTACAGACCTGGGTGTTCCATGGGCATTTTTGTCCCCAGGCATTTGACCAGGCAGTGACCAAGGATGCCTGCATGGCTGTCGGCTTCTTCCAGCGAGGAGTGGCCAACTTCCAGCTGGGGAGGTGAGCACAGAAGTGCCCTGTTATTTCTCTGATGGCCCTTTGGCTCTGCAGAGCCCTTTCCTGTGTTCCTCTCTGCCCACGGGTCATCTCCTCTTACTCACCCCTCCTGGGCGGCCCCAGGGGAGGCCAGGAACAGGATGCTGTGGTCGTGTGGTGGCAGAAGCAGCGTAGGGCCACACCTTGACCCATGGCTCTTCACGGGGTTCAAGGGACCACAGAGTGCTTGCGCCGGCTTCCCCTCCTTTGCTCCTACATCCCTGCTGTAGCCGGGACAGCGCGATTATACCCGTTCTGCCCACGTGGAAACCGAGGGCAGGGCTGGAGGAGTGGTGCGTCCCAGGACATGGAAGTGATGGGGGTCCTCCCTAGCCACCCGGCCCTCGGCGCCCGGCCCTTCCCAGAGAAGAGATCCGGGCTGCAGGACAGGCCCAGCCCCCACAGAAGGTCCCCTTGGGGGCAGGTGGGCTCTGGGGGAGACCTCTTCTTCTCATCGACCAAGGAGCCTTCCTGGGGGCGATGGGGATTCTGGTGGGGGCTGGGGAGCTTCCAGCGGGGCTCTGCATGGGGAGGCCCGTGGGGTGGGGCCCGAGAAGCAGGCAGGACACGCCCAGGGCACTCTGCATACCGAGGTTTGGGAGAGGGTCTGGGGTACGGGCAGGGGAGCGAGGCGCCCAGAGGACAGAGCTGGAGCCCCACGTGCTGCTCAGCCCGTCTGTGTGTGGACCCCCTGTGTTGAGACCTGGGTGACCACCAGGGCCTCCACCACTGCAGCAGGAGCTGGGGCAGCGTGGGGCTGGGCGAAGCTCCGCCCCCTGCCCTCTGGCAGCTGAGGGCCTCCACGCCAGGCTCCCCTGCCGCCCACAGGTTCCGGGAGGCCCTGTCCGACTTCCAGCGGACCCTGGTACAGCTGAGGGGCAACGCCGCCATCGACTACACCCAGCTGGGCCTGCGGTTCAAGCTGCAGGCCTGGGAGGTGGGCGTGCGGGGAGCGAGACGCGGCTGGGCACTGGGGGTGCTGTCTGTGGGCAGGCGGCCCAGGTGTTCCTTCCAGGCCGCTCGTCCTGAAGACCCCATCCTCCGGGTCCCGCTGTCTTGTCACTGTCACAGCTGGGGCCGTGTTGACTCAGGTGCTCCCTCTGGCCAGAGGGGCCCCCAAATCCCACCGGGGGGTGCAGGGGAGAGTCAGAGGTCAACGAGAGGTGACAGGCTGGGCGGGGGCTGGGCCGAAGCAGGCCTGACTGTGGGCCCCTGGCATCCCCGCCCTGGGGTTCTCGCTTGGCGCCGTTCCTGGCCTCCTGGGGCGGGGTGGGCACTGATGGAGTGGCTTAGGAGGAGCGCCCATGCACTCCCAGAAACGTGCTGCCTCGGAGCCCCTGGGAACCAGCTGTGTCCCAGTAAGCCAGCCGCGGGGGACGTCCCGCCGGGGTGGCCCCGGCCCAGGGCACTGTGTGCAAGGCGGGCTGTGGGAGTCGGCCGGCCGTGACCCCAGCAGGCCATGTGACAGCAGCTCTGGGAGCGGGACAGAGACTGCCGCGGGTGAGCGGTCCGCACCCTCCGCCCTCGGCTCCCGGGAGCGTGGCCACTTGCTGCTGCTTCGCACATCCAGCCCAAAACGTCCTTCCACACGGGGGGAGGGGCGGGCGGAGAGAGGCCTTCCTCAGACAGCACCCCAGACTCCTGGGGGCTCAGTAAGCAGGGCAGCACGGGGAGGAGGGGGTCAGGCCAAATGCAGGATGGGGCTGCGAAGGCCGAGAGGCTGCGTCCAGAGATGGGAGGTCCGCCTGACATTCAGAGCAGAGAAGCAGGGAGGGCTGATCCGCTCCGCCTGGGGGTCTGGGGAGTGAGGCCTGCGGGGCAGAGCCGGCCCCGGGGCAGAGCCAGGTGTGGGACCAGGCGGTGGGGCTGGGGGCAGAGCTGGTGGGGGTGGGGCTGGGGGGCGTCCTGGGCCTGCCGTCACCCCCACCTCACTCTCAGGTGCTCTTCAGCGTGGCTGCAGTGCAGAGCCAGCTGGGGCTCTGGGCGGAGGCCACCCACAGCCTAGAGGAAGCCATCTCCAAGGGGCCGGAAGGGGCCCGCGATGACCTGGACATCGCCCTGGGCCAAGTGCAGGTGAGGGGCAGGTGAGGGGGCAGGTGAGGGGCAGGTGGGAGGTAGGTGAGGGGGCAGGTGAGGGGCAGGTGAGGGGGCAGGTGAGGGCAGGTGAGGGGGAAGGTGAGGGGGAAGGTGGGGGCAGGTGAGGGCTGGTGAGGGGAGGTGAGGGGGCAGGTGAGGGGCAGGTGGGAGGCAGGTGAGGGGCAGGTGGGGGGAGGTGAGGGGGCAGGTGAGGGGCAGGTGAGGGGGCAGGTGAGGGGAGGTGAGGAGAGGTGAGGGGGCAGGTGGGGGGCAGGTGAGAGGTGAGGGGGCAGGTGGGGGGCAGGTGAGAGGTGAGGGAGCAGGTGGGGGCAGGTGAGAGGTGAGGGGGCAGGTGAGGGGAGGTGAGGGGGCAGGTGAGGGGCAGGTGGGGGGCAGGGGAGGGGCAGGTGAGGGGAGGTGAAGGGGCAGGTGGGGGGCAGATGAGGGGAGGTGAGGGGGCAGGCGGGGGGCAGGTGAGGGGGCAGGTGAGGGGCAGGTGGGGGGCAGGTAGGCAGGTGAGGGGAGGTGAGGGGGCAGGTGAGGGGAGGTAAGGGGGAAGGTGGGGGCAGGTGAGGGGAGGTGAAGGGGCAGGTGAGTGGCAAGTGGGGGGAAGGTGAGGGCAGGTGAGGGGGAAGGTGGGGGGCAGGTGAGCAGAGCCAGACTCCTAAGCTGACTCAGGTAGCTTGCCCAGCCCATAGCCTGCAGTTTGGGGCTCACATCTGTCCGGCCCCCAAGACTGACTATATGAGCTGAAGAAACTTCTGGAGGGAGGCAGCCTATGTGCCCAGGTGTGGGCTGGACTTCCCATGGGCTATGGGAAGTAGGTGACAGGGCCAAGCCGTCCCTTCTGCTTTGAGGCTCCTGCAGCCTCAGGCCTGGCCCAGTGCTCAGGTCTGCATTGTCTGGACCCCCCTCCAGAAACAGGCCCCCCTGCAGCCTCGGCAGGTCCCCAGGGGTGAGGTCTTCCGGCCGCACAGGCGGCACCTGGAGCACCTGGAGCCCGTGGATTTCTTGGGCAAGGCCAAGGTAAGGGAGGGGTAGCTTCTCGCTTCTCAGGCCCCAGGGGCTCAGGGGCCAGCAGCACCCAGCAGGCCGCAGAGCGGCGGGCAGCCAGGCCCCTGCTGAGCTCACACCGTGTCCCGAGCTTCCAGGCTGAGTTCACAGGGACACCCGCAGGCTGAGTTCACAGGGTCATCAAGGCCTTGGTGGGTGGACAGAGGACACAAGGCTCCTGGGGCGGGCAGCAGTGTTTCCAAATGGGGCTCACAGATCTGGGTCTTGGAACCTGGCGGTGAAGCCCACCAGAAGCTGCTGAGGACCCCCAAGGTGGTGCCGAACCTGCCTACCTCCGCCTTCGACTCGCTCTTCTGGCCTCAGCATCTCCTGGGTTTTGTGTTTCTGTGTCCTCCCTGCATCTCTGCCTCAGAGAGCAAGACCCTGGGGAGGCCCGAGGCAGGCTGGCCTGGGCCACCTCTGCCCACCCTGGGTCAGGGCAGGGCAGCAAAGTCACAGGATGATGGGGAGCAGCTCGCCCCAAAGGCGGGAAAGGAGGTTCCCTGTGCACAAAGGAAGATGCACTCTGCTTTCCAGCTGGTGGCCCTCAGCCAGGCCTGACACGCCCCCGGTCACCCGAGGGCTAGGTGTCGTGCGTCTTTGCCGGAGGGCTGCGTGGACGAGGGGGCTCTGAGCTGCATTAATCCATCAACTTGGAGTCCTGTTATCACAGGAGATGACTGCTTCTAAGAAACAAGAATATTTTAAAGGTTGTACGAAAAATAAGTTAAAATGATCAGCACAGATGTTTTCCTTCTTCAAACATATTTTTCCCACCTCCCTGCCCCCACCACGTGGTCCAACGTCTTTGGGCCAGGCTTGGGCAGCATCCCCTGGGCAGATGGGAGACTTCGGGGTTCAGAATGGGCAGCGAGGGCTGGGCACCCCTGACTCGGCCGGCCCCTTGCTGTCCCTCCGCAGGTGGTGGCCTCCGCCATCCCTGACGGCCCGCACGAGGACGCCCGGCCTCAGCAGCCACAGGTGGGTGGGCAGCCTTCCGGCCACCTGACTTCTCCTCTGACGTTTTGCAGGTGGGGCCTTCCAGACCATTACACTTAAGGATGCCTTAAACCCTCCCCGCGGGCTTCTCAACGTCTTTCTGATCTAAACGTGGGGGGCGTCCCATCCCGGGAGAGAGCCAGTGAAAACTGTGCAGCCTTGCCCCCCAGCCCCTGACGCTCCGTGGGGTCTGCATCCTGAGGAGGGGGGTCACTGTGTGCCCACAGGGTCTCTACGCACGTGGTGAAGCCAGGCCTGGGGCTGCCGAACGGTAGGAAGGGGCCGTGGCCCCCCACTCTTCTTCCCCTGTCGGCAGAGCCCCTTTGCAGGCCCAGTGTGGCCACTCCGGGCCAGGGGCCAGGTGGCTGTGTCCCCTTTCTGGACCGGCTGGAGCCCCGGTGCAGGGCGAGGGGTCCCGCCTTGCTCAGCCCTCCCTGTGCCCCCGTTTGTCCTGAGCCTGTTCTGCTCCTGGGGAAAGAGCCTGCCTGCCCCTCACTGAAGCTCTGCTCAGGCCTGGCGGTGGGCACCAGAGGCACCGGGGTGGGGTGCAGGCTGGGCTGCAGGCCGACGGGAGCAGCCCTGCCGGCCCCGCCAGATGCAGCCTCACAGGTGGTGGTCCGACTGGGGTGCTGTTTGTTTCCAGCTCAGGGCTCTCCTAGGCCCACCTTTCATGGAGGACCTCGACCTCTGTGCTGGCTGGGTGAGGCCTGAGAACGAGGACCCCTCCCCCTTCCCTCCAGGGCCCGTGACACAGGCCCCTCCAGACCTGGTACCCGCTGTGGCCCCAGGACGCCCCTTGATGCGGAGACGGAGGTCAGCTCTGGCCAGGCTGGGCGGGCTGACCACGGCACACTGGTCACCAATGATGAGCAGGTGGGTGAGCCCGGGCAGGGCAGGCAGGGGCCGTAGTATTTGGAGGACCCCCGCCCCAGGCTGAGCTTCGGGACCAGCCACAGCTGGGCCCTGCAAGGGTCTCAGGGCAGGGCAGGTGGCCTCATCACCGGCTGGGGGATAGAGATTTGGCTTCCTCAGGCAGTCCAGGGCCTTGGCGGGAGCCAGCCACAGTGACCGGACGCCATAGGTCAGGGACACACTGCTGCTCACGTGTGCACAGACAGGAGCCTGGGTGTCTGCTCCCCACCCTGGGCCCGGCAGAGGCCTGCAGCCCGTGCGTCATAGCCATGAGGCTCCCACCCCTCAGCTGGGGCCCCCGGCCTTCCTTCTTGGACATGGGACTCCCCGAGATGCCCCAGGCACTGGGAGAGGCCGAGGAAGGGAGGGGCACAGGGTTCTCCTGGGCAGGTGTGCCGGGAGCACGGAGAAGGTGGTTACATTTCACATTCAGTTTATCAAAGGACTCAGTTTAAAACGAGACGGTCACTTCACTTCCTCTTTCACTGATGTCCAGCTAACTCGGTGGACAGTTGGTGCCCTTGAAAGCCATCCATCACAGCTGGGCTTGACGAAACCCCGTGGCCCTGAGTTCACATACTGGGCGTTCGAGCACTTGACCCTCCTGACGGTGGGCAACAGCTTCCTAATTATTTAAACAGCTGACAAGTCTGATAAGAATCTAAACACTCCGTTTACAAACTTAGTCCAACTTTCAGATCCCACCTGAAATCAGCATCTGAGTCAGCTGGTCGGTGTGGCCAGGACTGGGGCCCTCTGGGGTTTCTGCCGCCCCTCAGCACACCCACTGCTTAGGGTCCCAACAAGGGTGAAGTCCAGCGGGTCCCTGGCTTCGGTCCCCAGCCCCCAGGGTCACCGGGAACCCAGCTGGAGCTGCCGCCTCCTGGTGGGCCAGGGGAAGACGGATTGGTGCCCACAGTGCACGGTGGCCTGTCTGTAGTCTCCAGGCCTATAGGGACCTGGTTCATGCCCCGGATTCACCTCCAACGCCGTTAGATTTGTGGCCTCCTGCCTGGCCAGGCTGTCTTGCAGGCCATGCCCCTCACCACTGGCTCTGCTTGGACAGTGTCTGGGCACCGCCCCTGACGAGCTCCAGGCCCAGGGAAAGCTACCTCCACCCTCAGGGCCCCACCCCGGCCTCAACCCCACCCCGGCCCGGCAGAGCCCCAGCCTGCGGCTTCCCTTGCAGAAGCCTCACGTGGAGCAAGTTGGCCAGTGGGTCCCTCCAGGTGAGGCGCCCTGAGCAGCTGGTAGTGGGAGGGCACTTTGTGGAGGGAGCCCCAGGCAGGTATCTGGGCGGGGCTGGGAGCAGCCTCTTTGTCCTCCAGGGAGGAAGCTGGTGGGCTTGGGGCTCCCGGTGGTGTCAGCATCTCCTCTACTCCGACACGTTCTACTCTGGGGGTCGGTAGCCACCGGAGTCCCTGACTCCTCCCCGCTCCGCAGGGCTGCTGGTGGCTGGGGGGCTGGGCCCTGGCTCCTCTGAGGATCCTGCAGGCGCTGGGGTAAGAGGCACTGGCTCTCATAAGGGATGAGGGGCTCCAAGGCCAGACCCCATCCTCCGAATGCCTCTAGGGACCCCAGCTAAAGAAGCCTCACGAGTCCAGAGCCCCAGCCCCTCCCACCCTCCCGGTCCCTGCCCTGCCCCCTGGCCTGAAGCCCACCCTGGCAGTCCTGGGCACACAGATCTGGGGCCTTGGACCCAGGGTGTGGCTGCAGGGGGCCCCGAGTCCTTGGTGACCTTCACAGTGCAGTGCACCTTCACCCTGGCCCTGAGGGCCCCGAGAGGAGCTGACCTGTCCAGCCTGCGGGCCCTGATGAGCCAGGCCCTCCCTCTCCAGGCCCAGAGTGGGCAGCTCAGGTGAGCTGGAAAGCCGGGTGGGAGGGCTCCAAGCTGGGCACCTATTAGTCCCGGCCCTGGGAGAGGCTTTTGAGGTCAGAGGTCAGCACCCTCCCTAAAGCCCCTGCCCGCGCTGCCCACTCTGAGGCATCTCTTTGCAGTTACCGAGACCCTAGTGACAGCAGGGGCTGGGTGCCCCTCACCGGGGAGGAGGCACTGCAGAGGGCCTGGCGGGGCGCGGCTGCCGGCTCTGGGGAGCTGCGGCTACGGTGCCAGGTGAGCCGGGGCGGGAGGCGGCCTGGGGCGGGGATGTCCAGCCCTTCTCTCCGTGCCGAGCTTACCCTACAGCCCTCCCCGCTGCCACAGGGAGTGGGCGGCCGGCCTGTCCTCTACCAGGTGGTGGCCCGGCACGGCTACTCTGCCCAGGGGCCCGAGGACCTGGCCCTGCAGCCCGGAGACACGGTGGACGTCTTGTGCGAAGGTAGAGCTGGCACTGCCCCCGCCCCCCATCGCCCTGCCGGGGCCCCGGGGCAGACGCGGTGTCTGCGAGCAGATGTGGTGATGCCCTGACGCCCCCTGCAGTGGACCAGGCGTGGCTGGAGGGCCACTGTGACGGCCGCGTCGGGATTTTCCCCAAGTGCTTCGTGGTCCCGGCCGGCCGGCGCACATGAGGAGCTTGGCGCTAAGGAGTCTGTGGCAAGGAGGGTTTAATAAAGGCGATCTTCCCCCCAAGGTGTGGTCCGTCTTCTGGGCTTGGCCACTGAGGGGACCTGACTGAGGCTTCCGAGGGTGTGGGGTGGCCACTCCGGGAAAAGCCCACAGAGCCTGAACACTGGCTCTGTCAGCTCCTGGAGAGGCCAGGGCCCGCTGCCGGCCCCTCCCAAAGAGCCGGCCCCCTCTACCTCCAGCAGTCACCCCTACCCCCAGGCTTGGCCTGGCCCTGAACCCGTAGGTCTGCAGTCACACAGCCCTGAGGGCTGCAGGGGTCGCGATGGCCCAGCCCTCGTGCAACATGGGAAACCTGCTGGGGCGCCGGCACCTGAAGGCCATGGTCGGGGCCACGGTACAGCCTCTGTGGCCAGAATGACCCCAATGGCAAAAGGGGGCCATGTGACCACGGGGCCAGAGCCCACAGGGCGAGCCTTGGGGGTCGGGGCTCAGGAAGGCTCCGGCCAGCTCAGGCCTCTGCCTTCCAGCACCAGGTGGCAGCCAGCCTAGTCCCGGAGCCAGAGCTGCACCACAGTGGCCCCGAGAATGGCCGTGAGGGTCAGCACCAAAAAGACGACTCCGGCCACCCAGACGCCATAGCTCTGTGCCCGCCACTGGGCGGGTGCCTCGGCTGGGATCAGGCTGGTCAGGTTCAGCATGTAGCCCAGCGTCCAGCCGATGTCGGTGCCACCGGCCTGCGGGCCACACGGCCGGTCAGGCTGCAGGCAGCGGCCCGAAGCCCCAACCCCCTCTCGCCCTGAGCCGTCACCTGCTCGCGGAACTCGATGCCGCCCCAGGTCTCCTGGCTGAACCCGTAGCCCTCGAGCAGGAGTGTGAGGATGTACAGGCCCGAGGCACAGTAGTCGCGCAGCTGGCCGTCCTGCCCGGGCGAGCTCGCCTCCACCTGGGGGCCCGGGAGGCCAGGAGCCCCATGAGGCCTCACCTCCTGGGCCCCCAAGGCTGGCGCCCCTCGGAGGCGTGCCCCTGAGTCTCCTGCCTGGAGCCCCCCAGCCCCCCGGCCACACTGCCTGGGACGGGGTCCCCGCTCGGTGGGGTCTGCAGCCCAGGGAGCTGGGGCCCAGGTGGGGGGCGGGCGGCCCGCATCCACCCACCAGCTTCCAGGGCCTCTGGCAGAACTCCCAGATGGTGGCATTGGCCGTGGCCAGCGGCGGCCTGGAGGTGAGGTTCAGGAAGTGGAAGGTGTGGTAGAAGTTGGAGAAGGCCTGGGGGAGGGGGTGAAGTGCCCGGCAGGGCGCAAGGCGGGGGCCCAGGATGAGCCAGGTTCCGCCCCGCCCCACCCCGCCCCACCCCACCTGGGGTCCCAGGCTCCCCAAGGGCCCCCTGGGGTCGGGCCCTGGGGCCCCGAGGGGAAGCTTGGCCCCGAGGGCAGGCCGCAGGGGCTCACGTAGAACTGTCCCCGCACGGGGGGCTGGTAGACGCTGTCGAAGGCGCAGTCTCCTCGGCCGTCGCAGCTGGAGAAGTTGAAGAGACCCCGGATGGCGGCGACACAGGCCCCGGGGTTCCCCGTCCCCTCCACAGTGAGGTTCTGGCCGAGGTCTCGGGGGGCTGCGGCCTGGACGCAGGGCGACCCGTACAGGGGGGCCAGGGCCAGCGTGCCCCGGTAGCCGCTGTGGTAGCAGGGGTGACGCACCAGGAGGCTCGGGCTGCTCTGCGGGGAGGGTGGGGGCACCTCTGAGCACCCGCCTGGCAGGGTGCCCCGCCCCCTCCCGCAGAGCAGCCCACCTGCACCAGCCCGGCCAGGAGCCGGTTCAGCATCTGGTCGCGCCCGAAGCAGAGGTAGCTGTGGGTGTAGACGCTGTGTTCTGTGCCATAGAGGCGGAGGGTGGCCTGGGTGGTGGTGTCCAGGATGGGGCCCCCAGGCACAAAGGTGATCTGGGCGGAGGCCCCACCCATGTCCAGGGCGCCCACCAACGTCCCCTCCAGAGGCTGGATCCATTCTCCGGAGAAGGAGTACTGACCACAGACAGGGGGCACTGAGTCCTGGGGCCGCGATGACCCCCCCGAGTGCCCCTCCCACCCTGGGGCCGGCCACGATGACCCCCCCGGGCGCCCCTCCCACCCGGGGGCCGTCTGTGGCACCTGCACCAGCAGGCCCAGGACGTAGTTGATGGTGACCCAACCTAAGGCCCCTTCGTCCTGCCCAGCCAGGAGCTCAGCGCCCCAGAAGGCCACGGGAGACCGGCTCAGGGCCTGGCTGACCGCTGCGAAGACGTCCTCCACCTGAGAGCTGTTCTTCTGGCTGCGCGGAGAGGACAGGCCGCTGGAGCTGGCAGAAGCCACCCCTCCCCCATCCCGCCTGAGCAGGACCACAGCTCTCACGCTGCACCCCAGGGACGCGTGCGGGCCCGCGCCAGCCCCCACACCTGAGCAGCCTCATGCCGCCTGTGGCCCCCAGGAACATGGGCGTTTGCTGACGCTTGGCCTTTGGGATCAGTGCCAGCGCCTCCTCCAGGCAGCCCTGCAGGCTCTCGCCAGCCTGTGCAGGGTCAGAGGCGTAGGAAGAGATGCCAGGCCCTGAAACACACCACCACAGGACAAGGCTCCAGGCCCCGAAGGAAGCTGAGCTGAAAAGCAGCCCCCGAAGATGCATCATGCCCCTCGGAGCCTGCGGACGGGACCGTATCTGGAAAAAGGGTCTTTGCAGATGTCCTTAAGTTAGGGATCTTAAGATGAGATCACCCTGGATTCCCCAGGTGGGCCCTGAAACCGACTGGCCTCCTCACAAGAGACAGAAGAGGGAGATTTGAGACACACGGGAGAGGCCACGTGAAGTCCGAGGGAGAGGTTGGAGGGATGCCACGTCTGGAGCCCCAGGAGCTGGAAGGGTTTGTTTCGGGTCTCTGCGGGCTCAGGCAGGACAGATCCAGAGCCCTGGCCCGGCTCCCACTGACCGGCTGGGCACCCTGGGGCAACTCACTGAACCTCTCTGAGCCCCTTTTCTTTAGGCTGATTTGCTACTGCCCAGCTCCAGCCTGTGGCACTTCCCAAACCTCCACCCAGCTGGGAACCCCAGCCGGGCAGCGGCTGGCAGCTCCCAGCACCTGTCCACCGCCGACGGAACTGCCCACTGACCTTTCGCCCGGCAGGCCAGGGCCTGGCTGACCACACCTGTGTCATTCTCCTTGTTTGCCAGCCACTGATACACAAAGAGTGATGTGTGGGAGGACCCAGCGTCGAACACGATCCCGAACTGGGAGTGACACCAGGGTCAGGAGGGCGTAGGGGCCGTCACGGCCCAGCCCAGCCTCCCCTGGGTGGGGTCTGGGGGCACACCTTGGTGTCTGCAGGCAGGAGGACGTTGGTGGCCTCCACCAGGAAGAGAATGAGCGTGGTGAGGCCTGAGACCGCTGCAGCCCCCAGCAGGGCTGTGAAGGCCCGTTCCTTCCATGTCAGCCCCATGGGGGTGGGACTGGCACCTGTGGGGTTGGCAGCAGTGAGCACCCAGACTCTGCTGCCTGCAGATGCCGCTGCCCTGGAGAGCCCCTCGGTCCTCCCCGGGGCTCAGACAGCCCACCCCGGCTGGGTCGATGGGCAGGACTAAAGACCACGCCGGAGAGCCAGGCTGCGCATGGTGTCACAGCGTCACAGGGGCCGGCAGGGGCCGGGCACCGGGACGCCCTGTCTGGCGACAGGCTAGGCTGCAACACACAGCAATGAGGAGGTCCCGGAGACCCCCTTTCTAGTGCCACGCCGGGGCCCAGCGGAGCCACCCCCGTGTGATCTGCCAGCCCCACTGCCCGCACCCTCCCAGGACCCCAGCTCCCCTCCCGTCCCCCACAGGATAAGGAGCCCCAGATCCACAGTGAACTCCGGGAACCCAGGGCCCCACCTCTCCCACCTACCTGGCTCCTCCCTGCAGCCCTCACCCCAGGCCTCTCCCAGGACAGTTTTCCAAGAGTCCTGGGGTCAGGCCTGAACTCGGTGGGGACAGCTGACCGACTGCCTGGATGTCTAATTGTTGCCAAGCAGGTCAGCGGGTCCCGGGAAGCACGGTTTCTCTACTGAAGGACCTGAAGGCTGAGGGGTTCTGAACAGATTCATCTGGTTTCTGTTTAAAAACCCAACCTCGGGCTTCTCGGATCTGAACCTTTTCACTTGGCCCCATGACGATCCCTCGCAGCCGGCCCAGGCTGACCCAGGAATGTGGTTTGCACGGGGCCACGGCACCAGCTCAGTGGCTGAGGCCTCTGCAGGGCCCTCTCCAGCCCCCAAACGTCCCTGAGCGGAGACCCACGCACACGAGGTCACCAGGGGCCTCGGGCCAGTTGCCACCACTGTCCAAAGGAAATGGTCTGAGGTCTGCAGAGCTTTGAGGCTCATGGACTTTGTGCGGCATCAGTATCCCCGCAGGAATGCGGCTGTTCCCAGGGGGCGTCCGCCTCTCAGGGCGAATGCAGGGCCCTGGGCTCCAGGCGGCCCGTCTGCGTCATGATCCCATTTTAAGAAGGGAAGAGCGAGGCTCAGAGAGGACGGGTGATCTGCTCGAGCCGCCGCCAGGCCAGGCCGGACGGGACCCAGCCTGTGTCCCCAAAAGCACGCTGGCCACAGGCCACTCACAGAGACAGACCAGTTACAGGCAGGGCCAGGGACACCGGTACCCCCCTCACACCCCCCTCCAGGGCGTGTAGCACCCTGAGCCCCCAGCCTGAGCCCCCAGTGGGTGGGCAGAGAGGCTGGGTAGACTCCACACAGAGCACGCCCTCAGGACCGGTCAGCACCCCCAGTCCAAGACGGCCCCTCACCTGGGCTGGTGGGTAAGCAGTGGCAGCAGCGTGGAAGCTGGCCCGTCTGTCGCCTCTCAGGCACCTGCCAGGTGCCGTCCCGCCTCTGCCCGCCACCCGACGCTGGTCACCGCTCCCCTGAGCCCGGGTCCGCTGTCAGGCAGGTGACGAGCCGCTGCTGCCTGCCCCCACCTGGGGTCACCACCCCCGGCCAGGGTGGTCCCCTCCGAGGCTGCTCAGACTTTGCCCTCCGACCCCGCCCTTCCCCAGTGGGAGGACGGTGCCAGTGCTCAGGCGAGGGGCAGGTCAGCGGAGTCAGGTGACTGGAAAGGGCCCAAGGCCGAGGGCTCGGCCAGAGCAAAGGCCCGGAGTCAGGACCAGCTGTGGTCCCATGAGGAGGGCGAGAGTCAGCCCCAGTCGAGTGGTTTGGTGGTTTGCAGGCGTGCGGTGAAATTGCCCCTTTTTGCGCACACAGGTCTATTTGTGTGACCCCGGCCACCGCAACCAGATCCGCCCAGCCCAGCCCCGGCCCCCCCACCCCACTGGCTCTCCTCGCTGAGGTTTTGTCCTCGGGAGGGGGTCTCAGAGATGAATTGAGCCTGGCTTCTTCGCCTCAGCTTGAGACCTGAGGCCCAGCATCTCCCCCATGCCCACGTGGAGACCAGCTGCTCTGATGAACCGTTTGCTGAACCCCCGGTGCTGGAGGCATCGGGGTTCCCGCTCTCCGACTGTGAAAAGCTGCCGTGGACATTCATGCACGAGGCTTCGCCGGACCTGTGCTTTCGCTCCCACCCCGGAGACAGACTGCTGGGTTTAACTCGATGCAAAACTGCGCAGGCGTTCTCTAGCGTGAGACAGCCGGTCTCTCTGCGTCCTTCCAGCGTCCGCGTCACAACTTTCCATTTCAGCCGGTCTGGCCGATGCCGGTCCAGCCTCACTGTGGCTTCAGTTTGCACTAAGGGCTGAGGATGCCGAGAGCCTCCCCACGCGCTTTTTGCACTCGTGTGTCCTCTCTGGTCACGTGGCACATCTTTTGGTTGGATTGTTTGACTTATTCCTGCTGAGTTTGGAGAATTCTTTATATATTCTAGGTGCAGCCCCTCCTCCTGGATGAGGTTTGCAAGTATTTTCTCTCAGTCCGTATCTTATCTGAACAGTGTATTTCACAGAGCAAATTTTAAAATTCTTGATGAAGCCAAATTTATCCGTGTGGTTTTCTGTGGATGGTCTTTTTGTGTTGTTACTAAGAACTTTTTGCCTAACCCCTGGTCATGAAGAATTCTTTCTCCTCAAGTCTCTTAGTTTCATGATGTAACTTGATCTATGAACCATTTTGAATTATTCTTTGTAAGATGTGTGTCTTGGTCAAGTCCACCTCCTCTGCATGTGGACGGCCAAGGCACCGGCACTGGGTGTTGAAAAGACCATCCTTTCTAAAGAAGATGTGGTACATATATACAATGGACTATGACTCAGCTATCAAGAAAGAAGGAAACAATGCCCTTGGCAGCAACATGGATGGACCCAGAGATTATCATACTGAGCGAAGTAAGTCAGAAAGAGAAAGACAAATACCGTATGATCTCACTTACATGTGGAATCTAAAATATGACACAAACCAACCTATCTATGAAACAGAAACTGACTCACAGACATAGAGAACAGACTTGCGGTTGCCAAGGGGAAGGGGGAGTAGGGAAGGGAAGGAATGGGAGTTTGGGGTTAGCAGATGCAAACTATTATATACAAGATGGATAAACAACAAGGTCCTACTGCATAACACAAGGAACTATATTCAGTATCCTGTGATAAACCATAATGGAAAAGAATATGAAAGAGAATATATATGTGTGTGTGTGTGTGTGTGTATAAATAACTGAGTCACTTTGCTGTGCAGGAGAAATTAACACAACATTGTAAATCAACTATACTTCAACAAAATTAAAAAAAAAAAAGGATGGGGGCTTCCCTGGTGGCCCAGTGGTTAAGAATCTGCCTGCCAACGCAGGGGACACGGGTTCGAGCCCTGGTCCGGGAGGATCCCACATGCCTCGGAGCAACTAAGTCCGCGAGCCACAGCTACTGAGCCCACGTGCCACAGCTACTGAAGCCCACGCGCCTAGAGCCTATGCTCCACAGCAAGAGAAGCCACCGCAATGAGAAGCCCACACACTGCAACAAAGAGTAGCCCCTGCTCACCACAACTAGAGAAAAGCCTGTACGCAGCAATGAAGACCCAATGCAGTCAAAAAAATAATTAAATTTTAAAAAGAGAAAGGACCATCCTTCCTCTGTGGAACCCTCTGCACCTCTGTACGATGCGCCATGTTTGTGAGGGCTCATTTCTGGACATTCTATTGGAATTCTGTCCCCAATTCTGTCTTGATTATGCAGCCACATAGTAAGTCTTTTTTTTTTTAAAGATGTGGGGTTTTTTTAATAAATTTATTTATTTACTTATTCATTTTTGGCTGTGTTGGGTCTTCATTGCTGCGCACGGACTTTCTCTAGTTGCGGCGAGCGGGGGCCACTCTTCATTGTGGTGCGCCGGCTTCTCTTTGCAGTGGCTTCTCTTGTTGCCGAGCACGGGCTCTAGAGCGCAGGCTCAGTAGTTGTGGTGCACGGGCTTAGTTGCTCCGCGGCATGTGGGATCTTCCCGGACCAGGGCTCAAACCCGTGTCTCCTACATTGGCAGGCGGATTCCTAACCACTGCACCGCCAAGGAAGTCCCCACAGAGTAGCCCTTAATATTGTGCAGTACGAGTCCTCCAACTTCAATCTTCTTTTTCAAAATTGTTTTAGCTATTCTAGTTCCTGTGCCCTTCCATATAGATTTTATAGTCAGCCCCTCTTTATGTACAAAAAAATTCTCCTGAAACTTTTATTGGCGTTATATAATCAGTTTGTGGAGAATTGATATCTTTACAGTTTTGAGGCTTCCAATCCCTGAACACAATTTCTCTTCTCTCTAGTTAGTGTTTAGGTCTTAAAATTCTTTTCGTCAGCATTTTTCTAGTGTTCAGAACCATGACCCAGTACATGTTTTGTTAGATTTATACCTAGGTATTTCATTTTTGTGGGGAGCTATGGTACTTTTAAAAACTCAGTTTTCAATTGTTCATTGGTGGTGAGTAGATGCAATTGGTCTCTGTGGTTGACCTTGTACCCACCACCGTGCTAAGCCCACCTATTAGCCCCAGGAGTCTGTAGATTCCCTGGAGTTTCTGACGCAGACAGTCGCGTGGTCTGTAAACAGGACAGCGGCATCTCCTCCGCTCGTGTGTGGCTCTTCTTCCTTCTCGCCTACTGCCCTGGCAAAGACCCCCGGGTGCATGAAGTACGGTGATGACTGCACACCTCAGCCTTGTTCCCAGGCTGAATCGTCGTCCACCACGAAGCACGGTGTTAGTTGTAGGTGTCATGCGATGCCCTTTGTCAGGGTGCGGAAGTTCCCCCTGGTTCGCTAGAGTTTTCGTCACGAATGAGCGCTGTATTTTGTCACGTGCTGTGTCTTCATCCTTTAATGTGTTCAGGTGACGTTTCTTCTTTGGACACTCAGTGTGGTGATACACACTGACTGACTTTCCTAAATACTGCACCAGCCGTGCATTCTCAGGATAAGTTTCACTTGGCTGTGGTGCATCGTTTTCTTTATATCTCACTGGATTTTGTTTGTTAACACAGTCAGGTCTCATTATTTGTGGATTTTGTATTTGCAGTTTTGCTTACTAACCTCAAAATTGTTTTGTAATTCCCAAATCAATACTTGTAGCGCTTCCGTGGTCATCTGTGGACATGAACAGAGCAGCAAAAAGTTTGAATGACTCGATGTGCACGTCCTCAGCTGAGGTTGAGCAAGGCGACACTGCCTTCTTGTTTCAGCTCTTGCTGTAAACAAGCGTCCTTTTCACGGTCTGTTTCGTGCCATGTTTTTTGTGCTTTTGTGCCTTCAGGAACCTGAGCCTCTATCTCCCCTGGGGAGCAGTGGTTCGGTGTTGGCTAACTTGGAGTTTGCAGTGACTTCATAGAACAGAACTACTTCAGAGAATAAGAATAATTGTATCTGTTGAGGGTTTTTGCAGCTATGTTCACAAGGGTTTGTTGTTTTCTTTTCAGTGCTGGTTTCAGTACTGGGGTGATGCTGGACTGGTAAACGAGTTGGGAAGTTGTCCTTCCCCTTTTATTTCCTGGAAGGGATTTGTAGACTTTGTATTTCTTCTTTAAATGTTTAGTGTAATTTGCCAGTGAAACTATGAGACTTTCTTTTTCAGAAGATATTTAACTATAGATTTAATTTCTTTAGTAGTAATAGGGCTATTCAGGCTATCTAGTTCATGCTGAGTGAGTTTTGGTAGCTTGTGGCTTTTGAGGACTTGGTCCGTGGCACTCCAGCTATTGAATTTATGTCAACAGAGTTATTCAGAGCATTCCTTTCCTATCCTTTTGTGATGTCTGTAGTGACAGACCTCTTTCGTTCCTGATACTGGTAATTTGTGTCTGCACTTTTTTTTTTTTTTTGCCAGTGTCGCTAGAGGTTTATCAATTTTATTGATCATTCCAAAGAATCAGCTTTTTCACAATTTTTTTTCTATTGCTTTTTGGTTTCCACATTCTTTTGATTTTTGCTCTTATATTTATTTTCCTTCTTCTGCATGACTTGGGTCTATATTGCTCATCATTTTCTAATTTCTTGAGATGGAAATTTAGATTATTGACTTGAGACCTTTCTTCTTTTCTAATGTAAGCATTTGTACTATAAATTTCCCTCTAAGCACTGCTTTAGCTGCATCTCTCAAGTTTCTTACATGCTGTATTTTAATTTCATTCAGTTCAAAATATTTTAAGTTTCCCTTAAGACTTCCTCTTTGATCCGTGGATTATTTAGGATTGTGGTGTTTAATTCCCAAGTGATTAAAGATTTTCCTGACATTTTTCTCTTATTGATTTCTACTCTAATTCTATTATAGTCAGACAACATGCTTTGTATGTTTTGGATGATCTTAAATTTGCTAAGGTTTGTTTTTTCAGATCAAGCTATGCTTTATTTTGGTGAATGTTCCATGTGCACTTGAGAAGAATATACATTCTGTTGCTGTTGTGTGGAGTGTGCTGTAAATATCATTATGTCCAGTTGGTTGATAGTATTGTTCACTTATTTTATATCCTTGCTGGTCTTCTGTCTACTAGTTTTATCTGTTACTGAGAGAGAAGTACTGCTGACTCCAACTGTAATTGTGGATTTGTCTATTTCTACTTTCAGTTGTCAATTTTTGCTTCAAAACTTTTTTCTATTAAAGCTCTGTTTTCAGGTGCCTACCTTTAGAATTGCTATGGCTTCTTGAAGAATTGTCCCTTTTTTCAATATGCAATGTCCCTCTTTATCCCCGGTAATTCGCTTTGCTCTAAAGTTTATGTTGTGTGATATTAACAAAACCACTCGCTCCTGTCTTCTTTTGATTAGTATTTGCATGGTATATCATCTTTCATCCTTTTACTTTAATCTACTTTATCATTATATTTGAAGTAAGTTTCTTGTAAACAGATTTAGATATTGTGATTTATAATGAGAAATATATATTTGGTCTTCATCTGTCTCTGGTTCTCAGTTCCTAAAACCCTTGCACTTTCCTAGGCTATGAGAGAAATCCATTTACACCTAGTGTAATATGGATAATTTGAATTTGGTAATTCAATTGGTATTTGGCAATTCAATTCAAAACGGTACTTTGAATTTAGGTCTAGCATTTTATTATTTTGGTGGTTTTTTTCCTTCATTCCTCCTTTCCCCTTTCCTGCCTTCTTTTGTGTTATTTGAACATTTTTTTTCATATGCCATTAAAATTTTTCTCTTATGATTTTGACTATATCTGTTTTGTATAAAATTTTACTGGTTTTTCTAGGGAATTCAAAATACATACATCACTTTCTACAGTCTGTTTGTAATCAGTGTTTACCACTTCAGTTGGAGACCACGTTGGTCTCTTTTCTCCCCACCTTTCACGTTATAGTTGTCTTATACATCACACTGACATTGAAATCCCCCCAGACAATGCTGTAACTTTTGCTTTCATTGTCCAACATATTTTAAAGAACTTGAGAGGAGAATAGTCTATGATATGTATCACTTCTGTTGCTCTTCCTTAATCCTGGTGTTCCAAGTTTCCTTCTGGTATCATTTGATTTCTGTCTGAAGAATCTCCCTTAACTGTCCCTTTAGAGCAGGTCTGCTGCCTACAAATTCTCTTAGTTTTCCTTCACCAGCACAGCTCAGCCAATGAAAAGTCACTGTACTTCCAACTCCCAGTTTCCTCCAAAGGACTCTTTGTTTAGAACAGCCCCTCCCAACTCCTCCTTCTCCTCTATAAAAGAAAGTTCCTCTCCTTTGTTCTCCGAACTTACCTGTGGTACACCACAGATTGTGTACCTTGAATTGCAATTCTTTGCTGTTCTCAAATAAACCATTTGTGCTGGTAATATAACTGATGGTTTCATTGATTTAGGTCAACATTACTTGGTGTCAGAAGAGGGACCCAGAGAAGACCCCTAAGAACTCCAAGGCAGTGAGCAAACAGGTGTGGACTTGCAGAGCCTATCGAGCTCACTACTTTCTTGCTGACCCTGGAGTTTGAGGGTTAAGTTTTCTCCAGGGTTCAAACCCCACTCTTTTTGTGTTTTGAGGCTCTCCAGGCTTTATTTGAGATCTGCTTTTTTTGGAAGACTTCATCCTTTCTTTACAGGCTTTGTCCTTTCTGAGAGTACCTGTTTGGCCTGTCTCTTGAAATAAGGCTGTTCCTACTGAAACTGCACTGCTAAGCCTTTGGTCCAATTCCTTTGGAACTGGGTTATTCCTATAGGAACTGTGCTGTTTAAAAATTTATTTCCTTTGCTCTAGAGAAAAAACTCTAAGAAAAGGGATCCCAGCAATCTAAATGTTTTGACAGTGCCCCCTCCATCCCCTTCAACCAGTTTTATGCTTAAAAACTGTGGTCCTTCCTTAGGCACATTTCTTTTTTTGTCTGTTTGTGGTTTGGGGTTTTTTTTTGGCCGTACCATGTGTGGCTTGTGGGATTTTAGTTCCCTGACCAGTGATTGAACCCAGGCCCTTGGCAGTGAGAGCACAGAGTCCTAACCACTGGACTACCAGAGAATTCCCTCTCATGCACATTTCTAATTAAATGGACCAACTTAACCCAAAGTAATTTATAACACTGATGGTCATTATGGGGAACTTTTAAATTTTCCAAGCTTACTTTTCTTAAAGACGAATTGGACAGCCGTGGCTCTAAAAAATTTCAAAACTAAATGGGATTCCTTTTTTTTTTTTTTTCGCGGTACGCAGGCCTCTCACTGTTGTGGCCTCTCCCGTTGCGAAGCACACGCTCAGCAGCCATGGCTCACGGGCCCAGCCGCTCCGTGGCACGTGGGATCCTCCCGGACCGGGGCATGAACCCGTGTCCCCTGCATCGGCAGGCGGACTCCCAACCACTGCGCCACCAGGGAAGCCCGGGATTCCTATTTTGATTGGTATTTTGAGGCTTCCAAACATTATCAAGATTCTGAAATTGCCACTTAGCAAAATACAATTTTTAAATTAACTGAGGCAAACAAACAATTGAAGAAAAACTGGCTTCTGAGGACTCTCCCCCGGCCCCCATCCCCTGTCTCTGGACAAAGCAGCCCCTGTGCTCAGCACCCCCCCGCCCACCCCCCACGCTATCTTCCTCTTTTCTTCTGCCCTCCGCTGTCTCATTCCAATTCTCTCACTGTGCTTCCCTAAACCTCTCCCAACTTCCTCCTCTGAACCTGTTAGAATCTGCCTCTTTATTTATTCTTTAAAATTTTATTTTATATTGGAGCATAGTTGATTAACAATGTTGTATTAGTTTCAGGTGTACAGCAAAGTGATTCAGTTATACATATATATGTATCTATTCATTTTCTATTTCTTTTCCCATTTAAGTTATTTCAGAACATTGAGCAGAGTTCCCTGTGCTATACAGTAGGTCCTCGTTGTTTATCTATTTTAAATATAGCGGTGTGTACATGTCAATCCCAAACTCCCAATCTATCCTTCTCCCCCATCCTTCCCCCCGTAACCATTAGTTCAGGACCTGCCCCTTTAAACTTAAGTCTTCTGAAGATTCCAACAAAACCCAAGTTCATGTTCCCTAGACTAAGGCCAAATTGAGAGCCCTAAAAGAGTGTCCTAAAGTCAGTGAGGAACCCCACAGGTTTGCTGAAGAATTTAACATCATTATCCAAACATACCAGCCTGGTTTCCCCAGATCTATACGCTTGCGGATGGGGGTCAAGCCAAACATTGGATGAAACTTGCCTGATGGGAACATCCTGAAAGGGATTTAGAGAAACAACCCCCAACTTTTGGCAAGAGGTGAGAACACCTGCTGGAGGACTCCCCCAAGCAATTAGAGTAGCCTGTCCTTAGCCTGTCCTTAGCCTGTCCTTAGCCTGTCCTTAGCCTGTGGTTGTGAGCAAACTTCAGGCTTGCACACAAAAATCGGACGAACCTGCTCATGACTATTACAATCAACTTCAGACAGTTTAAAAAAAAAAAAATCTGGTCTTCCTTCAGATGTTGAGTCCATCAGGGTAGCCTTCAACTCTGTTTATTAATGGGCTGAATGGAGATCTTTCCTTTTAGTTAGAAGGACCAGGATGGAATGGGAAGCTATGTCCACTCCAGATTTAGTTAATTTGGCAAATCAGCTCACTCACACCCTAGATGAGTCACTTAAAAGATTAATTAAAAAAAAAGATTAATTTCAACTCCAGCAAATAAAGGTCCCTAAACAAAACCCAAACCCTCCTAGTTCCTGCTATTATCGCAAAAAGCCAGGACTTTGGGAAAACGATTGTCACAAGTGTAAGTGCTTCAAGTGCCTTCAGCCCTCTAACCAGCCTTTCCAACGCCCTCCTGACCACCACCAACGGGCCTCTGAGGAACCACAGGGGTTCTTCCCAACCCTCCCTCTTCATCAGCTCAGAAAAACAACTCTCCAGATTGGGAATCAATCTCTTGGCACCAGAGTCTCACTCTCAGTTCAACTGCGGTAAAGCAGCCCCGGCCTCGGAGCACGAAAGTGATCCAAGTAGTGGGGCTCTCTGATGAACCTCAACAGGGTCCTGTCTCTGAACCTGCTCCTTTTTGCTTAGGCCCCTGAGAGATACCCACACTTCCCTCCTTAGTCTCTCTGCCCCTATTCATTTATTGGGCCAAGACAGCTCAGCAAATATGCTGGAATTTCTTTCTCCCAAAAGGGGAAATAATTCTAGAATTTCACAGTAACAGTCAAAATAGCCAACCAGGTGAGTTCAGTGATCCTTCACTGGCTTGGCTTTGCTTTGTCTCTGACGGTCCTGGAGCTGATTCGGGAGACGCTGATCATTTGTCCCTGCTGAGTCAGCTACCATCCTCCTTATGGGCAAAACGTCTCCAACTGATATTGGCAAAACCCACAGTGCTCTTCCCATTAAGACTCAAATAGGTCCCTCGAAACCTCTCCCCAGAACTAATCAATACCCTCTGAGGAAAGAAGCCCTTCAAGGTGTAAAGCCCGTAAGAGGATTCCAAGGCTCAGAGCCTCACTACCCCTTGTGCTAGTCTCTGTAATACTATTAAATATAACCCGTGAGAAAGCCCAACGGCTGAGGATGGAGGCCTGTCCAGGACCTGCAGGCAATAATCAACGTGCTGCCCCTCGACACCCTGTTGTTCTTAACCTCCATACTCCACTCGCATCCGTTCCTACTGAAAGCACATTTTTTCACTGTTATTAATCTGTGCTGTGCACGCTTCAGCATTCCAGATGATAAAGCCAGTCAGTACCTTTTTGCCTTCACCTGGGAAGGACAAAAATATACCTGGACAGCAATGCCCCAGGTTTTACAAAAATCCCTCTTACTTTCCACAAATCTTGAAAGCTGACTTGGATGACAAAGTTTTCTGCAGGCTTGACTTTGCTACAATATACAGTTGGCCTTTGAACAACATGGGTTAGAACTGAGCAGGTCCATTTATATGCATTTTTTTCCCAATAAATACTACAGTACTACTGTACTGTGCAACTTGCAATTGGTTGAATCCATGGATACAGAAACGTAGATGCAGAGGGCTGACTGTAAAGTTACACGTGGATTTTCAGCTGTACGGGGGTGGATGCCCCAAACACCGCGTTCTTCAAGGGCCAATTACACAGACGATAAGCTGCTCTGCTCGCTTCCTCAAACCTCTTCACAGGAAGACAGCATCCACCTGTTAAGACATTTGGGCTTAAAGGGACATAAAGTCTCCAAGGAAAAATTGAGTTGCTCAAACTCAGGATCAATATTTAGGGCACATGATCTCGGAACAAGGGTGACACTTGGATTTGTGTACTCTTTATGGCATCCTGAACATCCCCAAATCTAAAACTAAGCCCCAATTATGAGGTTTTTCTTGGGTTAGCTGGCTACAGTCGAAATTGGATTCCAAATTTCTCCCTTATGGCCCAGCCCCTATATGCTCTATTTTTTTTTTTTTTTTTTTGGTTGCACCGGGTCTTAGTTGTGGCAGGCGGGCTCCTTAGTTATGGCATGTGAACTCTTACTTGCAGCATGCATGTGGGATCTAGTTCCCTGACCAGGGATCGAACCCGGGCCCCCTGCATTGGGAGCACGGGGTCTTATCCACTGCACCATCAGGAAAGGCCCTATATACCCTATTAAAAAAGATCAAAACTGACACTATTATTTGGGAAGATCAAGATGCCACAGCCTTTGAGACCTTGAAGAAAAGCTTAACAAGACCATCTGCCCTTGACGTCCTAATTATCAGCTTCTCTTTTGCCTCTTTGTATGTGAGAAGGATGGGAACGCCCTTGGAGTACTTGCCCCAAAACATGGGGGCTGCCATTGACCCATTGAGTATTACAGCCGACAGCTGGACTTGTGGCACGGGGATGCCCCCTGGTCTCAGAGCCACTCCTGCCACTGCCCTTCCAGTCAAGGCCACCAGAGAAAGAATCATCACCAGAGAAAGAGTTTTCACCACCTTTGCACCCCACGCGGTAGAAGCCCTCCCAAATTCTCACACACTCAACGCTTTCCAGTTAGTCACCCCACCTCCCATGAAACCCTGCTAACAGCTCCTCGCACAGCTCTCCCCGTTGTAGCAACCTTGCCACTGCTGTTCTGCTCTCTCCCTCCCTGCCAACCTCATGACTGCCTCACACTGACAGACCACCTGCTGATGCCCCATGCCGCTTTACAGGGGCTCCTCTAACCAGGGCGGACTTCCCGGGGTTCACTGGCGTCCTGTTGAAGACGGCGGCGGCAAACACTGTTGGGTGTGCTGCTACACCCCCCCGAAGTCACCAAGGCAACGCCTTTACTTTTTGGCTACTTTGGCCCAACAGGCTGAACCACATGCTCTCGCTCGGCTTGCGCTTCAGCCAAGGGCAAAAGCACCATGTTTACACCGTCAGCATGTCTTCGGGGCCGCCCAAGACCTTGGGACGCTGATGGAAACAACGAGGTTCCTTACCGCTAATGGGGAAAAGATCAAAAATGGCTCCTATGTCCAAATCCAACAGATACCATACCCTCGCGGCCGCCTTGACGGTTATTAAGATCCCTGGGCATTCCAGACTCGACTCCCCAGAGGCTAAAGGAAGCCATGTCACTGATATTTCCTCCAAAACCACTGCTCTCAAAGGAATCAATGGCCAAACTTCTGTCACGGTCCAAAGACATGCTCCCCAAGACGACAATCTGGAAAAATTGACTAGAAATGCATAACAATTGGCCCCAGAAAAGGAAAAACAGTATTGGAAATCTAGTGACTGTTGGTTCGAGAAAAAGAACTCTAGCTTGGGCCAAGTAACAATCCAGCCTCCACCAGAAATTCTAAGGTTCTCACTTCTCACCATTGGTAGGTCCACTGACAAAATGAGAGCCTTCAGGAACCAGCGTCGGTGCGGAAACATTCATAAGGCTGCAGAAAGTGTCCACCTGGCTTGTCCCACCTGTCTCACCTGTCCAAATACAATCCAGGCAGGGACTTCCCTGGCAGTCTGGTGGTTAGGACTCCGCGTTTCCAATGCAGGGGGTGAGGCTTCGATTCCTGGTTGGGGAGCTAAGATCCCACGTGCCACACGGTGGGGCCAAAAACACCTCCACGAGAAACAAAACACGATCCAGGGAAACCCGTTCGCACTGCTCCCGGACACTGAACTGCCTCACGGACCACTGGAGGTTCGGCAGATGGATTTCACACAGCTTCCCCACCTCACAGATACAAACATGTTTAGTCATGAGCTGTATGTTTTCTCACTGGACCAGAGTTCTCCCCTGTAGACAGGCCACTGCTTCTTCCAAGGCTAACATTTTGTTAGAAAAGATCATCCTTCCCTGGGTAATCCCTAATCCCCTTCCCTGGGTAGTCCTTCACAGTGACCTGGGAACCCACTTTGCTGGTTTGGTACTTCGACTAGTCCGTACTGTTTGGCCGGCTTTACACTCTCACTGTCTTACCATCCCCAATCCACAGGGTTACTCGAATGCACTAATCGCACTATTAAAACCCGACTGGCAAAACTTACAGAGACTCTCCAACTACCGTGGCCAAAAGCATTGCTGTTTATCCTTCTCAATCTCAGACCACTCCCTTTGGAACTCATAAACTCTCACCCCTGAGACAGTCACCAGACCTCGGATGCACCTGAGACCCGCCTCTTTTCACCCACTGCTGGTAAACGGAGGCACACTTCAATATTATAGAGGCCTGAATGCGTCTGTTGAAAGTAGTCATGCCCTGGAAGAGCGATCTTTCCACAGCACACTCCCGGGAGACGAAGAGCTTAGCATCGCACCTGCAGCCCGGAGACTCTGTTGGAAAAGACCCGTAAGGACCCCCTTCACCCTCACTGGGAAGGCCCGAACCAGGCACTGCTAACCCCCCCTTGTGCTGTCAAACTCCGAGGAATAGACCCCTGGCTTCAGGTGACTCATGCCTGAATGAAGCTGCGCACCGACTGGGGACCTGAAAGTAAAGATTTCCCCGAATTGAAGAAGACGACATCTGACCAGATATCAGAACCGGGCCTGTTAGGTTTCAAATTCACACTAGTCTCTCTCTTTCATCTGGACTATTAACTGACTCCGGATCCTTATCCAAATTCATGGTCTAAATTTGTAACCTACAGGCTGTATTATTGACAAACATTTAGTTTCAAATGAATAAGTCTTTGATAACCCAACACTGTCAATCAACTATACTTCAATTGCAATAAATAAATTAAAAGTCCTTGAAGTTTTGCTATTTGGGGGAAAATTTATCAGCTACGGCTTCACGTTTATTCCTGCACTGTGCCTTCTCAAAGTGCTTACTTCTTTCTGTGTTGACTGTTCCCTTGCTGTATTCACTATTCTAAGACACAGACTTTAGATGGGAAATTCCTGAGAGATCTCCCTCCTACCCCTCCTTGTTACTTGAATGTGACCTCAAGAGGTTTCCAATCTGTGCACTCGCCCTTCCACGAGGGACACGGTACCCAGGAAAGGTCCTCCCTGGCAATGATGGACAAAAAGTCACTGAATCCATAAAAAACTGATCTTTTTGTTGCTGTTGTTGTTGCGGTACGCAGGCCTCTCACTGCTGTGGCCTCTCCCGTTGCGGAGCACAGGCTCCGGACGCGCAGGCTCAGCGGCCATGGCTCACGGGCCCAGCCGCTCCGCGGCACGTGGGATCCTCCCGGACCGGGGCACGAACCCGTGTCCCCTGCATCAGCAGGCAGACCCCCAACCACTGCGCCACCAGGGAAGCCCAAAAAACTGATTTTTGATAAGCAATGCTTTCAGAGAAAAATCTTGATCAAAAAGGAGAAACGTGGAAATTAATAAACAGAAAGCTTATCTAACAGGAGGCCAGAAGGGGGAGCGCCCACGGCCTACCGTGCAGCCTCAATTGCAGGCCCAACAGGAAGATTACTACTTACTACCCAGCAGGAGAAAGGAAGATTTTCTCCCCGCCCAGCAACAGCCCAGCCAATGAGAGACCATTACAGTTCAGCCAATGAAAAGCCACCACACTGCGAACTCCGTTTCCTCCAACTGACACTTTGTTTAGAACAGCCCCTCCCAACCCCGCCTTCTCCTCTATAAAAGAGTTTCTGCTCCCTTGTTCTCCGCACTTGCTTGTGGTTCACCTTAGACTGCTTGTCCTGAATTCCAGTTCTTTACTGTTCCCGAATAAACCCATATTGCTGGTAAAGTAACTGGCTGTTTTATTATTTTCGATCAACAGCTCATGTGAGCATCTTTACAACAGCTCTACCAAGTCTTTGTCAGATAATTTCAACACCTGTGTCTTCTCATCCGTGGTGCCTGCTGGTCAAGCTCTTCATGGTCTGCAAGTGCCACAGTTCTTCTGGTTTCTAGTACTTTGAATTCCACTCTGAGACTGGGGTCTTGCCTCCATCCCATGGAGAATGCTGGGGTTTTAGCTGCGCCCCCAGTGGTGGGTCTGGGAATGGGCTGGCCCACTGTTGAGGGCGCTGGTTGGGTCCCGTCCACACAGGCCTGGGAGCAGGTCCAGGGGCTCATAAACACCTTTGCAGGTGGTTTTCCTGACCTTTCCAGGTCCCTAGTTCCCAGCCCCCTCCAGGGTCTCCCTTCCTGGCCCTTGAGCCATGTCCAATGAATACAGCACGCCTAGTCCACGACTGCCTTCCTGGGGTCCCCAGAAAGACCCTGGCCCTGTCTGGGTGACAGCTGCGTGGGGTGGGACCAGCAGGAGGGTGCCTCCACAGTGGCTTTGATGATCTCCCTCCTAACCCTGGTCTCTGGAGATCCCTCCCTGGGAATTCAAGTGCGACTCTCTTCCCCCCACACAGACCTCCTAAAGGAGCTGTAGGCACAACGTGTCCCTTCCGGATAGTAGGGCAAACAGTGGATCTGAGTTTCATCCTAATGGTGATGGAAGGTTCTAGACAAGGCAGATGTGCCCTGAGTCTGTCCTCCCCAGGGTGGGGTCTGTCCCTCTAGGGCACACATCCAGGGCAGGGGGTAACGGGGGGTGGCTGTTTGGGGTTGAGGGGGTGAGCCTGGCCACGTAGGCTGGGGCATGCACACCGCAAGGCTTGGAGAGAGCAGCACAGGTAGACAGGGCAGGCCGGGGCCACCTCTGTCCACGTTGTCACCAGGAGGTGAGGACTGGACATCAGACATTATAAAGGCGTGTGTGTCACAGTGGGTGAGCGGAACACACCTCATCACTGTGAGCTTGACCTCATCAGTTTAAACAGAGAGTATTCGGGCCTCTTGCAGGCCCAACCATACTTCTCCCTCAACAAGCCTTTTAAACAATCTGCCTCTTCCAGGATAGCCGTCCACATGATCTGGCCTTGCCCCAGTTAATGGCGTGAATTGTGGGACATGGACATCCACGCAGAAGGCCCCAGTGGGAGGTGCTGGTTCAGTGTTTACCAGTTATATTTTAAGAGCTATTCCCAGACTGTTTTCTAATAAGGCTATGGCAATTCACATGATCTCCTCCCCACACAGTCACCAGCACAGGGTGACTCATACCCTTTAAATTTTTGCCAAACAAACAGGCAGCAAGCACCTCTTCCCCTTCACTGGCTTTTCATCGGCCGCTTGACTTTCTCCTCTGCGAGTTGTCAGTTCAGGCCTTTACCCACTTTTCTCTGCTGGTTTTTGTCTCTTTCTTGTCAATACATCAAAACTCCTCACATGCTAAGGACCTTAAGCCTTTTCCTCGCGCACTAGTCGCCAATACTGCTCCCCCAGCCCTCGCTGGCTGCTGCTGCCGCGGGTTCCCAGCTGGCTGGGTGTTCGGGGAAGGCCACAGAGACCTGAGCGTGCCCCGCCCCCACCCAGCCTGCCTCCGGGTCGGCCACCCCTCCCCTCGGTTTTGTTCTTTTCCCAAAACGCCTTCCTCATTTGTACTGGGCTTCATGTCTTTTCTCCAACACGCTGGTTGGTGCTTATGGGGTGTGAGGGAAGGAACCTTGTGAACCAGATGCAAGACCTCAAGCCTCCCACGGGCGGACCTCACCAGCCCTTACCCACAGCAGCTGACCCAGAAGACTGTGGGGCAAGCCCACTTGCTTCCGCAGCCCCAGTCCCTCGACTACAGGGTCCCCCGTCAGAGTCTGGGGGAGGGGCAGGGGCACGCGACAAAGCTTCTGGCAGCCCCGGGGTCAGGCCTGCAGGTCACACGGTAATCGTGCCTTCGAAGCACACGGTGAGAGCAGCTGGGTCACGCCGGGAGCTATCCTCGTGGCCTGCGTGGGCTTTCTTCCGGACATGAATTCTCCTGGCAGCACCCCCTGATGCCAGGCTGCCAGCCTCCAGGCCCCCAGCCCTCACCCACGCCATCCCCTGGCAGCCCCCCGCCCTCCCCAGCCCTTGGTGGCCCTGGATGCACCCATCTGGCACCTGCTGATCTGCCCACAGGCAACTGGACCAGGAGCCACCAGGGTAGCCAAGCCTGGCTGGACCCCAAAGCACCTTGGCCACTGGAGGGGAGGGTGGTGGCAATGGGCACATCTGGGGATGACTAAGGCTAGTGATGGCCAGCTGGTCCTGTGGTCACCTCCTAGCCACCTCCTAGCTTGGCCACACTGCTGACCACATGCAGAGAATGGCCTGAGGGAAGGAATGGCCCTCCGCTCTGTGCCCGGGAGTGGGGCAGAGGCTGCAGGAGGAGGGTGTCTCTGCCCTCATCTCCCGACATCACCTGGCTCCTCTGCAGGACCACATCCTGCAGCCGTGTCAAGGACCTGCTCTTTCCCCAGACGCTTCCCCGGAGCCCTGGGGGCCCCGTCCCCAGACCTCTCGCAGAGTGTGCCCTTGGCAGGGCAGGCCTAGCCGCTCCAGCCCCCTTGCTCCAGGCCAGGATGTGCAGGCGGCCACCACAGCAACAACCTCAGACCAGCGGGCCCAGAATCTTCTGGGCCCAGGGAGGCAGTGGACGGTGGTTGCTGAGAGAGGAGACCCACGCGGCAGCCGCAGCAGAGAATCAGATTTAATGGTCACTCTAAGGAAAGTCGTACATTTTTCAGCCCCCGCCCCCCCTTGGCTGGGGGCACAGCCAGGTGTCTCAGACCAGGCTCTGCAAAGGGGGGCCAGCCCCCGAGCCCCAGCTATGTACAAGAGAGCCCACCCACTGGGCCACGGGCCAGGCTTCGAGCCCACAGCACACCGGCCGCCCAGCTCTCAGGCCCCGGCTGCAGGGTCCAGGCCCCTACGTGGAGTGCAGCAGGGTTCTCACCCACCAGGACCCAGCCCCAGCAGGCCCCGCCGAGACCCCAGGGCTCTGCACTAGGAGAGGCCTTCAGAACTCGGCCGCCAAAAGCTGAGCTGGACAGCAGCAGGGAGCTGGGCGGGCCTGGGAGGCCGGGGAGCAGGCAGGGCCCGCTCTGAAAGAAAGGAAGGTGTGCCCCCCAGCTGCTGCCCAGGCACCCCTGCCGAGCCGGCGCGGCCGAGGCCAGGTAAGCGGGGTGGCGAGAGCAGCGCGAGCACAGACGATCAGGGACTCGGCCAGGGACGGAGCCAGGCCGGGCAGGCGGGCCGCCCTGGTGCTGGTGATCAGATACGGCAGGGCTGGGGCGCTGGGGCAGACAAGGTCCTGAACACACGCTGAGCCGGGTGGTCTACGCCGTTACTAGTAACGTAGCACTTAACTAGTTAACCAGCGATGCTGCTTCCCTCTGAATCGTCTCAGGGGTTGTAGAAAATTGCACTTATTTCTATGACCCTGCACAGGAACCGCCCCAGAGCTGCGGCCTCCAGCCGAGGCCTAGACCCGGTCAACATCCACCGGCCGCGGCGGCTCCTCCCAGGCGCGGGGGCTGGGACCTCTTTGACCCGTGATGCCTTGAGGAGCAGACCCCTGGGAGGGAACCTGAGCGACGTCTGAGGGTGCCCTGAAGTGGCCGTGAAGACCAGGACCCACACGGTACTGGGCAGCACACAGCGGCCCAGCCCCCGTCGCTGGTCCGAGGAAGCGGCCGGGTGGTGGACCCGCCCCTCACAGAACGTCCTCAAAGTCCAGCAGCTTCGAGTGCTGGCGGCTTTTCCACAGGCGGTACAGCCGGAAGTCAAAGTAGGTCTCGATCATCTGCTTCCCTGAGGCAGGAGGGGCGAGGCCGGGGCTCAGGCCACCGCCCCCGGGAACCCACCCCACAACTGGGGACCAGCCCGGCAAACTCACCTTGGGCTGACAGCTCCAGGGGGGACTCGAAGGTGACCCTGTAAGGGGTCATGAGAGTCCTGAGGTTCTGGAACAGCTGAAAAGAGGGGGTGGGCCATGAGCTCAGGGCAGGGGAAGAGAGAGGGATGAGGAGAATGGGGGGTGGGGGACAGGACGCCCCCAGCTGGTTAGGCCCAGGCATGGGGGTTTCTCTGGGAGGAGAAGGGAAAGGGAATCTGGAGAGAAATGGGGGTTCTACCAACCCTTCACAGGTCTGGGGTCTGGGCCCCATACCTTCTCCCCGTTGGGGTTCCCCAGGACGTAGCAGCCCATGACGTGGATGACGTTCGGCTCCGGGTTCACTTTGCTCATCAAGTGGCTCAACCGTTTCCAGAAGCTGGCGGGGGAGGGGTGGTCACAGGTGGCCTCCAGCCCGACCCCCAGGTGTGAGGGGGCATCACAGGAGGCACTGCGGGGACACGGCGCCCCAGCAGGTGCTGCATCCAGCCCCCCAGCCTCCCAGCTCCCCCCAGCTCACTGGATCATGTCCTCTTCCTTCTCCACTTTGGCAAAGGTGGCCACCTTGTTCTTGAGCAAGTACAGGTGTCCTGGGCCGCCCTGTGAGAGACTGCAGTTAGCAGACGGGGCCGCGCACCGGTGTCCAACCACCGCTGCCCTCAACACGTGCAGATGCAAACGTGCATGCCCAGGGAGGTGGCACCCTCCACCCCCCACCCCTGGGCAGGAAGGGCTGAGCCCTACCTGGCAGAAAATCAGCATCTTCCAGATTTTGGCCCCCTTGTGGTAGACGTTCAGCTTCTTCTCTATCTCCTCTGCAGGAGGCAGACGTGTGAGTGCCGCCCCCAGCAGCCCCAAGACCAGAGGGCGGGGTGGGGGGGGCGGAGTACTTACCCAGAATGTCCTCGAAGGTGGCGTGCTCGTGGTCCTGGGACAGATGGAAGCCAGCCCCACGTCAGAGCCCTTCTCAGGCAGCACCCCCCACCCGACACCGCGATGGGGGCTGGGCAGGCACTCACGTAGAGGATGGGAATGATGGAGGGGTCGTCCCTGCGGAGGATGGTGGGGATGTACTCAGCTTTGGGTACTTTAGAGGAGATGAGCTGGGAACAACAAGGGGGCCACTCAGTGCCCTGGCCGCCTGGGAGCCAGTGGGCAGCAGGAGCCCCCCTGAGACCCCCCCCCACTGCTGAGCAGCCTGCAACAGCTGTGTGGGGCCTCACCATGACCTTGGGTGGCACGAAGCCCTCAGTGTCACAGGCTACAGCCTCCAGGCCCCTCTCCGTCTCCCAGTCCAGGTCCTCAAAGGCCTCACCCAAGGTGCAATGCGAGCTCTGCAGGTCACTACCTGTAGGGCAGGATGTGCCACGGGCCTGAGGGTCAGCTGCAGCGCCTCCTGTCCCGGCTGCAACCCCCAGAGATGCGTGGAGGCCAGAGCCAGCAAGCCCTGTCCCAGAGGGTCCTCCAGGTCAGGGGGAAACCCAGGGTGGGTGAGAGCCAAGCTGAGGACCCCAGCAGCCTGGCAAGGCTGGCGGCTGGAAGGCGGTGGACCCTGGTGTAGGCCAGTGGGAGCCGGAGGGCAAGGGTCAGCTCCAGCCAGGCGTGCCTGTCGCCTGGGCCAAGGAGGAGTCTGGCACTGCTCCTCAGGCTTCGGGCATGAGGGCGGCACCAGGCCAGGGCAGCCAGCGAGCCGCAGCCCTTAGTTACCCCTGCCCAGAAAATCGGAGGTGCCAGGGCGCCCCCCCGAGTCTGGTAAACTGAGGCTCAGCAAAGGCGCAGAAGCCTAGCTGCTCCCCCGGGGTGGGAGCGCAAGACTGGGGGCCTAGGGGAGCCTCTGGGAGAGATGCGCTGGCCTGCGCCGCCGGGCACCTACTGTCTCGGGAGTCGTGGGAGGTGTCGGCTTTCATGGGGGTGGGGTCGCTCCAGGACCGGCTGAAGCTCCGCTCGCGCCGCTCGGCGAACGCTGCAGCGAAAGCAGAACCCGTTAGGGGCGGGGCCTGCAGCCACACGAGGTGGACAGGGACAGGGGCTGGCTGGGGAGGACGTGGGGACCGTGAGGGGGTCCGGAGAGTGGAGGACGCCACTGCGGCGGGAGGGGCGGGAGTGGGGAGTGCGGACGGTCGACGGCGGACAAGGACAGTGCTAGGTGGACATGGGCGGAGTCTGAGTGCAGGGGCGGGGCCCTGTCCTGGGGCGGAGCCTGGGAGTGGGAAGGTGCCCGCCCGCGGGGCCGCAGCGGGGCCTGGGGACGCGGGCCTTTGGGGCGCAGAGAGCAGCACGCAAAGCCCCAGCCGGCCAAGAACAGCGCGCCCCCGCCCGCCCGCGCCGCTCCCGGGCCTTACTCTGGGCCTTCACCCGCCGGCTGCCGACCATGCGCAGGTGTTTGCGGAAGTTCCTGGGGGCGGAAGCACCGGGGGCTGGTGAGGGCCGCGAGGGTGGCGCCCCGTCCCACGCGCTCCCCTCCCCACTGCTTGCTGGCCACCGTCCCAACATTGCCCCTTGCCGTGAGGGATGCCCTCCCGGCGCCCCCAGCTCTCCCACAGGCAAATCCCACCCAGTCCCTCTCCTCCTGAGACTCCTCCCGGGCTCCCCCTTTGCTGCCAGTACAAAGGCACGATAAGCCAGCCTCCTCCTGCAGCCCCACCCCCTCCCAGGACAGCTCCCTCGGCGACCCTGTGCACTCGGGTCTCCCACCTTCGCTGCCCACGCTTCCCTTCTCTCCTTGCGCCCAGGTACTCTGAACCCCGAGAGCCTCCCGCCCCCCGTGGTCAAGGGCTCCTGCTTCCTGCGCACGGTGGCCAGGGCAGCACAACTGTCCCCAAGCGGGAGGTGGGCTAGGGGCTGGCAGCTGCCCCCTCCCCTGCCGCTGTGTCCCTGGGCCACCTCAGAAGCAGGTCTCCTTCACTCCAAACTTTGTGCCCTGCCAAAGCCCAACTTCCAAGATGGACAGACAAGCTTCCTGGACACATCTCTGAGGTGGGTGGGGTTTAGGGAGGGTAAGCCTGGCTGCTGACCCCACTGCTCCGGGCTTCAAGGGCCAGAAAAAGGCACAGGGGGGCCAGCTGGCTGCAGTTCAGCTGTCACTGTACCCCCAAAACACAGGCCTAGGGGCTCAGGCCGCTTGACCTTTCCTGCCTGCCGCGTCCCCAGAGCAGGGCCAGGCCAGTGTTCGCCACCGCCCTTCCCCCATCAGGTCTGCTGAGCTGGGTGGGCCCAGGCTAGACCAGGACAGACAAGAGACGGACCCTGGTGGCGAGTGGCTGGCAGGCCCTACCTCTGGATTACAGACGCGGAATCATTCTCCCGTTTCCGGCGCTTCCTCTCCGCGTAGCCCCTGAACACCCTGGGAAACCACCACGAGTCAGCACTGCCCTTGGCCGCAGGCAAGAGGGACAGAGACGTGGGGGCAGCGGCTCAAGCACAGGGCCCAGCGGGCACCCGGGGCGCTGGGCCAGGCAGAAGGTCCTGGCCTGCCTCGCCCGTCCGCGGCCCAGTTCCGCAGGCCCTGCTGTAGCCTTGGCGCTCGCTGGGACCCAGCACGCCAGCGTGGTCAAGGCCCAGGTCCCTGGCCTGCCCCAACCTACGTGGGGGTGGGAGAGTCCCCCAGGGACAACCGCCATGCCCTCAGGCTCGAGGTCCACACGGTACTTACGAGATGCTAGAGTCGAGGCGGGAAGGGGCAGCGTGAGAGAGAAGACACAGTGAGCAGAGACCCTCAGACCCCCAACCGCCCTTCAGTTAGTTCCTTTCTTGTCATTGACCTGGAGGATCCCTCACAGGCACACGGGCACCAGCAGGGTGCCGGCTATGCCGCAGGCCAGCCCTTGCAAGGGCAGCAGACGCGGAAGCCACCGTGGCCCAGGCCACCAGATGCTGTGACCTTGTCAGGCCGCACAGAGGCCTGACTGTGCCCTGCCGACCCTGGGTCCAGCAGCGAAGGTAGCGGCCCCCGTCCGGCCCAAGGGCGGTGGTGCGCTCCCCAGGGTAGCACACGCAGGAGGAAGCTTCTGGTATCGTGGACACTGCAGCAGAGTCCCTCCCTGAAAGGAAGCCCTGACAGAACACCCAGCTGTGCGAAGGTCAAGAGCACGCCCCCAGGGGACTAAGTTGTGATCGCTTGCAACACACGAAACACAAGTGGGCCGCTGTTTGGGGCGTGCGTGAAGGCGGAGCTGGGTGACACAGGGCAGCGAACCACCTCTGCTGGTGGCTGCATCAGCTGCAGCCCCCAGCCAGGTCCCCGCAGGACAGGATGGACGGACTGGAGGGACTGAGGGACAGGGCAGTGGGGAAGGGGTGGGGCGGGGGAGGGGCAGCGGGAGTTCAGAGCAGCCAGGCCTGCCTTCCTTCAGGCTGACACATTCAGGCAGAGCGGGCGGTACACGGCACACGGGGCTGCTCAGAAGCAGCCACGCAGGTGGGCTCAGGACGGGAGAGGGTCCGGCAGTAATTCCTGAGCACCAGGAAGGCGGCGCCCGGCCTGGGCCCGGCACACATCAGACGGGACTCACGCTTGCATAGTTGTGGTTGCTGTCTGGAAACTGAAGAGGTTTTCCTTGGGGAACCAGGTACGGATGGGGATGTCATCTGGAAAAGACCAAAGGAGCAGTGACTAGGCTGGCTCAGGGGTTCCTGAAGCCTTTACCCCCACCTGTCGGGGAAGGGGATGCTTCTGCCACAGACGGTGGAGGAGAAGCGCCAGGGCTCCCCAGCCGCCTCCCAGGTCGGGAGGCCGGCGCAGGGCCAGCAGGCTTGGGTGTCCGCTCAGCTCTTCAAGGCACAACAGCTCAGCGGCTTGGTGACGCTTGTCTTTGCTTGGCTCTCCCTCTGCTACCCACAGCTGACGAGTGTTCTTTTGAGAGCACAGCCTGCCTCCAGGGTGCCCAGGGAAAGGATTGATTTTGTCTCCATTTAAGCAGGAGGGGAAGGGCAGGGACAAATGGCTGCAGCCTCTCCTTGGGGTCTCCAGGGCCTTCTCTGCGGCCCACTCTGGCGTCCACTTGGTTGGACCTCCCCTCTCCCAGACCCTTCTCGGAGGGCGAGGTGGAGACCGCCCCTTCCCAGGGCCCCTACAGCCACTAGACAGAGTGGGTCGCTCTACTCTCTTCCCTGACCCCCGTCCCAGCCCCTGGCCTGGGTGCATCAGAGGAACATGAGGTCGTGGAGGTGAACTGCCCACACCCCAGGCCTGTGCCCTGAGGCCCAGCTGGGTTGCTGATCTGGAGGCCCAAGAGGTGCCCTGAGAGGACGTGCCAGGTCTGCTAGGTAGAATTCTGCTCTCAGGAGATGACAACCTCAGAGCCAGGAAGCGTGGGGCCACGTGAATGTCCCAGGGAGGCCTCTTGCCGACAGCAGGCCTCCGGGGCTCCGCAGCCACCGGCACAGCTCGACCATCCTGGGGCGAGCCCCACTAGCTGGCTGGGCCCAGGCAATCATGCGCCTCCCTTGGTGAGTGGGCCCCAGGGCAGGGACTGTTCCCCAGGACTCCCTGGAGGCAGCCCGATCTTCCCGTTCAGCCAGGTTTTCTACTTGCTCAACCCTTAAGACCCTCCCAGGCCCCCTCCTCGGGGAAGCACTCCTCCGGTGACTTGGTGCTGGCAAGGCTAGAGCCAACCATGAGGCCTGAGGTGGGGCACGGGATGTGGCGGCAGGTCGCCACCTGCAGGCCGTGACCTGGGCACCCTGCTCTGCCCAAGCCTCACAGTGCTCGCTGCCTGGCTGGCCGACCCCAGCACCAGCATCCTGCCTGAAGCTGCCCAGGCCCCCAGCGAGCCCCCTCACCAGACACACGGTCAACGCTGTACATCCTCTCCAGCTTCTTGCGGCGGCTGGCGGCCTCAGGCAGAGGCGGTTGGTCCAGCCCAAAGGCCTGAGGGGAAGGACTGGGGGCGAGCTGGGCACATCCAGGACATTCCCTGGAGCCCTGGCGGCTGCCCGCCCAGCTCTGGCAGGGTCTGCTGACGTCCTCACGACTGCCGCCCGGGCTGGTGCGCAGGGGCTGGCTATGGTGGCGGGGGTGCCGCTCCCGCTGCTGCCGCCCCTTCACCACAGCCAGCTCGATGGCCTCGGCCTCCGGGCCGGGAAGCAGGGCCGGCTCCCCGGAGATGGTATACACACGGGGCTGGGGGCCCTCCCCGGCCGGCTTCCCACTGACGGCCTCCTCCGGGAGGCTGTCCTCATAGCGGCCGTTGGAAATGAGGGAGAGGCGGCGCTTGTTCTGGGGGGCAGGCTGCATCTCGGGGGACCCGTCGTGGCCAGAGTAGGCGTCAGCCAGCAGGTGGTCTGGGGGAGAGGCACCAGGTGAGCTTGCAGCCTGCTGGCCCTGCCCTCCCAGTCTCCGGGTGTTCTGAAGGCAGGGAATGAATACCCAGCGGGTGCCTGGCCCGCTGAACGAACCGTGGGCCCTGATGACTTCAGAAGAGGTATTTCTGAGCTGCGCACTCCCCCTAGAGGTTCACGTCTCACGCCTATCGGGGCCCCAAGCCCCTCTTACGTGCGTGTGGGCGACAGGCTGTGCTACCTGTGGGTGATGGGGGGGGGCCAGAAACAAGCAGGCCACCTCCCAGCCTGCCACCACGCCCATGTGCCCAGTGCCAACTTCTCCCCTCCTCCCTACCAGCTGGCCCCCAGAGACAGTGGTGCCAGTCCTGGGGGTGCCAGGAGGCCTGTTGCCATGCCAACAGCCCAAGCTGGGTGGGTGCCGTGGTGATGAGTGACTCGGAGCTCCTCCTGGGGCTCTGGGCCAGGCGGGGCAGGGGGCGTGAGGAAGCCAGCCCAGCAGGGCACTAGCTGCCTGCTCACGCCCCACAGTAAGCACGGGCTGGGCCTGACCTGGACAGGAGACAGCATCCTCTCGCCTAGGATGGGGGGCTGTGGGTGGACCCCGTCCCGGCACTGCCTCACGTGCCCTTACCTGCACCGTTTCGATTCTCGGGGTGACTCTGGGACAGGTACTCGCCAAACGCTCGGGCTGCTCTGAGGGGTGGACAGCGGGGTGCGCCGTCAGTGCACACCACCCACCCTGGCGTCCCCACCCCACCCAGGTCCTCGGCGCCAGCAAGGGAGGGCTCAGGGGTCACCCCCAGCAAGCACTCCCATCCCACCTCAGAATGCCCAGGGCTGGCAGGTCGCAGTTCGGGGACCCTTGGGTGTCGGTGCACCTTGGCCAGACCTGGGCCCAGGTCTGCTTTCCATCCAGCCCCTGCCACCCAGTGTGTGTGAGGGTCGTGAGGTCGTGCAGCTCGCCCACCGCAGCCTCAGGGAAGGGAACCGCACGGAGGTGGGGGCGGGGCGCCGGCTGCGATCACGCTGCGGGGGCGGGGGCGGCGCTGGCCCCGGCGATCGGTCCGCCGCACTCACCGCACTTTGGCCGCCACCGAGGACATGGCCTCGCTCCGCAGCGCCCTCCTCCGGGAGGCGACGGCGCCCATGGTCGAGGCGGCGGCGCATCCCCAGGCCTCAGAGCGCGCCCCGCGCCCGTCGCCTCCGTCGGGGGAGCCGCGCCGCGCCGGAGATCGGGCTCGGGTTCGGGCTCAGCCTTGGGCTCGGGTTCGGTTTCCGCATGGCCGCGCCGATCACTCCGCGCGCTCCGCCGCACCGAACAGCACTGCCAGGCCCGGGGGTGGCGCTCCGCCCACCGCGACGTCAGGGAAGGGGCGGGGCTCGGCGGGGCCGCCCCCGTTACGTCAGGCCTGGGGCCGGGCCGTCCACAGCCAAAGCAGGGCGAGGAAGGCTCCGCCCACCGTAACGTCAGAGCCGGGCGGGGCCCAGAAGAGACTACGCTGAAGCCTCGCCCACCACACCGGCAGTAGGTGGGGGGGCGGGGGGCCAGGGGGCCGGGTTGGGCGGCAGGGGGCGGGACCAACCATCTCTCCGCCCTCTCAAAGCTGCCTCTGGAGCTGGGAAACTGAGGCCTGCGCTCCCCCGATCTCAGGGTCCTGGGCCCTCCGGTCAAGGGTCTCCCTGCTCTCGCAGACCCATGTGCCCTGCTCCGAGACCTGCAGGGATCGTGGACTCCAAAGTCATAGAGCTGACAGGTCTCCTTTTTTGTACAAAAGGACCCCCCTGGCGCTATTTAATGATCTGAAAAGTAAGGTGTGGGCATCATCTTAGGGAAGACTCTTGTGTGTACAGAATGGAAACAATGCCTGAGAGCTCGGGAGGGCCTCATCCTTGGTTTGGGGGGATCCCAGCTGCACCCCAGACCTTGGGTGTCCTGCCTGCCTGGCTTGGGGTCCTGGGGTCCCCGCATGGTGACCACTCCGCCCTGCAGCCTCAGGACTGTGGGGCTGCCCATCTTGGTGCTGCCCCCTGCCCGGGGGACCTCGGCACAGGGACCACATGTCCCACACAATCAGATCTACCTTTATTGATAGGCTAAGCAGAAGCATCAGGGGCTCTGACATCTCAGAGGCCTCAGGGGGCCCGCAGGGGCCGACACAGCCCCCCAGGACTGCTGTGTGTGCAGGGGATGCCAGGACCCAGTGCCCCACCAGGAGCGGCCGGCGCAGAGAGGCCCCAGACACTCCAACACCGGCCAGCAGGGCCCTGGGCCCCAGCAGGGTCTCCCTGGCAGGCTGGGGAAGAGCTGCAGGAGCTGCGCCAGCTGGTTCTCTGAAACCCACCCACAGGAGCTGCTGGCTGCAGGGTGCATCAGAGCAGAGACCTCTACCCATCTTGGTCAGAGGGCCAGGGGGGACGAGGAGTCCTGGGATGGTTCAGGGGAAGCCAGACGGGAGTGCCGAGGCCAAAGCGAGGGCTTGTCCTCCTGGAAGCAAACCGCACACACGGTCAAGGTCAAGGTGGGGGCAAGCCAGGAGGGCAGCAGGGAGGGAGCAGCTGGCCTGCTTTGGAGCCCTTGGAGCTGGCAGCTCAGCTGGGGAGCACAGGGTGTCCGGGCAGCTCACTGAGTCGGAGCCCAGGTCGGCTGGGGCTGCCCAGCAGCACCTCCTTGTATTCGGTCTGGTGGTCAGACTCATCTGGGCAGAGAGCAGGGCCATGCAGGTATCCTCTTGAGAGCAGGGGCAGGGGCCGGCATGGGTCCCCATATGCAGCCTACCAGGGCCAGGGGCTGCTAGAGGGAGCCTGGTGGCCAGGGTGGCTTATTGAGAGTGTCAAGGGTCAGGAGGGGACATTGCCACTACCATCCTCAGCTGTGCGGGCATATGGCCCGGGGTCCAACTCACCATCTGCTGCAGCCACCTTGGCAGGCTCGACACGTGATACGATCTCAGTGAGGTCCATGAAGGAGGCATTGGGGCAGGTGAGCACGTTGGGGGCAGAGGCGAAGGAGACATCTGGCGAAGCCCCTGACCGCAGCCGGCCCCACCCTCTCTATGACCCTCTGTGGTCCTAGCCCTGGAATGCGGGTGGGGCACGGATGACAGGCAGAGTCCTGAGCAGCCCCCCACCCACAGTGACATCCTCTCCCACGTGAGCACTTCAAGGGTGGAGAGTCAAAGGGGGGCAGAGGCCAAGAGACAGCCCCCAGGGCCACTGCCCTTGCCCTTGTCTTCTGGCCCCTGGGGCGGGGCAGGGGAACCTGCAGGCCTGAGCAGTTGAGAGGGTGTGCCAACGTGCTGCTGGCTGCAGGGAGCCCTGCCTCTCTTTTGGACTGGGCAGCAGAGGACGGGTCACAGGAGTGGGAGAGGAAGGAGGGGTGCCAACTCAGGCACTCACATCGCACGCCTTCACCTTGCTCGTCCCCTACCGATCCTGCAGCATCTTCTCCAGCATGCCACTGCGACCCCAGATGTCAAACACTGTTCGGCCGTGCTGGTACCCCACCTCCTGCACACACACCGGGAACCCCGTGATCGGGACGCGAGAGCAGGGAGGCCTGGGAGGGGCAGCCGGCCTGGACACTCACACAGATCTCGTCGAACTTGCTGAAGTCCAGGGTGCCGTAGCTGTTGGGGGGGGGGGCGCAGGTCCTCGCAGTAGTCGCTGCTCTTCACCATCTCCAGCTGCCGGACGCAGCACACGTAGGCCAGGCGCGTCTGGATCTCCACCATGTCCAACACCTGCCATGTCACAGCCCTTGAGTGTGGCTCTCCCGTCCCTGCGTGGCCCCTGGCCTCCATCTGGGCACAGCCACTGAGTCTCCTGCCCTGGCCCTTCCTTCCCCTTCCCTCCCCCCAAGGGGAGGCAATTTCTACTAGGCCTGGGGGGAGGCTGGGCACCCAGCCAGGGGTCCTGGGGTGTGTGGAGCCTTTAGGCCTGGCTCCTTTCCCAGAGCTGGTCCCAGGCGGGCAGGGATGGTGAGTGACCGACCACCACCCTCCTGGACCCAGAGCCTGGAAGGTGCACCCCCTCCCTGCCCATCTCAGGGTCTCAGGGACACAGGCGCCAGGATGTGGGGAGGAGCAGCTGGGGTAGGCAGGGCTGGGCCCCCACCTTGACCTTCGTGGCCAAGGGATTCCAGCGCTTCCACAGCAGCCACCACCTGGAGAGCGCATCCCCGTAGTTGGTGAGGTCTGTCTCATCCCGGCTGCCCATGTCGATGGCAATCACCACCTTTGCCCCCATTGACCTGGCCACATCTGCTGGGGAGGAAGTGGCCTGGTCACCAATGGGGACAGGTATGCAGAGCCCCAGGCGGGAGCCTGGCTGGGGTGACGGGTCAGAGCTGGGGGAAGTTGGGGTGGAGCCAGGGCTGGGGGCAGAGCCTGCCTGAGAGGCGCTGAGAGTAGGGGGACGGGGGTGAGGGTTTGGAGGGTGGGGACGGCCTCCTCTCCACCCTCACACCTGGGCCTGCGGAGGGGGTCGGCCAAGCGCACAGAGCTGTCCAACAGGTGACAGGTGTGCCCCAGGAGGGGCCTTGCCCACAGCAGACCCGACACCTGCAGGCTGTTAGTTCTGACTGTGGGCACAGACGGGCCCTAATTGCGGCCGGCCCCTCTACCTGGCCTGGTTCTGAGCACTGCTGAGCCGACAAATAGAGCCATCTGCTGGGAGCACGCAGCGCCGAGCGTGCGCACGCCCGTAACCCCCAGCGCGCAGGAGCGGTGGGGCTGAGGCGGGGCCGGGCGGCCGCCCCCCATCCGCCACAGTACCTGGGAGGTTGTTGATGGAGCCCCCGTCTATCAGCAGGTGTCCGTCTTTGGGGTCGCAGAGCGGGGGCATGTAGCCCGACAGGGACATGCTGGCACGCACGTACCTCCACAGTGAGCCTGGGAGGGGGTCCAGAGGGATCGGGGGAGAGGAAAGGAGCCTTTCGCTGCCCAGGGTGAGTTCCTGCCCTGGACCCTCGGCTCAGAGCCTCGCCGACATGGGTCCTGAGCCCTGCACGTCTGGCCTCCGGCGGAGAGCACCAGGCCCGGGCAGATGACACCCTTCCTGGACATCCTCCCCCTCAGACGGAGCCCAGGGGGGCCGGGCTTGCTCTGGGCCTGCCCACATCTCCCCTTGCCGTGAGCTTCTGCCAGCCCTGCCACCCCACTCACTTCTAAGCAGACACATTTCAAGGGGCTCCCAAAACACTCTGGCCTGGAGAAGGGCCTCAGCCGCCCACCCACAGATGGGCTCTCTCCTCAGCATTCTGCTCCGACCCACACGCAGCTGTGACCCACGTGGGCCCTCAGTCTGCCCCTCTGCCCCCGTCCCATCTCTACCTCTCCCTGTGCACCCTTCAGCCTTTGGGCCCAGAGCAGTCATCTCTGTTCACAGCTCCCCGAGCCTCTTGCCTCCTCTGGGAGATCCTGGGGCTTCCCTGGGCCTGGCCTGGAACTGGCCCCTTAACGCCCCTCCCCGCTGGGGAGCCTGCACCCCGGGAGGAGGTGCTCACCATCTGTGTGGACCCTCATGGCAGAGGCTGTGATGTCCGTGGTGATGGTGAAGTAGGGGACCCACAGGTCCTGCGAGGGGAACGGGACTCAGAGGGACCACCCCCGGCTGCCAGCCCTCGACCCTGTGGGCCCAGGGTGTCCAGACCCAGGCAGGCTGAGGCCGTGGGCTCTGCTGGGGGTGCACCTCGATCTGCCTGTCCTTGAAGACACTGCAGATGCTTCTGCTGCAGCCAGCCCCCGAGAACACGAACACAGAGGGGATGGGGTAGGTCAGGTCCAGCATGGTCTTTACCATCGACATCACATCCTGGGGGGTGGCACACGGGGGCACGTGTGAGGCCTCTGCAGAGGAGAAGGGGCTCACCCCTGCCTCCCTCTCCGGGCACCAGCAGCAGGCGACCCCGAGGGAACACCAAGAGCCTGCGTCAGGAGAAGGGAGCAGGGACCTGGGCACTCACGTGCGCTTTCTGCGAATAGAAGCCTGTGGGGAGCAAACACTGTGGCCTGAATGGCAGGGCCTGGAGGTCCCAGAGGAACGCCTGCTGACCCCGGGCAGGCCTGGCCAGCTGGGCCCTCACCGCCCGCTCAGCGGGGACGGTTCAAGGCTCACTGGGACAAGGCCCATCCAGGACCAGGGCCAGCTGAGCGTCCACCACTGCCCCTCCGGGCTGGCCTGGGCTTGGCCTTCACACTCCACCGCGGCAGACGCTCCACCCCTCTGATCCTGGGAAGCAGCAGCCCTACCACGGGCCCTCACTGCCAAAGCCCCGTGATCTCTGGTAGGACCGATGCCCATCCTTCCTCAGTGAGGACCCGTGAGCACAGGGCACAGGCCCAAGAATGCCTGACTCCTCAGGGGTCAGGGATGGAGAGGAAGGGTCCTCCTTGCCTCTGTGTGGACAGACGCTGGGACGGGCTGTAAGTGGGCGTGGGCCCCCAGCTGGGGGTGAGTCACGCGCCCCCAGCCGCTCTCACTGAGACTCGTGGACGAGCAGAAGGCACACACGCGCCCCTGGAGGACAGGGAACCAGGACAGCCTGGGACATCCCTGGTGTCCTCTGCGGGCAGCAAGGCCCTCACTCCCGAGGAGGCCCTTGCCCAGCACCGCAGCCACCCCACCGTGCCCCCTCCACGTGCCAACAGGTGGGACCACAGAGCAGCCTGGGGGGTCCATCCCCCATGGCCCACAGGGTGGCTGCCCAGTGGGCTCCCTTGGCCCAGCGCAAACTCAGGGTGGCAGGACATGATGCCCGAAGCCCCCTGGCTGTTCCCACACCCGTGGGAGAGCTCTGCCCGACCTGCACGCAGACCCTTGCTGAGGCTAGAGCACCGTCCCCCGCGGCCACTGCCCTCGGAGGCTGTCCTTAGTGACCGGAGCCGAGCAGCCCGCAGCCCCCAGGGAGACTGGGCGCCTTGGGGATCTGTGCATCGGGCAGATGGCCTGCTCTGAGAGCTTCTGCTCAGAGGAGGCCCATCTTTTCTTTTAAAAATGAGAATGCCAACACTTCTGAGCCCACTCTCGGTTGCAGCCAGGGCTCCATTCTGCTCCACAAAAAACGAGCAGAGCCCTGAGAAGGGCAGGCTGCAGCCCGCCTGCCCGGGTGGGTCCCCAGATCCTGGACTGTCCCCTGGCGTCCGTTCACCGCAGGGCCAACTGTACCAACGACGTATATTTCTTACTTTATGTGTCCCTGATGCTCTGGCATTTGGGGTCCCGCACACCGGGGGAGAGAGACAGACCTGGGCTCACCCAGCCCTTCCAGAGCCCACACCCGACTACCTGTGTCTAACGCACACCCCAAGCCTGAATCACCCAGGGCCAGGTGCCAGGCAGCTATGCCCAGAAACCCGCCGGAATTATTCGAACGGGCAGATCTTAAGCTGTGTGCCCTGCCCCGCCTTGCCCTTCCCACAGAAACCCCAATAAGGGCCCCGACCTAGGCCTTGCCCCCTGCCTGCCTACCGGCACTGGTGCCCCCATGGCCCTGTGGGGTGGGTGTGGAAATGCGGGGAACTGTGGGTGCACTAACCTCTCCTCAGTCACCTTTACAACTCAAGACCAGGCATGAACCAGAGCCCATCCCACAACACTGACGCCCTTGCTTCTCTGTGCCCTCCCTGCCCCAACAAGCCACGCTCTGAGGCCAGAGCCCTGCAGAGCCACGTCCGTCTCGATGCCCTCCTGCGTCCCCGGCCCTGCAGGGCCCCTCACCTCAGCCCACTGCTTGGCCCGGATCCGTATCTGGCTGTAGTTCCACTCCTCAGAGCACAGGGCGCCTGTGAAGGCCCTGGTGGACGTCCGAGCACGTGCGCAGGGATGCCGCCCTCTGTCAGGGCCCGGATGATGCCCACCTGGGCACAGCCTCTACGCCAACAGGAGGATGGAGCAGGCAGTCAGCGCCGCCGGGCCGCCAGGACCCCGGGGACGGCCGTCCCGTTCCACCCCACCCCTCGGTGCCTGAGTCCTGCACACGCCACAGGGAGAGGGGCAAAGATGCCAACTCAGAGAGGAAGTGGGACGCTCTCGAGAGGCAGCCAGCACTCAGCCTCCTCCACCCGCTGGCGTCTGGGAGGCTGTGAAGCCGAAACAACAGGCTTTGAACAGACTTGGGCGGGTGGGGAGGCAGGTGGAGGCCCCCAGGGCCGGACGAGCCACCACCGGAAAGCAGCGCGGGCTGAGACCACTGTGGCCACTGTTCGTGTGTGATGTCCGCCACACAACCAGAAACAGCATGTGTGAGCGGAAGAGAGCGTGTGACTGTAGCCAGGAGGAGGGACAGACAGTGCAAGTGGACAGAGGCAACACCCGAGTTCTAGAACCGATGACTGACATTGAGCGTCGGGTTCAAGGAGCGTTCTAAATGCTGAGCGTAAATTAAAGGAAAAAACCCTACATTGTTGGAAACCCGAGACGAAGAGAACTTCAGACCAGGCTGAGAACAGAAAGGCGCGCTGCCTCCAAAGGGCCAGCACACACAGAGCTGGCCTCCCCTGCTCCGCGCCGGCTGCCGAGGCCGCGGACTCACCATCTGGCCCTTCACAGACAATGCCTGCTGGCCCGCAAGTTAGGAAAGAAAGAACAGTTTAAATCAAAAGAGTAAAATTAAGGAAATAATAAAGAGCAGAAGTTAATGAACCAGAAGACAAACACACTATAGAGAGGATCCCCGAAAGGACGAGTTCAGGTACGACTGGTCCATAAAAGTAAAAAGCGGGGGACGGAGGGAGGCGGACAGGGTCGGGGAGTGGAGGGGGAGGGAGAAAGGGACAGAGACGGAGAGGGAGAGAAAGAGGGAGGAGGAGGGAGACAGAAGGTCTTAATAACCAATATCAGGACTGAGAAAGGGAACCTCTGGACAGATGCTCCAATTAAGAAGGTAAGAAGCTAGTGTGAGCTTCATGCCGTAAGTAGGAAAAATCAGATAAAATGGACACATCCCTAGACCAACATAACCTACCAGACCCGACGCTGGAAGTAGAAAACCTGAAGAGTTCAATAACCATCAAAACAACTGAATCTTTAATTTTCAAATCCTCACAAAATTTCATGTCCGGATGGTTTTACTAGTGAACTGTACTAAACATCTAAGGAAAACCAACACAAGCCACCTGGAACCTTCCAGAGAACAGGGAAAGCAGCAGCACCTTCCAATTCAGTTTTGAATTTTGGAAGGTAGGCAAACAAACCTGCCTACATTTCAAGAAAGGACAAGCACGGCCCACCTTGCTCAGACCCAAGGGGTCAGGTGACACAGAAACAGGGCCACATGCCACAGGCAGATGAGTCCATCCCAAGAAGGTGATGTTTGATGTTACTTTAAAATCACTCAGTGTGATTCACCATATTAACAGGATAAAGGAGCAGAATCACACAATCTGACAGACCCATAAAAAAAAACACCCGTGATAAAAACTCGGCAAACTAAGAATAGAAGGAAACTTCCTCAGTCTGATAAAGGGCATCTACAAAACCCAAGAGCCGAGCTGGCAGCCATGGCACTTAGCGCTTAAAGGGAATGCTTTCCCCAACACTCACCACCTCTGCTCAGCTCTGCGCTGGAAGCCCTAACCAGTGCAACAGGCAAGAAAAAGAAACAAAGGCATTTAGGTATTTTGGAAAGAAAGAGGAAATACTGTCTTTATTCTCAGAAGAACAAAATGTAAAAAAACTACAAAAAAAGGTACTGGAAGAAGTGAATTTAGCAAGGTTGTAAGTCATGACATTAATTTACAAATATCATTTGTATTTCTACATAGTGGCAACAAACAATTTAAAATGAAATTTACAACATACCATTTAGGGCTTCCCTGGTGGCGCTGTGGTTAAGAATCCACCTGCCAATGCAGGGGATACCGGTTCGAGCCCCGGTCCGGGAAGATCCCACGTGCCGCAGAGCAACTAAGCCCGTGCGCCACAACTACTGAGCCTGCACTCTAGAGCCCGCGAGCCACAACTACTGAGTCCACGATCCACAACTACTGAGCCCGCGTGCCACAAATACTGAAGCCCGCGTGCCTAGAGCCCGTGCTCTGCAACAAGAGAGGCCACCACAATGAGAAGCCCGCACGCCGCAATGAAGAGTGGCCCCCGCTCGCCGCAACTAGAGAAAGCCCGTGCCCAGCAATGAAGACCCAACGCAGCCAAAATAAATAAATTTATTAAAAAAAAAAACATACCATTTACAATAGCAAAAAAACCCATAAAATACTTAGCTGACTCTAAAATTTACACAGAAATGCAGAGGACCTAGGACAATCCAAACAACTTCAAGAAAAAGAATTTGAAGGAATTACACTGCCGGATGCTTTCCCATAAAGCTAGAGTAACAAAGACAGTGTAGTGGTGTGGCTGGGACAGAACACATGCCTCCGTGCAGCTCACACCTGGGCAGGTGTTTGGTGCTTCACTCAGACGCCTCAGCAGCTCAGCAGGGAGGGAAAGTCTTCAACTAGGCAACCATGTAGAATACCCTCACCTCACACCCCGCCACTCACAGGAAACAATTGTGGGTGGACTGCAGGCCCAGATGTACAAGCTTTGAGAAGATGTAGCCTAGGCAAGAGCCCCCAGAGCACCAGAAATTAAAAAACTGTAAAAAACTGGGAAATCACACTTCATCAGAGTTAAAACGTGCTCATCAAAAAACGCCATTACATGCCATTACAACAAAAACAAAAGTCAAAGACTGAAGACAATATTAGTAATAAACATATCTGGTAAAAGACTTGTATTCAGGGACTTCCCTGGTGGCACAGTGGTTAAGAATCCGCCTGCCAATGCAGGGGACACGAGTTCGAGTCCTGGTCCGGGAAGATCCCACATGCCGTGGAGCAACTAAGCCCGTGCACCACAACTACTGAGCCCATGTGCCACAACTACTGAAACCCGCGCGCCTAGAGCCCGTGCTCTGCAACAAGAGAAGCCACCTCAAGGAGAAGCCCACGCACCACAACGAAGAGTAGCCCCCACCCACCACAACTAGAGAAAGCCCGCGCGCAGCAACGAAGACCCAACGCGGCCAAAAATAAAATTAATTAATTTAAAAAAAGAAAATTAAAAAAAGATTCGTATTCAGAGTATATAAATAACTCCTCTAACTAAATAGTAGAGGGCAAGCCACCTGTGAGAGAGGCGCGTGGAACTTGATGACCAAGAGGCGCCTGGAACCCGAGTCCAGGGATGCAGATCAGACTCACGGTGAGGCACGGCCTCCTCCCACCAGGGGCGTGGCCACGACTTCCACCCCGGACGATACCAAGGGGTGTGGCCACGACTTCCATCCCGGACGATACCAAGGGGTGTGGCCACAACTTCCATCCCGGACGATACCAAGGGGTGTGGCCACAACTTCCATCCCGGACGATACCAAGGGGTGTGGCCAGATACCAAGGGGTGTGGCCACAACTTCCATCCCGGACGATACCAAGGGGTGTGGCCACAACTTCCATCCCGGACGATACCAAGGGCGACAGAGATGTGGGCAGCCCGAACTCTCAAAACTGCCAGCGGGGGTGTAAAACTGCTCAACTACCCCGTGGACAGGTAACTCCACTGCCAGGTATTAGCCCAAGAGAAGAGCACATATGTGCACAGGAAAGATCTGCACAAGAATGCTTGTAGCCGTTTTGTGCACAGTAACCAGACCCAGAAAATAACCCAGGTGTCTGTCGACAGGAGGAGGACTACAGGGGCCCACAGGGGCCCATGCGGCGACGCCACGGGTGCGGTCAGCGCACACAGACAGCCTCAGAGACTCGGAGTTCACGGGACCGAGCCGACACAGGCCGGCACGGAACGGAACGGAAAGCCGAGCAAGCAAGCATTATTATTCTCAGAGAAGTTCAAACTGCACGACTAGAACAAACAGAAAAAAACTGAGGAAAGCACTCAGACATCAGAAACATCTTAGCAAAAAAAGATCGATTAGAAGATACATCTGAGAAAAATCACCCAGAAAGTAGAACAAAAAGACAAAGATGGAAACTTGGGAGAGAAAAGAAAAGATGGGAGCACGAGAGGATGAGGGGTCGTCTGCACTGTGCTCCAGAAGAGGGAGCAGGGAGCAGGGGTGCGGGCCTTAGCCAACGCTCCGAGGGTTGGAGGTGATGAATTCCCGAATTTGAAAGGGCCCACTGCGAGTCTGCCCAGCCTAACGGGGGAAAAGACACCCAGGCACATCCTCAAGTACTTCCAGAAACACAAGAGTGAAGAGAGTCTCCTACAGGATCCAGAAGCAACAGGCTTCATGAAGAACACGACACTGAACTTCAGAGCAGCAATACTGGAAGCTAAGAAGATGATGGGACCACACCGTAAAGTTCTCAGGGAAAAGTATTTCCATCTAGGGTTCGTAACCAAACTGTCATGCGAGTGTGAGAGCAGAGTGAGGGAACTTTCTGCTAAGCGTGGCGTTGAAACTCTTCCCTCCCATGCAGCTTCTCTTAAGGAAACTTCTAGAGTATGAACTCTACCAAAATCAGGAATGTATCAAGAAAGGGGAAGACATGGTATCCAGAAGTGGAGCTGGACACAGGAGAGAGACAAAGGCAGTTCCCAGGATCATGGTGAAGGGAAACTCCAAGGCAACATCCCAGCGGCATGACTGGGGAGCAAGCAGCAGAGCTGAGAGGAGGCCGCTCCAGAGTGAGTTCAGCAGCGATGACTTGGTGGTCTGAGCACACTGAGGGGGCTGCGTCTCCAGCAGCATCTGCGGTGGGCTACTGAGCAATTATTACTCTGAGGAGGGAGACACTGCCGTATATACAGTAGGATAAGGCTTAGCTCCAAAGACCCATCTTGCTGCAAGGCAAACAGTGAGCAATGGCTGACTAGGGCGGGGACCACACCGGGATCCCGTGCTGAGGAGGAGGATAGACGGAGGATACGAGACAGAGACACACAAACAGACTTTGACCCTGTGCATATATGGGGGCGGTTAGGAACTTAATCATCTAAAACTGGAAAAAATGAAAAAACAGATAAACAACAGGGTCCTACTGCATAGCACAGGGCACTATATTCAATACCCTGTAATAATCCATAATGGAAAAGAATCTGAAAAACAATATATGTACACTATATACACACACAGACACACACACGCAGGCACGCGCACACACGCACACACATAAAACTGAATCACTCTCCCGTGCACCTAGAACCAATACAACATTGTAAATCAACTATGCTTCAATAAAAAAAAAAAAGAAACGTAAATGAGGAAACAGCTGAAGAAAAGTCGGAAGTGACTGTCTGTGGGATATTGTCTGTGGGATATTGTCTGTGGGATACTGTCTGTGGGATATTGTCTGCGGGATATTGTCTGTGGGATACTGTCTGCGGGATATTGTCTGCGGGATATTGTCTGCGGGATATTGTCTGTGGGATATTGTCTGTGGGATACTGTCTGTGGGATATTGTCTGTGGGATATTGTCTGTGGGATATTGTCTGTGGGATACTGTCTGCGGGATATTGTCTGTGGGATACTGTCTGTGGGATATTGTCTGTGGGATATTGTCTGTGGGATACTGTCTGCGGGATATTGTCTGCGGGATATTGTCTGCGGGATATTGTCTGTGGGATATTGTCTGTGGGATACTGTCTGTGGGATATTGTCTGTGGGATATTGTCTGTGGGATATTGTCTGTGGGATACTGTCTGCGGGATATTGTCTGTGGGATACTGTCTGCGGGATATTGTCTGCGGGATACTGTCTGTGGGATATTGTCTGCGGGATATTGTCTGCGGGATATTGTCTGTGGGATATTGTCTGTGGGATACTGTCTGCGGGATATTGTCTGCGGGATATTGTCTGCGGGATATTGTCTGTGGGATATTGTCTGTGGGATACTGTCTGTGGGATATTGTCTGTGGGATATTGTCTGTGGGATATTGTCTGTGGGATACTGTCTGCGGGATATTGTCTGTGGGATACTGTCTGCGGGATATTGTCTGCGGGATACTGTCTGTGGGATATTGTCTGCGGGATATTGTCTGCGGGATATTGTCTGTGGGATATTGTCTGTGGGATACTGTCTGTGGGATATTGTCTGTGGGATATTGTCTGCGGGATATTGTCTGTGGGATACTGTCTGCGGGATATTGTCTGCGGGATATTGTCTGCGGGATATTGTCTGTGGGATATTGTCTGTGGGATACTGTCTGTGGGATATTGTCTGTGGGATATTGTCTGTGGGATATTGTCTGTGGGATACTGTCTGCGGGATATTGTCTGTGGGATACTGTCTGCGGGATATTGTCTGCGGGATACTGTCTGTGGGATATTGTCTGTGGGATATTGTCTGCGGGATATCTCTGGATTTGTTGGTGGGGCAGAGGACTGCTGTGTGTTATGCAAATACCATACGGCCTTACAGAATGGCCACATGGCTTTTAAACTAAGTATTACTTTAACTAAATTTTCATTAAAAACGCTGCTGCAAGCCAGCTGCTCCAGGGCACCTCACTGTCCCAGCCCCGCAGAAAGCAGGCTGAGTGCTACCCCCATCCCGGCAACTTTGGGTAAATCACCCGAGTTTCTAGGCCCACTGGCTCAGCTTTCAGGTAAAAACACAGCACTACACGATGCCCCCAAATCACCCCAAATAAACGAGCAGGGTACTCATTACTTCACCACCCAGGCCAGGCCGCACTCAGGGGGCCAGGGCCAACACGTGCAGGCGTTCCACCCTGGCCGCTGCCTGCGGACCGCGGGATCCCTCCCCTGCAGTGCAGCCCTCGGAGAGAGGCCACAACGTGCGCTGAAGGCACAGGAGGCCAGTGAGGAGGCTGGGGGTGAGGAGGCGGGGTCTCCATAAGGGCAGCCCCTCCCGTCCCCACCCCACTTTCCTGGCTGTAAGGGTCTCAGGCCAGAACTTGGAGCCTCCGAGTCTCCAACAGTGGGGAAGTAAGGAGCGTGAATCTGGCCAGACAAGCAGTTCTGAGGCTCACCTGCATCATTTCTCTGACCCTCTCCAGCTACAATTAGCCGAGGAGTGGAGGGGCCGGGCGCGAGCACAGCCCCGACTCTGCAGGGTGCACACACAGTGACTCCAGCGTCCTCTGGAAGGGACATCCTCGGGCCAAGGCAGGTGGCGAGCCAGGCTCCTCCGTCAGGCCCTGGGGACAGGTGGCCAGCACGGTAAGCAGGGCTGGCACCCAGGCCTGGCACTCAGGGAGCCTCGCTGCAGTGCCGGGGAAGCGGCACAAGCCCGCCAGCCCAGCGACTGGCCTGACGTCCTCCGAGGCCAGGGGTGTGAGGGTATCCACCCCACAGGGCACCCCTGGCCCTGGGACCTGGCCCTCAGAGGGGCGGGGGTCCAGCACAGATGCTGCAGGAGGTGCTGCCTTGCCCCTCCTCGCGCCGACCGGTTCACCCGGGGCCCTTGGCCTGTCACACCCTCACCACACACCTGCCCCTCCGTTTCTGCCCCCACGTGTATTTTTCTCTTTAACCAAGGTCAGGAGAATGGCAGCAACTTGGGGTACAAGTGCTTTGGGTTAAAAGTCCTTAAAGGAACCCACCAGCCCAAGAAACTAAAGGCTGCTTCACGACGGTCGTGAGCAGAGCAGATCACTGTTCCATAAAGTGTGCATTAAAATGGAAAGAAACTCTCCCGCAGCCCAGCGGAAAGACTGGCAAAGGGTCAGAATGGAGTTTTCAGAAGAGGAGACAATCGGAACGAGAAATACATTCTCTTCCACTGTCTTTGTGGAGGGAGGGGACACCTGCCCGTGGGAAACACTGCCGGGCGCGTGCGCCAGCCCAGCCGGGGAGGATCAGCGCAGGCGCACACGTAACCGACTCGTGGCCCGCGGGAAGGGGCGGGACTCACCTGGCTCCCCTCCCCCGGGTACCAAGGCGACAGCGTTGCTGGTCAGCACCCGCGCCAGGCCGGAGAAGTCCGAGCGCCGGTCCGGGGGCCTCTGGCAGACCCGCTCCGACGGCTCCACCTGCGAGAGAGGCCGGCAGACGCGGGGGGCCGGGCCGAGTTCGCACACCCGACGTGGCCTGGCTGTTCTACCCCACTCCTGACCCAAAGCTCCTCCTGGACACGGCCGGTGGGTCTGATCCCGACCCAGTCGTCACCTCGGCGCCCGGGCTCACCTGGGAGGGCTCTTGGGGTGGGGCGGGCAGTGCGGGCAGCTGGGCCACATACCGACGGGCCCAGCCGAAGCCCACAGCCCCGAGGTGGAGGGCGCTCAGGGCTTGGCCACCTGGGCGCAGACGCCGCTGGCAGGGCGGCTCCACCAAGCTGTGGGGCTGGGTGGGCTGTGGCCAGCCGGCGGCCCCTGCGCTCCCACCACGGCCCGCGCACAGCCGCCAGGGCTGGGGACCCCTGAGGAGGAGGCGCCTCAGGATTTGTGTGCTTTGCTGTCCAAAGGAGGAAGCAGTGCCAACCTGAGGCCACCGGGCTCTCTGAGGCCTCAGCTGGAGGTGGGAACCTCAGGCCCATCGCTCTGGGGTTCTGGCCCCCCGTAGGGGCTCCCCCATCCGGGGGGCATGTCACCCTGTGGCCCCGGGAATCCGAAGACCAAGCTCAAGCAGATGTGTGCACAGGAGCGGGAGAGCTCGTGGAGAGCCAGCGCCCTCATCAGAGCCAGCGGGCTCAGAGCAGAGTCAGAGGCAAAGGGCCCGAAGCAGGTCGGCGGGGCCCCCAGCCGCCCCGGGCCTCACCAGCTCGGGCAGGCTCCTCCTGGTTAGACGCGGCGAGGGCAGCAGGGGTGCAGGTGGCCGGAGCAGCAGCCCCCAGGTTGAGCCGCTGCACAGTGCGGGCCGGCGCAGGCCCGTCCTCCCGGCGCTTCTGGGCACGCACAGCCGCGCTCTCCAGCACCCGCTCCAGCTAAGGGAGAGCGGAGCCCCGCGTCAGGCAGCCCAGCAGAGGCCGCAGGCTCGAGCAGGACAAAGCCAAAGGCCAGCGCGGGGCTGTCCACAGACGTCCCAGGCTGGACGGGACCACGCCTCACGCCCTAGCCCAACACAGGTCTTGGCCTTGGCGGGTGGCACCCTGGTTCTGAAGACCGACCCGGCTGTGGCGTGCTTGGCCCTTCCTCTGTGAAGCTGTGACCCAGGGGGTGCGGGGCTGGGTGCGGGGGCATGAGGGAGCTCCGGGGGCCTGCAGGAAGGGAGGCGGCGCACACACTGCAACCTTCTTTTGCAAACACTCCCCCACAAGGGAGCATCACTCCTGGTAAGAACAGGAACCCACATCGGAGATGACGAGTTTGTAGCTGTCCCAGGACCGGGATGGAAGCGTGAAATGAGAACAGACGACGGGGCAGAGGAAGGAGGTGGGGAACACAAAATGAAGGGACAACGAGACTCCACTTCACACCCAGGAAGTTGGGAACACAGGGGACTGACAGTGCAGAGCAGGGAGCATGGAGCCCCAGACCTCGCCCACATCACGTGCACAACAGGACTGCAGTCTGGCAGCTCTCTGAACCTGAAGACACACAGCCTCTGCCGCTCAGCAGCAATTCCAGGTGGTGCCCTGAAGACACCCCTGCACACGCGTGTAGTGAAGTAACTTCACAGTCCGTTGGCTGAGAAGAGACAGATGGTGGGGCATTCACAAATAGAAACTAAACAGCCATGAGACGAGTGAAACAATATGGATACAATTCAAAAGTGTAAGTGTTGAGTAAAAAGGAAATTTCAAGATGGTATAAACTCGAGCACTATTTATATAAAAAAACCAGTGCCATATACACACATAGTAAAAACGTGAAACACGGACAGAGGCTCTGACTTTACAAGAGCAAATACCTGGGTGTCTGCTCTTATTATCCATCCCTTTCTGAGTTGTTGAAATACTTCATTCAGAGGACAAGAGAGAAACAAGGGGTTGGAGGAGAGAGTGGGGCCCCCCTCCCGCCAAGACCTGCCCAGCCTGCAGCCCTTTGACCACGCCCACTGCCTGGCCCAACCCAGCAGCCGGCCGGCCCCTCCCCTCAAGCCCTGGCCACGGACCCCACCTGCTGAGGCCCCGCCCACTGCCCCACTCACGCAGGCCGGCTCACCTCGCCCAGGCCCACGACAAGGATGAAGTCGGGCTGCCGGATACAGCGCTGGGTCCAGGGTGTGAGCGTGCTGTCCACCTGGTAGAGCACGATCGGTGGATGTCCTCCTGCTGCCCCAGCCAGCTGGACAGCCGGTGCTCGTGGATACTGGAAGGCACAGACAGAGGGGCGCAGACGCCAGGGCACATTTCAAGGCCGGGCTGGGACCCACTGAGAGCAGCAAGCCAAGCTCGGCTAGGCTGTTCCGACACGGAGGCCGGCGTACCTGTCCAGAGCAGCAGAGACAAGGCGCTGTTTTACGTTGCCGCTGGTCAGCAGCAGGGCAGGGCCTGAAAACACAACCACCAAATACAGAAAACTGTGCCGGCAGCTCACACTGGAGGACAAGCGAGGCCCTTCCTTCTCCTGGAAGTTTGCTCTTCTGGAAAGCAATAAGCCTTTCACCACTCATGAGGAAGTGCCTGTGGCCCTGAAGCAGACCCTCTGGGCAGGTGAGGCTGCAGGTGTGGCGGTGGAAGGGCTGCAGCAAGTACAGGGAGGGGCGGCCTCTCTGAACCTCAGTCTCCTCCTCTACACATGAAGGGGTTGAATCTCTGCGGCACTGAGACTGTGTATGCGTGGGGGCAGGGAAGCACAAGCTTGTAAAGTGCGAGATTAGACAGTCTCCCAAATCCAAGGCAGCCCGGCTGGCTGGGCTCCAGTCAGGTGCGGGTCACCAGTGTCTATCACCAGGGATCAGCGTGCTTCCTGCATCTACAGGGTCTTAGAGTTGCTGTCCACACAGACACAGTTGCTCTCAGCCAGGAGGGCCAGCGTCAGAATATGTGAGAGGGCCGCCAGGGGCAGGGACAAAAGCTGAGAGGCCAGCGGCCCTCAGTGTCAGGAAGGCTGCTGGACCGCCCTGAGGATGCAGAAGTCCCGCTGCTGCAGGAGAGGCCGGGCTCTTCCCCATGGCTTCCTTCTTACACCCTCGCTTACACCTGAGCTTCTCTGAGAGCTTGTAATCAGAAGGTGAGAGACAAGAAATCACCGCCTTGTGTTTAACTGGCAGCATCTGCTTTCTTGGAGGCACAAGCATAAGGGTGCATTTCACAGGGTGGTGCCCTGTGATGTGGCTGCTGGACTGACCTGTGCGTCTGTGCAGCTCTGACTCAAATGGCAGAAGCCCGTTGATGCGGGGAAGCAACTCCTCTGGGGGCTCGGGGCAAAGGGCGCTGGTCCCCCTGGGGGCTGCAGTCCTGCTCTGGGGGTCAGGCCAGGTCGGGCCAGGTCGGGAAGAGCTTCAAGCTCGAGTTGGTCACCCTCCGTGGGTCTGACAGAGAGAGGGCGTCCTCTCGGGGCTGATGCCTCACGTGCCTGCGAGGGCCGGCACTCCTGGGCACTGCGGTGGCTCACCCCGTCCGCCTCTTGGGCGTCTAGGACGAGGCGGGACAGGCAGGCCGTGTCTGGCTGCAGGAACACAGCGGAGCGCAGCCCTGAGGTCCTCAGCGGACCGCAGGCTGGGCTCTATCTGCCCTCAGGGCACGTCTCCTGCTCTGGGCCCGCCTGCCTGGACTCGGAAGGCTCGGAGGAGGCCCTTGGGAAAGTGTGGAGCCCCCCGGAGGTGGCGCTCTGGGCTCTCGAGGTGCGGGCTGCAGCCCCAGGCAGTCAGGACTGTGGTGACCATTCCGTCCGGGGGAGGGTCTGCTTAGGGCCCAGGCCATGGGCAGGTCCAGGGCAGTGCGTGGACACAGGCTGACGCCTAGGCACTTATGTGTCGGCTCCGTGGGGCACGGCTGCTGCTCCAGGACGGATCTGGCCTGGATAGTCACTGCCAGCCTGGCTGTCACACAGCCTCTCTCCCAAGCTCTGGAAGCCAGAGGAAGTGGACTGACACCTTCACAAGTGGAAGAAAAGGACCACTGGCCTAGATCCTCACTCGAAAAACACGCTTCACAAATGTGGCCACCTGACTGTCAGCAAAAGATCACTGCAGGGCAGAGTCCAGTCCTTCTAAGCGAGGGCTCTGGGGCAGCTGAAGATCCTATAGAAAAAGGAATCCTGACTCTACCTCGCATCATCACCAAAATCAATCTCCAATGAACTGTAAACTTGCAAGGTAAAACCCTAAGGTTTTTAGAAGAACCTCTTCCTGATTCGGGGGCAGCATGAAATTTCTTCAATAAAACACAAAAAGCAGTAATAATATAGGAAAAAATTGATAAATAAATTGGTCTATATTAGAATTAACAACTTATGTTTGTCAAAAGATATTATTAAAAGAATAAAAAAAACAAGCCACAGAGGGAAAGATATCTGCAACACTTTCATCCAATAAAGCGACTGTATCCAGATTGCCCGTCAACAAGGAAAAGATAACAAGCCAATAAAAAGGGTGGGCAACTTGACAGGCACTTGCGAAAGAAGGTATCCCAATGGCCAGTAAACAAACAAACTTCTTAGTTGTTGGGAAATGCAAATTCAGGCCCAAACAAGATACCACTGCACACTCATCAAAATGCACAAAGAGGAAAGGCCACCCGCCCAGCTGCAGAACACACACTCTTCCCTTTCTCCAGGACAGACTATATGTTAGGCCACAAGGTAAGTCCTAAAGAACTTTAAAGACTGGATTTACAGGGACTTCCCTGGTGATCCAGTGGTTAAGACTTCTCCTTGCAATGCAGGGGATGCGGGTTCGATCCCTGGTCAGGGAGATGAGATCCCACATGTCTTGGGGCCAAAAAGCCAAAACCATAAAACAGAAGCAATATTGTAATAAATTCAATAAAGACTTAAAAAAAAACAAAAAGATTGGATTTACAGATGTAGAGAACAAACATATGGATACCAAGGCGGGGGTGGGGGGGTGGGATGAACTGGGAGATTGGGACCGATATATATACACTATTGATACTGTGTATAAAATAGGTAACTGGGACTTCCTTGATGGCGCAGTGGTTAGACTCTGTGTGTAAGACTCCACGCTCCCAATGCAGGGGGCCTGGGTTCAATCCCTGGTCAGGAAACTAGATCCCACATGCACGCCACAACTAAGGAGCCCTCGGGCCACAACTAAGGAGCCCGCCTGCCACAACTAAGATCTGGCGCAACCAAATTAAAATATAATTAATTTAAGAAAAAAAAGAAATGAGAGAAAATGGAATCTTTCTTTGAAAAAATAAAATAAAATAGATAACTAATGAGAACCTACTGTATAGCAAGGGAACTCCATTCAATGCTCTGTGGTGACCTAAATGGGAAGGAAATCCAAAAAAGAGCGGATATATGTATCTGTAAAGCTGATTCACTTTGCTGTACAGTGGAAACTAACACAACATTGTAAAGCACTATGCTCCGAGAAAAAATTTTTTAAAAATTGGATTTACACAAAGTATCTTTTCTGATCACAATGGTATGAAACTGGAAAATTCAAAAATATATGGAAATTAAACAACACATGCATAAACAACCAATGGGTCAAAGAAATCACAAGAGAAATGAGAAAATATCTTGAGAGAAATAAAAACAAAAATAACAACATTCCCGGATGTACTGGACACAGCGAAAGCATAGCTAGGAGGGAAGTTTACAGCTACACATGCCTCCTTTGAGGAAGAAGAAAGATCTCTGATCAACAACTGGCTTTGTACCTTAAGTAACCGGAAAAAGAATCTCAAACTAAACCCAGAGCTAGCAGAAATAAGGAAATAATAAAGATCAGAACAGAGATAAATAAAATAGAGAATAGGAAAACAGAAAATCAATGAAACCAATAGTTGGTTCTTTGAAAGAATCAATAAAATTGGCAAACCTTTAGCTAGAGGAATAAAGAAAAAAAGAGAAAAGACTCAAATTACTAAATGCAGAAATAACAGGACATTAGCTATTTTACAGAAATAAAAAGTAATACAAGAGAGTACAGTGAGCAATTGCAAACTAACGAACTGGATCATCTGGATGAAATGGACAAATTCCTAGAAACGCACAACCTACCATGACTGAACCATGAAGAAACAGGAAATCTGAATAGACCTATAACCAGTAAGAAACTGAACCAGTTAAAAAAAAAAAAAAAAAAAAAGCCCTGCATGAGGTGGCTTCACTAGGGAATTTTACCAAATATTTAAAGAAAAATTAACACCAATCCTCCTCAAACTCTTCCAAAAATATTGACTCGGAGGGAACACTTCTTAACTCATTCCGTGGGGCCAGCACCGCCCCGCCCCACCAGTACCAAAGTCTGCGTGGGACCAAGACGCCAGGAGAAACTACAGACGAGCACCTTTGACAATGCAAAATCCTCAGGAAACAGGAGCTGACCAAACTCAGCAGGGTATTAAGAGGATTACATACCACACCAAGTGGGATTTATTCCTGGAATGCAAGAATGACTCAGCATATGAATATCAATCAGCGTAATAAATCACATTAACAGAACAAAGGGGGGGAAGTATGATCATCTCAACTGACGCAGAAAAAGCACTGACAAAATTCAACATCTTTTTATGATATAAACACTCAACAAATTCTGAATAGAAAGAAACCTCCTCAACATATTGAAGGCCATACATGAAGAACTGACCACTAACATCCTACTTGAAGGCGAAGGACTGAACGCTTCCCCCTAAGATCAGGAACGAGGCAGGATGCCTGCTTTCACTTAACACTGCTAGGATGTCAGTGCCACCCAAAGCCACCAACAGTTCAGTGCAATCCCTGTCAAGATCCCCAGTTCCTCGAAGAAATAGAAATTTGCGTGGACACACATGAATGTCACATCAGCGCACCACACGGACGCTAACCTCCTGGTCTGGATGCTGTGCTGCAACCTGGGGCAGGGGGTGGTGTGTGGCTCTCGCTTTACTATTTTTACAACTTCCTGTGAATCTGTAATTATTTCAAAATAAAAGGTTGGTTTGTTTTTTTAAAAAAGGGAATAAGCTTTTATGAATCAACACATCTCCACTGTGCAACTGCAGATCTTTTGGGTGTGCCCTGGACAGTCTGACCAACGTCACTGAAAAATGTATGATGTTTTCTACCTCCAGAATATTTGTTATAAAACAAAGACCAAGACGAATCCAAATTAACGCTTTCTGTGATTTAAATTTTCCCTTGGAGAGTAACTTTTACATATTAAATATTTATAGTAGTATCTTCAATTTCATAAATCATTTTCATTTGGCATTTATTTAATGCCTTCTACTATCAAGTGTCTGTTTCAGATAGCGGACGTTTTCGCCATATTAAGATACATACTCTTGTCACAACGTATTGTTCCATAATAGTAATGTAACATTCATTGCACCTATTGTTATATCATTTTTGAAGACACCCCTGAAACCTTTAGAATAGCCCTATCTCAGAAAATTGACTTATTGTCTCTTACTATGGTCGCTCACAGTTATAAAAACATATACATAAAGTGTTAAGAATATGGAATACTTTATGATTTGGGGAATTTCTAAGGGTTCTCAGGAATTTCAGTTTCTTGTTCTTGAGCCCCCAACTTAACAGCCGTGGAACTTGGGAACATGACCTAAGCTGCCTGACCCCAGCTGCGGGTGTTCTCCACGTGGTCAGTCAGCTGCCCCAGCCATTGCGGTGTCCCCTCCGAGTAGTGGAGCAGCTGCACGCACCCACCCCAGGCTCACACCCCAAGATGGGCTCCCGCTGGCGGGGGGCGGTTCAGGGGTCTCTGTGCCCCTGGAGGCCCCAGAGTTCAGCTGGGAGGAGCAGTGCGGTGTGACTCACACCAGCCCCTGTGAGATAGGGTTTGCCCATCAAGACTGTCCAGAGGCGCCCGTCTCACTGCGACGGTCCTCTCCCCAGCGCTGCACCCCTCTCCACCCCCTGCGCAGGGTTTAGCCTTGCGAGCAACACTAAGTGCTCTTTCAGGAGAACCTGGAAGGATGAGAAGCAGGAGGAGGGGGTCCAACCGGACCTCAGGTGCCTTTGGGCAGGGCTTACCGATGGCGCTAAGGGCGTGCTTGAGCTCCAGGGTGAAGGTGGTGAGGGGCACATCCTCTGACACGGGCATGACGGCCACCGTGGAGAGGTTGCTGGCAGGGTTCCCCGAGTCCCACTTGCTCCCTACAGCATGTAGCCCAAACTGGTGACCTGCAGAGCACAGGGGCGTGCGTTGGCCTGAGGGATCGGGCTGCCACTCGCACAGTCTCGGTGTCCCTGGATGTTTCTAGGTGACACCACGGCACGAGAGGCCTCGGCAGATGGAACAGGCACCGGGGTCGGCCCCGAGTCCCCACAGCCAGAGCCCCGCCTTTCCCGCTGAAATTACCAACCACACTGTGGCGCCCTTGCGTTTCATACACACCAGGACCGGGCCCGCTGAAGGGGAGACGGATGCACGGATGCAGAGAAGGCTGTGAGGCCCAGAGAAAACGCAGAGTCGAAAGGATCGGCCAGGGGAGGGCCCATCCTCTGACCTGCCCCCCTTCCTGGAGTTCTTCCACTGACTGCTCCAGAGACAGCAAACAGTCTGACCACCTCGTCTGCGTGGGGTTTCCAGACCCCGGGGTGAGGCACAAAACAACCCAGGGTTGGTCAGGGCTGGGTCCTGGGATGCCTGTCCCTGAGGCCACAGGCTTCCCCTTCTCTAGACGTGAGGCCAGGAAGCCCCACAGCAGCAGGGACGGAGGCAGCGGGCACGTGCCCACGAGCGCATCAGCCTCGGTCCGAGCGTCCCCGGCTGAAGTTCATTCCCAACACAAAGTTACTGCTTGGCAAGTAGCACCTCCTGTTTTCATGGACGTGGCTGAACGGGCAGCCTCACCCCTCCTGCCGCCCACGTCCCAGCCAGACCCCAGTCTTCTGGGGCCCCAACACATTGAGGGCTCTCTTCCTGGCCCCCATGGCTGGCCGCTGTGCCAGCCCAGCTCCTGCACAGACCCTCCCGACCAGGAAGGGCACGGCCAGGTGCCAGGTGCAGGCACCGGCCATGCAGGAGGGTCCAGCTCCGCCAAGAGGGCATCCATTTCTGACTCTGCTGGTCTCGTCCCTGGGGAGGAGCGGTGGGTCCTGAGGCATAGAGCGTGGGTTCCTGCAAGGCCTGACCCAGAAGCCAGAGCGGGGGCTGCAGAAGGCAGAGAGAGGGGCCCCTAAGAGCTAACCTGGGGGCAGGGCAAGAAAGTGAGGGCTGTGAGCCAGTTGGCAGCTGCATGCGAGGCAGCAGGGGGCCCCTTTTCACCGGTTTTCTGGCAGCTTCTCTGTGGGGAATCCCCTTCCTCTCGCTCTTTCCCAGTGACCTCTGACGTTAGAACCCTCCGTCTGACGTAGAACCAGAGGGGGATTCTATTGCCAGCTTCTGACAGTTTTCTTTTAGTCTTTAAGAAAGGCATGTGGGAGGTTCTGGTTCTGACCAAGAAGGAGATGGAGCCGGCATATCGCACCTAACCACTGCCACCAGTTACACGGAGGCTCTGGACACAGTTCTCAGGAGACCCAGAGGGGCGTGAAGAGGAGTGCAGACGAGCCAGGACTCGTGGGAAGACCACGCTGCTAATGCCACAAGGGTAGCAGTGCCACTGCCCCGTCCCAGCTACAGCCAAGTGGGGTCCATGCCTCCCCCTCCGCACTGGGTGCTGCCTCCAGGGGGGCTTTCCAGGGCCCCAAGTTCCTGCATGGGGCGATAGACACAGTGGGGTGGAGCCCCCAGCTCTCCATTCCCTGCACTAGAGAGGGGAGATGGACAAGGGAGTCCTCTAGATCTAGTATGAAGTCCTGGCTTCACCCCCAAGCAGCCCATACATGAAACTGGCCAGGATCGCACAGCAGAGGCTCTGAGAACAGAATCCAGTGTGGCATACCAGCCTTCACACTGGCTCTGGGTAGCACACAAGCACAGCAGACCAGAGCAGTACTGCAAAGGCCTTGAGAATTAAATTAACATTCAAACACAGCCCAAGGAAGAGGGCCAGGACATGCTCTGTGAATATGAGCACATTGACAGTCTGCAAAAATAGAAGATTTAAATGGGAACCAGGCTCTCATAACATAATACTCGAAATACAGGATGCAATCCAAAATTACCAGGCATACCAAGAGCCAGGAAAATCTCAACTTGAACAGGAGAAGACAATTAACAGACAAAAACGACAACATGTGGGCTTCCCTGGTGGCGCAGTGGTTAAGAATCCGTGTGCCAATTCAGGGGACATGGGTTCGAGCCCTGGTCCAGGAAGATCCCACGTGCTGCGGAGCAACTAAGCCTGTGCACCACAACTACTGACCCTGTGCTCTAGAGCCTGTGTGCCACAACTACTGAGCCCGCGAGCCACAACTACTGAAGCTGCGCACTTAGAGCCCGTGCTCCTCAACAAGAGAAGCCACCGCAATGAGAAGCCCGCACACCACTACGAAGAGTAGCCCCCGCTTGCCTCAACTAGAGAAAGCCCGCGCACAGCAACAAAGACCCAACGCGGCCAAAAATAAATTAAAAAAAAAAAAAAAAAGACAACATGTCACAGAATTTGGAAGTCCTTGACGAGGCAATAAAGCAGTGATCATAACCAGACAGAGACAGCTGTCATGGACTGTCTTGAAGCAAATGCAGAAATATAATAACTGAAATTAAAAATTCTCTGGGTGGCCTTAGGAGCAGAATCAAGAAGACAGAGGAAAGAGCCAGTGAGCTTGAAGACATATCAAAAGAGAGTACTCGGGCTTCCCTGGTGGCGCAGTGGTTGAGAGTCCGCCTGCCGATGCAGGGGACACGGGTTCCTGACACAGTCCAGGAAGATCCCACATGCCGCGGAGCGGCTGGACCCATGAGCCATGGCCGCTGAGCCTGCGCTTCCGGAGCCTGTTGCTCCGCAATGGGAGAGGCCACAACACTGAGAGGCCCGCGTACCGCAAAAAAAAAAAAAGAAAGTACTCAATCTGAACCTCAGATGGAGAAAAAAGATTAAAAAACAAACAGTGTCCCACAGACACTGGGACAATAACAAAAGGTCTAACATTTGCTTCTGTGAATTTCCAGAAGAGGAGAAAGAATACAGGGCTGAGAGACTATCTGAAGAAATAAAGGATGAAACCTTTCCAAATTTAGTTAAAATATATATATATACTTACAGATTCAAGATGAGCAAACCCCAAACAAGATAAACCCAAAGAAATTCACGCCAAGCACTCCAAAATCAAATTTCCAAACAGTAAAGGCAAAGGAAAATCCCAAATACAGCCAGACAGAAATGATGCACTACCTACTTGGGAACAATTTGAATGTCTGGATTTCTCATTAGAAGCAACGAAGACCAGAAGGAAGTGGTACAAAATGTTTAAAGTGCTGAAATAAAAGGACTGTCAAGCCAGAATTGCACATCCAGCAAAAAGTATCCTTCAGGACGAAGGTGAAGTAAAGACAGTCTTAGATGAAGGAAAATTAAGAGAATCTGTAGCCAGCAGACCTGCGCTAAAAGGACTATTATTAAAGGAACGTCTTCAGACAGAAGGAAAATGATACCAGGAGGAAGCTTGGAACACCGGGATGAGGGAATAGTTTTAAATGTGTTTGACGGCTGAAAGCAAAAGTTCTAACACTGTGAGGGGGGTTTCAACCTAAGTAGAGGCTCTGGGCGGGGCTCTGAGTGGGGTGGGCGGGGCTCCCAGGTTGCAGGCCCAGGCACCCAGCCGTCGCAGTTCCCTGCTGGAGGCTGACCAGGATCTTCTCGCCCAAGAGGTGAATCAGCGAGTCACAACCTGGGGGCAGAGGAAGAACAGAGACCTCAACCACACACTTTAAACCATGACGCCAAGCAAGCACCTTAGACCAGGGGTCCCCAGCCCCTGGACCAGTAGCGGTCCGCAGCCTGTTAGGAGCCAGGCCACACAGCAGCAGATGAGCGGCGGGCTAGCGCAAGTGAAGCTTCATCTGCCGCTCCCCGTGCTCGCATTACCGCCTGAACCATCCCCCCAAAACTCCCCAGTCCATGCAAAAATTGCCTTCCACGAAACCAGTCCCTGGTACCAGAAAGGTTGGGGGCCGCTGCCTCAGACCCACGGTGTCAAGACTGCCGCGGCTGTAAACCACTCTAAGCAGTGGAAGGTGATGTGGCTGCTGTCTGGTCGCAGGCAGGTGCGGGGCACGTGGCCTGGGACCTTGCCCGGGACGGCATCTCCTCTCATTCCCAGGCGGAAAACACGGGGCAGCACCGGGAAGCCACGACTGCCCGCAGGCAGGCCACGAGGGCCTTCCCCAGAGCCGAGGGTCATCACGTGATGCTGAGTGCCTGGCCCGCTGGACATGGGCTGCTTTACATGATATCCAGGAAGAATTACCTTTTAAATATAATAATGCTATTTTGGTTAATATTCTAAATTTTTAGAGTTGCAGACTCAAGTATCTAAGGTTGGAATGTCAAAATACCTGTAATTTACTTTTAAGGGCTTTTGCATGAGTAAAGTGAGTTAAAAGTTTTTTAATTTGCTAAAGTTCGCAAGATGGGAGAGGATGTACTGTACAGGAAGCCTGCTTCTGTGGCTCTTGCATGCAGTACGCATCACTTTCGAAAAGAGAAGCCGCTGTCAGCTTCAGTAACCCTAAGTATCTCGGAGAGCAAGGTGAAAGCAGTGATGAGGTGATTCCGACACCAGGCGCCACCTCTGCAAGCCTCAGCCGCCGGCTACTTCCTGGCCATCTACAGCCGACAGCTCTGGGCTGACTACGCAAAGAGCAGGCCCTGAGACCTCGTGCTACGGCAACCGGTGTCCCCAGCCCCTGCCAGCCAGCCCTCCACCTGCAAGCTAACTTGGAGACCCTCTCTTACCCCCAGGACTCTGGTGTCAAAGACCCATGGAAGATGCAAGTGAAACTGTCCAAATTTTAGGACGTGAGACAAGACGTAGTTTGAGCAGAGTGGTCCAAAACAGAAGCTGAAAAGAAGTCTGGTTTATATACAACTAATCTAGCAACAAACTATTAACTGGAGCTAATTTTGTTTGTTTGTTTTTTGCGGTACGCGGGCCTCTCACTGTTGTGGCCTGTCCCGTTGCGGAGCAACAGGCTCCGGACGCGCAGGCCCAGCGGCCATAGCTCACGGGCCCAGCCGTTCCACGGCATGTGGGATCTTCCCGGACTGGGGCACGAACCCGTGTCCCCTGCATCGGCAGGTGGACTCTCAACCACTGCGCCACCAGGGAAGCCCAACTGGAGCTAATTTTACAAACCACATTTTATTATGGAAAATTTCAAAGATACACGAAAGTAGAGAGAAGAGTACAGTGGACCCCCCCCCATCACCCAGCTCCACCCATCTTATTTCACACACATACCCCCAAAATTTTGAAGACAATCCCAAACATAGCATTTTATCCATTAATAGTTGAAGTCGTATCTCTAAAATATCACAACAATGATACAATTATCACAATTACAAATTAACAATAGCTCTAAATCAAAGCTTTTGAAAGTGATCATTTCTACATCAAATGAAAAAGGTTCACAACAGGCCAATGAAAACATGAAAAGGTGCTCAACATCTTTAGTCGTTAGGGAGATGCAAACCCTAGCCACCAGTATAAATAATAGTATTTTGACATATTTTTCCACTGGATTAAAAGAAAAAGAAAACCATGTGATGCTGGTGATTTAGTATAGGAACTTCACCGCAGTGTGACCCAGGGAACCGCTGTGAACTTCTTCAAACCTGGCACTGGTCTCACTGTCCAGGAGCCCTTCCATCCGGCCCAAAGGCTCCGGCCCTCTTGGTGAAGGCCTGCCAGGTGGATGACATGGAGGCCCCGCCCCAGGAGACTGGACGAAAGCCACGCCTTTTCTAATTGTCCCACCAGGTCACCCGCAGACAAAGCGACACACGTGAGACCTGTACCCTGACGACACTGTGGTCTAGCAGCCCGAAGACCATGCAGGAGCTGTGCGAGGTCAGGGCCCACCCAGGGCCCGGCAGGCGGGAACTTCACGTGGCCGGGGTGGGGGCGACCTCGTGCAGTCCAGGGTTCACTGTGTCTGCGGCGGGAGGCTGCGTCACCCACCAGCAGGCAAATAAACCCACAAGCCCTCAGGAGTCCGGGTCTATAGGTGCCCCTGGCAACTGTGACTCAAGCATATAAGTCAACAGTGGCAGGAAACAAAGAGGTAGCTTCCAGCTGAATTATTTTCTTAGAGTTAAAACTATTCACAGCCTGAAACCCAAAAATAAGGCAAGGGTGCTAATGATCATCATAGATCAATACCCAACCACTGAGGGGTTCCAAGGCAGTGGGAGAGACACGGCAAGATGCTTGTGATGTGGGCTTCCCTGGTGGCGCAGTGGTTGAGAGTCCGCCTGCCAACGCAGGGGACACAGGTTCGAGCCCTGGTCCGGGAAGATCCCACATGCCACGGAGCAACGAAGCCCGTGCGCCACAACTACTGAGCCTCCGCTCTAGAGTCCGCGAACCACAACTACTGAACCCTGCGCACCTAGAGCCTGTGCTCTGCAACAAGAGAATCCACAGCAATGAGAAGCCCGCGCACCGCAACAAAGAGTAGCCCCTGCTCGCTGCAACTAGAGAAAGCCCACGCACAGCAACGAAGATCCAACACAGCCAAAAATAAATTAATTAATCAATTAATTAATTTTTAAAAAGTGCTTGCAATGTGTCTGGGGAAATGCAGAGGTGAGCCACCATGCACAGCCCCTGTACAGCAGAAGCTGACACACCTGCGTCAAGGGCAGCTGTGGTCCAATGTGCCTTTTCCTCCAAAGAACAAAAAATTTAAATTTTGCACTCCGAAGGCCCATAGTTTGGCTCACCATGTTTCTCTCCGCGGCGTGCTGGCCTACACAGGTGGCCTCGCTGCTCAGGGGGGAAGACATACAAGGAAATTTGCATAAGACGGTGGTGCAAAATGGAGCTGGAGGAGGCTTATCTGTGCACAGAGACACTCCTGAGAATAACCCAGATACTCCACTTGATTTCACACTGGAAGAGTACAAGAGGATAGAGGTAGCTGTAAAAAAACTACCCATAAGGGCACAAAGCAGCAGCTGTACTTCCAGTCCTGGATTTAGCCCAAAGGCAGAATGGATGGCTGCCCATCTCTGCTATGAACAAGGCTGCAGAAAGTTACAAGTACCTCCAATGAGAATATATGAAGAAGCAGCTTTTTATACAATGTATAATCAAAAAGCGGTTGGAAAGAATCATATTCAAGTTTGCACTACTATCCTTGCATGCTTTGAAACTCTGACAGCATACTGGAGGCCACTCAGAAAAAGCTTGGAATAAAGGTCAGGGAGACTACACTTGACAAACTTTTCACTCTTATAGAAATGGAATATTTAGGGGCCTGTGTAAATGCACCAATGGTTCAAAGAAATGACAGCTACTATGAGGATCTGACACCTAAGGATACTGAAGAAATTATTGATGAACTCAAGGCTGGCAAAATCCCAAAACCTGGGCTAAGGAGTGGACGCTTCTCATGGGAGCCACAGCCAGAGGTCTTACCTCTTTGACTGAACCACCTAAAGAACCTGGCTTTGGTGGGCAAGCAGGCCTTTAATTTATATTCAACTGTAAAAGTGCCACTGGAGAAATAAAATATGAATCTCCTATCTACATAAAATAAAATATAATAAAATAAAACTTGGTACTAACTTTTCAATGGAAAACTTAACAAATGTTAAAGAGGGCAGACCTCTAAGTGAAAACACAACAGACCCCAGCCCTGCCCCACCCAAGGGCTCTCACCGAATCCTGGATGCAGACCTCCAGCCGCCCGTCCTGCACCACATAGATGCTGGTATCTGGCTCCCCTGGCCGGAAGACGTACTCCCCTTCCAGAAGCTACACAAACACCATGTGTTTGCAAAGTTCCAGGAAAAGTGGCTTCTCAAAGTGACCCGGGACCCTATAAGAAACAGTGCACATGGGACACCTACAGGAAGGAGGGGAGAAGGGACACAGGCCACAGTCCCTGCCGGCCAGACCACAGAGCGAGCTTTCAAGAGCTGCAGAGCCCACAGCACAGGCACCAGCAGGACAGAAGCTTAAGCTGCAGGCATTTCCATCAGCTACTGTTCCATGAGCTCAGAGAACTCTCAGGCCGTGAGCGTGAATTTGAACCAGACGCATAAACGAGGGCAGGTAGTGAAGCGCTGGACAGAGGAGTCGGGGCTTCCAGGGAGAAATGGGGAACCAGACTTGCAATTTTCCATCCAGCCACACGCTTCCCATACTCGCTCCATGTCGCCCTGAAGGTGAACACTCTGATAAGCAGACAGACACACGAAAGAACCGGCGAGGAGGCTCCACTCACCACTGGGAGGGCAGCGATGGCAAGAAGACTTCCCAACTGATGAAAGCAGTGTTCACATGTTGGGGTCGGGGGCGGGCATTCTGGCTTACACGTGAGTTAACTCCCACTTCACGCTCACTAGATAGAATAGCCTGTTGCGGCTGATCAAACACATATTGTACGTCTGCTTAATTATTAAAGGGCACATCGGCCAGAAGTAAAGAACGTCCGGGGCTTCCCTGGTGGCACAGTGGTTGAGAGTCCGCCTGCCGATGCAGGCGACACGGACTCGGGTTCGAGCCCTGGTCCGGGAAGATCCCACATGCCTCGGAGCAACTAAGCCCGTGCGCCACAACTACTGAGCCTGCGCTCTAGAGCCAGCGAGCCACAACTACTGAGCCTGTGTGCCACAACTACTGAAGCCCGTGTGCCTAGAGCCTGTGCTCTGCAACAAGAGAAGCCACCGCAATGAGAAGCCCGCGCACTGCAGTGAAGAGCAGCCCCCGCTCACCGCAACTAGAGAAAGCCCGCGCGCAGCAACAAAGACCCAACGCAGCCAAAAACAAATAAATTAAATAGATAAATATTAAACAACAAGAACAACAAAACGTCCACGTAAAAAATAAAGATTAAATGCCTCCCTTTCTAGGGTGCCAATGCTCGTTCTCCTTCAATGCTAAGACTCCCTTCCCAGGTGCCGAGGCCATACTGACTCACCATGTACCTGCTATCTGTTTTTTTTGAAACCTTGAAGGAATGTATCCCTGACTAGCTTAATGTTCTTTGTTCTGACAAGACATAAAACTGCCAAAAACTATGCTTCTCTGGGGAAGTTCCTCAGAGTTATCTGAGAGGTTGTCTTCCAGGCTATAGTCCTCAGTTTGGCTCAAATAAAACTCTTCTTATTCCTATTATAGGTTGTTTATTCATTATTTTTGTCGACACAACCAACGGTGGCCACAGAGAAAGGAAACCTCGGAGGCCAGGTGACAGCCAGTCCCCGGAGCACAGCCGCAGGCACATGGCGGGCCTCCCGTGTCCACTTCTCTCTTACCGAACATTTTTCAGCATGTACAAGACTTCTGACGGCAGGTGAGAATTCTTCACATCGAACTCCGTGAGGTCGGCCTCCAGCAGGGAGGGCGGGGGCTCCTTTGGCTGCAGGGTGGGGTATTCCTGCTTGAAACGCAGGATGCTACAAAGCAGAGAGACGTGCACCTGGAGCAGAAGCCCAAAGGGGTTCAAACGCAGATGGTGTTTGCGCTGTGAACTCCATGGCAGGGAAGCCACGGGCGGCGCAACGTCCGCGGCCTCCCCAGCGCCCACTGGGGAAGGCAGCTGAGACGTGCCTAGTCTGAAGGGCACCCCCAGTACCTCTTGGCCAAAGACAGCACCTTGGTCCTCTTCCTTGCCTGCTGCCGGGGGGCAGCTGTGTTCCCCACAAGCGCGTGGGGGAGTGTGGTCACCTGCAGAGAGAAAGGGGGAGGCCGCGTCTGGACCCTGCAGCCGGTGGATCCAGCTCTCAGCCTCAGGGTCAGTCCCAGCCCTCAGGACCTGGCCTGCCCGCAGCCCGACACCAGCATCCCGGCCCGGCCCCACCCTGCTCACCTGCCCAGGACACAGGGAACCATCCTTGGCGCTGATGATAGCGATACCGCGTGGCCATGTCCCCACACAGCCCATGCTCTGAGAGCTCTGAGTCCTCAGCCCTGCGTCCTCTCTGCCTAGAAGGCTGACGCTCTCCACCCCACACCTGTCACGCTGGCACACACGACAACCCGAGTGCCTGCACAGTCCTCCCAGTCTGGAAGGCTCTTCACCCTCCCCCACAGTCGAGGCCCACCGGACTGCCCCAAACAGCAGCACCGGGGAGCGCGGAGGGCCTGGCTCCTAGCCAGGCACCAGCCAGCCTCTTCGGGCAGCCACTGCCCCCTGCTGTCCCCTAGCTCCCGAGCTGCATCTGCCCCACGGTGCCAGCTGTGGTTGTCGGTGGGCGGTCACCACAACCCCTCCTTCCCTCCCAGGCGTCCTGGCCTCATTGGACCATGTTCCTGTCCTTAGCCCAGGTCCAGCTTGCCGCTGCCCAGTCCTCGGCAGGGTCACCAGGGGACAGCCCCCCACCCAACCACACACGCCTGAGTGCCTTTGAGACCTGCAGGGAGTCACTCCATGTGGCCCTGCACGAGCCTGCGGGGGGCCCGCCCACTGTCCCTGCGCGCCCACCCGCCAGACAGAGCAGCCCCAACCGACCGGCCTCCCACAGCGCCTGACACTGAGGAGGAAGAGCCACGTGAGGACACCCACGTGACTCCCCATCGACAGCTCAAGCTTACCCACGAAGAACACGAATCGATTGTGTAACTCGAGGAAAGTAACAAAGAGAAGATATTTTTAAATACCAGCAAATGCTTCAAGCGTGCATTTGAAGCACAGGCAGCCTCAGGCAGTCTGCTGAGACCTCCTGCCCTCAGGCAGAGAAGGGCGCAGGGGGCCCGCTGCTGGACAGGCTGGACGCGGCTGCTCCTCCCAAGGTGGGTCTTGACACTGGCAAGCGAGGCCTTGCAGTTTCCCCCTCGCGGAGCCTGGCCCCAAATCCTGGTTGGACCAGCAATCTCAGCACCAGAGCCAGGACCCTCCACCCGCCACACGTCAGGGATGCTCCGGGCGGGGGTCTTCTGTCCTCCCTTCCAGTTCACGTCCACCTCACGGGGTGACGGGGTCTCCTCCCCAAATGCTTCCGCCCAGCCATGCCCTCCCAGACCCTCCCCGAGCCCCAGAGCCGCTGCACAGCCCCCAGGCATAGGCCTGCGGTGCCGACACCTCTGAGGGGGAGGAGGCCTGGGCCTGCAGCGCGAGCTACCTTCCTCATGCTATTCCTGCCGTATAGCATCGCTTTGTCTCTCTTCCGGAACCTGTACTGAGGAGTGGGCTGCCCTTGTCCTGCAAGGGGAGCCAAGGGGCTGCCTGAGCACGGCTGGGACCCGCGAGGCGGCCACGTGTACACACTAAGCTGTCCTGCCCCTGCCTGGCCCCGCCCCCCGCCCCGCCCCCAGTCACACAGCACCTCGTCCCAGGGCTGCGACAGACCCTTGCAGAGGAAGCGGGACTTCACTCTTCTTGGAAACGTGAGCCAAGGAAGTTCAGAACAGACTCGAATTGCATGGATCCGACGAGCTCAGCCTCGTGGACAGGCCAGCAGTTAACAACAAAAGCCACCACCCGGGCCTCCCCCACCCTTTCAAGCCCTCCTCCCGGTCCCCCAGGGCTAAAGTCTGAAGCAAGATACTCACGGAATCAGTTAACACTTCTATACACAAAAAATGGTCATCGGGCTTCCCTGGTGGCACAGTGGTTGAGAGTCCGCCTGCCGATGCAGGGGACACGGGTTCGTGCCCCAGTCCGGGAAGATCCCACATGCCGCGGAGCAGCTAGGCCTGTGAGCCATGGCCGCTAAGCCTGCGCATCGGGAGCCTGTGCTCCGCAACGGGAGAGGCCACAACAGTGAGAGGCCCGCGTACAGCAAGAAAAAAAAAAAAAAAAAAAAAAGATGGTCATGCCGATAAGGTCCAGGGCCAGGGCCAGGAGGATTTCAGTTGCAACAACCACCAGCTGGGTGAGGTCACAGATAGAGCACCCGTCAGCAAGGTGCCATGAGGCCCCTCCCAAGCCCAGACACAGGCTGGACACAAAGGACCCAGGGCAGCCAAGGGTGCAATAGGCCACTGATTCTGGGGCCCGCCCATTAGCCGGGGGCAGTGAGGTGGTCACCTGGTGGACTGGGAACGCTGCTCCGTCAGCTGCAGACCCCAGGACCGAAGGGTGGCCAGGTAGAAGCATGCCTAGGGGGGAAGTCTGCAGTCGGGAAGGGCCAGGATGGGCACGGCCCTGGCTCCCCAGGGAGTAACAACAGAGCTGTGGGTCAGGGAGAAGTCAGCAGCCCTGGAGACCTCCAGAAAGAAGCGACCTTCCAGGACGCTGAGGTCCCCTGAGCTCACTTGCTCTGGTGCAGCGCCACCCACAGCATGGCTGGGCAGGGCCAGCAGCTGTGCTGTGTTGACAACAAATGCTCCAGGCATCATGAACGCATCTGAATCCTAAATCCTCAGCTTTCCTGCTCCTCAGGATGCAAATCCAGAGGAGCAAGCCCGGCTGGCCACAGTGGGTACAAAGGCCACCTCTCAGTGCCCTCTCGTCACCAACAGAACCACGTGCTGCTGGCCTCGGGGCAGACAGAAGCCCACACAGCAGCAGTGCTGGGAAACCCTAAGGAGTCAACTGGATTCTGAGAGCATTAAATACCAGCTCACAGCAGAGAAGGGCTCCCAGGGAGGGAGTTAGCAAGGGGCTTCAGAAGCCCAGACCCCAGGGAGAGAGAAAGGAAGGTAAGAGAGAACAGTGAGGGACTTCCCTGGTGGTGCAGTGGTTAAGAACCTGCCTGCCAGTGCAGGGGACACGGGTTTGAGCCCTGGTCCGGGAAGATCCTACATGCTGCAGAGCGACTAAGCCCGTGCACCACAGCTACTGAGCCTGCGCTCTAGAGCCCGTGAGCCACAACTACTAAGCCCGTGTGCCACAACTACTGAAGCCTGCGAGTCACAACTACTTAGCCCACGTGCCACAACTACTGAAGCCCGCATGCCTAGAGCCTGTGCTCCGCAACAAGAGAAACCACCACAATGAGAATCCCGTGCACCGCAACGAAGAGTAGCCCCTGCTCGCCGCAACTAGAGAAAGCCCGGGCACAGCAATGAAGACCCAACGCAGCCAAAAATAAATTAATTAATTTTAAAAAAGAGAGAACAGTGAGTGTGGAATGGTGAGTGGGCAGACGGCTGGGGCCGCCCATACACAGGATGCTGGCAGATTCCCCCCAAAGCTGAAGAAACCAGCCAAACAAGTAGCTACGCTCCATTCCTCCCGGTACCCACATACCTCCTTCCAAGCAGCCAGGAACAGGATGGCTTTGGGGGAGTGGTGGGGGGACTTGTTAATCCTTTCAAGTTTCTACACAAGTGCCAAGGACTAAAGCAGCTTGCCTGATCCTTCAGAGCCAGGATCACACACAGCATCGATGCCAGAAAACCCAAGGAAATCAATGCGCTCAGAAAAGCATTTCAAAAGCAGAATGTCACATCGAGACAGAATCAGGAAGTGATTCAGAAAGCTCAACCCTTTGAACTCAGCTCAGGAGGCAGATGGAAGCAGTGGGAGCTTCTGCTTCACAGTGAGGCGTCCAGGCCCCCCGGCCCAGACTGCGTGCTTGGCTAAAGACGACATCCACCAGGCAGCAGATGAGCACCCTCCTCCTCAGTGTGTCTCTCCGAGCTCAGCCACCCCCTGGGGGGCAGCCAGGGCTGTCCACAGGAAGGGTCACGGGGACGCCCCAGGCCTATTTATACGGTCTCTCGTGGTCAGGCATCTCAGACTTTCCAGCTTTTCACGGTTGTTTTAATGCATCTACGTTTCTGGTTTAGAGATAAAGGCCCTTGTAATGTGGCTATATATGTTCCACGGGTAACAGGCCCTAAGACAAAGCAAGCAGACTTCCTAAGGGGAAGCAGGAACTCACAAGAGTGACCTTGGGGAAGAGGAGGGAGGGCCTCAGCCCTGACAAGGGGAAAACAGGCCCCACACACCACCCCCACATGCCGCAGGCTTCAAGGAGTTGCTGCGGGGCAGATGTTAAAAGGACCCTTTCTCCTTGTCCTGAAGTGGCCATAACTGGGAATTTTAAGGCTGATTCCTCACTGGAATCCTCAGGTTCTGCACCTCTGGGCCGGCGTCCCCCTCTTGCTCCATGGCTAAAAGTGAAACAAAAGAAGAGAGACTGGTTCCAAGGAGGGCACACGTTCCACCACCTCACGCTCACGTGCAAAGCAGTGTCTCCCAGCCCTTCCCCAGGTTCCTGTCCACGTTAAATTATGTTTCTATTGACAGGAAAACCCTGATGAAAAACTGTGTTCTCCATGGAGAGAAGCTCTTTTCACAAGCAATCGGAGCCCCTTCCCTCTCTGTAAATAGCCCTCGCGTGGCTGCCCAGGAACCTAGAACTGCAGCCAAGTCCCGGGCTCCTCTCCCAGCCAGTCAAGGGCCAGTGTGGGCAGCCGGGCAAAGGCCTAGTGCAGCAGGGATTTCCAGCACCTGGGGAGGGGTGCGTGGCCACTACAGGCTGTGAGCCAGACCCTCCCTAGTGGCCTGTGCACAGGATTTCCCCCGCAGTGCGGCTGAGCCCTGGAGGTGGGTGTGTTGGTCTGGGGTGTGGTGAACTTGAGGACCAGCTCTGCTCACATGGCCTCCGTGCCGCAGGGAGGAGCCCCGTCTAGGGCCTTCACCCTGTGGCTCCCAGGTCCCTTGGAAGGGCAACAGTAAGAGAGGGTTGTCTCTTCCGAAATCCCACCGGGAGAAGTCAGGGAGCAGAAGGTAGGTGCAGGGTCACCTGCATCTGCTCACTGGTCAAAGGTCCCTGCCGGCCCCGTGGGAAACCCTTTCTTCTCAGATGTCTCCTCAAGGACCAGCAACGCCTTGACCCCAGCTCTGCCGCCCAGCCCTGACCAGGGCGGTCTCCCCACGCCTCCCAGGCTTAAAGGCGACAGAGCTCAAGGCCCCAGCACCTGCCACACAACCAAACCGCCTTCAGCTGCTGCACGTGCTCCACAGCGCAGGGGACGGGAGGGAAGGAGACAGAGCGCAGGAGAACTGGGGGGCCGGGGGCGGCGCGGTTGGGGTCATCGAGGTTAGGAAGATGGTGGTTAGGGGGGCGTGGAAGTTAGGGCGCAGGGCTGGAGAGCAGTGATTATGGGGCCGTCGGGTTGAGGGCAGTCAGGTTGGGGGGCGTTCAGCTGCAGGGGCATCGGGGTTGGGGGCAGTCGGGGTTGAGGGCAGTCGGGTTGGGGGGCGTCGAGCTGAGGGGCGTTGGGTTGAGGTCAGTCGGGGCTGGAGGCAGTAAGGTTGGGAGGCGTCCGGTTGGGGGCAGTTGGGTTGAGGTGCGTCACCGGCGACAGCCCTGTGGGGCAGTGTACGTCCCGACGATGCATGGGGGAGGGGATGGCTACCTCTGCTCACAGAACCGGACCCCCAGGTCTGCCACTTCGGGGCGCTCGGCTGCGACTCACCAGGATCGCGCGCTCCCGACGCCCGCGCTCCCGTCACTCCATCCTGACGCCCCGCCCCCGACACCCGGCACTCCCGTCGCTCCTCCCGAAGCCCCGCCCCTAACGTCCGCACTCACGGCGTCCGGCCCTGCGCCTCGAAGCTCCGCCCCCCACGGCCGCGCTCCTGACGGCCCGCCCAGAGGCGGGATCTCCCCGAGCATTGGCCATGCCCCCACAGGTCCCGCCCCCCCGCAGGGCCAAGGCTGCACATTGGACGCGTCGCAGCCAATCGGAGCTGCTCTTGCTCTGGCGCGGGGGGCCAGGGGGTGTCGGAAGCTGCAGTGGTCGCCGGAAGCAGAGCGCTGGGTTGCCGGGGTTCGCGTGGCTGTGCGCGGGAGTCGGAGGGCGTTCGCGTCGTTCGGGCCCCAGCATGGGCCTCCTGAGCGGGGCGGCTCGCGCCCTGGTGCGGGGCGCCGACCGAATGAGCAAGTGGACCAGCAAGCGGGGCCCGCGCACCTTCTACAAGAGCCGCGGCGCCAAGGGCATTGGCTTCCGGGGCCGCGACGGCAAGTTCGTGCAGGTCAAGGAAATGGTCCCGGAGCTGGTGGTCCCCGATCTGGCCGGCTTCAAGCTCAAGCCGTACGTGAACTACCGCGCCCCGGAGGGCACAGACGTTCCCCTGACGGCCAAGCAGCTCTTTCTGGAGACAGCGGCACCTGCTATCGAGAAGGACTTCAAGGCCGGGACTTTCGACCCTGAGCGCCTGGACAAGTACGGCTTTGAGCCCACGCAGGAAGGCAAGCTCTTCCAGCTGTACCCCAAGAACTTCCCGCGCTAGGAGCAGTCGGCGGCGGTCGGGTGTGCCTGCGACTGAGGACTTCGACCTATCCTCCTCGCTGAGCCTAGCTCCCGGGTGGCGGGTGGGGAGGCGTTGCCCTCGTTTAGCTTCTATTAAAGACCTTGGCTACCCTACAGTGTTGTTCGGGGCAGCTGGTCATTTTGAAAAGGAAAGTGTGACACGTAACAGGCTAGGGCGTAGTGACCGAGGCGACGTTCTGAGGTTCCAGCCAAACCAGAACCCCAACCGACAGGTTCTGCGAAGTAGGCAAGAACACGTGGCTTAGCTTGCAGGAGAAAGAGAATTCACAAGGCAGATCCAGCCACACGACAGCACTGGTTAATTCATCCCCCAAAATTCACCCCAAGGAACCACCAATGAGAATACTTATGGGTTCCAAAGCAGCTTATTTTGGGGAGTCAGGTGAGACAGCCCCCCTTGGGGTAAACCTAAAGATAAGGCCACACAGGAAGTTGATGCCAAACTCGTATTTCCCTAGTAATCTATAGTCTCCTTCCTCCTTGTGTTTTCCTGTTTCAGTGCATAATCCCTCAGATTCTCATTCTGTTTCATATTTAACTGACCCTTAAGTGAAATATCCTAAAATAAACTCTGGAGGAGGGTTCAACATTAACACATTCTGACCTGTACTGGCACACAGTGTTGCACCGTCAGAAAATAAGGAAGCAAAGGGTAGAGGCTTGTGTTTTCTAACTCGGAACACGTATCTGTTGTATTTATTAGTGGATGCTGAGGAGCTGACAAACTCCACAGTGGCCTATACTTCAACATCTGTTCCTTCCAGAGAGACAAGGAGGAACTGATCTATGGGAGTCAGATCAGTCACAAACCCAGTTATGTTTCTGGAGTTAAACCGTGTCCAGGTTTGGAAGCTACTTGGTTTACTGAAGCCGCAGTGAGGAAGTATGACTAATTCAGCATATGACAACGTATTTCAAGTTCATGACATGCTAAAGCAACTCAGAACGTGTATACACTTCCTTTTGCTTCTCTGCACAGGAGGCTGTACAAGCACTTCCGGTGTGGGAGTCGGAGGGCGCTCGCGTCGTTCGGGCCCCAGCATGGGCCTCCTGAGCGGGGCGGCTCGCGCCCTGCTGCGGGGGTCGGAGGGCGTTCGCGTCGTTCGGGCCCCAGCATGGGCCTCCTGAGCGGGGCGGCTCGCGCCCTGGTGCGGGGCGCCGACCGAATGAGCAAGTGGAGGCTATACAAGCACTTCTGGTGCCATGACATGAGCTTTTTTAATGTTCATATAAAACTACTTCTGGTGTTTTAAAGTAGCTTAAGAAAACAAAGCCACTCCTTTTAGTTAATACAAACAGTTGCTTAAATAAGTATGAAGAACTGAAAGTCAGAAACACAGGAAACTGACAAGACAGAGCTGGGAACCATGCCCCACCCACACCCTGCCCCCTGCTGCCACAGAATCACCATTTTGAAGGGCCCCAGCAGATAAGGCTTATTTAAGAGGCCAACAGCTTTTCTGACTGCCTACCTGGAGATTCCATGAGATGCACTGAGCCCTATACAGAAAACCTGCATGCAGCCAGAATGTCAGTGAGATGGTCTGAGGATACTTCATTCTCAGAAAAGGTAGACATACTCTTGGTTTTATTGGTGGAAATGGTCTTTACGATGTCAAACCAAGTAACTTCCCTAGCTCAGCTGTTCTCCCACTTCCAGAGGTGAAGAACATGATCATAAAAGGAGCAAGTAGCTAGAAGGCTGGCGTCAGAGGTGGCTGCCTCCAGGTACTGGTCACAGTCACAGATCTCGACCCCCGAGGCATGCAGCCGGCCGCCGCTCTTCTCCTCTGCAAAGGGCTGGAGAGGACTCTGCAGCTTGCCTCCACTCTGGTGTTTGGTACCACCCTCTCCATCAGCATCAGCTAGACGCTCAAAACAGGGTGCTGGCGACTGGGCCGCAACTTTGAGGGTAGAGACTGGGTCTGCTGTTTTGGCTCCTGGGTCGCTGCCAGGAGAGGACCCCAAGCAGAATGACGGATGGGTCTGCGGCAAGCGGCGGAAGTAGAGCCAGGACCAGTCGACTCCATACACCAGCGAGCTGGGCAAGGTGTAGGACAGAGTGACTGGGCACACTTCCTGATTCTCCTCTGGAGGGAGACAGGAGGACATGGGGAACTTACCCAGGGTTGATCTCATCATCCCCACCCGATGGCCCTACCCACCCTTGAAGCGAGACGCTGTGCCAAGAGCAACCACTGTGTGTCACGCAGAGGACTATCAAGACGTGGACAGACAAGCAGAGAAGCACAGACCATCATCCTGCAGGGAATGCACTCTGTGTTCCTGAGAGAGGAGTCAGCCTGCACTACAGAGCTAACCCTAACGTGTACCCTAACCCTAACCCATACCCTAACCCTAACCCTAACCCTACAGAGCTAACCCGAACCCGAACCTGAACCCTTAGGACTCGGCAGAAGCTTCTCGTTAAGACTTAAAAGCAAAGGACAAGCGAGTGAGCCAAACGGAGGGAAAGGGGTGTATGAGAAGAAATAAAGGGAACCGTAAGTGTGAAGCACAGAGGTGGAAAGACCCTGGCGTGTGTGAGGAACCACACATGAGTGGACGTGGCTGAGGTGTCGTCAGGAACTGGCGACACGTCAGAAGGGTCCCGTGATGCAGAGCTCAGCGTGCTGCATTAGAGAGTTTGGACTTGAGCTTGGAAAGGGAGTAACTCACTGAAGAGCTGAAGCGTGAGCAGCTTTCCTTATGGTGAGTTGCTATGGCAACTCTGAAGACAGAGGGCAGGACGGGCAAAGGCCCGGCCTTATTCTGGACAGAACATGGCTGAGAAAGTGTGAAAGTAATATGCGACCAGAAAAAGAAATGATGAGGTGTCACCAAACCTGAGATGGTCAAGGGTCCAGGGCAAGGCCGAGGCTGGCAAGAGCAGCCTCAGAAAACTAGTGGCCAGTGAGCTGGGGATGCGGGCTTAGAAAACTGTCACCAGCCGGAAGGCCCAGTGGCCGGCCGTTCAGTCTTCACTTAGCCTGGATGCCACTGCCACCTCCCAAGTGCAGGGATCAGTGCCACTGCACTCTGAATTGTGATCGGAATCTGAATCACGACTAGAATAAGCAGTGATGCGGAAAGCCTGCAGCTGGCATCAAGAAACACACCAATGATACAACCAGGGCCCTGGAGATCCTCCTCCGTAACCCAGGGCTTTGCCTGAGCAGAGGCGGCTCCAGAGAGGAGCTGGACACCAAGCTTACCCTAGAGCAGAGGAGCTGGACACCAAGCTTACCCTGAGAGCAGAGAGGCGCCCTGGCACCAGCACCGAAGGAAGCTCCCAGAAGACCTCCCGCTCCATGGTGTGCACGCTGGGGTACCGGGAGGCGAGGGTCACTGGGACAATTAAGGCGCACTGTAGCCGTACATCCAACCAGTGGCAGCACCCGCTCGTGGCCCAGGTGGACACAGCAGCCTTCCTACCACACAGTAATACCACACAGCAACAGCACATCCACTACTCAGGTGCATGTGTAGCATGAACTGAACAACCATGCTGGGCAACAAGAAGTCGAAAAGTACTATAAAGTAGAAACAGTACAAGCAACACTCTGATCGCAGCGCAATAAAACAAACTTAATAATGTGGTCAAAATACGAAAAATTGCTTCCACCTACAAATTTTAGAAACTTCTACTACACCACACTTGGGTAAAAGGGGAAATACAAACTCAAGTCATAGAATTTCTTCATAAAAATGAAAGTGAAATTACTACATATCAGAACCTAACAATGTGCTTAAATCAGAGAAAAATTCAGACATAAAAACACTCAATACAAAGCAATAAAGATAAGTGAATTGTATTCCCAACTCAAAATGCTAGAAAAATACAGGAGGCACAAGGAGAGAAACAACAAAGATAAAAGGAGAGGTTGATGAGGTGGAGAACAGAAACCACCGGACTATAATAAAAAAGTAAAACCCTGCTTCTTTAAAAGAAGTAAAATATACATGCTAGTAACTAACCTAATTAAGGAAAAAGACATAAAAAATATTGTGTACTTGCATAAGTATACGAAGTAAAACATGGTAAAGGGGAAATAACTATTAGAGAAGAAATTTTTTTTTTTTAAATCCAAGTAACTTTACACATCTTTGGGCAAATAAATTTCAAAATGTAGATGAAATGAATAGCTGCCTGGGAAAATACAGTTCAAAACTGACCCCAGGCCTTCCCTGGTGGGCCAGTGCTTAAGACTTCACACTTCCACTGCAGGGGGCAGGGAAGATCCCGCATGCCGCCTGGCATGGCCAAAAAAAAAAGAAGAAAGAAAAAAGAAAACAAAATTGACCCCAGTAGAGACATATAGCATAAACAACCAACTTCCATAGAAAAATATAGAGAAAGTTAACACAGAACCATCATTCAAAAATATATCAGGCCCAGGCAGTCTCACAGGAGATTTTTTTTTTTACCAAATCTTGAATGAAAAGATAATCCAAATGGCATATAAATTGTTCAAGAGAAAATGAAGAAAAATTTTCACACTTTTGGTTTTGATTCTCACATGAACCAAACATAATGCTGCTAAATAGCACAGAAGAAAGTCTGTGTCTCCTTTGAACGTTAATGCAAGTCCCCAGTAAGGTGCCGCCAGAGCCCAGTACCGCGCTGGAAAAACAACACACCTTCCAAAGACACACAGATGGCCGAAAGGCACGTGGAAGGACGCTCAACATAACCAATCATCAGAGAAACGCCAATAAAAACCCCAATGAGATACAACCTCACACCTGTCGGAATGGCCATCATCAAAAGACCACAAATAACAAATGTCAGTGAGGATGTGGAGAAAAGGGAACCCTCCTACACTGTTGGTGGGAGTGTAAACTGGTGCAGCCACTGTGGAAAACAGTATGGAGGTTCCTCAAGAAATAAAATAAAACTAACTACTGTATGATCTGGCAATGCCACTGCTGGGTACCTATCTGAAGAAAATGAAAAAATTCAAAAAGATACATGCACCCCAATGCTCACAGCAGCACTATTTACAACTGCCAAGATATGGAAGCAACCTAAGAGTCCATCAACAGATGAATGGATAAAGAAGATGTGACGTATATATACAGCGGAATATTACTCAGCCATAAAAAAGAATGAAATTTTGCCATCTGCAACATGGATGGACCTGAAGGGTATCATGCTTAGTGAAATAGGTCAAAGAAAGACAAATACTATATGATATCACTTATATGTAGAATCTAAACTATAAAACAACTAGTGAATATAACAAAAAAGAAACAGATGTAGAGAACAAACTAGTGGTTACCAGTAAGGGGGGGGGGAGGGGCAAGATAGAGGTAGGGGATTTAAAGGTACAAACTATTATGTATAAAATAAATACACTACAAGGATATATTGTACAGGGACTTCCCTGGCAGTCCAGTGGGTAAGGACTCTGTGCTTCCACTGCAGGGGGCATGGGTTCGATCCCTGGTTGAGGAACTAAGATCCCACATGCTGTGGCCAAAAAAACAAAACAAAAACAAGAAAAGGATATATTGTACAGCACAGGGAATATAATCAATATTTTATAATAACTATAAACAGAATATAACCTTTAAAAACTGTTAACCAGTATATTGTATACATAAAACAAAATACTGTAAATCAACTATACCTCAGAAAAAGTTTTTGACAACTAAAATAAAACAAAACCATAAGCAAGTGGGATTTGCTCCAGGAATATATTCCATATTAGGAAATCCATAAACAAAATTTACCATATTAATATATCTAAGGAGAAAAATAATACAGTTCAATAGATGTTATAAAAGCATTTAACAAAAAAGTCAACAATTCCTGATTTAAAAAAACACTCACGAAAACAGGACTGATGAATACTAAGCACACACATTAGCCCTTATATATCATCAAACCAAATGGCAACCAGCAGGGACCCTACCAAGGTCAGGAATAGGGCTTCCCTGGTGGCGCAGTGGTTGGGAATCCGTCTGCCAGTGCAGGGGACCCGGCTTCGAGCCCTGGTCCGGGAAGATCCCACATGCCGCGGAGCAGCTAAGCCCATGCGCCACAACTACTGAGCCTGCGCTCTTGAGCCCATGCACCACAACTACTGAGCCCATGCACCCTAGGGCCCATGTGCCACAAATACTGAGCCCGCGTGCTGCAACTACTGAAGCCTGCATGCCTAGAGCCTGTGCTCCGCAACAAGAGAAGCCACTGCAATGAGAAGCCCGCGCACTGCAACGAAGGGTAGCCCCCGCTCGCCGCAACTAGAGAAAGGCCGCACGCAGCAACAAATGCAGCCAAAAAAAAAAAATGGAAAAAAAACAAAAACAAGCAAGCAAAAAAAGCAACTGATGGGATGCAGTGAAAGCAGAGCCTAGAGGGCAACTGATCACTGTAAATCCTATGCTTAGAAAGAAGCAAGTTTGCAACTTGTTTTACAGCGAGAACTGTCAGAGCACATTCATGTGATAAACAGAAATGACGCAGTAGACGGAGGACTGAAGATTCAGAAGACGAAGCCCTTGAGAACAGCCAGTACAGGGGACACTGACCTTGGAACCATGATGGGAGGCGCCTATAATCCCTTGTTTGTACAGAGGAGGGGGACGGGAGATCACGAGGGATGCGTGAGGCGGGGAGCGCAGGGGGTGGGGGTTTAAGAAAAGAAAACGTGGAACAGCCCTGACAGTGAAGAATCACTGGCTACAGAAAGGTCAAGGTTTGCCTGACAAGGGACCCACGGTAGCATAAACTTGCGGTGAGATCACGCTGCATGGCTGTTTCCCTCAGCCACGTTCTGTGGCTCAGGCATAAGCAGACTGGGGTTACCAGTGCTAGATGCTGCCCAGAGGGTACGAGGAAGCAGCAAGGGGAAGAGTTTAACGATGTTTGGAACACAAGGCCGTGGAGCCTACGCTGTCCGCAAGCAGGAAGACTTGGCAGAACGTGGGACAAGGATGGTTAGGAAAGCGACCAGTGGTTAACACCTCTGGTGGAGAGGTCCCAATAGGGCCAGCAGACTGCTGAATGCAGAAGGTACCAAAACAATTGAGATGGTCAGGGAAGAACCACGGTTAGAGAGCAGCACGCTTGAAACCGAGATTCTGAAGTCGGCAGACTTACAAATCATGGCAAGGCCTACGGGGAGACCCTGGGAACGCGTGGAGGCTGCAGCAGAGCTTGGTGCAGCAAAAGCAGGCAGGAAACTGGGAGCCCCGCCCCAGGCCCCCACTCACCTATGGCCTTTTGGCAGCTGAAGATCGTGAAGCCACCGTGCATACACGCTGCCAGGAGCAGGTGCGAGTGGAAAGGGTGCCACTTGAGCCTCCACACCCCGCCCTGCACGGGCATGTCCGCCAACGGCTCCTTCATGCTCCGAGTGTCCCAGAGAAGAACGTGCTCGTCGTAGCTGAAACCCATTGGCCGCAGAGAGCGTGCAGGAGAGCAAGGCCCCGGGGCAGCAGGGGTCACCTCCCGGAAGACCCGGCCCACTTCCCCTCCAGGACTCGGTTCCCTTCCCAAACCCCGACGCCCGCGCTCTGGGTGGAGAGTTGGCCCAGTCGAGCATCACAGTGGCCAACAGCAGGGAAGGAAGCGACGGTGCAGGAGGAACCCATGCGCACGGACCCTAGGGGGCTCACCTTCCCGTGGCCAAGATGTTCTCGCGATGGGGGCTGCTCTGGATGCTGCACACGCCCGTGGAGTGTCTGAGAGCGAAGGGTGAGCCTGAGCAGAAGCCCGGCAGCGCTGCTCCGCCCGCGGGCAGGGAGGGCTGCCCCCCACGCCGAGCACCGGCCCCCCGGTGACGTACCTCCTGCTTGTGAACACGGATGTGCCAGGGGTCCTGGTGTCCCAGCCTTTCAGAAGGCCATCGTCCCCACCTGCATGGAAACAGAAAGAGCCACTGATGAGGACGGGCACTGATGGCCATTTCTCAGGGACTGGGTTTATGTCTGTGAGGAAATTCCCACGGGTGGCTTTTCTCGGGTTTCAGGCTGCCACAGGCAGGGGAGCCCCAGAAACAGTCACCCCTGTGCTGTAACCGTGTCTTCAGACACCTGCAGGGAAAGACAGAGGCTACACCCGTAGGAAAAGGCAGACCTATGGGGGCAGAATGACCAGGTCACACAAGACTCAACCCTTCGGGCTCCTGATGCCAGGAACCAGAGTGGCCCCGTCGAAGTGCTCCGAACAGACCTGCGTGCAGGAGGCATCAGACAGGGAGGCTCTGTAAGGTTCTGGAAACTTTGACACACCGCCATGTGTTTTAAAGAGAAATGCCCTTTGTAACCTTACAGTAAAAGAGCCCTGTGCTTGTTTGGGGGAAACTGAAAGGATAGAAAGAACGAGGGAGCTGGTGCCCTGACCCACAACCAGTCTTTGAAGAAAAGCAACATCAACAATAGAATGTCATGGTATCTCGAGGGAAAAGGGGAGAAACACTGAAGAGGAAGACCTACAGAGAGGACAAAAAGGAGCAAAAGAACAACCACGTCTGCCTGAAACTCCATCCGTCCATCATCTACCACCCACCCACCCACCCACCCATCCACCCATCCATCCACCATCCATCCACCACCCACCCACCCATCCACCATCCATCCACCACCCACCCACCCATCCACCACCCACCCACCACCCACCCACCCACCTATCCACCACCCACCCATCCACCATCCATCCACCACCCACCCACCCACCTATCCACCACCCACCCACCCATCCACCACCCATCCTCCATCCACCCACCCATCCACCATCCATTCACCTATCCATCCACCACCCATCCACCATCCATCCATCCACCCATCCATCTACCACACACCCACCCACCCATCCACCACCCATCCACCATCCACCCACCACCCATCCACCATCCACCACCCATCCATCCACCCATTCATCCACCACCCATCTACCCACCCACAGGTACTTACTGAGCACACTACAAATCCCTGTATCAGACAAAACGGATGTGGGATGAACATGAACATGACACATCCTGTGTCATAGACACAGGATCTATGACAAGGTGGGTCAGCAGAGTCAGTCCATCCAGGCACTGAGCCTGTGTGTGAGCCTCAGATACAAGCTACCATTGTGTGGCAAACCTGTGAGGAGAACCTGTGTGGCTTCTTTACCCAGCGGCCTCTCCTCTTTCTCTCACACTCCACATTTGCTCCACCAGGAAATCCTATTGATCGACCTTCACACCAAGCAGTCTTCCCACTTCTCCTCCTCTCCACTGCTCCCACCTTAGCCTGAGTCATTCTCATACCTCACCTGCATGGCAGGTCTCCAGCCTAGAACCTCACCCCCTTGCAATCTATACTCAACATATTAGCTGAAGGGGTCCTCTTAAATTTTTTTTTAATTTATTTTTAAAATTTATTTATCATTATTATTATTTTTTGGCTGCGTTGGGTCTTCGTTGCTGTGTGCAGGCTTTCTCTAGTTGCGGCGAGCAGGGGCTACTCTTCATTGCGGTGCGCGGGCTTCTCATTGTGGTGGCCTCTCTTGTTGCGGAGCAGGGGCTCTAGGTGCACGGGCTCAGTAGTTATGGCACACGGGCTTAGCTGTTCTGCGGCATGTGGAATCTTCCCGGACCAGGGCTCGAACCCGTGTCCCCTGCATCGGCAGGCAGATTCTTAACCAGGGAAGTCCCAGATCCTCTTAAATTTTAAAATGTAAGTCGGAAAATGTCATTCCTCTGTTCAATATCCTACAATGGCTTCATTCTACTCCGAGCAAAAGCCCAAGGCCCCCCTGCGGCCTGCAAGGCCCCGTGCCCTGTCTCTGTGACTCCTGACCTTGCCTTCTCTATCCTACTGCTCACTCATGTCATTCTGGCCATACTGGCCACTCGCTACTCTGAACACACCAGTCTCTATAATGCGACAATCTGCACCTGCTTGCAGCACCTGATGCCCTCAGCCTGTCCTAGCTTTCTTCTTCCCAAAGCCCTTGTCACCTGCAGTGCATAGTACGCCTAGCATTCACTGTCCATCTCCCCACAAGCGACGGAAGTGCGATGAAAGCAGGGACTGTTGTCTCTTGCTCACGGATGCCTCCTGAACCCCTAGGACAGTGCTTGGCACGTAGTAGGTGCTCAGTAGATGCTTGTTGGATGAATGAATTGGTGTTGAATTATTGAATCACTGTCCTACTACACCCTTGCTCTGAATTAGCTAAGCCTCAAGATAGAAGAACTAATCTACAAATGATAGCTCAAAAAATTAAATCTTTATCGTTCTCCCTGAGTCTGTTCAAGGATGTGACAACAAAAACCCCAGAAAGGATCCTCTCTCAGGCGAAAAGAAGCATTAAACACAAAATCATAATCAGGATGAGCGGGACTTCCCTGGCAGCCCAGTGGTTAAGAATCTATGCTTCCAATGCAGCGGGCTCAGGTTCGATCCCCGGTCAGGGAATTAAGATCCCGTAGGCTGCACAGCGTGGCCTAAAAAATTAATCAATTGATTGATTAATTTTTGAAAAGAAGAAGAGAAAACCAACAAGACACAGACTCAGAGGAGCAGTGAGCGGACAGAGATGTGTGATTTGGGTGAGCAGACCTTGTCCTGGGCTGGGACATTAGGCAGGCACAGGTATGTGACAGGGCAACACAGGGAGTATGGGGCTCAGCTGGAGACCCGCGGAGTAGGCGCTGGGAGCATCCCTGCACAAGCGCTGCAGTGCTGGCAAGACAATGCAGAAAAGCTCAGGAAACAAGGTCTGGTTAAACACAGTGTTTGTGGAAGAGACACAGTAACTGAAGTCAGGAGAGCAGCAGTGCGGAGCGAGAGGGAGACCCACACAGAGGTCAGAGGACGTGAACCCTTTGTGCGGAGGGAAAGGAGCCCACAAAGCAGAAGGAAGAGAAGCCGGAGAAAGAAGGGGAGAGTCCAGATGGCATGGCGTTGATGACCCAGGGAAAAGAATGTGCGGGGAGCGAGGGGTCGGGCACGTGAACACCGCTGAGAGGCCAAGACGAGGCTGACGTGCTCCCTGGACTGGGCACCACAGCTGTCCCTCAGGGCCTCAGCAGGAGCTTCTGGGGGCCCAGTGAGATTGTGCAGCATCCTGACAGGCCAGCAGAACAGCCCTGCAGCCCTGGCCTCCCCGTCTCGCCCTGGAGCTCAGAACACTACCAGCAACTGGACGCAGAAAGGGATACGGGTGCAGATGGTTTCTTGCCTCTGCAAATTCAGCAGCTCCTCTTCTGTCTTCTCTCAGAGACCCATGCCCTCCCCTGCCGTGAGCGTGAAAGGAGCTGACCTGAACGACCTCGTTCCCACGTCAGCATCCCGCTGCATACACACCACTCTCAGTACCAGGAAGTCAACACTCTCTCTCTCACGCTTCCCTTTCCCTAGGAAGATAAACTACTCCAAAAGGGAACAGACAAGCCTGAAATGCATGACGAGTCACTACCGGACCCAAAGTACCAGGTGGAGAGCAAGGAGTTCCGACTGGATTTCCGAGTGTGAGAAGAAGCATCCAACACTCAGAGCGAGGGCGGGGGCGGCGGCTCCCAGGGGGCGGCTCCAACACGGGGGCCACCAAGACCCTGCAGTGCCTGCAGCAAACTGCACGTCACTCTCCGAGGAGCAGCTAAGTGAGCACCAACTACAGCTTTTGCCCCAGAAAACAGACTCTCCAAAAAGGTCCTTGAGATCCCAACGTGGCCAGAATCACGCCCTTGGCCCGTGCCTCCTCAGCAAATCTCCAGAGAGGGGCGCCCAGCGGAGGAGTACCGACCTGAATACACGACTTCCGTCTGCCAGTAATCGAAAGCAGCAACCCAGGCCTCCAAGTGATGGGCCTGCCACGTGCCCACAGCCTGCATTCCTGGCCCTGCCTGGTGCGCCTGCAGGAGATGGAGCTGCCCACTGGAGTCGCTGCCAATGATCTTCAAGGGCTGGTCACTGGCCCTGGACACAGGGAAGCAGTGGGGAAATCTGGCTGAAATACATCCACTGACCCAAACTCATCGCCTCTTCTGGCTCCCAACCAGTGACGCTTTATGGCCCCAAGACCTGTCACAGAGAGGCTCTCCAGGACCTGGTACGGGGACACACTTCTTAAGAGGCTTGCCTGGGCAGAGACCGAAGCTGCCAGTAGCCTGTCAAAAGAAACCAGGGTCAGCTTCCCCTGATGAAAACACTCTTTTTAGGTGAGGACTGGCAGTGATTCTCCCAGGCTTGGGGAGCCGCAGTCAAGGCTAGCACAAGGCGGCTTTCCTTCTCTCTTGCATGAAAATACGAAGGGACCCTCAGAGGAAAGACTCAGGCCCGTCACCGCTGGCCCTCACCTTCCGGCTTTCCCAGTGGACCAGTCCAAGGACAAGGCCAGACACTGCTTTTCCAGGGCAAAGTGGGAGAACGGCTGTAGTGTGTGAGAGTTCTGCTGGAGAGAAAAGAACGCCATCAGAGAGGAACAGCCCCGGAACCCTGAGGAGACTATTCTCCTGGCTTGGGTATGCCATGCTTCCCTCATCTACTCGGTGAACAACGTGTGTCAGTCACTCACAGCAGAACCTGAGGACAGGGACTTCCCTGGTGGCACAGTGGTTAAGAATCCACCTGCCAATGCAAGGGACACAGGTTCGAGCCCTGGTCCGGGAAGATCCCACATGCCGTGGAGCAACTAAGCCCGTGCGCCACAACTACTGAGCCTGCGCACCTAAAGCCCTCGCTCTGCAATAAAGACAAGCCACCACAACGAGAAGCGTGCTCACAGCAACGAAGACCCAACGCAGCCAAAAAATAAATCAAAAAAAAAAAAAAAGAACCTGAGGACACTGCAGACGGCCCAGGCCCTCCAGAAGCGCTCACACCTGAAGGAGGACTTTCCCACACATGTGACCCCAGGGGAAGCAGGTCTCTGCTTCTCAGACCCGTCGCTGTCCAAGCCCTCCTGGAGACTACTGCAGGCTCCAGGGAGCACTGCTGGTGCGGGTTCCCCACTGCCCAGGCCTCCAGGGACAGAGCTAAGGAGAACTTCCCTCTGATTCTCTTTCAGAAGCCACAGCTTGCCATTAAAATGCTGTTTCTCTTTTCTGAGGTCTAAGTTTTACTATCTAAGCAACCTAGACAGCGCTCAACTCCATCAACAGGGTTCCAGCAGCTGTATCCTCTCTTGGGTTTACCTGTTCCTGCCTCCAGCTCTGGTTCTAGATATCCTCCTCAGATATTTCTTCCCTCTCTCCTAAGACAGGGCTGCTGCTCTCAGCTGGCCTGAAGCAAGGACCTTGCTGTACAAGCCCTCAGGTGCTGTGAATCCAAGGCCAGCTGGACCTCTGCTCCAGTCCCACTTGCAGCACCTACATTAGAGTGGGTCCCCCCACAGACAGGGCACGGTCTGTGGGCTGTTTCCTTCAACCCACTATATGCCTTCCCTGTCCCCTCCCTCCCCCAACACGTGGTCATTTTACAAATGCACGGTACAGGATCACTGTCAGATGCTTGGGAAAATACGTGTAGGAATCACGTGCTCCCCTAATTATCAATGAGAAACACCACTTTTACCCAGTAAACGCGCTGCTCTTCTTAGCCCCAGCATCATCAACCCAGGATGCTGGCCCAGGCTTTCTTTACAGGACTTTCAGGTCCGCTGACAGCCCCTCTGCTGATGACACACAAGGTGTCCTCCCCTTGGAGTTAGATACAGAACCCAGTAACTCAAAATAGACCGTGTGCTACCTTGGAATGTTTTATGGTAAAGTTCACCGTTGAACAGAAACTACCCTAGAAAAATGTTTGCATCAGCACAGCCTCCCTCCCAAACTCCCTCCATCCAGGTTCCTTTCACCCTCCACTAAGCCTGGCCCCAGTCACTGACCTCGGATCGCACCAGGCGGAGTAGCTCTATGGACCCAGAAGCGTCTGCCACTCCCAAGAGCGCATGGCCGGCCACCGCGATGTGGCACCTGAGGAGATAACGCACGTGCGGGTCACAACACAGGATGTGCTGGAGTACAGGGGAACACTATGCGCCCCAGTAACTCACTGTTTACATTGCAGCTCCAGGGAATTCCCTGGCGGTCCAGTGGTTAGAACTCTGCGCTTTCACTGCCGAGGGCCCAGGTTCGATCCCTGTTCGGGGAACTAAGATCCCACAAGCCGCGCAGCACGGCCATAAATAAATAAGTGTACTTATTTCAGCTCCAAAACTAGGTTGGAGCCTACAGTTCTGTTCCAACAAGATCACTCAGCTTAGGAAGCAGAAAACTAGCCTCACTTCCCAGACTGACAGTACCTGTAGGGCTTGGAAACTGAAAAAGGAAACGAGCCCCAAGTCTACAGCATCCTCCAAGTGCCAACAGGCAGGCAGGCAGCACAGTAAAGAAATGAACCCAAACTTCAGACACTTCCCCGTCCTGTTGCATGCTGTCAGGCATCAGGCTCCTCTGACCAAACAATTAGGTACTCATGACAAATTCCAAGCAAGGGGAACGGTTATCAAAGTTGTACCATTTCATGTCCAGGATCGCCGAAGTATCTCTTCTTTGCACCTCAACCAGGGGGCAAGGAGAGCTGTCCTCATTGAAACTATACAGGTAGAGACGACCCAAACGAATTTGAGGCTCATCAACATCCAGTCCACTCTACAAAAAATGCAAATGTGTTCTCTGATTACCTTAATAAATACTGAGGAACCCAAGGGAGGGAAAAGGGACTGAGGGAAAGAAGAGGTTTGCCAAGACTCCGGACCTCTGCCTGGAAGCAGCACCGATGATTTTCTGAGCTGGAGAAACGTCTCTTCTCTTGTACATGATTAGTGAGTAGGTGGATAAACCCTGCTGGACCCAGGATGGGATGCTCCTTCTAAATGGGCCAATAGGCAGGAGCTACAGTTAGGGTCCCCACAGGACACAGTTTGCCTGGGAGAGTCCTGGCTTAGGCCTGTTGCTCCAGTGCCACTGTTCACTCTTAAAACTATCCTGGTTTGGATCTGCATAACTAGATGCCTTCAATAGATTACGTACAGCTCCTATGAAATCCCATTTTCTCTTTGCTCTAGACTTCATCCATAACCTTGACGACGCCTGCAGAGAGACGACATCCCGCTTTCAGGATGCCCTGTCTATAACCTACATTCTGGCCACAAGGCCAAGGTCGCATCCACACCTCCTGAACGACTCCACACAAGACTTTTCCCTTTCAGCCTCCCCTGCAGCAGATCACAGAGATCTCAAAGCCTGTGGTCGGCTCTGCCTCTCAAGACACTTTTCTCGCCCTTCTTGAGAGAGGAGTTCGAGTCTGGGGCTTTAGGTGCTCGGGAAATGCCACCTGAGATCGCAGACCTGCAAACCCACGGTGAAGACCTCCCTAGGCCACGATGGCCCCGCGCACCTTGCTCTCCGGGTCGGCGGGCTGGTCCTCCGGCTTCCGCAGCTGGTAGGTGCCGCACGCCAGCAAGTGCCTGCAGCCCTCCAGCGGGCACCACTCCACCGAGTCCACGGTGTGCTCCGTGTCCACCGCCTGCAACAGCCGGACGCGACTGCCGGCCGCCCAGCATTCGGATAAGGACGCGGCGGCGACCGGGGTGGCGGATAGCGGGCGGCGGAGAAGTGAGGAAGCCAGGCTGACAGCAGGGTCCCCTAGCCCGCGTCGCCAAGAAGGTGCACAGCCCAAGGGGCGGTACTTCTCCCACTTCCGCCGTCGTCCCCATGACTCCTTCCGGGGAGGGACTTCCGGCCCCCGTGGACGCCAGCGTGAGGCAGAGATCTCACGCCCCCTGCCGGCCGGCGGGCCTCGACAGAGCCCAGCTCGCCTGCCGTGGCGGCGAGACGCGGGCCTGGGAGGGGACAGCCGAGCGTCCAGCACAGAGTCACGGGCGAGCTGAGCTCTGAAGGGGGAGCAGAGGAGAGCGCGGCATGGAGGTGGGGTGTGCAAAGGGCTTGGGCGTCCAGGGAGCAGAGTCCAGGGTCTGACCCAAAAGGGCTGGGCCTGGGCTGCCCTCCCTCTCCCTGGTCATGTCCACCCCCAAGGAGCTGCCCATAGGGCAGTAAGTGCGGCGCACCGGTGGGCGCACATGTGCCTGACTGGACAGCAGAGAAAGGAGACAGGGTCGACCACAGGGCCCCGAGCACGGGTGGTGGACAGGAAGGTGGACAGAAGGCATGGAGAAGAGCCAGCGTCTAAGCCCCAGCGGCAGGGGTCTGTGCGCCAGTTAGATTTAGATGAAGGGGAGGACACCCAGCACAGCCACGATCTGATTTGGTAAACCAGGTATGTGCCGACAGCATTCAATAAAGTCAGTGAACTCTACAGAACACGTTTGGGGAAGGCAAGTGTCTGATATTGTTATGGATTGAATTGTGTCCGCAAAAAAGATAGGTTGAAGTCTTATCTCCGGTACCACAGAATGTGACCTTTGGAAACAGGGTCTTTAGTAACAGAAGTAATCCAGTTAAAATGAGGTCATTAGGATGGCCCTAATCCACTATGACTGGCATCCTTAGGAAGGGGAGGTGTGGTCTGTTAGACACCAACGGAAGACAAGACAATGTAAAGACTGGTAGGTCTCTATGAGGCAAGGACCGCCTGAGGCTGCCGGAAGCTGGGAGAGCCTGGAACAAACCTTCCCTAGAGCCTTCAGAGGGAGCATGGCCCTGCCCACACCTTGATTTGAGAATTCTGGCTTCTAGGACCTAGACCATACATTGTTTTCAGCCACCAGCTTGAGATAATTTGTTATGGCAGCTCCAGCAAATGGGACAAGACAAATCCACATGGCTACCTGGGTAGTTAGCCTGTGGTTTTTAAAGTGGATTCTATCACTAGAAATACAGATACCAGTCAGCAGCTCAGATGGCAGCTGAAGCAGAGAAGCAGAAAAGTTGGTCAGGAAGCCACAGGACAGCCTGAAATGGCTGAGCCACACATCTTGATTTGATCTGGTACAAAAGGCAGTCAGGCCAAGCAGCCCCCTACACCTCGCTCCAAACAGGTAAGAAACATGGCCCACGTTTTAACCATGAATGAATGCTGAACTTTCAGACGCTCTCCGATGTGTGCCTACAAAAATTAAGAGGTTCGGGGCCTTTAGAAGAGAAAAGAAACCAGGGGCTGGGTATCAAATAAAGAACAAGGGAAGCAAAGGGGAATAAAAACACTGTGTGGACCCTGGGGCAGCTTCACGAGGGCATCCACTCCAGGAGACTTGATATGAGCAAACCCTAGGCCCCCATGGCCACCACCCTCTTAGCTCCAGCCCAGACTCAAAGAGTCTCTAACAAGTAGGACAAGACACAGCACCATCAGGAGGGGACAGCCAACTAAACTACAGCACCAGCTCCTGCAGCCACGTTGAACAGCGATCCCCAGGTCAAGGCTATTCCAGATGAGCCATGAGCCACGGCGGCAAGCACCCGGGATCAGGACCCAGCGTGGCATCCTATGGGTCGGCCGACACTCTGGCACTTCCCTTTCAATGTAATTTTCCAAGGAATAGCTGATCACAAGACAGTCCTGGTCAGGAAACGTAAAAAGCCCGGAGGGCCGACCTGGCCGCTCCCCAAAGGACACAGGCAAGACACACAGCCTGTAGCCCAGGGCCTCCTCATCCCAGGAGCCTGTTTTTAAAAGCAGACTGAGCACACTCAGGGCCCCATGCCTGGAAGACTACCCAAACCTCAACACGCTGGTCTACACCGGATTCCCCACCCCCATGGGCCTGGCCAGAGCTGGCCTCTGAATTGGGAGTCGTCCTGTCCCTGGGAACGTCCCGAGGGCTCGGGCCAGCTGTGGTCAGTAGGACAGTCTCTCAGGATCACATAGCCTCTCCTCTGACAGCTTTCTGAGCCCCCACTGGTGCTCAACCTGGGGTCTGGGGGAACCCGGAACAAAAAACCCCAACCTGGAAGAGGCACCACAGCTGACCTGCACGGTAGCAAGGTCTTCTCAGCAAAAACCCGTGTGGGCACGTGGAGTCCCTTCACCTGCAGAAAACCCCTCCCTCGGGGTTGGAACTGAGCCTTCCCTCCTGCTCCCCGCATATTGCTATCACCCATTTCCCCAGTCCTGTTCTCCAGGACGCACTGCCCAGGAGGCCTCCAAGTTCTGCAAAAGAAGCTACGGAAAGCTCAGCTCAGTTCACAGACCAAAGGCCACAAAGGGGCTAGCCCCAGCCAGGGAAGCAGAGCACACACAGGGCGTCCTGGGAGATTGCAGAAACGTTGCAGAAAGGAGGGCGTGGCAGGAGCCTGCAGGACCAACGTGGGGCCAGGGATGACCCAAGACGGGTGTCAGCCTTCACTCTCCCTGGAGACCAGCAAGTTCCCAGCCACACCACCCAGCTTATGGCCCCCAGGCGGCTTGGCCAGGTGTACCAGACGCTGCCCAGCCCTGAGATCTGCGGCTCCCAGAAGGAGCACAGGAAAGCAGTTCTCACCCCTCGGGCTGCTCCAAGTCGCAGGCGGACCTCAGCAGTCCTGCTGGGAGAAGCCCCCCCCCCCCCCGCCCCGCCCCGCCCTGCGCTTCCAGGCGCCCACTGTATGAGTTCAAAGGGGCTGAGGACAGGGGCCAAGCAACTAACCACCCTCAGCAGCTCCTGCCGCAGGACAGGGACACGTCTGGGTCTCCCTCACGCTCCCAGGCAGCCTGGGGGTGGGGACGGCAGCCTGGGGGTGGGGACGGCAGCCTGGGGGTGGGGATGGCAGCCCTTGCACCCGCACCCACACCACGGATGCCGGCCGAGGCGGAGCGCAGACAGCAGCCAGGACTCAGGGCGGTCCCACCCTTTACTTTGCCCCAACCCGGGCGGGCCGCCCTCCTCGGCTCAGCCGCCCGGAAAGTGAGTGTTACAGCAAATGACCCTATTTGTACTTTCTAACCCTCCCGCTGCCTCCCCCCCAAAAAAACTGTACATGAGTTTACAAACATATTAACATATAAATAATGAGAAGCGTCCCGGGGGGCCTCCCAGCTGTCTCTGCTCCGCGGGGTGCGGGGTGCGGGGGCCTCCGGTGGTGGAGCCAGTGCAGGAACAGCCCCTCTGGTGGCCCCGGTCCAGCTGCCCGCAGAGCCCGCAGCCTGGGGAGATCAGAAGCCACTTGACTGCCCGGTCATCGCTCCGGCTCAAGCTCGTGCTGGAAGGGGCGCCTCTTCTCCCGACAGTGCTTCTTGTGGGCCGGCCAGTCCTTCTGCTGGCACTGGGAGCCGCAGTAGCGCGCCACCTGGCAGCGCCCGCAGATGTTGAACTCCCGGAGCTGAAAGGACACAGAAGAGCAGCGCTCCGGTCACACGGCAGACCTGCGAGGACCTGGCCGTCCGTGCGCCGAGGCCGGAGGGTCTGGGCCCCGGTCAGGCAGTGACAAAGGAACGGCCACCGCAGGGGAGAAGCCGCGAGAGGGCAGTCCTAGGGGAGGCCCGGCTCCCCCACCGCGCACCTGCTTCTCCATCATGGTGCAGGGCGGGTAATGGCACTCGTAGTAGGTGCAGGACGTCTCCTCCTCCTCCACCACGTCCCCATTGGCGTTGTAGTACCGGGTCACGTTCAGGACAGGGAACTGCTCCTCTATGGGGTCCGTGGGCAGCTGCTGAATCGCCAGCCAGTATAAGCTTTGCTCCCTTAAAGAGAGAAGCAGGCGCTTCAGGATGCCTTGGCCAGGAAGGGTCAAGGTATGGAGGTGACAATGAGTGACCCCAGGGTGGACCAGCTGCTTCCTCTTCTCAGGCTGCCCCGCCCCCAGCTTTGCAGCTTGACTCTCCTTTGGCCCACCCCACTGCCTGGGCTCACCTCTCTGGAACATCCAGTATGTAGCCTGTTTCATCTTCCCACTAAAAGGCACAGGGCAGGGCTTTGTCTGCCTTGCTCGTCAATCTCCCCAACGCCTGGGACGGCTGCACACAAGACAGGCACGGAGAGCACGTGCTCGCGGCCCCGGGGGCGCCCACATCTGCCCCTGGCTGGCCTGCCTGCCCGACTGCTGTGAGCTGCTCTACACCGCCCGAACACTTCTCTGGCTGGACAGGGCCAGAAGCTTGTGAGTGCCCGCAACTGCCCCACAAGAGGCACGGGCGGTGGGGTGAGCACAAGGCAGTGAGCGGCCCGCCCTGGGGCTGGCCTCCGAAGGAGGCACCTCCCGCACTTCGAGAGCAAACGGATGGGTGGACCATCCCCTTCAACCCACCCGCCCTCTCTGGAGACCGGGCCGGGAGGGACTTGGATAAAAAAGGGAAGGGTCTGGCACAGCACTGTAAATCAACTATACTTCCAAAAAAAAAAGAAAAAAGGAAGGGTCACCCTCTTCTAATGTGACAGACAAAAATTAATTCAAAATGGATCAAGGACCTAAATGTAAGACCCCAAACAATAAAACTCTCAGAGAAAACAGGACAAAAGCTTCACAACATCGGAGTTGACAATAATCCTGGATATGACACCAAAGGCACAGTAACAAGAGAAAAAATAGGCAAATTGGACTCCATGAAAAGTCAATTATTTTGTGCATCAAAAGAGACAATCAGGGACTTTCCTGATGGTGCAGTGGTTAAGAATCCGCCTGCCAGTGCAGGGGACACAGGTTCGAGCCCTGGTCCGGGAAGATCCCACGTGCCACGGAGCAACTAACCCTGTGCACCACAACTACTGAGCCTGCGCTCTAGAGCCCGAGAGCCACAACTACGGAGCCCACATGCTGCAACTACTGAAGCTCACACACCTAGAGCCCATGCTCTGCAACAAGAGAAGCCACCCCAGTGAGAAGCCCGCACACAGCAATAAACAGTAGCCCCTGCTCACCGCAACTAGAGAAAGCCTGCGCACAGCAATGAAGACCCAATGCAGCCTAAATAAATAAATAAAAACTTAAAAAAAGAGAGACAATCAATAGACAATCAATAGAATGAAAAGGCAACCTATAGAATGGGAGAAAATATTTGCAAACCATATATCTGATAAGGGATTTGTACCCAGAATATATAAAGAACTCTACAAGTCAACCAAAAAAACAAACGACCCAATTTAAAAAAGGGTAAAGCATCTAAATAGATATTCCTCCAAAGAAGACATACAAATGGCCAAAAAGCACATGAAAAGATGCTTAATTTAACATCACTGATCATCAGGAAAATGCAACTCAAAACCGCAATGAGACCACCTCACACTCCTGGGATGGCTACTATCAAACAAACAGAAAACAAGTGTTGGTGAAGGTACGGAGACACTGGGGCCTCGGTGCGCTGCTGGGGGGAAGGTAAAATGGCGCAGATGCTGTGGACAACAGCGTGGGGCTTCCTCAAGAAGTAGATGGAATTATCCTATGATCCTGCAATTCCACTTCTGGGTGCACACTCTGAAGAATCAAAAGCAGGGACTCGAAGAGCTCTTTGTACAACTGTGTTCACAGCAGCATCGTTCACGACAGACAAGGGGTGGAGGCAACCTAAGTGCCCACTGATGGATGATGGATAAACCAAATGTGCCCCCCCCCCCACACACACACACTCTCAATGGAGTATTACTGAACCTTAAAAATGAAGGAAATTCTGACACATGCTATGACATGGATGAGCCTCAAAGACATAACTGAGGCGAAGTGAAATAAGGCAGACACAGAAAGACAAATGCCTTATCAATCCACTCAGATAAGGTCCAAGGACTTGGCAATTCACAGAACAGTAGGTACCAGGGGCTGGCAGAGGAGATGGGTGGGGAATTAGTGTTTAATGGGGACACAGCTTCGGTTTGGGAAGATGAGACAGTTCTAGAGACAATGGTAGTGATGACACACGACAATTTGAATTTGCTTAATGCTACGGAACCATGCACTTAAAAGTGGTTAAGACAGTAAATGTTATCTGTATTTTGCCACAATAAAAAGATTTTTTTTTAAAGAAGAAAAGGGTGAAAGTCAGGATGTGGGAGAAAACTGGCTACTTTCTGAGCCCTTCAATGAAGTCCTGGAAGACAGAGGTGAGTTTCAGTCCCAGCCGGCTTTCGAGGGCAGAAAGGGAGGGAAATGCACCTTTGCAAAGAGCACCTTCCACCCGGCTGGGCCGCCCTCGTGGCCCCACTGAAGTGACGCCAGGAAAGCAGAGCAGAAGGTAGGTGCCTGGCAGGAGCTGTGCTGCCAAACCGCCCGCCTCACATATGGGGTGATTCCTACAAAGAGCCGCCATGCGGAGGCCACTGAGTGAGATGGAAGGATACGTGACGCCGGGCCAGCGGGGAGTTCAGGCCACCCTTGGGCTGGCTCTGCCCCGACAGGTGGAGGACTGCTGACGGGCCGACCCCAGGCCGGCAAACTAAGGCCAACCCCAACCCCTCTGCCCCTGGGCCGACCAGCAGGGAGAGGCCCCTGGGGTGGTCCTGGGCCTCCTGGGAGTGGTCTGAAGGAGAATGGGGCAGCTGGGCCATGGCCTGGGGGAGACCACCGGTGGGGCAGCCCTGGGTGTCACAGACCCTTTTCCAAACAGGTCTTCTTAACCGTGGCCACCTCATCTCACAACAATACGTGGTGCTCAGATGGACAAATGCTGAGATCCCAGAAAGACAGACCCATCGCTGGGTGACACGGTGGGCAGTGTCCCTCCAGTGTCTGCAATGGGCAGCAGCAGACCTGCATGGAGCCAGGGAGGGTGAGCCCCAGGCCTACCCTGAACCCATGTGAGTGCTGGACAACTTGGGGGAAATCCACAGAGGCTGGTGTTCCGCTCAGCCGCCCTTACACTTGTCCTGATGACACAAGCTTCCTTCTGTTGATGAAAGAACCCTCCTGCCCCCAGCACGGAGACAGAAGTGACTCAAAACAAGCTGACTTCCCCACGCCACCAGACACTGCTGAGGAAAGCGGGTGTGCAGCCCTGGCAGCCACTCCTGAGACCTGGAGGTGGCTCTGTGGCTTTCCACATCTCAGCAGGGGAGCCATTAAGGGTCCTATCTTTGCTTCAGCGAAATTGGGCTTAGTTTCTGTCACTTGCAACCAGAAGTCTAGACTCACGTAACCTCCAGGAAGATGAAAATCCTGACCCAGCTACCACAAGAGGATCAGCCTCCCTCAGGAGGGGTCTTAGGATCAGCCTCTAACAACAGAGCAGAGACCCCCAACGCCTGGAGACCCCCCCACCCCGTACAGAGTTATGGATACCCCTCCAGAGCTATAGCAGCATCAGATTGGATGCGGCCTTCTTACATCTGGGGACCATCCCCCACCAGCAAGCCCAGCTGGCCGGGCAATCCTGCCATTTCCTACCTCCAGTGCATGGGGCTCTACCAAGACCCCAGTGGTGACCACTGCAAAGATGCCACCCAGTCTCCATCCTAAGAAACACTGACACCCCCGCACCAACCTCACCGACTTCTGCCTGTAGGGGAAGTCAGTACCAGCACCGCCAAAGTCAGGAGAAGCTGCCCAGGGGCCCGAGGAGATGCACAGAAGCCCTAGGGAGCCCCTAAATGATGCACAGGTGGCCAGGGACACCCTGGCTCATTTTGGCTCCCATCCTGCTGGTCCCCCAGCTCTTCCTAAGGGCTCCATGAAGTCACAGAGCGGCTTGTTCTGGGGCCACGGGAACTGCCCTCGGAGCATCCCCTCCGCCCAAGTCCTCAGGACCAAGGAAAGGTGGAGGCCGAGTTGCCAACCCCCGAGCCACACTGTCCTGCTTCCTTTAAACCACTGACCAGACAAACTGCTTACAAAAGAGCATGACTGCAAGACCCATCTGTGTGCACAGAGGCATCCCTGAGATGGAGATGGCTCCTACATCTCAAGGGCGTCCTGCCCACCCACAGGGGACCGGCCCATACAACCCCTCTCCCCGCAAGAGCCAATTCAGAAGACCAGCCCAGAAAGATAAGCATCCAAACGGTCTCCTCCCCCTGTGAAGAAAAAGGGGACCCCCGCACACTGAGAGAAAACGGCCAAGGTCACCAAACCCACAGAAGCCTCAGAGCACAGAGTAGTCACGGGCCCCTCTTAGCAGTGAGCTTGGAGGGGCCGCCCTCAGCGGCATCTCGGCCACATCATCAGGCCCCAAGAAGACCCACCTCTGCTTGCTGGAGGTCTCCTCGGCTCCGGGCCGCCAGCCCCATGGCACCAGCTGCAGGTTGTCCAGGCGATTGTCCACAGTGACAGCGTTGAGATGCACCACCTGAAACCCAGGGGCGATGCCCCCCCTGTGCCGCTCCCTAGGAAACAGACAATGCTCCAGATGGGCTCCCAACCCTCCTGAACGCCTCAGCCGTGTGCCCTGAACTGGTCCCTGGTCACACCGACGGGACCTATCAGGAGCAAGGCTACAGAGAGGAACCCAAGTATGTCAGTCTGTGGCCCAAACAGGACAGGCCACGTGGACAGCCCAGCCCCCGGATTTAAGAGCTAGGCTGCAGGGAGCCAAGGAGGGAACCCGAAACCATCTCACACACAGCCTGGAGGACACCCCACTTGCGTGGTCCCAAGCACTTCGGAACCTCGCTGTTCACAAAGAGAGAAAGGCCCTTCCCCAACCCGGAGGAGGGGCCAGACCCCACCAACCCCCAGAGGAGGCTGTGTCCCAAACACACCGAGCAGAAAGGGCGCTCAGCCTGCAGACTCTCTGGCTGCCCTGCCAGTGCCACAGGTCGCAAAGCAGCCACCCCTCCGGGATAGTGACAATGACACAGAATTAACTGGGAGACCTGGGGAAGGCACCATGTGTCAACAAGGGGTCTGCTGGCTCCACGGGCCCCGTGCACCTCAGGGCTTGCGCAAACCCGACAGGGCAAACAAGCAGCTTGGAACACCCACCACAGCAGCTCATGAAGGAGCCTTCCCGACCCCCTTCCTCGGTTCTTGTCAAAGGCGTATGCAAATATCTTAGCACCATTTCCATCTGCGTCTACTTCCATCCGGGCCTGAGAGAAAACAAGAAAAAGCTCTGTTAAAAAGCCTCTGATTATCAACAACATTCCAAATTAAAAAACAAGCCAGAGGGACAATCCCAGGCCTATGCCTGGGACCCTGGGGGTCTCCGGAGTCTCCCAGACACGTGGCACCAAGAAGCACTCTCCTCTTGTGGAGGCAAGACGCAGTCACGAACCACTCTTTGCAAAACATTGTGGACACAGAAAAATAAATCTTCCTATCCTTAAAAAAAAAAAAAAGCCCCCACCCAGTAAAAAAAAAGATAAGCCCTAGACCAAGCAAGTGTAAAAGGGTGACATCTGAGGTAAGAGTGGGTCCACAGACTCGTGGAAGGAGGAGTGCGCAGGTGAGGACTAGAGGCCGAAGAGCTTCATCAGGTAGGAACAGCAGAGGGCGAGAGAAGGGGGGGGCAGCCCTAGAGAGTCTCCCAGGGCACAGAAGCTTGTCCAACTGAACTCAATCACAAACATGACACAATTTGTCTCCTTTTCAGGAAGAGCCTGCAACCAGGCGGAAGTGGGGGAAGACCAGCATCGCAGAGGCGGTAGGGGGCTCCACGGGGCAGTGACAGACAGCTTGAGATGCTCGCATACCAGGTCTTGCCCTCACATCACAGGGAAGAAAACCCACCCCTTGTGACCCTCCTGGGCATGACTAAGGGCATGCTGGCAAAGGAACGGCGTCCTTACCTCAAAGGAGTAGCCCTCCACCAGCGGGATGTCCTGCTCATCTATCAATGTGTACTTGGTCTGGAAATTAACGTTTCAAGACATTACATTTGGAATCAGTACGAGGTACCGACAATGAGCAGGAGCCGCCCCTTGAGACTAAGCGAGCTCAGCAGGCAAGCGGCCGTCTACTCTGAAAGCAGGTAGAGGTGCCAAAGCCTGGTCCTTCCCCACTCCTGACTGCGCAGAGTCGCGGCATCAGGCTTCACTTCCCATCTGCTCGCGAAGAACCAAAAGAAGTGCCACAGGACTGGACAGATACTAAGCTGTGCATTTTAATGTGCTGATAAACGTAGTCCAAGAGTATGACGTCACTGGAGTAGAGGGAGGGGGCCGGGATTGAGGCAGAATATGCAGAAGGTTTCAGTTAACATTTATTTATTAAGCCAGGTGGTCCTCACACAGGTGCTCACTGAATCGTCCTTCCTACCTCTTTGTCTGTCTAAAATGTTCCAAATAAAAGTTTTAAGGGATGACATTAGTGCAATCAGTCACTGAGTTAGAAGGGACCTCAGAGCTGATGGGGAGCCCACCCTTCCCTAGTTAGAAAGTCACATCCCCTTGCAGGAAGGGCAGGAAACGGTCCCCAAAACGGACCAGTGTCATTCTCGCTTGGAAAGCTTTTTTCTAGCATCTGAATCGGTTTTACCTTCATCTGACTGCCTCTGCTCCTCTCTCCCACCAGAAGCTTCCGCCGCTGGTGATGGGAACAGGGTTCCCATCCAGGGTAAGGTCCGTGGCTGGTGCAGCTGCACGGCCGGCCGGCTCCTGGAAACAGCCAAGCCTCAATGCCCACAGGTGCCAGGAAGCCCCAGCCTCGAACACGCGGAGGGCGGGGCCAGGTAAGGGAGAGAAGCAGAGGGAGGCCCTGCTCTGGCGAGGCCCACTGAGGCTCAGCCAGACGGGGCCGCCGCTGGCAGCACGAACCCTGCCCGAAGCTCACTACAGACCGGCAGGCACAGGCGGCGCGCACACACAGGTCTCGGCGAGGAGCGAGCGCGCCGCCTCGGAAGGGCCTGCGCTCCCCGCGGCCGCAGGCGCAGCCACAGCCCCCTGCTCCCCCGGCCACGGCGCACGGCCGGAGCCCCGGGCCGCAACCGGAGGAGGGCTGCCCCGGGAACCACGCCGTCGGCCCGCCGCCCGCAAACCGCCCGGCCTTTGCCCGTGCCCCGGCCCGGGTCGGGCCCCCGATCCAGCCCCCGTCCCCCAGCCTCGCACCCCCGACTCCGACTCCCAGACCCCGCCCGCCACCCCCAGCTCCGGTCCGGCCCCCTGCCTCGCACCCCGGCCCCCTACTCCCAGAGCCGGCCCGGCCCCCGGCCCAGCGCCCCAGTCCCCCGGCACGACCTTTGCCCCAGCCCCGCGCCGCTCACCTTCCCGGCCACCCGGCCGAGCCGCACGATGCCCAATTTGAAGTCGGTCATGGCCGGGCCTGCGCTCGGCCGGCGGCGCCTCTCCCTCAGGAGGTGCCGGGGCCGGGGCGGGGCCACGGCGAGCCGGGCGGGCCAGTCGGATGAGTCGGGGTCAGGATCGGGGCCGGGCGGGCGGGCGGGCGGGACGAGGCTGGGCCGGGGTCGGGCCGCCGCCTCCTGGCGCCCGCCGGACCTGCCACGCGCCGCCGCCGCCGCCGCCGCGCGCTCCTCAGCGAGCGGGGCCAGGGGCGGAGTTCGACGCGGACACACCCCCGCGCGCCGCCGCCCGGCCAATGGTGGGGCGCGCAGTGCGCCGGCCGGCGCGCGCCGCCACGACGCAGCCAATGGCAGGAGGGCGAGTGCGCCGGCGCGCTGAGGAGCTGGGCCAGCGCGGGGGAGGGGCGCGGTCGGGGGCGGTGCCTGCGCGGCCGCCGGGCGCGACGTCAGTTTCGCGGGAAGCTTTGTGCGGGAGGCCAACCTACAGGCTCGCGGCCCCGACCCTCTACCCCGACACCGACCCGGCCTCCGCCCTCGCCCCCGCGACCCCGACCCGGCCCCCGCCCCTCGAGGAGGGCGGCCTGGCTCCGCGCCCCGGGCCTTCCGGGCTCTGCAGGTCGGGGTCCCTGCGGGACTGGCTGCGGCTGCCGGTAAACCGTCCCCCGTCCTCGGACAGCGGGCAGGAGGCCGGAGTGGGGACAGGGACCCGGAGCCCAGGGGCCACCGTGGCGTAGGGGCTGGGTCCAGTGCCGACAGGCCCGCCCTCCTCCTCCCTGGCCGCCTCCACACAGGGGCCCGGATCAGGACCCTGTAGCCCAGGGGTCCCCAAACCCCAGTCTGTGGACCGGTACCAGTCCGCGGCCTGGGTGCACAGCAGGAGGTGAGCAGTGGGCGAGAGAGCGAAGCTTCATCTGCCGCTCCCTATCGCTCGCATTACCGCCTAAACACGCCCCCCCCATCCGCCCCGGCCCCCGCCCTCGGTCTGTGGAAAAACTGTCTTCCACGAAACTGGTCCCTGGTGCCAAAACGGTTGGAGACCGCCGCTATAGCCTATCCTCGGGCTACACCAGCCTTCCCTGGGCTTCGAGCCGGGGCGCTGAACAGCCTGGGCCAGGTCCTTCCTGAACAGGAGCTCCAAGGGCTGAGGACTTTGGTGGGGCTTTACCTGTCTCCTGACAACCACTCCAGCGGGCTCTCAGCCCCAGCGCCTGATGAAACCACTCTACACCGGTGCACCCAACAAATTGAAAACCCCTGTTCTAGCGAGGGAGGCAGAAAAGGCCCGTGACGTGTGAGTTATATGCCATGTTAAAAAGTGATCAGTGCTATGGGGAAACAAGTAGATCAGCATTAGGGAGTTGGGGATCCAGGAAAGGTGGTGGGCGGGGTAGGCCTCATTGCCAAGTAATTTGAACAAACTGGGAGGAGGAGGAGGAGTGAGCCATGTGGGCTCTAGGGGAAGAGCATCTCCAGCAGAGAGAAGAGCCAGTGCCAAGGCCATAAATTGGGAACACATTCGGTGTGTCTGAAAAATGGAGGTGGCCACCGTGAGCAAAGGAGTGCATGAGAGCAACAGGGGACAAGGCCAGAGAGGTGGAGGATGGGAAGGGGGTCATGTAGGCTCTCGTGAGGACTTTGACTTTCACACTCAGAAAAGTGAGCCACTGGAGGATTGGAGCAGAGGAATAGCTATTCAGTGCATTACACTGTCTGATGGAGACAGTGCCAGAAAGAGTGGAAGCAGGCAGGCTGTTTAGGAAGCTAATGCAAGCACCCACCCAAGAAACGATGATGTTGGGACACCTGTGGTGGCAGTGTTCTGTAGCAGTCAGGATAGCCCTGGTTATGCTGCAGTAACAAACATCCCTCAATTCTCAGCAGCTTAGCAAAATAAAAATGTATTTCTCCCTCAGGCTGCACGTTAAGGTTATAAGGCAGTTGAATATGTGAATATGGCGTTCAGGGAGGTGTCCAGCCTGGGGTACAGATTTGGCATTCATTAGCATACTTGTCGTATTTAAAGCCATACAGCTGATGAGCTCACCATGGGAGGAAATGCAAATAGAGAAAAAGAGAGGGAGAAGATTGAGCCCTGGGTACTCTCATACTAAGAGAGTATTTGAGAAGAGAAGGAGCTGGTAAAGAGCATGAGGATGTCAGGTATGAGGGAAACCAGGAGAGGGCAGTAGGCCAGGAGCCAAGTGAAGACAGTGCTAGGGTGAGCGGGAGGGATCAGCCTTCTCTGATGCTGCTGAGAGGTCCTGGTCAGTGGGCACTGGGAATTAGTCAATAGAGCACGCAGCACGAGGGCACTGGTCACCTTGACAAGTAAGTGATGGAGGAATAAGCCCAACTGAACGGGCTAAGGGGGAGTGGAAGGAGAGGCTTGGAAACCTTGAGACTGACAACTCTTCTGGGGTGTTCTGGCTGAAAAGGAGCAGAGAAACGGCCAAAGCGAGAAAGAAAAGGCAAGTCCAGAGAGAGTGTTGGTTTTATAGTGGGAAAGGAAGCAGCATGTTGTCCACCAGCAGGAATGAGCCCATGGAGGAGAAAGAGGTGAGGCAATCGCCTGAGAGGGGAGGGCGGGGGCTGGCATCTGACAGGAGCCTGGGTGGTTCAGCTCAGCCACAGCTTGAAGAGGAGTCTGAGAGGTGAGTGGATGTGGGTGTAGGAATCTGGGGGGTTCTCTTCTAATGAGAACGAGGCCATCAGTTGAAGGTGAGAGGGGAGTGTGGTCCAAGGAGAGAGGACCAGGAGGGAACCAGGAAAAGACAGTAGGGTGGCCCGGCAGTGTCAAGGGGACCCGTCCGTGTGACTGTGTGTTTTCCTCCAGCCTATTTAGGCTGCCCCCGAGAAGGCGAGGAGAAAGGAGAGCTGGATTCAGCCAGGACTGCGGTTATGCTGGGTGAGTGCAGTGAGGTGAGGGGGAGACAGCGAGCTGTCTAAGAGGGATGCTTGCCCGGGGCATCTGAGCTCGGCAAGTAAAGAAGAGAGGACACCAGAGGGGTCGGAGGTCCCAGTGGGTTCAAAGGATCGCTGATAGAGGAAGTGAGCGAGGACGGGAAGTGCTTCAGAGACTTTTGCAAGGGGCTGCAGGTGCTAGGGGTGATGGTGTCTCTGTTACCTGCTGATCTGTGACAACCCCCCCCCAAACTTCATGGCTTAAAACCACATCAACTTATTATTTTGCACAATTCTGTGACTGACTGGGCATCTTCTGTTCCACACTGTGTCAGCCGGATACCTCCTTCGGTTGGACTCAGCTGGGAATTTGCCCGGAGCACCTCATTTTCTTCCATGTGACCCTATCCATGCAGGAGAGCTGGACTGCTTACCGTGTGGAGGCTCTGCTCTAAGTGATAGGTCCCAGTGGGCCTCTGCTTGAATCACACCTGCTAGTATCCCGCTGGCCAAAGCAAGTCACGCAGGCGAGCTTGGAGGCCGTGTGGGAGGGGTGCGCACAAGAGCATGAGTCCTGAAAGTGTGGCGCGTTGTGGGGGCTACCAGTGGAACAGGCTGCCCCCCACCCGTCCACCCTCTGACCCCTAATGATTCCTGCTCCTCCCACGTGAAGACCCTAGAACCCCACCTCACCGTGGCTCTTGGCTTATGACGTGCAACAAGGCCAGAGGCAAGCTGTCTGCCCCCCAAGACCCAACGTTCCAAGGGGAAGCACAGGATAAGTGAATAGACACCCGGTTCAAAAAGGAAAAGGGGGTGTGCCCCCTGCAGCCACGGATGCACAGCAATGTTGAAATCCAGCAGACAGCTGTCACAGTGCTCCTTTAAGGGCTTGTCTGCTCCCGGCAAGTGCTTCCCTAACGCACCCACCCTTTTTTATGGCTCCCAGTGGCTTCTCCCTCTGCCTCTTGGCCCTGCATGCTCGGTCATCCTCCCTTTTCCATGGGAAATGGGCCCTGTTTGCTGCTGAGTAGCTTCCTCAGCCTGCTTCTTGCCTGGAGACACTTGAGAGCCCAGAGGCCTCTTTTATTTTGAACTTTGTCCATCGTAGTTCAAGCAAATACAACCCCTAAAAAAAACTTTGTGGATTTTCTAGGTATCAAATTATAACACATTTTATTAGACAGAAGCTACACTGCAAATATCTTTGAGTGGCTCCTTTCTGCTGTGGACATCGAGCCCTGTGCTGTGGCACAAAGACCTCAAGACGCCTGGAGGCGCTTCTGTATGGCTGACAGCACCTATGAGGGTCCCGTCCCCTGGGAATCTTCAGAGGTCTTAACAAGGGGTCATATGCCATGCCCTTGGATTTCTCTTAACCCTGAGGTCGTGTTTTGCTGCAGTGTCCTGGATTTGATCTTCCCCACGATGCCATTTCTTACCTTGAGAACCTTTGCTGCCTGGAAAGGCTGAGGCTGAGAAATAGTTTTTCTTTTCCAGCTGCAGGACCTGGCTTGAAATACTTCCTCCAACTTCTGCTGGAACATGGAACATTACTTCTTTAGTTCATTTCTCTTTTCTTTATTTCACTTTGGCATAAATGACTGAAAGAAGCCAGTTGGCCCTTTAAGCTTTCTGCCAGGAAAATCAGATCCTTAGATATATTTTCTGCCTTCCCCGTTACCACAGGCAATGGTGTCCCACTTTTCCGCCAATACCTGACTGGGCTCCGCCCTTCTCGGGCCTCCACCAGCAATGTCCTTACTGCCTGCCAGGTCCTCCTGCTGCCTGGTTCCAAAGTCAGGGCCACATTTCAGAATTCTGTGATGGCAACGTCTCACTTTCTTTTTGTTTTTGAATTTTATTTTTTATACAGCAAGTTCTTATTAGTTATCTATTTTATACATATTAGCGTATATATGTCAATTCCAATCTCCCAATTCATCCCATCACCACCACCACCCCCCGCCACTTTGCCCCCTTGGTGTCCATACGTTTGTTCTCTACATCTGTGTCTCTATTTCTGCCCTGCAAACCAGTTCATCTGTACCATTTTTCTAGGTTCCGCATCTATGCGTTAATATACGCTATTTGTTTTTCTAACTTACTTCACTCTGTATGACAGTCTCTAGATCCATCCACGCCTCTACAAATGACCCAATTTCGTTCCTTTTTATGGCTGAAGTAATATTCCATCATATATATGTACCACATCTTCTTTATCCATTCGTCTGTCGTCGGACATTTAGGTTGCTTCCATGACCTGGCTATTGTAAATAGTGCTGCAATGAACACTGGGGTGCATGTGTCTTTTTGAATTATGGTTTTCGCTGGGTATATGCCCAGTAGTGGGATTGCTGGGTCATATGGTAATTCTATTTTTAGTTTTTAAAGGAACTTCCATACTGTTCTCCATAGTGGCTGTATCAATTTACATTCCCACCAACAGTGCAAGAGGGTTCCCTTTTCTCCACACCCTCTCCAGCATTTGTTGTTTGTAAATTTTCTGAGGCAGCATCTCACTTTTAAGTGTCAGTGTCTGTTCCAGGTATGTGCGGCTGCATAATAATTGCTTAAAACAACTGTTGATTTTCTAATTATTCCGTGATGAGATTGGGCTCAGCTGGTTGACTTTTCTGCTATTGGCTGGTGGGTAATTTGTCTCAAATTCTCACCATCAATTCCTTCCCTCCCTGTTAGGTGTGATGCTCCGTCCTCACTGGTCCTGTGACTGTTCTGGGGGTGTGTTTTGGCCACACTTTGCAGCTTGTGGGATCTTATTCCCTGACCAGTGGTTGAACCTGGCCCACAGCAGTGAAAGCACTGAGTCCTAACCACTGGACTGCCAGGAATCTCCCTCCAGTGACTGTTTTTTTTTTAAATTTTATTTATTTAATTTATTTTTGGCTGCGTTGGGTCTTCGTTGCTGTGCACAGGCTTTCTCTACTTGCGGTGAGTGGGGGCTACTCTTCATTGCAGTGCGCGGGCTTCTCATTGCAGTGGCTTCTTGTTGTGGAGCACGGGCTCTAGACGTGCGGGCTTCAGTAGTTGTGGCACGCAGTCTCGACAGTTGTAGCTCACAGGCTCTAGAGTGCAGGCTCAGTAGTTGTGGCGCACGGGCTTAGTTGCTCCGCAGCATGTGGGATCTTCCCGGACCAGGGCTCGAGCCCGTGTCCCCTACATTGGCGGGCGAATTCTTAACCACTGCGCCACCAGAAAAGCCCCCTGTGACTGTTTTGATGCACTTAATCTGGTAGAAAGTTCTGGGACTTCCAAGCCCAGGCTAGAGGACTGGCAGGTTTACCTTCCTCCCTCTTGGGGGCCTGCTCACAGGTAATCAGTCTTACTACCTGGAGACCCTCATGCTGTGCAGAACCCCAGGCAAACCATGTGCAGAGGCCTCAGGGAAGGGACACTTGAGCAGCCCCCAGCTGTCCCAGCCACCCGAGTCAAGGTGCCAGACATCTTGGCCATTCTAACCCAGGCAGATACCACACAGAGTAGAAGAGCCTCCCAGCTGAATGCAACCTAGTTTTCAGAGTAAGTAATAAATTTGGGTGGTTTTTCATGCAACAATAGACAGCCGAAACAGCCAGCGTCCCTCACGGAGCCACAGTCAGGATGTGTGAGTGAGGCGAGAAGTCTGAGACTCTTACGTCCAGGCTTTCCCTCTCTCTCTAGGTGATCTCTCCAGAGGATTAGCCAGGTATTGTCACATGGCAGCTCAGGACTGTCAGGGAATGAGAACAAAAGCTGCCAGCCTTTCATAGAGCCTGAAACTGGCATGGCATCTCTCTCTCGGGCAGTTCAAGCAAGTCAAGGGGCCAGCCCCATTCAGTGGGAGGGGTGGAACCCACCTGCTGATGGGAGTAACGGCGTGAGTGGAAAGGGGTGAGAGAAGTTGTTGGGTGACGTTCAGACAAACGTAAAGCCACAAGAGGGGCTGCTGAAGCCAGCTGGGGAAGGTTCTCAGAGGACAGGAGTCAAGGGAATGAGCACTGCCTTGATCATGTTTTTTATTTTCTAGATTTTTGATGCTTTGACATCTTGAGGGCCTTGCTGGCTGGGGAGAGACTGCCCTTCCCAGGCTGGCTAATTCCTAGAGACAGCAAACAACTCACCCACCAACACACCTTTCACTTGCAAACCAACCGATCCAGAGCCCACACCCCAACCACCTCCTGTCACCAGTACACCAGCCAGTATTTCCCTGCCTAAATCACCCAGGGCCAGGTACTGGACCACTAGAGACCGCTGAAATTATTCAAACTATCCAATCCTAAACTTGCTCAAACTTGCGTACCCTGCCTCCTTCCCACTGAAAACACGGTAAAGGCTCTGGCCGAGCTCTCCTCTCCCTGCTGTTCCTGATGGCACTGGCGCTTCCCCATGTGGCCCTGCATAGTGTGGCGTGCCCCACTTGGGAGCTGTAAGTTCTAAACTCTTCTTTCAAGGCAGTTGGCTTTGTGTCTGTCACCTTACCATAGCTGATTAAAACAAATCCTGGGTTCATGTTAAGACAGAGGCCAGGAGGTTGAGGTTGGAAGGAAACCTATGTGGATTCGGAAGTCAGAATTCCTGCACAAGTGGTGCTGGAGAGAATGACAGTGAGTGAGTCAGGAGCTGAAATCCCCAAAGAATAAAGGGGGCAGGCCTTGGCTTTGGAGGTAACAGCAAGAGTGGAGGGGGGAATGAATTATTCTTCTGAGAAAATGAGAGTTAAGCCTGGCAGCTATTAGGGCAAAGGGGAAAATGGTCTGGAAGTGGTCATAAGGAGTCAGGAGAGCATCCACCCTACCTGCAGGCCCAGAGGTACAGGGGTTGTACGAAAATAAACATTTACACTTTAGAGCCTCCAGGGGAAGCCCGGGCTCCATGAGAGCATGAGGAAAGGAATGTTTAGAGAAAAGCAAAAGTTAGGGTGGTGATGATGGTGGACATGAGGGCACACCAGCAGAGCTTCTAGAGGGGAGAGGGGGTCAGAGGAAAGGACGTGCAGAGCCCTATAGGGTGCGATTGTAGGAAACAGGTGTGACCTGGGGTAAGGTCACCCATTTTCTGCCCCCATCTCCTCCATCTCAGCAGCAGCCAACACAGCGTCTCTCTCTGCCTCCTCAAACACTTCCTTTTTGATTTCTGCCATGGACACTTGTTTTTTGGGGCTGCCCGCCATCCTCCCTATCCCATGGGCACCCCAAACTCCTTGTTCAGGGAGTTTGCACAGTCCTGACAGGAGAGTGTCAAGCTGGCCAGTCAGACCCTCCCTCCTGAAGCATCAGAATCCCGGGTAAACCAGGTGGACCTGGCGCCTGCTGCAGACCCCTGGCCCTCAGGGCCTCCCTGGCTGCTGCCTTTCCTCAGCCTGGCCCAGTGGACCCTTCAGCCTGTGAGGCCCCTCTCCTTTTGCTGGAGGGCTAGATTAGCTTTCTCTGGCTTCACCCCCACTTCTGATGTCATCAGTGTCCTGAATAGAGTTACCATCTACAAACAAGGGTCTAACAAATCGTTCGTCCTCTGTCTCCCGCAGACTCATGCCTAGGAGTGCCAGTTCACTTGGGTGCCTAACAGGCACCTCTGACTCTGCCGGTCACGATTTCTCCCCTTCCCCACCCCCCAAACAACTTGTATCTAGGCCGGTTGTCTCCATCAAAAAAATGCCACCCCATTCGCCCAGCTGTTCTGGACAAAAACTTGGCCTCACCTTGACGCCCTCCTTCAAGCAACCCCATATTTAACCTGCCAGTAGGCGCCCAGCACCTTCTCTAAGCCAAGCACGGCCTTCTCTCGCCTAGACTCCCGGATTTGCCCTCGAATCCGCCCCTGGGTATCGAGCCCCACCCCTCACCTCTCCCTGCCGCTGCTGCAGGCCAAGCGCTCCCCGCCCCGACACAAGCCCAGCCTGGAGACTTCCCTCAGTGTAGAGACGCTGCACGGTGGAGACCCCGGGGCGGAGCCTGAGAGGGGGCGTCGGCCCGGCCCGCCCCCTCCACAGGTGAGGCAGCAGGGGGCGCAGGTGCGCCGGGTTCCCGCGGGCTGCGCCCGAGCTCCACCCTGCTGGCCGGGGCGGGGCGGGGAAGGGCGGGTTGGGGGGACGGACCGAGGCGGGGCTGGGGGGCGGGCAGGAGCCAGCGTGGGGAGCTGGGGGGCCGAGGGGGGCGGGGAGGGGTGGGGACAAGAGGGGAGAGGGATGGGGGCGGGGCGAGCAGGGGGCCGGGCGAGGCGGGAGCGGGGGCGGGGCGGGGGCGGGCGGGAGGCCGGGGCGGGGCAGCGGGGGCGGGGCTGGGCGCGCGGCGACAGCGGCAGCGGCAGCGGCGGGGGCGGCAGCGCGCGGCCGCCCCGCAGGGCCGCGGCATGGGACGGGTGCAGCTCTTCGAGGTCCGCCTGAGCCACGGCCGCGTCGTCTACAGCCCGGGGGAGCCGCTGGCGGGGGCCGTGCGCGTGCGTCTGGCGGCGCCGCTGCCCTTCCGAGGTGGGCGCGGGGTCCGGGAAGGGCCGCACCTGCGGCGGGCCGGACATGGCTCCGAAGCGGCGCGCGGCCGCTGGGCCCGGGACACGCGAGGCCGGGGGCGCGCGTCCGGCTGCGGGGGGCGCCGCGGGGCGGCCGGCCGGGCGGCGGACCGCGGGGGTGGGAGGCCGGCGGCGGTCGGGGCGGAGCAGGGAGGCCCGGGTGGCCCAGTCCTTCCGCATCTGCCTTTCCTGTCCTCTCCGCCAAGGGCCGTCCAGACTCGGGGCGCGGGCTTCGAGCCTGTCTACTTCGCCGAAGGCCACTCTGACCTGGACCCGCGACGCTTCTGACCTTCTCTGTCGGGTCTCCGGTCCGCCGCGCCCTGCAGCTGCTGGGCCCTCACCTGGAGCCCGGCCCGCGCTGGGCTTTCTCTCCCATACACCCAGGCAGCCCCGCCGAGTGTGCGGGTCCCCGGGGGCGGGCTGCAGGGCACTGCTTACACCCAGCCCGAGACTAGTCCCTAAGGGCTGGGAGGATCTTGATAATCCCTGCGTGCCGTAGGCCGCCGTAGCGGGCATCTGGGAGCCGAACCTGAGCCCTCCTGGCCGGTCCCTCTGCTGGCGCAGATATCTGGGACTTTGAGACCGGGGATCCGGTTGCTGCGGCGCCCCTAGCTAGGGCTCCCTGCCGGCGCTGGCCTCGTCTGTCTGCTGCCTGAGGTGTGAACCGGGCCCTGCGGGGGACATCACACCTGGTCCCTCTGGGCCGTGGGCGAACCGCAGCCCGGGCGGGGTCTCTCTCCTGACCCCGGCTCTGAGTGTGAGGTTGCGTGGTGTGTCCGTCCTGGGGCGCTTCTCTACCTTGGGGTGCTTGGCCAGAACCACAGCTGCCGGGCTTCCCTCTGGGCCTTGACCTTCCAGGCCCCCGTGTGGTTGACCGTTCAGCGCTTGGGGTGCCCGCTGAGGATGCAGAGCCACCGTCCTCTCTGGGCAGCTGCCTCCTCCGTCCCGGACCGGTGACACCGCCCACCTCCGTAACGTGTCGCCTCTTTCCTGTCTCCCCAGTTGGAGTTTGGGGTTGGGTGGGGGTAGGTGTGCTTGTGGCAGGGGCACCGGGGGGACAGTGCAGCTCTGCTCTGGGGCACCAGTGAGAGGTGAGTGCGGCTGGCAGGGCACAGGAAGGAGGGGTGGGCCGTGGCTGGAGGACAGACGGACACCACAGAGACCCCACGCAGAGCTCTCCTCCTGGCCTGCTGCCCTGTCACCCCCTGTAGCTGGGGCCCAGGGCGAACAGGCTGTTGTTGACCACAGTGAAGGGGTGGCCTGAGCTGTGCGTGACTAACCTGGGCTGGTTAGAGCCCCGCAGCCTCCACGTGGTGGGTAGGATGTGGGTAAATGGACAGCTGGGCCCCAGGAGGCTGAGGGAGTCCCTGACTGTAAGAGCCCTGAGGCAGGGAGAAGCAGGTCAGGTCACAGGCTGGAGAGTCCAGCAACGACTGGCCTCGCGCCAGAGAGGGTATTATTTTAAGTTTGCCCCCCAGGGGTAGGGGGGATGCTGGTGCTGGGGCCTCTGTAGGCCTCCGGCCCTGCCGGGGTGTGAGAGAGGAAAGACCATGGTTCTTATTTTTCCTTTCCCTCAAAAGACACTTGTTACCAGGCATTGATGCAATAGGGGGGCCCCCAGGAGGACATGGAGGGTGGGGGGCAGCAGGCCTCTGAACACTTGACTGAGGAGTGTCAGTGATGGTCTGCACTCAGCCTTGGGGACGCCGGCTGCCTTGGGAGCTGATGTGGAAGAAGGCTGGAGATGGAGCTGGAGACTGGGTCCAGCCCATCTGGAGGCTGGGGGTCAGGCGGGGCTGCCCTGTGCTCTGCTCTCGAGGTGGGCGACGAGGGAGGGTGATGCCCGGACAACAGTAGCAGCCAGCTGCCAGCTCTGCCGGCTCCCTGGGCTCTCACCGTGGGCCAGATGCCATTCCCACTTCCCAAGGACCAATCCATCAGTCTTCATAGCAACCCTGGGAGGTGGGTGTTGTCATTCCTCTCGTGTTACAGATTTGGAAACAGGACAGAGGGAAGTGGCTTGCAGGCTAGAGCTGTAGTGAAAGGATGTGGCAGAGGCTGGGCTGCCCCAGGTTTGAGGGAGCTGATGGAGGCTGGGACAGACCTTGGGGACCAGAGGGGGAGAAAGCAGACGGGGAGCAAGCAGAAGTCTTCGTGTTCAGACTGCAGGTGGTACATAGGAGGAGGGCTGCTGGACAGGTGAGAGTGCTGGCTCAAGAGGAAAGTTCCAGAAACCACTCTGGCACAGGATCCACATGATGATTCTCCTTAGAGAACTGGAGCAGCCCCAAACCTCCAGTTGCCCCTGCGCCTCCATTATTCCCCTGCGGAGGAGAGATTGGACAGGGATGGGAGTTTGTTTCCAGTTGGTGATTGGAGACTGTTCATCCAGGCAGGGTCCCCGAAGGGGCCTCACAGCATATGTGCAGAGGGGGCCCTGGCACAGTCGTTGGGAAGTTCACAGAGTTCGAGGGCCGGTTTGTTTTTCTGGGGCCAGGTGCCACCCTGACTTGTTCACCTTAATTGTGTGGCCGGGTCCTGGCTGAGTGTGTGCCTGTTTCAGCCACCCTGCTTTTGGACGCGTAGGCTATGCCTAGGTTGTTTGCTATTAGGAGCAGTGTTGAACAGGGTGAACAGGGTGAGATTCTAAGGGGATCTGCTGGATCCCTGGAACGCGTGTGTAAAATTACAGCAGATCTGCCTGCTTCTTCTCCAGGACCTCCGTCGTATCAGCCGACAGGTTGATTGCTATAAGCAAGTGTCTGTTTTTCTACCTTCTCTATGACACGTATCAGAATGTTTAATATTTGCCAATCTGATGTGTTAAATGGTAAGTCACATGAGTTTCCGTGAATTCTAGTGAGGTTAGACAGCTATTCCTTTATCTGCTGCTGTGTGAAAGTCACCTCTAAGCAAACAAATCACGCCTAAACTAAGTTGTTTAAAGCAACCATTTTATTATAACTTGTGCTGTTGTGGGTTAGGATTTTGGGCAGAGCTCGGCAGGGTGATTCTTCAGCTCCGTGTCCCATCCACTGGGGTCACTTCACAGTGCTTCACAGTGCTCAGCTGTCACTGGGCCAGTCTGGGGACCATCGCACCCCTTCCAGCACACTCCATTGTTCCCAGCATTCCCAGGGCAGCCGGATTCAAGGGGGGACGCACCCTCTCCAGGAGGAATGTTTCCAGAAGTGTGACGCCTGCAATCCACCAGGACGTCTTCTAGTTACTTTACAGTCAGGCTGCCCCTTCTCTGCTCGTTCCACGCCGTGCCTCTCTTGGGATGTGTTGGTCTGTAGGAGCACTGCTGATGTCCCAGACCTCCAGGGTGGGAACAGTTCCAGGTCTGGCCCTAGGAGGGGATGACGGGTGGAGCGTGGATTAGAAATTAGGGCCGAGGTCCGGGTGGTGAGCCTGGGCTGGCACGGAGGCTGAGGGCTGGTCACTGGCAGTGCTGATGGGGCGGAGGCCGAGTCACGGGTTCGTGGAGGGCAGCCCAGTGCACTGTGGGACCAACAGGAGGCCTGCATCAGCAAGGTGGGGCCTGCCTGGGGAGACCACAGACAGACCTGGTGTGGCTGCCCCTGGCCCTGGGCACTTGAGACACTGCATTCTTCCTGCCTGATGGCTTTGTCAGGAGGGTGTCAGATTCCGAGTTACCTTCCCTTCACCAGTCCATCAGGTCAGGGGAGGACGGGCAGCTGGGCAGGCAGGCTAAAGCCTTTGGCCTTGACTCAGCCCCACAGGGAGAGGAAGAAATGGAGGGAGCCACAGGGCTACCTGTCACTGAGCTCCCACCCCCTGCCCTGTTTGGGTCTCCAGCCATGGTGTCCCCTCTGGTGACCGGCCTCGGCTGGGCCTGGTCCAGCCATGGCCTTCTGACTGTAGTGGGCTCTGGACGGAGGAATTTGTGTTCCTGATCACAGGGCGGAAGGCGGCAGCAACCCTGCTGCCTGGTTCCTGGTGTGTGTGCTTCCCCTGGGGAGTGTGGGGGAGGACCAAGCCATCTCGATGCAGAAATCAGCGCTCCTGGGCAGTACTGGCCCAGGAAGCCAAGGTGTCCCCACCCTCTGGTGTGCCAGACTGTTGGGTTCCTTATCTGCTCAGGCGGGTCTGACCACATTCCTGCAGCATGAGGGCTAATAGGTAGCTTCCTGGAGCCTGAAGGGGTGCCTCCCAGCCTAACTGACTTGCCTGAGAGGCAGCAGGAAGGTGGGGTCAGACGTCAGCTGCCCCAAACAGCTGCCTCTGTTCACCTAGGGTTTCCCAAGCACCCCTGTAGGGAGCTGGGTTTTCACAGGTCTGGTTGGGCGGGGGCTGGGGGTGGGGCTTTGCCCAGGGGTCATCTGGGTGACCGTCAGGGCCTTCATGTTCTGGATGGCACGACAGGTAGAACTCTGTGCCTCGCCACCCTGGCTCGCTGAGAGCACCTGAAGATGCGGCACGGACAGGAAGTGTCCTCTGGAGGGTAGCAGGCCATGTGCTGGCCTTCCCAGGGCCTAGCTGGGTGGTCCTGGGTGCTGCCCGTCCTGCCTGAATCCCTGTGCTGGGGCTAGGGAGGGGCCCAGGCCAGTCTGGTTGGGGCTCATGCTGTCCCCCCCTTGCAGCTATCCGGGTGACCTGCACGGGGTCCTGCAAGGTCTCCAGCAAGGCCAATGACACAGCGTGGGTGGTGGAGGAGGGCTACTTCAACAGCGCTCTGTCCCTGGCCGACAAGGGTGAGTCTGGGAACCCTTCCCTCACCTCATCCCACTGAGAGTGGGGTCTGTCCACCTGACTTCCCCATCCGCCTCTGGCATCCCCGTGCTAGCCCACCCTCTCCCAGGACTGTGCACCTTGCTGGATTTCCCTCCCTGGCAGGCACAGGGCATTGCCTGATGGGGGCTGGGTGGCTGAAGAGGGCCACCTTCTCCTGGATTTGGATGGGCTCCGGCCCCCGGAACAGCCCTGCCCCCTCTCCTGTTCAAGCCAAGCTCTCACCCCCATCCTTTGCCCAGGCCACAGCCCTGTGCTGCTGAGGTGCTGGAGACAGAGGCTAGGAGCCCAGCAGCCAGATGCAGTGTGAGCTGGTTGGCTGCAGGGCCTGCTTCTGTCCTGGACCCTGTGAGGTCACCTTGTCCCCTCTCCCCTACCTCCCTTCTGTCTCTGCAGGGAGCCTGCCTGCTGGAGAGCACAGCTTCCCCTTCCAGTTCCTGCTTCCTGGTGAGAGCCCAGCCTGGCCAGGCCAGGTGGTGGCAGTTGGCGAGGGTGGGTGGGAGGTGGGGTGGGGGGCAGTCGGGTACCAGTCCCTGCTCTCTCTCCAGCCACAGCTCCCACGTCCTTTGAGGGCCCTTTTGGGAAGATTGTGCACCAGGTACGGGCCACCATCGACACACCACGTTTTTCCAAGGATCACCAGTGCAGCCGCGTGTTCTACATCTTGAGCCCCCTGAACCTGAATAGCATCCCAGACATCGAGGTGAGCCTGGGCAGTGGCCTCCTGGGTGGGCCCACCCTTGCCTGACACCCTGTCCCCAGCACAGGTGAGGCGGCCAGGGTCTGGAAGGGCAGCGGCCTCTCTGTCCTGAGCTGACCCGAGGATCCCGCCTACCCACACTTGCCAAACCCCCTCTCTGTTCTCCTCCCAAGCAACCCAATGTGGCCTCCACCACCAAGAAGTTCTCCTACAAGCTGGTGAAGACAGGCAGCGTAGTCCTCACCGCCAGCACCGACCTCCGAGGCTACGTGGTGGGGCAGGTGCTGCGGCTGCAGGCTGACATTGAGAACCAGTCAGGCAAGGACACCAGCCCTGTGGTGGCCAGTCTGCTGCAGGTCAGAGTCCCCTCGCCTGCTGGGCCCTGGCCCCACGGGGCAGAGGAGGGGTAGGTGGCTGGCCTGCCCAGGCTCACAGGCTGGCCCTTCCCCAGAAAGTGTCCTACAAGGCCAAGCGCTGGATTTATGACGTGCGGACCATCGCCGAGGTGGAGGGCGCCGGCGTCAAGGCCTGGAGGCGGGCTCAGTGGCAAGAGCAGATCCTGGTGCCTGCCCTGCCCCAGTCCGCCCTGCCGGGCTGCAGCCTCATCCATGTGGACTACTACCTGCAGGTGGTAGGGATACAGGGGTGGGGTGGGAGGAGGGGCCGGTGGCCTGGCTCCTCACTCGCATAACCTCCCCAGGTCTCCCTGAAGACGCCGGAAGCCATCGTGACCCTCCCGGTCTTCATCGGCAACATCGCTGTGAACCACGTCCCACTGAGCCCCCGGCCAGGCCAAGGCCTGGTGGTGCCCTCAGCGCCACCCCAGGAGGAGGCGGAGGCTGTGGCTGGTGGCCCCCACTTCTTCTCGGACCCTGTCTCCCTCTCCACCAAGAGCCACTCACAGCAGCAGCAGCCGCCTGCAGCCCTCGGCTCTGTGCCTGGCGCCCCTGAACCCCATCCTCAGGATGGTAGCCCTGCCCCCCACCCGTTGCCCCCTCCCTTGTGCATCTCCACAGGTGCCACCGTGCCCTACTTTGCAGAGGGTTCTGGAGGGCCGGTGCCCACGACCAGTACCTTGATCCTCCCGCCTGAGTATAGCTCGTGGGGCTACCCCTATGGTGAGTGGGGGCCTGGGGCCTGGCAGGGAGGGGGAGCCACGGGCCCCATGCAGACCTGGCTCTCTCCCTGCAGAGGCCCCGCCATCCTATGAGCAGAGCTGTGGCGGTGTGGACCCTGGCCTAACCCCAGGGAGCTGACCCCATGTCGCCTTCTCCGGACGGGCGGACCTACGCCCTGGGACTAGGCTCCCAGGGCCTCGTGCCTTCGCTCCCGGCCTGGCCCGGCCCACTCAGGACCCGCCGCTGCCCGCCGTTCCCTGCGGCCTCTGCCTCCGGACCAGCTTCTGCCCCGACCAGCCTCCGCAGCCCCCCTGTAGTCGGCCTCTCCCCGGGGGTTGGGGCCTAGAGAGACTTGGTGTAAATAAAAAGCTTCATTTGTAGAGCTGGGCACAGTGGCCTGTGGGACGCCCTCCTCTGCCGGGTGTGTGTGCCTGTTCGGGTAGTGGCTGTTGTGGGTGTGCCCAAGCCCCCGGGCTTCTCAGCCCCTCCCCTCCCTATAGGGCACGCCCCTCAGCCTAGCCCATCCATGCACGACACGCCCTCTTCGGGGCACGCCCCTCTCCTCGGCCCCGCCCCTTGCCGTCGTTTCCCCCACCCCCCACCCCCTTCCGCTCTGGGTCCCTCCTCCTTCCGGGCGTCTTGGACCGGAAGGTGGGGGGGGCGGGGGAGCGATCCGGGCAGGGAGCAGAAGCAGCTTTGGGAATCGTCCGTGGCGGTTAACCAGGCCCGGGCCAGGCGCTTGGCCTCCCGGTTCGGCTTCAGGATTTGCCCTCGGAGGCGGGCTTGCGTGTTTGGAGCCTCAGCATCAACTTAAGTGGCCTTGTGACAGAGGGAGAAGACCACCGCTGTTCCATTTTGTTAGCATACATCTTGGGCTAGCCGTCTGGCACCCACCACTCCAGGCTACGCAGTTTAGACTTCGTGTGCCAGACGAAATCCGGTCGGGGGGAGGGAGCAGGCTTCCCCAGTTCCTTTACCCTTGGCCTCAAGTCTCCTGCCCCTGCCGTCACCACTGCCACGTCTGGCTCTGAGGGATGCTGCTTCTCACGCTGAGAAGTAAATAGTATCACTTTTGCACACATCCCACTGGCCACCCTTTACAGTTGGAACTGTACAGGCAGCCATGTACCCTAAAACTTTACTATTTGTGGGACAAGGAGAGGATGAATATTGGACAAAAACACAAAGCATGCCACAAGAAGGATAACCTGTGAAACATCTACTAGAAGCTGTAGCCTCATAGTTGAGACTCTGCCTGTTTCAAATCCCATCTCTGCCTCCCGACAGTGTGTGGCCTTGAAGGCACACCCCTGCTTTGGTTTGCTTACTTACAGAATGTGGATGAAAACGACGTCCACATCCCAGGACTGAACTGACGGTCACTGAGTCAACACGTAACACATCATGTGCCGAGAAGAGCACCTAACATCATTGGTCGGCGACAATACCAGCATAGGGTGGGTCGGGCTGATGGTGCAGAATGGGAACATCACCTACTTCTGACACATTCATTTACAGTCGGTCTTTGCCTAATGAAGGACTTTTTTTCACATCTTATCTATTCCTTCAACAAATATTTTGTCTCCTGCATGCCAAACATTGTTCCAGGTACTAGGGCACACAAAACAAAAATCCCTTACCTTTTGGACTTAGTGGGGCTGACAGGCAATATGGCAACGGAATGCTATGGAGTAAAAGAAAGCAAGGAAGTTTTGGGGTGCAGTATTGTTTTTAAATAGGGGCAAGTGGACATTTCCCTGAAGAGGTGGTATTTAAGACCCAAGGATTGTCAAGAAGTGAGCCACACAGATACCTGAGATATAAGTGTTTCAGAGTAGGGGCAAACTAGGGCCCAAGGCAAGAGTGGAGAGAGAAAGGCTGGTGCCAGAGAAGGAGGTGCGGGTGAAAGCTGGTGGAGCTGTGCAGGCTGTTAAGCAAGACCGCTCCTGAGCCTCCCGTCCTGAGGCTCCAGACAGAGCTTGGGGTTCCTGGCCTGTCAGGAGCTGACTCAGGCTGTCCCCCCAAACCTGGGAAGTCTTCCTTGGTACTTAGGATCGTCCACTGCCTCCTCTGCAGCTGAGTGCACCGTCAGTGCACTTAGTGGAATTTTCCTGGAGTCTCATGTTCCACGAGATTGAACCCTCACAGGAGTGAGGCCCAGATTACCCTTTGACTCAGGGCCTCCCCAGTTCCTGTTGTGAAGACTGGCCAGAGAACCCCAATTTCAGTCTATGCTGCTTTTCTCAACTCCCAGGGGATGGCAGAAACACGTCTGGCTACGGGGAGTGGGTGGCCTAAACCAGTCTACGTGGGCTGTTCAGTGAAGGCTGCTTGATATGCAGGAAAGGTCTCGCCCTGTGCATAACTGGGGGGCTTGCAGAAGGCTGGGGTGACCCGAGAGGCTGCCCAACTGGGGCCACCTCCTAACTGGAGCACACCACCCCCGGCAAGCCTGGCATCTTCCCTAACCAGAGCGCCCCCCCCCCGCCCCCAACAGGGACAATCCTCCGCCTTGGACATTCCCCACCCTACCCACACTTCCCAACCAGGACACTGTCCCCAGCCAGGGCACAGCCTCCTAGCGGGGCACCTTCCCTAATCAGGGCATCCTCCCCGACAGTCCGGACATGCTCCCAGCCGAGCACCCCAGCGTTGGGGCAGTCCCTCTAACTGGGGCACCTCCCCCAACTGGAGCACCGCCAACGCAGGCAATCCTCCCCAAAGGGACATCCCCCCTCCCGCCTCAGGGCAGCTTTCTCAGTCAAGACATCGCCCCCCGCCAGGCACACCTCATAACCGAAGCACCCCCACCCCCGAGCTGGGCCATTCTCTCTAACCGGATGCAGCCCCAACCGGGGCACCCCTCCCAACCGGGCACAAGCCCCACCCGGGCACCGCCCTAGGACGCAAGTCCAAGTCCGCCTTCTGTGAAGGCAGACGGAATCGATGTGTGTCCGGGGTTAGAGGTCAGGGGTCCTTCCCTACCCCGGCCGGCCCGCTACAGTGCCTACGCAGAATGAGAGAATATAGTGCAAACTGGAGGACTACGGGAGGACGACGTCCGGCGCCGCGCCGACCCCGGAAGCCCGCTGCGCCGGGCTCCACCCCCGCGGCCGGCCATCGCGCTCCGGTTCCGGCCGGGGCAGGCCCGCGCCGCGGACGCCGCTCTCGGGCTGCAGCGCGCAGGCGCGGGGGCGGGCGCAGGCGCAGACGCGCGCGACCGGCCCCGCCCCGCCCTGGGCCGCGAGGCGCGGGCGGGGCGATGGCGCGCGGGAGGGGCGGGGCCACGCTGCGGGCCCGGGCCATGGCCGCCGCCGATGCTGAGGTGAGGAGCGGGCCGGCGGCGGGCGCGGGCACGGGCGCGGGCGTGGGGGCGGGGGCGGGCGCGGGCCGGCGGGCCGGGCGGGGCGGGCGCGCGGGCGGGGGCGCGAGCGGGCGGGGTGCGGGCTGGCCGGCGCCTCCTCGCCGCCGCCGCCGCCGCGCCTCAGGCCGAGGCCGGGCCGAGGTGGCCGGGCGTCCGGGCCGCGCTGCGCGGGGCGCGCTTTGTGCGGGCTGGCGGGCGAGGTGAGGGCGCCGGCGAGGCGCGGGCGAGGCGGGGGCGCGGGCGAGGGGAGCCGCCGCCCGCCCCGCCCGCACGCCCGCCCCGCCGGCGCCCCCCGTCCCCCGCCCCCAGGCCGCGGCCGGGAGCCCCGCGGAAGGGGCGGAGGACAAAAGGGAAAGTGGGGCGAGCCGGCCAAGTTGGCGGCGCGAGCGAGGCGAGGCTGTGCGCTCCCGGCGCCGCTCTTGCGCCCGCTGACCTTTCACTTTGTTCCGAAGAGGATGGCTCGGTCTTGAAGGAAAAGTTGGCCGGGCCGGCGCGCTTCTCCCCGGACAATGCTGCCGGCCCCGGTGGCTGTCAGGAGCAGGAATGCACGACTTCGGTTGATTTCCAGGCAAACCGCTCACGCGGGCTTTGCATGTAAAAAGTTCCCATGCTTTTGTTAATGTTCCTGGCCTCCCCTTTGCTCGTCCTCAAGGATAGTTTTTCCCTTGCTTGTAGCAGCAGAGAAAGCAAACTCTTGCGAGATGGGCCACTAGCTTCCCGCAGAAGGGAAAAGCAGGCGGGAGGCGGTGTGCCCGGGGAAGTGCAGAAACAGTGCGCTCTCCGGGCTGACACGAGGGACCAGTTTGGAAAAAAGTGATGATCTAGCAGTTTCTCTGTGAAATTGCTCCATGTGTAGTAACTGCGGGGACTTCTGAAGATCAGAAAGCTAAGGTGTGTGATAAGGCCCTTTTGCAATAACCTGGTGTGTAGACGTAGTATATTTTTATCCAGGTAATGCACAATCTTTTAACATTTCTTTAATTTTCTCTTGCAGTTTTGGGGGGTGTGGATGTAAGTAAACTGGGGAGGTGCAGGGAAGTTCCTGAATTCAACGCAAGGACTGTTTATTAGCACCTTCAACACTCAAGGAGTGTATTAGGTTCAGAAAAACAGAAAAGGTGAATTAGATAACCCCAAGTCACTTGTAGGAGAGAAGATGTGTAGTGATTATGATATCGTTTATTGAGCAACTTCCGGGTCCCGGGCACTGCAAGCCCTTTAGGTAAGTCCTCTCCTTTAGCTTTCTCTGTTCTGTGCAGCAGGTACTGTTATTTTCTATTTAGCAGATGCGGGAAACAAGGCTTGGAAGCGATTGAATGACTTGGCCTAGCCAGTTACAGGATTAGCAGTTGTTTGGTGTCTGGCACATAGTAGGCTTTTAATTAATAATTGATGAACAAATCGTCCCAGATGTCTCTGATTCCACGGGCAGCCTTGAATAGAGGGCTTGACTGAGACAACAGCAATGACAGCTTCTGTTTACTAAGCCCTTACCTGTGTCCAGCCCTGCCTTAGCTGCGTGAATTCACTCATTAAAGCCTGACAGCGATCTTTTGAGGTGGGTACTGTTATATCCCCATTTGCACTGGAGGAAAACAGGCACAGTGTGGCCCCAGGTTACGGAGCTTGTGGTGGAGAAGATGGATGCAGGTGGTCTGCCTCCAGAGACTGTTGAGCTGTGTCTGTGGCTGTCACTTTAAGCTAATGAAAACTCTGGGCTTAGATTCGTGATCCTAAGTGTTTATTATGGAGGTGCACGTTAGGTGAGGGGCCTCCTGGACAGTGGGTAGGCATGAGGTCATCTGTTGCCACTAAATCGGCGAAATGGTTCCTGGGTCAGGGTTTCCCAGTTGCCAGATGATTAAACCAGAAAGTGGACACTTGAAATTTATCTGACTGTATATTTACTTTTTCTTCTTTTCCTTGACCTAGAAAGAGGTCACCACTTTTTCACACTGAAAAGAACTGCTGAGGTGATGAAATGCATCCCCTGTTTTGTGGATTAGTAAGTGGGGGCTCCTGGGGTTTAATGTATGTTCAGGGTCACCTAAGGCTTTTGACCCAGCAAGACGTTACCTTTCAGCAGGAGGGCCTTCCCAGGCAAATTCTGTGCTTTTCTAGCAGGGTGGCTACTACGTGTCTCTTTCTTTAACCTTGTTTTGTGTTTCTTAAAATAATGCATGCACATGCACAGAGTTTAGAAAGTCAAATAGTGCTAAAAGGCAGTAAAGAGGCTGCCATCCTCTCCTGCTTTTCAAGAGAGGGAGCATCCACTCTTAGCCTTTGCCTCACGTTTTAAATAACACGCTTGTGTTGTCATGCCTTCATTCACCAATTTGAGGCATTATCTGTTGGCTTCCACTAATGGTAGATGACGATTTCAGTTCTCTCATACTCTGTCTCTCATTTAGGTAACTCACAGTTGTGGTTAAATCTGTATCAGAATCTTTGTCAGTCTGTTCAGGTCATTTTTGTGCCGTGCTGAGCTGGATGGTAAACCACAATTGGATTTCTTTTCTTGGGCAGACTTTTTTACTTCCCTTGAGTTAGTAATTGCTTTATTTTTCATTGGCCTGATTCCCCTTGAACCTCGGAATAATGTTCCCGCACCTTTCATTCTGTAAAATGTTTCTCAATTTAAGTTTTTACCATTCAGCCCTGTCAGCTCACCAGCCGGTTCCACAGTGCTCCTCAGGCACCCCAGCCCAGGCGGGATGCTTGTTTTCTGGGCCTGTGCACGTCCCCATCCTGGAGATTCTGGCCCCTTCTCTGCCTCTAACGCTCCCCTCTGTGTGTTCATTCACTCATGGTGGTGGAACTCCGTCTCCAGTAGCTTCCCAGTAGTTTGTTGGGAGGCAGACTTCTAGAACTTGCATGTCTGAAAATGTTTTTATTTTGCCACCGCACTTAAAGCATAAGTTTGGCTGGGCTTGGCATTCCAGGTTGCAAGTAATTTGGAAGTTATTGATCCAGTATCTTCTAGTATTTGTTGTTGCTGTTGAAGTCCAGTTTGATTTTTTTTTTTTTTTTTTTTTGGGCTACACCGCGTGGCTTGTGGGATTTTAGTTCCCCAATCAGGAATTGAACCCGGGCCCTCGGCAGTGAGAGTGCGGAGTCCTAACCACTGGACCGCCAGGGAATTCCCCAGTTGGATTCTTAATCCTTCGTAAGCATTATTCCCACATCAAACTTTTAGGATCTTTGCATCCTTGATTTTCCTAATTTTCATGATAGGCCTTAGCTGTAGCCTTTTTTCATTTATCATACAGGGTACTAAGTAGCCCTGAAATCTGGGGATTGATGTCATTTTATTTATAGGGAGGTTTTGTATTATGTATTTGAGATAGTTTGTTCTTTTCTCTGTGTTCTCTTTTTCCAATTCCTTCATTTGTTTTTTGTTTTGAATAAACTTATTTTATTTATTTTTTGGCTGTGTTGGGTCTTCATTGGCTGTGCGCGGGCTTTCTCTAATTGAGGTGAGCGGGGGCTACTCTTCATTGCGGTGCGTGGGCTTCTCATTGGGGTGGCTTCTCTTGTTGCAGAGCACAGGCTCTAGGCGCACGGGCTTCAGTAGTTGTGGCTTGCGGGCTGTAGAGTGCAGGCTCAGTAGTTGTGGTGCACGGACTTAGTTGCTCTGTGGCATGTGGGATCTTCCTGGACCAGGACTTGAACCCGTGTCCCCTGCATTGGCAGGCGGATTCTTAACCACTGAGCCACCAGGGAAGCCCCCCAATTCCTTTATTTGAATGTTGGACTTCCTGTACTGAATATTCTAATTTTTAAAAATCTTTCCTCCTCGTCATGGCTTGATCTTTTTGTTCTACTTTTTGGGAGTGTGTTTGACAATTTTCCAATTTGTTACTGAATTTTTAACTTCTTTCATATTTTCATGTTCTTTACTGTTCTTTGTTCCTTTTATTTTATTTTTTTTTCCTGCGGTACGCGGGCCTCTCACTGTTGTGGCCTCTCCTCTCACGGAGCACAGGCTCCGGACGCGCAGGCTCAGCGGCCATGTCTCACGGGCCCAGCCGCTCCGCGGCATGGGGGATCTTCCCGGACCGGGGCACGAACCCGCGTCTCCTGCAACGGCAGGCGGACTCTCAACCACTGCGCCACCAGGGAAGCCCTCTTTGTTCCTTTTTTTTTGTTGTTGTTCCTTTTTTAATGCCTCCTTTTCTTGTTTTATGTATACAGTATCTTTGCTTATCTCTTAATTTCAGTTAAAATTTTAAAATTACAGTTAAATTTTTAAAAAATTAAAAAAATAAAATTAAATTTTGTTTCCCTCACTTTTTCTGTTCCCTATGCATTCCTCTTTGCTGTTGTATCTTTTGGTCTCTTTCATTCGTGCTGGAAACCCTTCTTCCAATGTCTGGTGATCCTTGGCTGTTTATTCATCTTTATGAATAAAGTACTAAAAATGGGAAGCTGAGTGTATTGGGGGACTTGTCGTTGCTTTCACTGGAGGGTCATGACTAATGTTTTTTTTTTTTTTTTAGTGGCTCCCCTCCAAATGTTACTGTCCTCTGGTTCGGTTTCCTTGGAAAGGGAGCCTTCAGTCTCTGCCTTGTGGGATGGATGTTGGAGCTAGGTTAAAGGGCAGGGGGAAGGAGAGGGTCTTCCCAGGGTTCACTGGGTAGCCTTTGCCTAATTCCCTTGCTTTCAGTGAGGTGCCTACTCCCGTCTTTCTTTGTGCTGCTCTCCCCAGGTGTGGTATATTCTGGTGGCTTGTGGCTATAGAATAGTGCTTGTCTGAGTGTGCAGGAGGGGCCCGGGGACCTGAGGGTCCAACATTCCTTACTTGGAGTTTTACACCACATCCCTTTTCAGCTTCAGGCATCACCTCTGGCTTTAGAGACTTTCCATGGTTCTGTGGGGCCAGTCAGCCTGGTCCTCAGCAGTGACTACCTTGTTAGGTTTCCCCTTCCTCTGCTCTGTGGAGTGATCGAGGTTTCCTCCAGCCTCCGTCTTCCTATTCATGTTTTGTGTAGGGGTTTGAAATGTTTCCTAGGTGGAGTGCCTGTTTCTCTTTCCTGTTCTTGTCTTTTGTTGATCTTTTGATAAGAGAGGGGAGTGGAAAGTCTTTTCTGCATCCAGAAATCAGAAGCATTTGCTATAAATCTTGAGAAGCAGATTTTCACCCACACTAAAAGCACAGCTATCCTGTGGAAAGGGCTGCCCATCTCAGATCTTACTATGTAGTATGTGGTTCTGGATCATAACCAGGGAAGGTTCTGGAGTCATAACAGAGGTTAGCAAGGGCAGTAAACGTACCTCAGCCCTGATGCCCAAAAGGACATCTGTGGGTAGCTTAGTTGTTGGAGATCCCACACGTGGTCCGTGCCGCAATGGGGACTAGAGCCCCGCGTACTGCCATAGCACAAAACGGTTTTGTACGTTTGACCACATTTTACTGAGTTGGTCTTTGAAGATAATTTAGCTTATGGGAACCATATTTTGGGCTCTTCCCTTTAGGAACTTTATGTTATTTGCTATTTCATGGGACTTAGCATGTTTGACGGATGCCGTTATCTTACGGTAGGTGGGCAATTTGGTTTCAGTTTACATTGCTTGCTCAGCAAATCACACAGGGAATGGTGATTGGGGACCAGTTATTTTGGCCTACCGCAGGGTGGTACAAAGGGCGTGAGTTCCAGAGTTGAGAAGTTCTCCCACTTACTGTCCCACTTTTATTTAACTTCTAGTATTTTCATTTATTAAAACAAAACAAAAACGTCTTCAGTGGTTTTGGATTTTAAAACACAAAAGATGAAGTGGTTCTTTTTTTTAAAAAAAGTATTTATTTATTTATTTGGCCGCGCCGGGTCTCAGTTGTAGCACGTGGGATCTTCGTTGCAGCATGTGGGCTCTTTTAGTTGCGGCATACGGGATCTAGTTCCCCGACTAGGGATTGAACCCGGGCCCCCTGCATCAGGAGCGTGGAGTCTTAACCAGTGGACCACCAGGGAAGTCCCTGAAGTGGTTCCTTTAACTCTTCATAGGTGGCATTTCCTTTGAAGTGGTGTCTTCCCAGATAAGAAGTCAGAAGTCACTTTCCCCGTAACGTCACTGTCAGTTGATATTTTACTTTGGAAAAGTTTTTGGACTGCTTTCTGCATCCCACTTTTAATAGGTTTGTAAGTTCTGATCAGAGTATATTTAAAATGCTCTTTCCAAGCGGTCTATAAGCGCTGTTGAGCCCCTTCTCTTTATGAGGTGCTATTCTAGATACTGTGTAAGAGGATATGCAAGTTTATGAGATTGGTCTCTGATTTCACAAAATTTAAAGAGTGTGATAGAGCAAATATTACCAAGCGGGAACTGAGATGGAATCAGTTCAAAGTAAACAAGAAAAGGCCCGTGCTGTTGCGCTAATTGCTGAAGGCAGACTTGTGTTGGGAAAGGCCGCTTGAGGAAAATAAGTTAGTCCAGGTCCTAAAGGAGATAAGACGTGAAATGGAAGTGCAGGGTACAGTTGTACCTTTCAAAAAGAAATCAGGCATTTTAGAAAATTTAGAAAATTGAAACCTAGAAAGCTAAGAATGCCAAATATTTGTCATCTGTTTGTGTCTGATCTGAGTGTGCACGTTCGTACTTAAAATCGGCTGTAATCAGTGAGTGCGTGCTGTCTGCACTCTTCTTTCATGGATCATCTCACGTGCTTCTGTGTCCTTTAACATTTTCGGTAGCCACGTGGTGTTTGTTTTATAGATGCCCCAGCTTCCTCGGTTATGGGTTGTGACACTGAAGCCTTTGGTACACGGTGGAATTATGGGTCAGAAGGGACACGAGCTGAAGCTGGACAGGTGGGGTTGGGTCACTGAGGGCCTTGTCGCTGTGGTAACAAGTTGATGGTCTCCCGAGCAGTATAGACAGTCAGCAAGGGATTATTTTAGGGATTCACATTTTAAAAAGATGATGGAAGCAGGGAGACCACTGAGTAGGCTTGGGCCCTGTGGTGGATTGAGTCAAGGCATATGTGTTTAAATTTATCTTGAGTAGATGAGTTAGTTACATGGTTCAGAATTCAAAAAGTATAAAATTATAAAGGGAAACATCTGCCTCTTTGTCCTCTAACCACTCAATTCTTCTTTTGGCAGGCTACCGGTATTATAATTATTGAGCGTATACAGACAAATGCATATGTAGATATTTCAGAATTTTTACTGCGGAACTTTTTCATAACTACTCAGAAGTACATGTGGTGGTAGAATGAGCCCCATGTTCCTGTCCCCCGATGTCAGCAGTTTGTCTCCTCATGGCCACTCCCCAGTCCATCCTCAAATATTTTGAAGCAGTTCTTAGATATATTTCATCTGTATTTCAGTTAATATGGATATTTCAGTCAATAAATATTCAGTCACTGTTCAGATTTTTCATTTCATTTCAAAATATGGTCTATTCATTGCCCTTCATAGGTATCTCTTAATTCTCAGTATATTGATTTCCACGTCTTTATTTTTCTCTTGCAATTAAGTTTTTTTAAAAAAAATATTTATTTATTCGGCTGCACCAGGTCTTAATTGTGGCATGAGGGATCTTCGTTGTGGCATGTGGACTTTTTAGTTGAGGCATGCAGGATCTAGTTCCCTGACCAGGGATCGAACCTGGGCCCCCTGCATTGGGAGTGGTGAGTCTTATGCACTGGACCACCAGGGAAGTCCTGCAATTAAGTTTTTAAAATTAATTAATTAATTTTTTTGGCTGTGTTTGATCTTCGTTGCTGCCCGCAGGCTTTCTGTAGTTGCGGCGAGCAGGCGCTACTCTTCGTTGCAGTGCACGGGCTTCTCATTGCTGTGGCTTCTCTTGTTGCAGAGCACGGGCTCTAGGTGCGCCGACTTCAGTAGTTGTGGCTCGCAGGCTCTAGAGCGCAGGCTCAGTAGTTGTGCGAGGGCTTGGTTGCTCCGCGGCATGTGGGATTTTCTCGGGCCAGGGCTCGAACCTGTGTCCCCTGCATTGGCAGGTGGATTTTTAACCACTGTGCCACTAGGGAAGTCCCCGTAATTAAGGTTTTTTTTTTGCGGTACGCGGGTCTCTCACTGTTGTGGCCTCTCCCGTTGCGGAGCACAGGCTCCGGACAAGCAGGCTCAGCGGCCATGGCTCACGGGCCCAGCCGCTCCGCGGCATGTGGGATCTTCCCGGACCGGGGCATAAACCCGTGTCCCCTGCATCGGCAGGCGGACTCTCAACCACTGCGCCACCAGGGAAGCCCAGCCCGTAATTAAGTTTTGAAGATAATGGTTTATGTGTCCCAAAGTTTCCCATAACCTTCATTTCGCTGATGACATTCTTACCATGTTGTTTAACATGTTCCTTTGTCCTCTACTTCCTGCCATTGATATTTAAGATCTAGAGCTGCTGCTTTCCAGTGTGATGTCCACTCGCTACATGTGGCTCTTCAGCAGTCCAGATGTGGTTAGTGTGAATTGAGATGTGCTGTAAGTGCAGAATACATGCAGAATTTGCAAGACTTAGTGTGAAAGAGAGAATGGAATATCATGTTAATACTTTAAAAAATATTGTTTGCACGTTGAAATATATATTTTGGATGTATTAGGTTAAATAACATTTATTAAAAGTAATTTGTGTTTCTAATTTTTCTTTTTTTTTGGCAACACGGCATGGCATGTGGGATCATAATTTCCCAAGTAGGGATCACACGTGTGCCCCCTGCATTAGAAGGTGGAGTCTTAACCACTGGACCACCAGGAAAGTCTGTCTAATTCCTGTTTTAAATGTGGTTACTAGAAAATTAAAAATTACATACGTGGCTCACATTATCTTTCCGTTAGACAGCTCTGGGCTGGGGGCTCCATCAGATGTATAATAGATTTGTCTTTTAAAACATTTTAGCAAGAATATGTCGTAACTGGTATTAAGTTTTTTATCAGGCACAGTAAATCTTGCTTTGTGATATTAACAGTCATCGATATTCATTGCTCAGAATCGTTAACTCATTAGGGGTTGCAAAATGGAAGTCTTTATTCGTTAGCTGGAATACTTATACAAAGAAAAACTGTTTAGTGACATGAAGTACAACTCATATGGGCAGGAGGTATAGATTCTTGATACTATTGATAGAGGGACTGACACCCAGTAGCCTCCTAATAAATGCTAGCCTAAGAAGGGCCAGAGAGCTCTCTGTCCTGTGTAGTTTGAAAATTGTTTGCTAAGCTGGTTGTTAAGATGATTTCTCTCCTTGGAGTCTAGGTCCTTTCCTCTCCATCAGATTCCAAGGCTGGCATTTAGGCTTAGAGAGTCTTGGTTACTTCCTCGTCCTTGCTGTTTGCCTGTGTTCTGTGAACTCCTTGAACACTAGGGTGAAACAAAATGCCAGTTGTCATATGGGCCAGTGAATGGTCAGGAGTTCCCCCACCTCTGGCTCAGTCTGCCCTTCTGTTTCCTTCTCTTGTAGAAATGGTCTGCTCGAATCTGTCATTATGGTTCTGTAGTATCTGTCACCATATCTTTACCAGATTCAATAGCAATAAGACATGTAACCAAAGCATGAAGACTTTTTTTGGAAATTGTATTAATATATGACATACATACAGAAACATGCACACATTATGTGTCTAGTTTCATATATGTCTCTAGACCCTAGATCAAACAGGGAACATTACCAGAGCCACAGAAGCCCCCCCTGGGCCCCTTGCAGTCTGCCGTGTACTTGCCCAAAGGTCACTGCTATCCTGACTTCTGTTACCTTGATTCATTTTGCCTGATTCTGAACTTTGTATAAAGGACATCATGCAGTGTGTACTACGTTTGCCTTCTTTTGATCAACATTTTGTCTCTAGGATTCATCTGCGTTGCTGTGTGCCGTGGTAGTTCGTTCATTCTCATTACTGTATAATGTTCCATTGTCTGGGTATAGCACAGTTTCATTATTCATTGTACTATGCATGGACGTTTGAGTTGTTTCAAGTTTTGGGGTATTCAGATAAGGTGATGTGAACATTCTTATATGTGTCTTTTGGTGAACATAGGTGCATGTTTCTGTGGGTATGTGCCTAGGAGTGGGGGTGTTGAGTCATGGAATGTGCATACGTATCCAAGGTGGTTGTACTAAAGTACAAGTGTAAGGAAGCGCCAGTTGCTCTAAATCCTTGCTAACACTTGATATTGTTTGTCTTTTTCTTTTTAGCCATTCTGGTAGGTGTGTCTTATTGTGGTTTAATTTGCATTTTCCTGATGACTGTTGATGTTAAGCACCAGTATGCTTTTTTTTTTTTTTTTTTTTTTGCGGTACGCAGGCTTCTCACTGTTGTGGCCTCTCCCGTTGCGGAGCACAGGCTCCGGACGCGCAGGCTCAGCGGTCATGGCTCACGGGCCCAGCCGCTCCGCGGCACGTGGGATCCTCCCGGACCAGGGCACAAACCCGTGTCCCCTGCATCGGCAGGCGGACTCTCAACCACCGCGCCACCAGGGAAGCCCACCAGTATGCTTTTTGATTATTTTGTTTAGACACTTTTGGGGTGTGCCTACGTAAACTTGTTTTTTTTCTTTCCCTGCTGGTGGGGGTATTTTATTCCTTTATGTGGGTGAATGATATTCCCTTGTATGAATGTACTGTGTTTTATTTATACATTTATCAGTTGCTTCCTTTTTTTGGCTATGATGACTAATACTGCTATGAACATTCATGAACAGTGTTTGTATAGACATACGTTTTCATTTCTCTTGGGTGTGTACCTAGGAGTGGCTTTGCTGGGCATGTGTTAACTCTGTGGTAAAGAACTGCCAAGCTGTTTTCCTTAGCAGCTTTAGCATTTTACATTCCTGTCAGCAGTGTATGAGGATTCCAGTTTCTCCACATTCTTGCCAACACTTGTTATTAACTGTCTTTTAGATTATAGCCATTCTGTTGGATGTGGTGTGATATCTCATTGTGCTTTTGATATGGATTTCCCCTAATGACTAATGATGTTGAGCATTTTTTATGTGCTTATTGGCCATTTGTGTATCTTCTTTACAGAAATGTCTATAGAAATCCTTTGCCCATTTCAGTTGGATTGTTTCCGTGGTAAGTTGTAAACATTTTTTGTATATTGAAGATTGTAGATACAAATCCTTTATCGATATATGATTAGGAAATATTTTTTCCCATTCTGTAGGTTGTCCTTTCACTTTCTTGATATTGTTCTTTGAAGCGCCAAATGTTTTTAATTTTGATGAAGTACAGTTTATCTGTTTTCTTCTTTGTGTTTTTGGTGTCATATCTAACACTCCCTTGCCAAATCCATTGTTATGAAGTTACCGCTGTGTTTTCCTCTGAGTTTTATAGTTTTTTTTTTTTTTTTTTTTTTTGCGGTACGCGGACCTCTCACTGTTGTGGCCTCTCCCATTGCGGAGCACAGGCTCTGGACGCGCAGGCTCAGCGGCCATGGCTCACGGGCCCAGCCGCTCCGCGGCATGTGGGATCTTCCCGGACTGGGGCACAGAACCCGCGTCCCCTGCATCGGCAGGTGGACTTTCAACCACTGCACCACCAGGGAAGCCCTGAGTTTTATAGTTTTAACTCTTATATTTTGGACTGTGATCCATTTTGACTTAAATTTGTGTATGGTCTGAGGTAGGGGGTCCAACTTTATTCTTTGCAAGTGGAGATCTAGTTGTCCTAGAACCACTGGTTGAAAGGCTGTTCTTTCCCCCCACTGGCTTGTCTGGACACCTGTGTTGTAAATCAATTGACCATAAATGTCAGGACTCGTTTCTGGACTCTCAGTTCTAGTACATTGGTTTATATGTCTGTCCTTGTGTCCGTCGCATGCGATCTTGAATACTGTAGCTTGGGAAGTGGGTTTACCAGCTTTGTTCTTGCTCTTCTGGGTCCCTTGCAGTTCCATGTGAATTTTAGGATTAGCTTGTCCATAGCTGCAGAAAGCCTTTGAGGGTTTTGATAGGGATTGCCTTGATTTTGTGATTCGCTTTGGGGAGCAATATCCTCATAATTATACTTAGTCCAACAGTCCTTGAACAGAGGGTGTGTTTTCATCTGTTTAGGTCTGCTTTACCTTCTTTCAATGTCTTTTTTTTTTTTTTTGGTAGTCAGTTTAGCTAGAGTTTTGTCAATTTTGTTATCTCTTCAAAGAATCAACTTTTGGTTTTGTTGACAGTTTCTGTTTGTCTTTATTCTTTCTTTTTTTAGGTTGTGGTGGGGAGCTGCCGTGCTGCACAGCATACGGGATCTTAGTTCCCCGACCAGGGACTGAACCTGTGCCCCATGTAGTGGAAGCGCAGAGTCCTAACCACTGGACCGCCAGGGAATTCCCAGTCTCTGTTTTTCTATTCTCTAGTTTTAAATTTCCACTCTAATCTTTATTATTTCTTCTGTTTCCTTTGGGTATAGTTTGCCATTTCTGGGATCGGTTTTTGTGTGTAAAACATGAGGTGTAGGGGTCAGGATTCATCTTCTTTCATATGGATGTGCGCTTGAACCAGCATCATCTACTAAAAAGACCATCCTTTATCCACTGTACTTCAGTGTTGCTTTTGCCATAAATGAGAAAAAGCCACAGATGTGAGGCTCTAGAATAGACTTTTTCTGTAGTAAATCCTTACTATCTTCTGTTGTCAGCATTTTTCTTTAAACAAGGAATGTTCTTATTTATCTATTTAGGCTGCGTTGCACCTTAGTTGCAGCATATGGACTCCCTAGTTGTGGCATGCGGACTCATAGTTGTGGCATGCAGGATCTAGTTCCCGAAGCAGGGATCGAACCTGTGCTCCCTGCATTAGTAGGCGGAGTCTTACCCACTGGACCACCAGGGAAGTCCCTGCTGTCAGCCTTGATAACAGGTAGAAGGTCACTAAATAGTTGAAGTCAGGTGGCGTTTTCTTTAGGGTTGAAGCTGTGTGTTCAGTCCCCCTGTGCAGGCTGTTTTCCCTGCACATGTAATGGGATACAGTGGGGAAGGGGAAGGTGGATGGTGTGTCTCACAGCCCACACCTGGACGTCGTCATGGTTGTTTGCTGTAGACGTGAGACCAGGTGTCGTGTTGAGACTGTGGACTGTTTGCCAGACAGTCAGCATTCACCTGCCAGCCTCACCTTGACCTTTGGCACATCTTGCAGCTCCCTGTAGTCCTCTCGCTGTCGCGTGGGCTTGTGGTGACAACACACGCCAGGTGCCTGGCTCAGAGCAGGTATTTAGATGATCGTGCCCTCCTCCTCCTCCTCCAGTCTTTTCTTTCACACACGTTGTTTGGTATCCTGCGATGTGCATGGCACAGTGTTCGGGTTGAAGGATGCACTGGCAGAGAGAGAGCCATGGGAGAAGCACACCAGGCATTGGGGTGCCTCCAGGAGGGGGGCTGGCGGGGCAGGTAGGGCTGGGGTGAGGAGGCCGAGTGCGCAGCACTGGCGGAACCCCTGCTCTTGCAGCCGGGGTGCTTTGTTGTGAGACAGTTTAAAGTGTGGGGCTGGGGTGTGGGAATTTTCAGTAGTGGACTTTTGCTTGGGGGACACACTGAACGGGGGGCAGCTTGGGAGCCCGTCTCAAGTGCCGTCAGTGAATGGAGTTGCTGTTTTCTGGAAATGAGTCCTGTCTGGTCGGGTGGACCCTGCCATTGGCCCCTGCAAGGGTCCATTTATTCACGTGGATGCACTTTTACCTTTTTAAAAAGGCTCTTGCTGGGACCCAGCAGGTCAATAATCATGATAATGTCTAGTGATTTTTTTCTAGTGTGTATTACGAGGTAAGTACTAAGTGACTTATGTGGGGTTTTTCACTTAATCCCAACAACCACCCTATCAGATAGGGTTACCGTCCCACTTTCTCCATTTCACAGAGGAGGAAAAGGAGGCGATGTGGTGTTCTGCCTGTGCTTTTAGCCAGGCAGTGTGAAGTTCAGACCAAAGGATAGCAAAACAGTAAAACCTCTGAAGGTCAGAGAAGCATGTAAATTCAGGTTTCCTACCCATAAACTGTCTTAGCTGCAAACCGGGACGAAACGGGGAGGCACAGTCCATCCTGTGTGTGCATGCGTGCCACCCAGCGTGTGGGACAGGCAGGTCGCCCGCAGGTGCTGGGCTTCGCTGGGTTTCCCTTGCATAGCGTGGTCCTGGGACATTTGAGGCAGCTCTGCGGGAAGCGTGTAACCCCTACTCCTTCTTTGTCTTTTCTCTTGTCGAGTTTCTGTCTCCGTGTTTTGGCCTGTCTGCTGTGAACTATTTGATCATTGTGCAAAGCAGTGCCTGGTACTTCTTGTGTTCAAGATACAGGTTTATCCTTCATCCTTACCCTTTATGTTTCTAGTTTCTGTTGTTTCAGGTCATATAATTTTGCTCTATAAAATTTGTATGTGTGAAGGAAATGGGTGGGCTCCAGGCTCCTTCCTGCCTCTGTCCCCTCTCCCTCCTCCCTTCTGGAACAGAGAAGCTTCTGCTGAGCGCCTGCTGTAGGAAGATGGCCTGGGTCTCGCTCTCAAGGACCCCAGCCTGGCGATGGACACCGCTGTGACTGTAGAGACACCGTCGCACTGCCTCGGTTGCTCGGCCTTCACTCTCCGTGTGTGGGGACCTAGGACGGCAGTGCCCCCGGGGTGTGTGCAGAGACCTGGTCGGAAAGTCCTTTGTGAGGATGATGCCACCCTCGTGGCCACTCTGCCCTCCTGTTCTGTTTGTGCCGCCGTATAGACTGACTCCTCCCTGGTCTCAGGTTCAGACTTCTCTCCTGCAGGTGTGCAGTCCTTGCTTTGGGTTTTGTCAGTCAACACTCAGCATGTTGAACTGAGATTTGGGGCGGCCTCCCCTTCCTGGTTCAGATCTCTGGGGCACTACCTGTGCGCACCAGCACCCCAGGGTGGAGCAGCCCGGCGGGTGTTCCAGAAGGGTCAGCAGCAGGGATCCTGTGCATCATCCTGCTGTCCAGAGGGGCTGGATGCTGGGGTGAACGAGGACTTTGCTGGGAGGTCCCGTTTGGGCAGGACCTGAAAGAATTCATACGTTTGCTGGGCAGAGAACCAGGGTCTCTGAGGTCCTTGAGGGCCAGGACTGAGGCTGCCTCCAGTCAGTGGTGCGAGGGGCTCCCCTTCCCTGGGAGTGTGGTGGATGCTGGTGGGCCCACCCAGGCAGTCCCTGTGCTCTGGTGCTGGGGACCTAGCGGGACACGGGAGTGAGGGAAGAGCTTACCTGCTCTCTCCCACTGCCCAGAGGAAGGCAGGGCCTACTCTGTTCACCACCAACGCTTCAAGGGCTGGTCAGCTGAAGTGAGGATGGATGTAGGCTGACTGGGCATTGGGACCCAGTCCATCTACCTGGCCTTGTGTCTTAGGATGGAATTGATAGCCATGGACTATTACCTGTCTGGTGTGTGAAAATAAAATGCTCTGTGGCAGTATTGTGATAAGACTGTTCAAAAGGGACAGAAACTTCACTGGGTGGGCCTTGACTGCTTCAGTTGATTTTAAGGGTTGCCTTGTTTTGATTTGTTTTAATTTACGAGCAATTAGTCAATGAGTGCAAACTCTTTTGGGTGCTATAATGGAAGTATAACTTTTTTTTTTAATATTTATGTATTTATTTGGCTGTGTTGGGTCTTAGTTGCGGCATGCATGCATGCGGGATCTAGTTCCTTGGGATCGAACCCGGGCCCCCTGCATTGGGAGCACGGAGTCTTAACCACTGGACCACCAGGGAAGACCCAGAACTTTTAGGCATTTTTTTTTTTTTTTTTGCGGTACGCGGGCCTCTCACTGTTGTGGCCTCTCCCGTTGCGGAGCACAGGCTTCGGACGCGCGGGCTCAGCGGCCACGGCTCACGGGCCCAGCCGCTCTGCGGCATGTGGGATCTTCCCGGACCGGGGCACGAACCTGCATCCCCTGCATCAGCAGGCGGACTCTCAACCATGGTGCCACCAGGGAAGCCCTTAGGCATGGTTTTAAGATGGGGATCAGAACTTTTAGATCCTGATATTCTGGAACATGTGTGAACTGTTTCAGAACGTGTTGAGGGAATCAACAAATTGCCCTTGTGGGTTGTCACATGTATTCTTTCCTGGAATATTGCTTTTGTGTTTGCTCTTTCTTCTATGCTCTTGTACCATATCCAGGATTATTACCACTTTGCAAGAACACTGCCGTCTGTTAGTTCCAACGGAGACGATGAATGGGTAGCTTGGCACTCTCAGGGCAGCAGGGCCCTTCCACTTGCAGAGCGCTCCCCTTGCCTGTGGCGGGTAGACTGTGAGCACTGTGCCTGGTTCATTTGTTTACCATCACGCAGGCCTTCAGTCAGCCTTACAGGTGAGGCTCAGGCTGGAGACGAGTCACCTGTTCTTTGGAGGAGGCTGGGGCACTGTGGCCGAGGGGAGACATGGAGGACAGAGAGACGGAGCGAGGAGGGCGGGCCCAGTGAGGCCTTGTACTTCAGGTGGGTGGGCAGTCTCTGGAGGGACTCGGGTGGAGGGGCGGAGGGGCACGGCCAGAAGGCATTGAAGTATGCTGGTGAGCGGTGGAGCTTGGACGAGGGTGGGAACAGCTGAGGTGCTAAGAATAGGTCAGACTGTCAGTGTGTGTTTGAAGGAAGAGCAAAAGGGGAGGGGTGTGAAAGAAGTGAGCACCCTCGAGAATGCAGTTGTCATTTCTTGAGATGGTAGACTTTCAGAGGTGATCGTCGAACAGGGAGAAGGTGGGTCCACAAAATCCAGAAGAGAGGCCGGGCCTGCACCTGGTGCTGAAGAGGGCTGTGGAGCCCAGGCCCCCAAGATCACGCTACGGGGCCCCAGGGGAAGCCAGCGAAGGAGACCGAAACAGCGGAGAACGTGGAGGAAGTGGTGCGAGAACACAGGTGGCCAGTCTGTCTGCCATTGCTGAGAGCAGGTGTATGGACACTCACAGCTGATTCTTGCGTGTGACGGTGTGTGGCTTACTGGGGGCCTTAGGAAACCGCTGTCTTCCGTATGTGACATAACTTCAGCATCGCCTGTATGTGGCAGGCATTGTCATGCTCTCTAGATGTTCGGTGACTTTACCTCATGGCTGACGAGTGTTAGAGCCACTTCTGCCCGGGCACACATGGGAAAGTGCTGTGGAGGGGCGTTCTAAGGTCACGAAGAAATCACAGAGGGTACATCATAGATGTCAGTGCGAAGAATCAACCCTCCACCCTAATTCTGGAAAATGCAGAGAAGTTGAGTCACCAGGACGAAGCCTGAGTTTCTGTGATGGGGTGCAGAGCATAGAGCCACTGCTGGTGGGGAGGAGAGTCCTGCTGACCGCAACCCCAGCCCCGACAGGGAAGGTTAACCTGCCCTGCTTGGTGATTTTGAGAGTCAGACGAGATGGTGTGTGTGAATAAGCCTTATGAAGTGTGAACAGTTATGAGTATTAATGTTTTGAGACCACTTGTTTAAGTGCTTTGTGGATGTTTCTTTTATCATCCTCCTAGGGTGTAGTGCAACGTGGGGCAAGGAGCCAGCTGAGGTAGCTGGTCCAGCGGTTAGAAGCCAAGCTTGGGATTCTTGTCCTTATCCTAAGGGCAGTGGGAGAGCATTAGGGATGGGAGTGGCGTGGTCAGGTGTGCATGTTAGGAAGGTCTTTCTGGCTGCTGTGTAAGGAATGGATTGTAGAGCAACAGCAGTGGAGGAAGCAGTCCTCGAGGAGATGGGTGATGCTCCTTCCCTGTGGTGGCCAGTTTGATGTGGCAGATGAGGCACGAGGGGTGAGGGTGGTTCCTGGCGACCAGGCCTGGGCCAGATGCTGGGTTCCACTTGAACAACAGAGTGGATGGTGGTTCCATTCGTTGAAACAGGCACAGACGTGCTCAGGTCAGCTCCAGGTGTCGTTTGTTCCAGAGGTGGCAAAGGTCAGATAGTAAATATTTTAGGCTTTGTGCACCAAGAAGCAAAATTAAGGATAATTTCATAATTTTTTATTGACAAAAGTAAAAATGTAATAATAATTGACTGCTTTTCTCCCCCTTCTTGGTAATACAGATCTACTAATCAGAAGAATGGAAGTTTTGGAAGGATATTTTACTTAAATTTGGGTTTAGAGTTGGTTCCCTGTCATCAAAATCTATTGGAAATGTTCATCTGTTGATGCTGATCTTTTTTTTTTTTTTTTTTTTTTTTGGCGGTACGCGGGCCTCTCACTGTTGTGGCCTCTCCCGTTGCGGAGCACAGGCTCCAGACATGCAGGCCCAGCGGCCATGGCTCACGGGCCCAGCCGCTCCGCGGCATGTGGGATCCTCCCGGACCGGGGCACGAGCACGTGTCCCCTGCATCGGCAGGCGGACTCTCAACCACTGCGCCACCAGGGAAGCCCCGATGCTGATCTTTGACACAGTTTTCTGTATCTCTGAAAATGTCTTCACACTGACAAGTATTGCCAAATGCCAGTATCAGTCTAGGAGTATATGATTTTTTTTAAACTTCAAATGTAATTCATATATCGTAAACTTCACATTTTTAAAGTGTACTATTTAGTATTTTTTCCTGAGTTTTGCAGCCATCACCACTGTCTAATTCCAGAACGTCTCTATCAGCCTGAAAAGAAACGCCGTACCTGTAAGCAGTCATTCCCTATTCTTCCCTCTCCCAGCCCTTGGCAATCACTGATCTACTTTCTGTCTTTATGGATCTGCCTATTTTGGATGTTTCATATAAATGGAGTCCTACAGTACATGCCTTTTGCGATCATCTTCCTTCATGTAACATCCTGTTCTCACGGGGCATCCATGTTGCAGGATGTGTCAGCATATCCCTTTTTATGGCCAAGTAACATTCCGTGTGTGGATATAGCACACTTTGTTTCTCTGTTTCGGTAGATGGACTTCTGGGTTGATTCTGCTTTTTGGGTTTTATGAATAATGCTGCTGTGAATATTTGAGTGCAGGTTTTTGTCTGGTGGACCTCTGCTCACTTCTCTTGGCTGTATACCTAGGGTTGGGATTGCTGGGTCATATGGTAACTACTGATTGAGTAATTGTCAGACTGTTCTGCAGGTGGCTATTATACACCCACCAGCAGTGTGTGAGAGTTCCAGCTTTTCCTCATCCTTGCCCACACTTTTTACTGTCTGTCTTTTTGGTAGTAGCCATCCTAGTGAGTGTGATGTGGTATCTCATTGTGGTTTTATTTTGCATTGATGATGATTAGTGATGTTGAGTATCTTCTTATGAGCTTATTAGTCATTCATGTATCTTCTTTGGAGGAATGTCTATTCAGATCCTTTGTCCACTTTTAATTTGGTTGTCTTTTTATTATTGAGTTGTAAGAGATTTTATGTATTCTGGACACAAGTCTCTTATTAGGTATATGATTTGCAAAAAATTTTTTTTTCCATTCTGTGGTTGTCTTTCACTTTCTAATTTTTCTTTGATGGTGTCCTTGGAAGTACAAGGTTTTTTGTTTTTTGGGGTTTTTTTACATCTTTATTGGAGTGTAAGCACAAGTTTTTAATTTTGATAAGTCCAATTTAAAAAAATTTTTCCTTTGGTTGCTCATACTTTTGGTGCCATATAATTGCCTAACGTATGTCATGAAATTGGTTTTCTTGTAAGGGTTTTATAGTATTTAGGTCTTTACTCTGTTTTGAGTTGCTTTTTGTGTATGATATGAGGTAAGAGCACAACTTCATTCTTTTGTGTGTGGCTCTCCAGTTGGTCCACCGCCATTTGTTGAAGACTGTTCTTTCCCCATTGAATTGTTTTGGCATCCTTGTTGAAAATCAGTTGACCATAAATGTGAGAGTTTATTTCTTGATTCTCAGATCTATTCCATTGAGCTATATGTCTGTCCTTCTGCCGGTACCACCTTGTCTTGATTTTTGTAGTTATGTAATAAGTAAAATAAATGGGCAAGTGTGAGTCCTCCAGCTTAGTTCTTCTTTTTCAAGATCTCTTTAGGCTCATCTGGGACTCTCGTACTTCCTTATGAATTTTAGGAACAGGTTGATATCTGCAAAAGAGCCTTCTGGGATTTTGATAGGGATTGTGTTGAATATGTAGATCAGTTTGGGGTATTTCCATCTTAAGTCTTCCAATCCATGAATACAGGATGTGTTTCCATTTGCTTAAGTCTTTAATTTTCTTTTTTTAAAAAAATATTTATTTATTATTTTGGTTGCACCGGGTCTTAGTTGCAGCATGCGAACTCTTAGTTGCAGCACGCCTGATCTAGTTCCCTGACCAGAGATCGAATCCAGGCCCCCCTGCATTGGGAATGCGGAGTCTTACCCAGTGGACCACCAGGGAAGTCCCTTTTTGATGTTTTTGTAACAAAATTGTTTTCTTAATTTCATTTTTAGGTGGTTCATTGCTAGTGTATAGAAATCTGATTGATTTTTATATATCGATCTTGTATCATGCAACCTTGCTGAGGTTGTTCATTAGGTCTAATAGTTTTTTTGTGGGTACTTTTGGATTTTCTGTATACTAGATCATGTTGTCTGGGAATCAAATTAGTTTTACTTCTTCCTTTTAAATCTGGATTCCTGTTATTTCTTTTTCTTGCCTAATTACTGTAACTAGAACCTCTAGTAAAATGTTGAGTAGAAGTGGTGAAAGTAGTCATCCCTGTCTTATTCCTATTTTTAGGGGAAAACATTTAGTCTTTCACTATTAAAGTATGATATTAGCCTTGGGTTTTCATAGATGCCCTTTATCAGTTTGAGGTAGTTCCCTCTATTCCTAAGTTGTTGAGTGTTTTTATCAGAAAGGGGTATTAGATTTTGTTAAATGCTTTTTCTGCATCTTTTGAGGTGATCATACGATTTTTTTCTTTTATTTTCTTAATATGGTATATGGCACATGATTTCATATGTTGCACCAACTCTGTGTTTCTGCAGCAAATTCCCTTTGTCATGGTTGTGAATCCTTTTTACAGCTTGTGGCATTTGGTTTACTAGTATTTTGTTGAGGATTTTTGCATCTGTATTCATAAGGGGTATTATATTGGCCCATAGTTTTCTTTTTTGTGTGATGTCTTCGTGTGTTTGGTGTCAGTAATACTGGCTTCGTAGAATGAGTTGGGAAGCGTATTCTTCTCTTCTGTTTTTTGCATTTGTGAAGGGTTTGTTCTTTAAATAATTGGTATAATTCACCTGTGAAGCCATTTGGTTCCGGGCTTTTCTTTTTTAGACTTTCTTTTTTTTAAAAAAAATTAATTATTTTTGGCTGCGTTGGGTCTTCATTGCTGCGCACAGGTTTCCTCTAGTTGCGGTGAGCAGGAGCTACTCTTTGTTGTGGTGTGTGGGCTCCTCATTACTGTGGCTTCTCGTTGCGGAGCATGGGCTCTAGGCCTGTGGGCTTCAGTAGTTGTGGCACGCGGGCTCAGTAGTTGTGGCTCTCGGGCTTAGTTGCTCCGCAGCATGTGGGATCTTCCCGGCCCAGGGCTTGAACCCATGTCCCCAGTCTTGGCAGATAGATTCTTAACCACTGCTCCACCAGGGAAGTCCTCTGGGCTTTTCTTTGTTGGAAATGTTTTTCTTTTTTGGCTGTGCCTCACGGCTTGTGGGATCTCAGTTCCCTGACCAGGGATTGAACCTGGGCCATGGTAGTGAAAGCCCGAATCCTAACCACTAGGCCACCAGGGAACTCCCTGTTGGAAGTTTTTTGATTATTTAATCTCTTCACTTTTTATAGGTGTTCAGGTTTTCTAATTATTCTTGAGTCATTTTTGGTGTTTTGTATCCTTCTAGGTATTTGTTCATTTCTCCTACGGTATCTATTTTTTTGGCATACAGTTGCTTATAGTAGTTCCTATAGTACTTCCTTTTTATTTTTTAGAGGGTTGGTAGTAACATTCCCTCCTGACTTTAATAATTTGAGTCTTCTCTCTTTCTTGGTCAGTCTAGTCAAAGGTTTGAGTTATGTTGAAGTTGCAAAGAAGTAACTTCTATTTATTTGGCTGCACCAGGTCTTAGTTGTGGCATGTGGGATCTTTGTGGCAGCATGCAGGCTCTTAGTTGTGGCATGTGGGATCTAGTTCCCTGACCAGGGATTGAACCTGGGCCCCCTGCATTGGGAGCGTGGAGTCTTAGCCACTGGACCACCAGGGTATTCCCCGCAAAGAAGCAACTTCTGATTTTGTTGATTCCTCATTGTTTTTCTGTTCTCTATTTTATTTATTTCCACTCTAATCTTTTTTTCCTTCCTTTTGCCTGCTTTGGGTTTTGTTTTCTTTTTTCTAGTTTCTTAAGGTGGAAGCTTAGGATCTTGGCATGAGTTCTTTTCTGATACAGGAGTTTAAATCTATACTGTTTCCCTCAAAGTGTTTCTTTCCTGTGTAGTAGGTTGAATTATGTTCCCCAGAAAGGTACACTGAAGTCCTAACTTCCCAGTATCTCAGAACGTGACCTTATTTGGAAATAGGGTCATTGCAATGAGTTCAGATGAGGTTGTAGGGTGGGTCCCTGATTCAGTATGATTGGTGTCAGCATCAGAGAGAATGCCTTGTGAGCATAGACCTGCACAGAGGGAAGACGATGTGAAGATACCCAGGAGGAAGGTGGCCATCTGATTGGAGTGAGTGTCTACAAGGCAAGGAATGCCAAGGATTGCTGGTGAACACAAAGGCTGGAGAGGCAAGGAGGATCACTCCCCTAGAGCCATCAGAGAGGGCATGGCCCAGCTGGCACCTTGACTTTGGACTTCTGGCCTCCAGAACTATGAGACAATGAATTTCTGATGTTTTAATCCACCCAGTTTATGGTATTCTGTTATGGCGGCCCTAGAAAACCAAAACAAGATACTGGACTTCCCTGGTGGTGTAGTGATTAAGAATCCACCTGCCAGTGCAGGGGACACAGGTTCGAGCCCTGATCTGGGAAGATCCTATTTCACATGCCACGGAGCAACTAAGCCCATGTGCCACAACTACTGAGCCTGCACTCTAGAGCCCACAAGCCACAACTCCTTAGCCCGCACACCACAGCTGCTGAAGCCCGTGAGCCTAGAGCCTGTGCTCCGCAGCAAGAGAGGCCACTGCAATGAGAAGCATGCACACCGCAATGAAAAGTAGCCCCCGCCCGCTGCAACTGGAGAAAGCCCACGCACAGCAGTGAAGACCCAATGCAGCCAAAAAAAAAAGAAACAGAAACAAAAAACAAAACAAGATGCTTCCTATAAATTTTGATATGTTGTGTTTTCATTTTTTTTTTCTTTTCGAAATATGTTCTCTTTTCCCATGTGATTTCTTTGACCCATGGGTTATTTAGAATTGTGTTGTTTAATTTCTAAATGTTTAGGTATTTCCTGGATTTCCCTGTTTTGTTGATTTCTAATATAATTCCACTATGGTCAGAGGACATACTTTAATTTCAGTTTGTTTAGATTTGCTAGATTTTTTTTAAATGGCTATATTATATTCTGTCCTGGGGAATGTTTGATGAACACTTGATCAGAATGTGGACTCTGAAGTCCAGGTGTGTCAGGTGAGATGGCCCATAGTATTGAGTCTTCTTATCCTTCCTCCTTTTTTTTTTTTTTTTTTTTTTTTTTTAGTTACTGCATCAGTTAGTGACAGTAGGGTTTTGGAATTGCCAACTGTTGTTGAATTTTCTTTTCCTTTCAGTTGTTAGTTTTTTGTTTTTTTTTTGGCTGTATGCGGGCCTCTCACTGTTGTGGTCTCTCCCGTTGCGGAGCACAGGCTCCGGACGCGCAGGCTCAGCGGCCATGGCTCACGGGTCCAGCTGCTCCGTGGCATGTGGGATCTTCCCGGACCGGGGCACGAACCCGTGTCCCCTGCATCGGCAGGCGGACTCTCAACCACTGCGCCACCAGGGAAGCCCTATAACAAACAATTTAATGCCTTCTGCGTGTCGGCTTTTGAATTGGCAGTCAGATGAGAATAAACGTGGTGCCTTGTCTCTATGGAGGTCCTTGTGTTCTAGTTTTGAGAAAGACACACAGTTACACAGTTTGATAATTGCTATTAAAAGAGAGCAATTGCTATTAAAATTGCTCTCAAGAGAGAGAAGGTGTAGGAGCAGCATAGGGGAAATGCCTTCCTGTTGGGGTGCTTAGGGAGGGCTCCCGTGTGCTCATTCCTGCCTCAGGCTGAGACCATGGCTCTCTGGCTCAGGAATCCAGATGGAATCTTGGCGAAGGGTTGGCTCCTGCACGTGTTCAGACTGGAGTGGAGAGGTGGCTGCCACCTACCTCCAACAAGCTGGCCATGGCCCTGTGTGGTTTGTGAACATTTGACATTTGTCCACACCAAACTGAGATGTGCTGTAAGTGTGACGTGCACACTGGATTTCAGAGGCTTTTGAGATGTTTTGTGCTTTTCGGGGGTACTGTTTTTTTTTTTGTTTCTTGTGTTTTTTTTTAATTGGTTACATGTTGAACTGGTAACATTTTGGATGTGTACTGGGTTAAATAAAATATATCAAAATTAATTACTCCTATTTCTGCTTTTTAACATGGCTGCTGGAAAATGTAGAATTATACTTGTGGCTCATACTGTGTTACCGTTGGATAGTGTTGCCCTGGGCTGAAGACTTTTCGAGTTTGTCTTGACTTTGGCCCATCTAGGACAAGAATCCTGCAGTCTAGGGGGAGAATGACAGGTTAATTCTCCAGGAAGAGGGCTAAAGAGTAAGGGTTCTGAGTGGAAGGCGGGAGGAACGCACCCGTTGGGGTGAGGGGAGCCCTGGCTTGGGCAGAAGCCGGCAGTTAGGATGTGGGCTGGTGGCGGCCGCCTAGCCTGGGTCAGGGCTCAAGTGTGGGTCAGAGCGGCTGGAACAGAGCGATGTGGGGCCGGTGTGCCATGCCGCTCTCTTGTCTGTGTCTGCAGCCCTGCCAGGTGTGTGTGATGGGAGTGGGGGCTTTTGGTCCTGTATTGCCCCTGGCCTTGAGCACTGAGGGGTTGGAATAGTAGACGTCTCAGCTGCTTTTCAACTTGAACATCCTGTCATCCTTGGACATCCGCATTCTCAAATGCGGGTATTTGTGCGCACGCGCTTCTTGACCTTTCTGTAAATTAAATCCCAGTTACTCAGACTTCATTCCATCTTTGCTGTTTCCAGGACCTCCCAGGCCTGCCCTCTGAGGCGGTTCCGAGCAGGGCACCATTGACCTAGGTGTTGCCAAATCCATTGGTTAGTTCTCCTTTTTATTGGCCCTCATGACAGCATTTGACATTCAAATTCAAGAAGAAAGGAGTGATTAGTTATCTTCATTTGGCCTCCAGATCACCTCACTCTGCTGGTTTTTCCTACCAGTTGAACCTTTCTTTTTGGTCTTGTTTGCAGGACCCATGCCCTGAGCCTGACCTGTAGATACTGAAGGGCCCTGGGGATCTGTCCTGGTGCCCTGGTTCCGTGTCCTCACGCCGAGCCGTCTCTGACCCCAAGCCGCACCTTTGCCTGCCCCCAAGTTGGGGACGTGCTGACTGAGAGCTTGGAGGGCGGGTGGGCACCTGCAGCCCAGTGTGAAACGCCAGCACTCCCTGACCTCTGAGCTCTGCTTGTCCCACTGTGGCCGGTGCCACCTGTTCCTCAGGGACGCAGTGGGTCCACCTTTAGCACATCCTCTGCCCTCATGGGGGCTGCCACTGGGGTCTCAGCCCACCTCTTCTCCCTGCTTTCCAATGGCCTGGGCTCTGCTCAGAGGCCTGGGCGTCCTCATCGTGTTTCTGCTCTGTGGGCAGCCTTCCTGTGGCTTCCATGCTCTTCACCAGGGCTGACAAGGCCTTGTGTGGCATCTGGCCCTAGGCCGCATGCCATCTCTCCTGCCTCTTACCCTGACTGTCTGCACTCCAGGCCCGGCGGCCTCCTGGCCCTGCCCTGCCTGCTCCAGCGTCTCCTGCTTCCTTTGCCTGACTGCGCTCTCACCCCATGTAGTTGCTGTGTGCTGGGAAACCGGGTCTCCGGGCCTGGCGAGTTGTGCCAACCTAGACCAGCTGGGTGCTTGGGAAGCTCTGAGGCGGCACTTGCAGCCGCTACCTTGGCCCTGGGAGTCTTCAGTTAGAATCCTTGACTGTTTCTGCTTGTTGGTTAGAGGCTGTGTCTGAAGGTTGTTGGCAGAAATGTGACTCTAATGAGAAATTTGCATGCTGACACTTTAGTTGTAGGAGTGTTTTTGGTTTTTTTTGGTAGGAGTTTTTATAATAGGACTTGACCTGTTTTTTTGTTTGTTGTCAGCCTTTAAACCTTTATGACCTGACCTGCTGAATCTGTTGATTAAAAACAAAGGTAATCTTTTCCCACAGTGAAGTCTTTCATTCTTAACCCAAGCTCTTCTAACAAGAATGTTACTTATAGTTTTGAATGTAAACTTGGGTAATTAAAAAGCTAAAAATTAAATTGTACATCAGAGTAGTAACGCTAAAGGTTTTTTCTCAACTTTTTATTCTGAAAAGCTTCAGACCTTTATGGAATGTCAAAGAATGTTCAGTGAGCACTCATGTGCCCTTCACCTGGATTCATCATTTAGTCCATCACGAGTCTCTCCCTCTGGGACATGCTGTTGTTGTTTTGTTTTTTTTGCTGTACGCGGGCCTCTCACTGTTGTGGCCTCTCCCGTTGCGAAGCACAGGCTCAGCAGCCATGGCTCACGGGCCCAGCCGCTCTGCAACCTGTGGGATCCTCCCGGACCGGGGCATGAACCCGTGTACCCTGCATTGGCAGGCGGACTCCCAACCACTGCGCCACCAGGGAAGCCCTGTTGTTGTTGTTTGTTTGTTTGTTTTTAAAGTAGTTATGTATTCAGTATTTTATTTATTTATTTTTGGCTGTGTTGGGTCTTCGTTTCTGTGCGAGGGCTTTCTCTAGTTGCGGCGAGCGGGGGCCACTCTTCATCGCGGCGCGCAGGCCTCTCACTGTCGCTGCCTCTCTTGTTGCGGAGCGCAGGCTCTAGACGCGCAGGCTCAGTAGTTGTGGCTCACGGGCCTAGTTGCTCCGCGGCATGTGGAATCTTCCCAGACCACGGCTCAAACCCATGTCCCCTGCATTGGCAGGCAGATTCTCAACCACTGCACCACCGGGGAAGCCCCCTGTTGTTGTTTTTAATGAACCATCAGAGAGTTAAGTTGCAGATGTCATGACCCTTCACCCCTGTTTTTCAGTGTGTATCTCCTGAGAACAGGGAACTTCTCATATAGCCACAGCACAATGATTAAATTCAGGAAATTTAACAGATGGTTAGTCAGTACTGTTAACCATCAGGTGTTAGATTCAGGTGAAATAGTTTTGGCTAGAATGCTACACAGGTGACCTTGTGGACTTTTTGTTACATCGGGGGTCACAGGTCAGTTTGTCCTGATCCTGTTGATCCCGCAGTTTCCTTGGTTGGTGAAGAGGGTGTTGCTGCCTCTTTTCTTCTTCATGATTCATCAGTAAACCAGTTCTCTCATTCGTTCACATTTATCGGCTGACGGTCTTCTTTAAGAAGAACTTTCTTTCCCTCTTTGTACCACACTTTTTTGGTATTGCTACAGAGTATTTATTAAACATGTTCTAATTATCATTTTTCTTTTTCATGTTGAAATTATCCCAGATTTGGCCAATTGAGCCCTTCAAGCAAGACTCTGTGTCTTTTTTTTTTAAATTATTTGGCTGCACCGGGTATTAGTTGTGGCATGTGGGATCTCCATTGCTGTGTGCAGAATCTTTGTTGCGGCATGCGGGATCTTTAGTTGCAGCATGTGGGATCTAGTTCCCTGATGAGGGTTTGAACCTGGACCCTCTGCGTTGGGAGCTCAGAGTATTTTTTTTAAATTAATTTAGTTATTTAATTAATTTTATTGGCTGCGTTGGGTCTTCATTGCTAAGAGTGGGCTTTCTCTTGTTGTGGCGCGTGGGGTCTACTCTCCGTTGTGGTGCGCGGGCTTCTCATTGCGGTGGCTTCTCTTGTTGTGGAGCACGGGCTCTAGGCACGCAGGCTTCAGTAGTTGTGGCACGTGGGCTCAGTAGTTGTGACTCAAGGGCTCTAGAGCGTGGGCTCAGTAGTTGTGGTGCACGGGCTTAGTTTGCTCCGTGGATGTGGGTTCCTCCCAGACCAGGGCTCGAACTCGTGTCCCCTGCATTGGCAGGCGGATTCTTTTTTTTTTTTTTTTTTTTTTTTTTGCGGTACGTGGGCCTCTCACTGTTGTGACCTCTCCCCTTGTGGAGCAACAGGCTCCGGACGCACAAGGCTCAGCGGCCATGGCCCATGGGCGCAGCCGCTCTGCGGCACGTGGGATCTTCCCGGACCGGGGCACGAACCCGCGTCCCCTGCATTGGCAGGCGGACTCTCAACCACTGCGCCACCAGGGAAGCCCGGCAGGCGGATTCTTAACCACTGTGCCACCAGGGAAGTCCCGGGAGCACAGAGTCTTAACCACTGGACCGCCAGGAAAGTCCCAAGATTCTTTGTCTTTTAAACATGATTCCAATTAGTCTTTGAGCACCTTCTTACTTTGTGGGATAACAAAATTATTAGAGACTATTTTGTACAATTGTTGGCAGATAAATATGAAAACCTAGATGAAATGGAGACTGTCCTAGGAAAATATAATTTACCAAAATTTACTCTAGTAAAGATAGCATGTCAATTATTCATTGCTGTGTAACAAATTTCCTCAGGCTTAGCAGCTTAGAACAACACACATTTGTCATCTCACACTTCTGTGGTCAGGACCCCAGGCTGGGCCCTCTGAGTCAGGGTCTCCTAAACAGGCTGCAAACAGGAAGAGCTGTCTGAGTTCAACTAGGCTGGGATCTGCTTCCAAGCTTGCTCTTTGTCTATCTTAAACCTACCCATCCATCCTTCCCTCCCTATCTGTCTGTCTGTCTATCTCTCTCTCCCTCTCCCTCTCTCTCTCTCTTAGTGGGAAACCCTGGAGACATTCCCACCGAGGTCAGTAACAAAGTTAGGCTGCTTATCATCTCCACGAATCTTTAACATTTTGTTGTTGGGATTAAGCCATGTAATCAGTTAAGAGAGCTATTGGAGATGAAAAATAAGGAAGTAAGTGGTAGAACTGTTTGTAAGTGAGATAACTGTACCTGGACAACCTAAGAGAGTCAGTGCTAAAATGCAGACAGTGAAATCATTCTCTAAAGGAACTGGGTATAAAATTGACATATCAAAGTCAACAGCCTTCATATGTACAAAACAGTAACCCTTTTTTAACAACACAAAAGATAAAGTAAATGAAATGGGTTTAATAATGTGCCGAATTTATATGAGGAATAGTGTAAAGCACTCCCACAACGAGAGACCTGAGCCCTGGAGAGACAGTTCTTGTTCTTGGACATCATGAAAGTGTTAATTCTCCGAAATTACTACACAGGTGTGCCTTTGTCCTTGTGGAAATACTGACAAGGAATCATTGACGGCTCTACCCTTTCCTCGCATCTCGCGTCAGCTCATCGGAAAATCCTGCTGGCTGTGCCCTCAGAACAACTTTTGCTCTCACCACTGTCTCTCACGGCATCACTGCTTGGGTCCAGTTTGCCATGGTACCTTTCTTGGATTGTAGTGGTCACCCCTTAACTGGTCTTCTGAGTTTTTCTGCTTCCCATGCTGTATCTATCCCATCCATTCTTTGCCCCAAAGTCAGACAGATCCTTCATACATTTCGTTGGAACTGCTCAATATCTTCACTGTGATAGTAGATCGGCCAGCTAACCAGGTGAGAAAACTGTGTAGAACCTCACTCACACACACACACACACACACTCACGTGTGAATACAAGTAAAAGTGAGGAAATCTGAATAAGGTTGGTGGGTTGCCTGGTTATGATATTATGCTGTAGTTTTGCAAAATGGTACCTTTAGGGAAACTGGACATTAGTGGGTTGAATGGTGTCTTCCTAAATTCATGTTCATCTGGAATCCCAGGATGTGCCCTTATTTGGACATAGGATCTTTGCCAATGTAATTTATTAAGAATCTGGAGGTGAAATCATCCTGGACTTAGGGTGGTGTTCTTAACTCCAGTGACACAGGCACAGGGAAGACGGCCATGTGACAACACAGGCAGAGATTGGAGTGATGCCTCTGTAAACCGAGCAATGCCGAGGGTTGCCACAGCCACCAGAAGCTACTGGAGCCTTCAGAGGGAGTGTGGCCCGACCAACACCTTGGCTTTGTATTGTTTTAAATTTTTGGCCACGTTGGGTCTTTGTTGCTGCGCGTGGGCTTTCTCTAGTTGTGGCCAGTGGGGGCTACTTTTCGTTGCGGTGCGCGGGCTTCTCATTGCAGTGGCTTCTTGTTGCAGAGCACGGGCTCTAGGCTCATGGGCTTCAGTAGTTGCAGCACGCAGGCTCAGTAGTTGTGGCTCGCGGGCTCTAGAGCGCAGGCTCAGTAGTTGTGGCGCATGGGCTTAGTTGCTCCATGGCATGTGGGATCTTCCTGGACCAGGGATCGAACCCGTTTCCCCTGCATTGGCAGGCGGATTCTTAACCACTGCACCACCAGGGAAGTCCCCAACACCTTGATTTTGGACCTCTGACCCTAGAACTGTGAAAGGATAAAAACAGATTTGTGTTAAGCCACCCAGTTTGTGGCACTTTGTTATGGCAGCCCTGGGGACTAATACGCTGGGCAGGATGTACAAGGGGGTCTGTGTGTTATTTCTTACACTTCATGTAAATCTACAGTTATCTCAGTAAGGGATTGTTTACAGTTTCCACAGCAACTGTCTCATTTTACATTCCCATCAGCAGTGTCCGAGGGTCCAATTTCTTTATGTCATCACCAGCTCTTGTTATGGTGCATCTTTTCATTATCATCATCTTAGTGGGTGTGAGACTGTATATTGTGGTTTTGATTTGCGTTTCTCTAATGACTAATAATGTTCAGGATCTTTTCATGTGGTTATTGGTCATTTGTATTTGTTGGAGAAATTTCTGTTCAGATCCTTTTCTCATTATAAAATTGGGTTGTCTTTTTATTATTGAGTTGCATATGTTCTTTATATGTATATTACAGATGCAGGTTCCTTATCAGATACATGACTTGCAAATATTTTTTCCCATTCTGTGGGTTGTGTTTTCACTTCCTTGATGGTGTCCTTTGAAGCACAGACATTTTTAATTTTGATGAAGTCCAGTTTCTCTGTTTTTCTTCTGTTGTTCGTGCTTTTGGTGTCATATTCCTGGACTCTCTATTCTGTTGATCAAATGTCTGTCTTTATGCAGGTATCACACCATCTTGATTACTGTAGCTTTGTAGGAAGTTTTGAAATGGGGAAATGTGAATCCTCCAACTTTGTTTTTCTTTTTCAAGATTGTTTCGGGTATTCTGTGTCTCTTAAGTTTCCATGTGAATTTTAGGGTCAACCTGTCAATTTTTACAAAGAAGCCATCTGAGATCCTGATAGGGATTGTGCTGGGTTTTCTCTTAAATGTAATTACCCTTGAGTGGAGTCATGTATATATAACTAATGTCAGGAGACACAAGCAAATGTTTGGTGATATCCAAATGGAGTCGCAGACCAACAGACATAATGGGGATTGGGTCCCAATGGGATGGGCCAGACTGGGGAATATGGAGAGGGAGGCACACAGACCTGAAGACTGGTGTAAAGGCCAAAGTGTGTTATTGGGTAGACAGACCCTGGGAGGTGTCTTTGTAGTTGCTAAGTGTAGGGAACAAGCACGTGGGACTGAGCCTCCAGGGTGGTCAGAGTCCGGGCGGGGTGGTGGGTGCTGCCGATGATGGTTCATACAAGCCAGTGTGAGGTGGGGGGCAGAGGCAGGTGTCAGGGACCCTCCGTGTGAGGTGAAGTCAGTAGGAAGGAACATGTCAGTTGTTTCCAGCTGGCAGCCTTGCTGGTGGATGCTGGTCAAAAAGACCAACAATTATTGTTACCCATGGATCCAGGAGTCTCACTGATAGGGCTTTACCTAAAGAGAGGACGATGCTTTGCATGTATTAGTGCTCACTCAGTATCGTTGAATAATGAATGGATGAGTTCACGGTTATTATCACTTACGGAGACATTAAAGTGTTTTTTAAAGTAATGATGAATTGAAAAATCACAGATGGTCAACGATAGAGAAGCTTGATGATGTGTTCTACGACTGTTAATGTGGTGACTGGAGATGTCATGCATGTTTAAGGGAAAATCACGGGTACGGATCAGTCATGTGAATTGTGTACGTGTGAGGAGAAACTGGAAGGAAACGAGAAATTTTGAGTTAATGTGGTGATGGTTGTTTCAAAATTTCCCTTTACTGTTACCTTCCTAATAAACAAAAACATCGGCTCGTACTAATCTGTAGGAAGGAGCTCAAACTGGCTTTGTTTTCCTTGACCGCCTTGGCCCCAGGCTTGGCCCAGAGTGGGGGCTGGGATCACACCCCAAAGCAGGGCTGTGGAAGGGGTCCCACTGGACCTCTGGTTGCTCGTCCTCCACCTTCCTCTGCTCAGTCAGCAAGTGCCTGCCTGGAGCCTGCCTGTACTCTGTCGCCCTTGGTGCATAGCAGTGAACTGGATGGACAGACACCTGTATCTCAGCAGGGCACCCGCTCGAGGGAGAGCAGACAGGAAGGGTGGGGAGGCCGGTGGCCCTACCAGGCCTTTTGCTTTCAGTCACTTGAATGTGTGTGAATGGCATCTTCTTATTGTCTTCATTGGTATTTCCTTGATCACGAATTATGTTGGACATCTCGTGTTTATTGACTGAATGTATTTCCTTTTATTGTGAAATGTCTGTAGATGCCACTGGTCTGCTTTTTGGTGCTTTGTACTTTTCTTATTAGTTTGCAGTTCTTTGTATATTCTTGGCGCTCTTTTTTTTTTCTTTCTTTCTTTCTTTTTTTTTTTTTTTTTTGTGGTACACGGGCCTCTCACTGTTGTGGCCTCTCCCGCTCTCCCATTGCGGAGCATAGGCTCCGGATGCGCAGGCTCAGCAGCCATGGCTCACGGGCCCAGCCGCTCCACGGCACGTGGGATCCTCCCGGACCGGGGCACGAACCCGTGTCCCCTGCATCGGCAGGCGGACTCTCAACCACTGCGCCACCAGGGAAGCCCGTTGGCGCTAATTCTTTGTTAGGTGTGGGTATTGTGAATATGTTCTCCTAGTTTTACAATTAGTTGTTTTTGTATTTTAAGAAACCTGCCTTTATCTCGCAGTCTAAAAGAAATTTACTTAGATTTTGAACTTTTAGCTTAAGTTGTGTTTTTGATGTTTAATTCCTTATTTCTTCTAGAGTTGGCTTTTTTCTTGTATGTAAAATTTTTAAAAAAACATGTGAGTAGTGGTTCAGTGTCACCTTTTTCCATGTGCTTTGTTGTTTTTTCTTAGCTTCAGGGATTGAGCAAGTCTTCCTTTCTCCGCGAATCTGACACAGCACCTCCCAGAGCTCACATGAGCCTGAGGCTCCTTCTGGACTTGGGCCTTCCGTACACCCGGGGAGCGCCACTGCCCCGTGCTCCTCTCCTTCAGAAGCATCCTGGATGTGTTTGGCCATTTATTCTTCAGTATAAGCTTTAGGATCATCAAATTTGATGAAAAACTATGTTGAGATATTAATTGGAATTGCATACTGAGTCTGTAGATCAATGTGATGAGAATTGACATCTTCCCAGTATTATGCCTTACTATTGGTGAATATAGTATATCTCACTATTTCATTTAGTTAAAAAAAAATCTCAGTGAAACTGTATTTTTCCTGTAGAGGTCTTGCCATCTTTTGTAGGATTATTTCTAGATAACTGATGATTCTCTGATGCCTTTGTAAATGATGTATGTCTTCTCTTTAATTACCGTGTGTAATTGTTCACTGATGGTGTATAGCAAGGCAACTCACTAAGTGATGATTTAACCTTATATCTTAGTCACCTTGCTAAGCTCTACTGTTGTTCCTAGTAATTTGTAGGTCATATAATAACAAATAATGACAGTTGTAGTTCTTCCTTTCTGGTCCTCAGGCTGCAAATTTCTTGTCTAACTGTATTGGTTAGGACTCCCAGTACAATGGTGAATGGACGTGAGGTCCTTGTTCTTGGTTTTATTTTTATTAGTTAATGAACTGTCCAGTTTGAGATGATTTCAAACTTAAAAATCTTACACAAATAATACGCAGAATTTCCATGTGCCCTTCACTCAGATTCCCCGGGTGTTGCCATTTTACCACGTTTGTTCTATCATTCTGTCCCTCTGTCTAGTTTTTATTTGCTTTTCATGATCGTTCTTTTTTTTTTTACAATTTTATTTTATATTATTTATTTATTTGGCTGCGCTGCGTGGCTTGCGGGGTCTTAGTTCCCCCACCAGGGATCAAAGCCATGCCCCCTGCAGTGGAAGCGTGGGGTCCTAACCACTGGACTGCCTGGGAATCCCCCTTTATGATCATTCTTGATTTTGAAGGGAATGTTTCCAGTATTTCCTCATTTAGGATGATGTTTACTCTATTAGTCTTTTGTTCGTTTGTTTGTTTGTTTTTTGCGGTACGCGGGCCTCTCACTGCTGTGGCCTCTCCGTTGTGGAGCACAGGCCCCGGACGCGCAGGCCCAGCGGCTTGTGGGATCCTCCCGGACCGGGGCACGAACCCGTGCCCCCTGCATCGGCAGGCCACTGCGCCACTAGGGAAGGCCTACTCTATTAGTTTTTAATATTCTTTATCAGGGTAAGGAAGATTCTCTTCTATTCCTGATATATTGAGTTTTAAAAATCATACTTGAAAAAAAAATCATACTTGGTATAGAAGCTTTCATCTGTATTTATAATAGAAATTTCCACTCATTTTATGATTTTCTTCCTTCTCATTTCTTGGATTTATTTTATTGTTCTTTTGTACCTTCTTTAGGTGAATTTGTCATTAGCGCATTAATTTGGGGACTTCTTTTTTCATGAAGCTGCAGTCCACAGGCTCTGTTTTGGTAGTTTCTTTGGGTGTGAGGAGGCAGGGGTAATGGGGTGAGGAGACCATGTGGCTGGTTAGACAGATTATTGTCAGGGTCCTAGTTTTGTTGTGGTTGGTGGGCTAATGGGTCCTTACTACATAATTAAAAATAATTGAACGAGTGAAGAAAAGCATGGTCTGGTGGTGACAGTGCGTCATCTATGGAGTTGGATTGATCAGAATTCCTAGTACATTTAGGTCCAAAAGAAGAAACAAGAACAAAAAAAGTTAACTAGTAAAAAACGGTGCATATTGCAAAGTAACCTTCCATCTCCCTTTCTGCTTTAATCTTACTTACAAAGGTCACGCTATTAATACTTTCTTATAATTCCTTCCAAAAAGATTTTTATTCACATGCTGGCATCTACTCTTACGGGGATCTCGCAGACGCCCCATTCTTTACCTGACCTTTGGCTAGTCACCATGATTTTCTCACAGTAGGACATGGCTTATTCTTCGACTTTTCAGGAGCCTTTAGTATTATTGCCTTGTAGGGATGTAGCAATTTGTGTAACTAGTTGGATATTTAGATTGTCTAATGAAGAAAGAAGGCCGAGTGAATTTCCTTGTTACTATGATTTGGAGAGCTTTTCCAAGTGTATCTGAGAGTAAACTAAAGAGTAGAAATGCTTTGCCAAGGGTTATGTGTGCTTTTAAATTTTACAAATATTGCCAAGTTGCCCCACAGAGGTTTCATTAATCTTATTGCACTAGCAGTAATGAGAATTGCCTGTTTATCCATACTCTCAGATATCAAACTTCAGAATATTTTGCCAGTCTGATAGGTGGAAAATGATACTTTTGTTGCTTTAAATGCATTTTCTTAATAATGAGTGAGCAGTTACATTTATTTCTATTAGCCCGTGCATGCCTTTTCTATCTGAGATGGGGTGGGATGGTTCTGTGCTCTACGTTAGCTGAACAAGTTTGTAAATGACCTGGGTCTGTCAACGCTGTTTTTTGCATCTGAAGTTCAAGTCCGGCACCTGGTTTGCTCTTGGCTGAGTGGAATCCGGGCACTTAAGAGGGAACGACTTGTTACTCATTTTTTTGACGTGATCCCGGTGACAGCCTGGAGGCCCAGGTTCAACACCAGCATCCAACCAAAAAGACTGAAAGTGGGTGGGGGGTTTAAAGAAGAGCATTTATATGAAAGGTTGGTAGTATTTACTTTCATATGACCTAAACAATAGGAAATTATATTTGTGTTTTTATTTTTATGTATTTATTTATTTATGGTTGCATCGGGTCTTTGTTGCTGTGCGCGGGCTTTCTCTAGTTGCGGTGAACGGGGGCTACTCTTCATTGTGGTGCACGGACTTCTCGTTGCGGTGGCTTCTCTTGTTGTGGAGCACGGGCTCCAGGCTCGCGGGTTTCAGTAGTTGTGGCGCACGGGCTTAGCTGCTCTGCGGCATGTGGGATCTACCCAGACCAGAGATCGAACCCGTGTCCCCTGCATTGGCAGTTGGATTCTTAACCTCTGTGCTACCAGGGAAGTCCCTATTTGTGTTTTTATGTTGCAGTTTGCATGAAACCTGAATAGACTATTATTGAGTTATTGCCTCCTTTAAAAAAAAAGGACTTCAAATATTTATTGTCTTGTGTTAAGAGCTACAACTTGGACTTGATTGGAGGGCTGGCACGGCTGTAAAAGGGTCTCTGTGAGAGGAAGTTTGTGAGTGGGGGATGGGTGGAGATGTTTGAGGGTGGAGGCTGGCTGTGCAGGTGGCCGTGGTGAGTTTGGGGCGCTGAGACCCTGCCCCTCTGCAGGCTTTTGGGAGGAGGACTGAGGCCCTGTGGTGAGGTGAGGTGGATGAGCTGTAGCCTTGCTTCTCTGAGGTTTAGTCACATGGGCTCTTGGCTCTAGAGGTGAATCTCTAAGGTGGGGCTGGTCAAGCCACTCTTGTGGACCTTAGAGTCCTTTCCTAGGTTTTTGTTAGGTTTTTTAAGTGAAGCTGATCCTGCGAGACCCTCCTAGGAGCGATTTTTTTTTTTTTTTTTTTTGGCGGAGGGGAATGAACTGTATTGATGGTTTCTGTAGAAGGACCTTCACCATTTTTAGGGTGAAGACAATAAATGTACAGTCAGTCAGTTTCCTTCCAAGAAAACTGATTGTTTACAAATGTTGTTCGATGAGGGTTGTGCCGTGTGGGCTTGAAGCCCGGGTAGGCTACCTGGTCAGGGCCTAGGAGCTTGGGTTGTCTGTTGTACTGGTGGGACCACCTCCCGCCCCGGTCCCTAACCTAACCACCCCCATCCCTGCCCCCAGCCCTGCAAAATAATCCTGTTTTGATGTCTTGGGAGTGGGGTTGGAGGTCCTCCCAAAGCTGCAGGTGTTGAAAACCAGGTAAGGCAATGAGGAGCTTGTGACTTCTCAGTCCGACGATAACTCAGTAGTTTTTCTCTTGCTCGAACATTTATAAATAGATTACTGGAGTTTTCTTGCTGATGTTTTCTAGTGTTCTCCTTCCCTGCCGCCTGGGAGCCTCCGGGGTGACTGGGGCGAGGCTGGCCGAGCTCCTGCGGCTCTGAGATGCCTGTGGGAGCCAGGTGGGCGTGAGACGGGCACTGACCCTTGACAGGGGCGCCCTGTCCGCCTCGGTGCCTGCGAGACTCCATTTCCCTTGGCCTGACAGCCAGGAGGCAAGGAGTCCGGGGAGAGAGGCAGAGACCCGAGGCCGCAGAGCTTCGGCTTGGGTTTTCTAGGTGATTGATTCCCTAGGAAAGCAAGACGGTGTATAAGTGGTTAAGAAGGTTAGATTCACCTTGGGGGGCGACCTAGTGAGGGGCCAAGGTTTTATTTATCGTAAATATACCAGAAATAGTAGGATTGGAGCAGATTGGTTCATAGGCAGCCTGTTCTAGAACTTGTTCTTAGAACAAAAGAGTGGGGGAGGGTAGGCCACTCTCCTGGATCTGAGGAAACCCCAGCTCAGTCCTCAGATGAGGAAGAGGGGACAAGAGGGGCGGCTCATCTGAGCTGCCCAGGTTGGTGGTGGTGGTGGTGGTGGTGGGGTGTGTGTGTGTGTGTGGGGGGGGTTCTGAGAGGAGGCTTCTACCTGGGTGCCTTTGTAAATTTCATTGCTGGTGAAGGTTAGCCGCTCAGCCCTTAAAGGAGGTATTTTCGTCTTTTCTGAGTCAGAAATGTGCTTTTAGAGGAGATAGTTCCCAAGCTGTGAGGTCCTGCCCACAGGGCAGGTTCTGCATCCCCTCCCCCTCCTCCCCCTCCCCCTCTATCCCCACCTCCTCCTGGGAAGAAAGCTCCCTTTGTGGGGAGGGTGGACCAAGGGAGACCATTCATTGGCAGGTGCAGACTGCAGCCCTGAGGTGGGGGCTGGGCAGGGGCGGGGAGGTCTTTGCTTGGGTAGACTTTTGCTTTTATTTTTTTTTTTTTTGCTTTTCATTTTAAGAGAAATTTAGAGATGGGCTTTTTTTTTTTTTTTAAAGGGTATATAAGATTTTTATCTTCTGGTTAAAGCAGTATGAATCGTCTTTGGATCACGGCATTAAGGGAATAAGAACAATATAACCAAAGCGGAAAAGTTTATTTAAGTGAAATAAAAGTTCTGGTGGGTTTTTAAAATTAAAAATACATTCCTTTAAGCATTTTATCTTCTCTTTAGAGAACTGAGGGTTGAAAGGTATACTGTTAGCTGCTTATCACAATGGTCCAGCCTTTTTGGCATCTGACATCTCATAGGAATTTGTTTTATGTAGAGTGAGTGATGCTTGGTGGGTTTCATAGGATCCAGAAAAGAGCCCATCCAAACTGTCCTCACCTTCAAGATAAACCACTTTTTTTTTTTTTTTTGCGGTATGTGGGCCTCTCACCGTTGTGGCCTCTCCCGTGCTCTGGACGCACAGGCCCAGCGGCCATGGCTCACGGGCCCAGCCGCTCCGGGGCACGTGTGATCTTCCCGGACCGGGGCACGAACCCGTGTCCCCTGCATCGGCAGGCAGACTCTCAACCACTGCGCCACCAGGGAAGCCCCAAGATAAACCACTTTTGAGAATTGTGGCAGATGGCAGGTGGGACCTCCTGGAGGCCTGTTTCCTACAACACATTTCCAGTTCACAAACTTTGTTTTAAAGAAGTTTTTTTTGTTTGTTTGTTTTTTTGCGGTACGTGGGCCTCTAACTGTTGTGGCCTCTCCCGTTGCAGAGCACAGGCTTCGGACGCGCAGGCTCAGCGGCCATGGCTCATGGGCCCAGCCGCTCCGCGGCATGTGGGATGTGGGATCTTCCTGGACCGGGGCACAAACCCGTGTCCCCTGCATCGGCAGGCGGACTCTCAACCACTGCGCCACCAGGGAAGCCCACTTTTTTTTTTTAATTAAAAAAAGTTTTTTGTATTTATTTTTTGGCCACGTGGCACGCGCCATCTTAGTTCCTTGACCAGGGATCGAACCCGTGCCCCCTGCAGTGGAAGCATGGAGCCCTAACCACTGGACCTCCAAGGAAAGTCCCTCACAGACTTGCTTCTAAAAAGAAAAGTGACAGAGTGCTAAGCACAGGAGAGAGCTCATTTCTACTTTGTGGACTTTCAAAGACCTCACTTCTTGCTTCTGCCTTGGAGAAGAGGCAAGGCCGATTGAGATGCAGCCGCGCAGAAGGAAGCCCAACGAAGGAAGGTGCCGGCAGGGGAGGTGGCTTTGGGTGCCCCCTCGTCCACCTCTAGGGACTTCCAGGCTCCCTCCAGAGGAGGGGTATCCTTCCCTCCCTCCCTCCATTCTTTTTCTCCCTCTTCCCCTCCCTCCCTCCCCCCCTCCCCTCACCCCTCCATTTGTCACATACTTTTTACCTATTATAAACCAGAATTACTAGTCCAGAAGCTGGGGTATGTCAATCAGTGGAGCACGAAAAACACAGACCATTTCCATCATCCCTCAGAGAAGTCTCTTCCCATCAGCTGTCACTCTCTACTTCCTCCTCCCTCGGCCCCTGGCAACCACTAGTCTACCTTGTGTCTCAGTAGATTTGCATATTCTGGACATTTCACATAAACAGAGTCATACAGTATGTGATCTTTTGTGACTGGCTTCTTTCACTTATCTTACTGTTTTCAAGGACCATCCTGTCCTCTTGTGTATCAGTATCTCATTTCTTTTTTTATAGTCGAACCATAGTTCATGGTGTGGATAGACCACACTGTTTTTTCATTCATCAGTGGATGGACATTTGGATTATTTCCATTCTTTGGCTATTATGAATAATGCCAAAAAATAATATTGGCATTATGATATTAATGTGAAAAGATATTTTTTCTCATTTTGTGTGTTGACTTTCCACTTTCTTGTGAATGTCCTTTGAAGCACAAAAGTTTTTATTTCTGGTAAAAGTCCAGTTTATCTAGTCTTTTTGTTGTTCCCTATGTGAAAGTGATTTTTGTTTTTTAAATAGCAGCAGCCTTTTTTTTCTTAAATGAATTAATTAACTTATTTATTTATTTTTGGCTGCATTGGGTCTTTGTTGCTGCTCGTGGGCTTTCTCTAGTTGCAGCGAGTGGGGGCTACTCTTCGTTGTGGTGTCGGGCTTCTCATTGTGGTGGCTTCTCTTGTTGCAGAGCTCAGGCTCTAGGCACGCGGGCTCAGTAGCTGTGGCTCGCGGGCTCAGTACTTGTGGCTTGTGGGCTCAGTAGTTGTGGCATGTGGACTCAGTAGTTGTGGCTCATGGGCTCTAGAGCGCAGGCTCAGTAGTTGTGGCGCACGGGCTTAGTTGCTCCATGGCATGTGGGAGCTTCCCGGACCAGGGCTTGAACCCAGGGAAGTCCCTTTGAAAGTGATATTTGATCAAAGACTTAAAGGAGGTGAGGGTGTGGGTCCTGGAGAGAGGAATGCAATGCAAAGGAAGGCCCTGAGGTGGGAGCCTGCCTGGCTGTGGAGGAGTCTTGGGTGCTGGAAGGAGTCAGCTCTTGGAGAGTATCAGGCCTCCAGGCTTCACTCAGCTGACCCAGGGAGACCAGCAGGATCAGAGCAGGGGTGAAGGTGACTGGAGCTGGTATCACCTTGTCTTCTCCGTCACACTGTCCTTGCTGCCTCCCCGTGCTCATGGTCCACTGGAATCTTCTGGCTCCACGGAGAACCTGGGGCAGAGAGGAGCCTCCCCAGCTGCCCTCTGTGCTGCCCCACAGACCTCTGCCTGCCCCACCCCCACCCCCTGCAGCCTCTCCCACCGTCCAAATGCTCCTGCCCCTCGACTGGTGTCCTGATCATCTCTGGTGTGCTGGCAGGGCAGGTGCTGTCCTGGGGCAGCTGGCCCGGCTCTTCCCCTGCCTGTTACCCTGGTCTCAGGGCCCAGGGAGGGGAGGGCTGTCCTTCCATTCTTGTGTTTGCTGCTCTCTTCCTTCCAAGGGCATCTTTCTTGGGGTACATTCTTGGCGATGGCAGGGCTGGACAGCAACAGGGCTGTAGCTGGCTGGCAGCTCCTCTCCAGCTATGTCTTTCACGACTATTTGTGAGGGCTGCAGACCTGGCACTGGTGCATGTGGCCGAGTGCGTGGGGGCAGCCCCTGGGAGGCCCACCCCGTGTTTGCTGCAGGCCCTGGATCCCTTGTAGAATTTAAATGATGGGTTAGTGAGGGTTTCCTCTTTGTAGTTATTATTATTCTGTTAGTAATTGTATATACTACAGATGAGTTTAAATTTAAGTGTCTTACTAAGTTTGGGAAAAAAAAAAAACAGAGGGAAATATACCAGTAGTTAACTTGGATATTGTGAATTATGGGATTGAGATTGACAGTGAGGTGTTTTTTTTTTTTTTGATTGCGTTGGGTTTTAGTACCAGCATGCAGGATCTTCACTGAAGCATGAGGGATCTCTCGTTATGGTGCGCAGGCTTCTTTCTAGTTGTGGCCTGCAGGTGCCAGGGTGCGTGGGCTCTGTAGTTTGCAGCACGCAGGCTCTAGTTCAGGTGCGAGAGCTCAGTAGTTGTGGCACGCAGCTTAGTTGCCCCGCGGCATGTGGGGTCTTAGTTCCCTGACCAGGGATTGAACCTGCTTCCTTTCTGTTGTAAGGCTGATTCTTTACTACTGGACCATCAGGGAAGTCCGAGAGATTGACAGTGATTTTTAAAATATTTTGTGGAATATAAGTTTTTTAAAAATAATGAGCATGTATTAGTTTTACAGTAAAAACAAATTAATACAAACCCTCATTTGTATGCACTTTGATTCACGATTACTGTATTTTTAAAAAGTAAGAGTGCGGCTTCCCTGGTGGCGCAGTGGTTGAGAGTCTGCCTGCCGATGCAGGGGACACGGGTTCGTGCCCTGGTCCGGGAAGATCCCACGTGCCGCGGAGCGGCTGGGCCCGTGAGCCACGGCCGCTGAGCCTGCGCGTCCGGAGTCTGTGCTCTGCAACGGGAGAGGCCACAACAGTGAGAGGCCCGCGTACTGCAAAAAAAAAAAAAGAAAAAAAAAAGAGCATTAAAATCCTGAAGAGAAGATGACCCTGAATTGAAATGCTCTATCAAAACAAAGCTGCCCCAAAGAATTGCATCCTGTACTTGTAATCAGATACAAAATGAGAGTTCCCCCTGCAGCACGAGGGCCCAGGCCTCACACTCCCCCCAACCCCCCCGGGCTGCACCTCATCCTTCCCCACCCTTGCCCTTCTCTTCCCGGCTCCTCAGCACCAGCCCCTGCTCAGTCTCTGTCCCTCCACTCAGGAGAGCGCCGTCAGCACCTACTGTGTAGTGGACACCACAGCAGAGGGGCCCCAAGGCCCTTCCAGGGCTGTCAGGTCAGACTGCTATCTGCCTTTTCCCCTCTCGTCTAGTCCTAAGCGTAGGGCGCAGGTTTCTAGAGCAGCCTGGGACATGATAGGCCCTGGGCCGCGTGTAGGGTATGAGCGTTGCTCTGTTAAGCCAAGAAAGACACTTGTGAACGAGTAAAGCAATGCCACTCTTGTCTCTACTGTTTTGTTTTGAAACATGGTTATTTTTCGTAAATATATTATATGTTAACATGTAATGTGTTTATTGTTATTTTGAAAGAAAGTGATGGACTGTCTCAGTTTTGATTTCTAACATGGTAGGTAACAGCTGTAACCCAGGGGAGCAAAACCTCTGGGCTGCTCCGTGCTCTTTGGGGTGTAACCTGGTTCTGGGGCTAAGCTGTTCTCAGAGCTGCTGGAGGGCGTGGTAGGACAACGATGAATCAGAACCCCACAGAATTCCTGTTGCTCACAGAGCTTTCATTCTGATGGGGAACAGATCCCAAATTTTGTGGTACATGCTTCAAAATATTCACCTCCTTTGGTTTACTATTGTTACCGTGCTTAGTCTTTTTGTCAAAATGGGGGTTTTGAATGAAATTCAGCTATGACTGTGCTTGTTTTTCCCGTGGTATTTCAGTCCTATTAGAGAGCAGTATTATGGAAAGATTTAAAAAAAAACCCTCCGATAATATTAGGAATATGGTCTTCTCCCAAGAACCTTTCTGATTAGAAGGAAAACTTTTTAATGAATTTCTCTGGTTTTCTGCACGTAGCCTGCACTTACGCTTTTCACCACCAGATGGCGCCCCGTCCCGATGAGCCGGGGGCTGCCTTTTTGCCAGTGAAGCCGATCCCGTTAAGTCCCTGCTCAGTAAGGGCTGGTCCTCCTCCCAGGACTGTGGCTGTAGGACGACGTCGCAGGAAGCCTCGGGGCTCTCCTGCCCAGCAGATGCTCGAGCCGTCTGTCGTCTTCGTGCTGGAGCCTGGTGGTTCTGTGGTGCCTGGCAGACGGCCACGTGCCCTCGGGGGTTGACATCCCCCCACCCCCCCGCCGCTGTTTCTTATTTGTGATGCTTTGGAGAGGGGTCCTGCTCTTCAGATCTGAAGAGGGGAACAGGTTTCTCCTTTTTCTTGGTGTATAAATTCCGTCTAGCCTCGCTTTCCCTCCCACGCAGGGCCACGGGGACTCCGGCCTGGGGACATGGTCAGTTGCTGGGGTCCCCCGACCGATGGCCAGGACTGTGCCCGGGGCTCAGCCCACAGTTAAACCGGCTGCGCTTCAGCCAGGAAGAGACACGCGTGCTGCCCTCAGGGAGCCTGTATCACATCCACCGTGTTTCAGCGGATTGAAAGCTTTCTTCTCATCAAAAACACTTCAAGGGCTTCCCTGGTGGCGCAGTGGTTGAGAGTCCACCTGCCGATGCAGGGGACGCGGGTTCGTGCCCTGGTACGGGAGGATCCTGCGTGCCGTGGAGCGGCTGGGCCCGTGAGCCATGGCTGCTGAGCCTGCGTGTCCGGAGCCTGTGGTCCGCAACGGGAGAAGCCACAACAGTGAGAGGCCCGCGTACCGCAAAAAAAACACACCAAAAAACAAAAAAACACTTCAAGGCCCTTCCTCTCACGTTAGTCATTGTGAAAAGTATGTACCAATGAGAGGATAGGAAATGACACAATTCCATGACTCTGGTCACACTGCCTGCGTGAAGGAGCAGCTCGTGAACGTGGTGGTACTGCTCACCCAGCCCCCGGCCCGTACCGAGCGGGCCCTGGAGGTGACTCCATGTTTGCTGTACGTGCGGTTGGAGCAGGACTACCCTTGGTCTGGGATCGAGCTTGCAGTCTGACCAGCCCTGGGGGCGTGGATGACAGGCCAGAGCCACCCCATTCCCACTCTGCCATACAGCTAGGAGAAATGGTGACAGAGGTGGGGCGCCTGGTGGGAGAGTTTCTGAAACACCCAGTCCTTTCTTCGGAAGATGTGGGTCCCTGTCCTGGAGCGCAGAGATGTGGGGCCTGACGGCCGTGGCTTTGTCCACAGGATGGTGGCAGAAGCCGGGACGACCACGCTGCATCTGTAACCTGTGTAAACCCCAGGGCCTCCTGGGCGCCAGTCTCTTCACGGAGCCGTATTTACGAAGCAAATTCTAGGAGCCAGAAGAAGCTAAGCAGGATTACAGTCTTGACTGGCGTGTATCTAAGAACGTGACGGTGGTAACCCTCCAAGCTCCCTCTCCTTCCTAGTCCCCTCAGTGCAGCCGGACTCACTTTCATACTGGCAGAGAGCCTAGGATGCTCGCTGGCTCCCGGCTCTAGAGCTTTTCCTTTTGTTGCCTTTGTTTTTCTGTCTAGTCTTAAAGAGCAAGTGCAGATCAGTGTGGCGCTGTGGGGCTCTCCTTTGTACAGTGTTTCTGTGACTCCGTGACTTATCTCTCGATGTTATAGGCCTGCACTTTATAGTCAGTCATCCCTTTATTTTTTATTATTATTATTTTTTTGCGGTACGTGGGCCCCTCACTGTTGTGGCCTCTCCCGCTGCGGAGCACAGGCTCCGGGCGTGCAGGCTCAGCGGCCATGGCTCACGGGCCCAGCCGCTCCGTGGCATGTGGGATCTTCCCGGACCGGGGCACGAACCCGCGTCCCCTGCATCGGCAGGTGGACTCTCAACCACTGCGCCACCAGGGGAGCCCTCAGTCATCCCTTTAAATGTGCTCTTCAGACAGTCATGGAATGTGTGTCGTGGGGCAGTTGTTAGGCTGGGTGCTGGGGTTTGCTTGGATGAGTAAGTCTCAGTCAGTTTCCTGGGGACTCCGCATCCCGAGAGCACACAGAAGCTGGTAGGGCTGTGGGACCTTGCAGGGCTCAGTGCAGAGCTGGACCTTCAGGGGTGAAAGCTGGGAGGAAGACACATGCGGCGGCCCAAGACCAAGGGTCCCGGCCCAGGGACTCTGAGTAGCTTGATGCTGTAGGCTGGCACCTAAGGGTGTTTGACAGGCTAATTTGGACCCGAAAATTGTTGGGCTGGGTTAAGAGTCAGCAGACTTTTTCTGTAAAGGGACAGCTGTGTGTGCTGCACACGGCCTCTGATGCATGTTCTTTGTTATTTTTTTAACTTAAATGTACAAAAACCATTCTTAGCTGGTGGGAAGCACACAAGTGGGCTTGGGCTAGATCTGGCCATTGGCCAGTTTGTGACCTTTTGTGTTGTTAGGTGTGAATGTGAGCTTGTGGACAGGGGGAGCACTGGATGTTTTGAGAAGATTATGGGAAGATCACAGTTTTAGGAGGTGATTTTAACTGTAGAATAGATGTTAGACTGAAGAGGGGAGAGACTGGAGTGAGAAAATGAGTTGATAGACTGTTCCTACTACTAGTGACTTCAGGGGTGATGTGGCTTAAAATAAGAAGGTAGCAGCAGAGTCTGGACGGTGGAGGAGGCGTTGAGCTTGGTGATGATGCACCAAGGGTGAAGTGTGACTGACGTTCTTAATAAGGGTTTGCAAAGAGATGGCTGCAGTGGGGTTTACAGCAGCTAAAAGGAGTTGGTCGTAACCACATGACACAGCACTACTGCACATCTTAAAAATAATGTTACAGATACCAGGTTGAGTGAAAAAAATAGATTGAAACCAGTATATTATATTATCCATGAATGTAAAATACCTGTACTGGGTATACTAAGATGTTTACTATTGCTGGTAGGATTATGGGCAGTTTTTTTCTTACTTGTATTGTCCTCCCACCCCCACTGCGCTGGCCAGAGCCCCGGTGCTCTGTTGCAGTGTTGAGGCGAAACGGTGGGAGTGGACCTTTGTGGCTTGTCCCCGATCTTTGGTGGAAGCATTGGCCATTCACTGTTAAGTGTGGTGTCAACCATGAGTCTTTCATCGATGTCCTTATCAGATTAAGAGTTATTGTCATGAAAGAATTTTGTCACGTCTTTTCCGCATCTATTGAGATGGTCATCATGAGTTTTGTCCTGGATTCTGTTGATATTTGTTACATCAATTGATTGTCAGATGTTAAACCAACCTTGCATTCTTGGGATGAATCCTCCTTGGTCATGGATGTGTGATTCCTTTTACATGTAGCTGGATTCATTTGCTAATATTCAGTTAATGATCTTTGAGTCTGTGTCTGAGAGGACTGAGCTGTAGTTTTCGTACAGTGTCTTTGACTCACTTTGTCTTCTGTGTAAGACTCTTCTTGTGGAACAAGTTCTCACTGATCCGTGGTTACTAAGGGGCTGAACGTCTCCTGTATGTCTGTTGGCCATTTAGGCATGCCTGTTTAATTCTTCTGCCCATTTTCTCAGTGGTTGTCTTTTCTAAAAATTTAGTTTGTAGTTATTATTTATTTCTTCCTTCTAGAGTTAAGAATAATATCAAGGGTGTTATACTTAGCCACATACATTGCATATAATTTTTCTGTTTTTTTTTAAGGAATATTTATTTATTTACTTATTTATTGGCTGCGTTGGGTCTTCGTTGCTGCACGTGGGCTTTCTCTAATTGTGAGTGGGGGCTACTCTTCGTTGCGGTGCGCGGGCTTCTCATTGCGGTGGCTTCTCTTGTTGCAGAGCACGGGCTCTAGGCACGTGGGCTCAGTAGTTGTGGCTTGTGGGCTCTAGAGCACAGGCTCAGTAGTTGTGGCACACAGGCTTTGTTGCCCCGTGGCATGTGGGATCTTTCTGGACCAGGGTTTGAACCTGTGTCCCCTGCATTGGCAGGCGGATTCTTAACCATTGTGCCACCAGGGAAGTCCCAGTTTTTCTGTCTTTTAAAGTTTATTTATTTAGCCACATAAATGTTTAAAATATTTTGGTAGTTAACTCTGTAGTTTTTATTTTTTGACTGCTGGTCTTAGTGTTATGTTTAGAATCAGGAGTTCCTCATTTCAGGGGTATCAGGTATTTTCTCCTAGTGCTTTTATGGTTTTATTAATTTATATTTGTTTCATTCATTGATTTATATTTATGGTAACCTTTCACCCATGGTTAGCCGTTGTCTCAGTGACCATTTTATTAATTATTTTCTTTCTACTGATTTGAAATGGCTCTTCGTTATGTACTATATTCTTATTTTTACATGTCTTTTTCTAGTCTCTCTTAAATGTTCTTAATGAAAAATATAAGAGTTTTTCATAGGCAATAGTACGTTTTCTTTCACAGAATCATGTCATGACTGATCAATGTAATTATCATGTATCCTCCTGGATGTTTAATGGTCTAACTTGTGGGGTTTTGTTGCTTAGACTATTAAAAACATCAGGCTGATCACCAGTGGCACAAGTGGACGGACTGAAGGAGGAGGCCACTGGGTGGGAAAGGTAGAGATTGCGTTGTTCCTCTTCTCCATGAGGCACCGGTGTTCGTAACTAGGAGTTTTGCCATCGTGAGATTATCCTTCACAGGTTTCTGAGCAGCCGAGGCAGGTGGTGGGAGGCAGGTGCTGCCAGTGTGAGGGACACGTGAAACCATGTCTTTTCAGTCAGAAACATGCCATGTTTTTGTTGTTTTTGCTGCATATGTATAATCAGCACCTCATTGTGCAGGAATCAGATTGGAATCCTGAGAACTGTATTCAGCCTGAAGCTGCAGCAGGATTTTGCTAAAATTTTGTAGTATCTGCATTGCACGTCCTGCAAATTCTTTTGTCCTACAAATCAATTGGTCTTCCTGAGGAACTGTAATTTGATTTAATGTATTATGGATATAAAATCGGTACAGAATTGCTCCTACTTAAATTCCTTCGTTATCTGTGGTAGTAGGAAAGGTCAGCTTTCTCTCCAGGAACTCAGGACCAGCCTCTACCCTGTCGTTTCCTCACTTCCCTCCTCTTCCAGCTGTTGGTTTGTTCCGGTCCTTTCTTGGCCCTCATTCCCTGGAGCCTCAGTGCCCACCGTGCCCCTCCTGTCCTCAGTCTCAGCCTCGGGGCGAGGGTGACCTCCATGTGGGGGGCCCTCACCCTGCTCTTCCCTATGCGGTTTTGACCGACCGTGTCTGACCTTGGCACCTCCCTGTGCCCCCAGGGGGAGTGGATAGGGACGCGCGATGCCATTCAGCCCCCCCCCCCCCCCCGAAAGTTCACATTCCACGTCTGGGACTGAAGAATGACCCCAGGGTTGAGTTGACATTAGTTTCTATGCTGTAGAAAGCTGTCGAGATGTAAAAGCCTTTTTTCTTTAAAAGAGTCACGGGTTTGGGATTTATTAAATATATAATAATAAAAATTTTAAACAGTTAAAAATTGCAAGTGAACTTTTTTTCCTTAATATTAACCTTTTTGTGTTTTGTGAGGAAATAATGGTTTATTATTGTTTTTGGTAGAAAGTTTAGGATGTCCTAGCCGTCATGGTATTGTTCTCTGTTGAGTAGCCTACTTTGAGTATTCTTGCGTCTGTGCAGTTCCATCTGGTGGCCACGGTCCCCATCGCTGCTTCCACTGTGTCCTGGGCCCGGCCACTGCTTGCCAGGAGCTTAGGGGTTAGGACCTCCCCTGGCCTGGCCTCCTTCCCTCAGCCTGGAGCCACCCTGGGGGAATGCCTGGAGGCCGAGGCACCCATGCAGACCCTCAGGCCCCTGGGCTCAAGAGAGGGGTGGTTTCTGGGCAGCTCAGGGCAGCGGGGCCCCTGAGCATGGTGGCCCCCCACGCTGCACATGCCCCTGCCTCACGACTGCATGGATTCTTGGTGCTTCTCAGGCCGTTTATGTTCACATTCCAGTTCTGCATAGAAACTCCACACAGTTACATGAATAAGCATACAAGCCCAAATCATGTTTATGTCACATAGGTTTACTTTTTGTGGATTAGGGAGCTTGTCGTTTGGCAGGCTTCTCGTTGAGTAGACTTTATTTTTTATTTTTAATTAATTAACTAATTTTATTTTTGGCTGCGCTGGGTCTTCGTTGCTGCGTGTGGACTTTCTCTAGTTGGGGCGAGTGGGGGCTACTCTTCCTTGTGGTGCGTGGGCTTCTCATTGTGGTGGCTTCTCTTGTTGCCAGGCAGGGCTCTAGGCACGCAGGCTTCAGTAGTTGTAGCACATGGGCTCAGTAGTTGCGGCTCACGGGCTCAGTAGTTGTGGCACACGGGCTTAGTTGCCCCATGGCATGTGGGATCTTCCCAGACCAGGGATCGAACCCGTGTCCCCTGCATTAGCAGGCAGATTCTTAACCACTGGACCACCAGGGAAGCCTGAGTAGACTTTATTAAAATCAGAGCAGTCAAGCTGTTACTGTGGGTTACAAGCTGGGATACGGACCCTTTTCCACCAGTTTGAATGGGGTGTTTCTAGATGAGGGGCCATCTCTGTAGAAAGAACTGCTGTCGGTGTTCTTTGCAGCCCCTCCGAGGAGCTCCAGGACTCCGGTTGTAGCAGTGCTGCTGTCCTCAGGAGGAGGAGCGATGCTGGGGCTGATGGTGTGTCACGGGGATGTCTTTTCGGTAATGTGGCCTCCTTGGCCGGGGCTCTGACCTCAGAAATCAGGTGTTGTCTGTGTGGAGGAGAGCTGTGTTGTGCTGGCGCCATCGCCTCGAGCAACAGTGAAGGTTCATGTGCTTTCGTGTTTTTTTCTTATTTTTTTAATCATTTACCTTGTGATAGTAAGAATCAACTCAGTAGTAGCTATTTAATTATTTAGTCTAAGGACTGGTAACATGCAGTGACTGTGTGAAGTTAGTTGTGCGTCAGCTCTTAGGTGTGTGGCCTCAGTCTGTGGGCCTGTTCCCTGGTGTGTAGGACACGTGGTCCCCAAAGGCTGTTGAGCGTTGCAGCTTGGCCTCCCGAGCTTGCTTATCCTGGGGGTCCTGCCCCAGGTAACGGGGGCCTGGGTCAGGGAGAGCTTCCTTTCTCTTACACAGATTAAAATGAAAAGGACCTGGGGTTATTCTTCAAAAATCTTTTTAAAGCATTTCAGTCTTAGAAGGAGAAAACCTGTCTGTTTAGGACCCTTGCTGAGCCACAGGGCACGTCATTTGTGTAAGGAAATGAAGACCTTTAATCTCCAGCTCTGTCCTTTATCTTTTTTTTTAATATAAATTTATTTATTTTGGGGTTGCGTTCGGTTTTCGTTGCTGGGCACGGGTTGCAGTGAGTGGGGGCTACTCTTCGTTGCGGAGCACGGGCTCTAGGCACATGGGCTTTGGTAGTTGTGGCACGTGGGCTCAGTAGTTGTGGCTCGCGGGCTCTAGATCGCAAGGTCAGTAGTTGTGACGCACAGGCTTAGTTGCTGCGTGGCATGTGGGATCTTCCCGGACCAGGGCTCAAACCTGTGTTCCCTGCGTTGGCAGGCAGATTCTCAAGCACTGCGCCACCAGGGAAGTCCCTCTGTCCTTTATGGCTCTTTCTTAGAGGAGTTTACAAAAAGCTACATACAGAGGAGTGTATTACGTGGAGATGGTGCTATTGCAAATCCCCTGCGAGTCCCTCAGTGGGTCCTACGTGGGTGGTCTCTCACCAACCCTGTGCGTCCCCCCAGTGACAATGCGGTAGATTCTCTCTTTTTTTTTTTTTTTTGCGGTACGCGGGCCTCTCACTGCTGCGGCCTCTCCCGCCGCAGAGTACAGGCTCCAGACGCGCAGGCCCAGCGGCCGTGGCCCATGGGTCCAGCCGCTCCGCGGCATGTGGGATCCTCCCGGACCGGGGCACGAACCCGCGTCCCCTGCATCGGCAGGCGGACCCCCAACCACTGCACCACCAGGGAAGCCTCGGTAGATCCTTTTGTTCACATTGGTTAAGGGAGAAGTGGTTCCCTAACAGTATTTGTAGAATCCCATTTATATAATCTGTGTCAGTTACAGCTTTATGAGCATATTTGCACAGAAAAATGTTTGGGAGGTTATAAACCAGTGTTAAAGTTGTTGGCTTATGGGTAGTTTTCACTGTTTAATTTTTGCCAATTAATTTCCTTTACTTAAAGAATAAAATTATACAATGATATATGAGTTTTTCTTTTGAAAGTCAAATCCTGTTCAGGCAGGATCTCCCCTGTTTGCCCCTCACACTCCAGCCCACATCTTCTGTCATGATGAGTTAGATGTGGGTCCTTCCAGATCTTTCCCTGTGTTTTACAGAGAGGTGTTTGAACCCACCCACAATACAGTATTGTTCTGTATGTTTCCTTTTTTTTTGGACTATAAAGCTGTTTTTCTTTTTCTTGTAAAATACTTTCACACGTAGTAGAAAAGCTGCAAGTATAATACAAGAGATTTTTTTCATGAGCCTTTTGAGATCAACTTGCTTCGTAGATGCCCCACGGTTCCTAGATGTGGTGGCGTATGTTTCCTACAGATATTCCTCTACCATCAACATCAGGAAGGTAATAATATATGTCTCAACATATATTTGTATGATGGTATGCATTCAGCACTATTAGGCTACATCCTATTTTTTCTTTTTTTTTTTTTTTTTTTGTGGCACGCGGGCCTCTCACCGCCGTGGCCCCTCCCGTTGCGGAGCACAGGCTCCGGATGCGCAGGCCCAGCGGCCATGGCTCACGGGCCCAGCCGCTCCGCGGCACGCGGGATCCTCCCGGACCGGGGCACGAACCCGCGCTCGCTGCATCGGGAGGCGGACTCCCAACCACTGCGCCACCAGGGAAGCCCTATTTTTTCTTTTTTTACTACACAAAGTAGTATTTTCTGATTTTTGTTCTTGTAAATGCATTACATCTCTCCTTCAAAGGGGTCTTTTCTAGTAATTGGATTGGTTTTTTTAAAGCAGTTCATGATTGCATCTATAAGGGTAGGTTTGCACACCTCACTCTTTTTTTCTCTCTTTTTTAATGGTGAGATATACTTAAACATAAATTTTAGCCATTTTAAGTGTGCTTTTTGTTGGCATTAAGGACATTCACAATGTTGTGCAACCGTCATCGCTGTTTCTAAAATATTTTCATCACCCCAAGAAGAAACTGTACCCATTAAGCAAAAATTTCCCTTTTTCCTTTTCTATCTTTATGAATTTACCTAAACTAGATGTTCCGTATCAGTAGAACTATATAATATTTGTCATTCTGTGTCTGGCTTACTTCACTTAGCACCATGTTTTCAAGGTTCACCCATGTTGTAGCATTTGTCAGAACTTCATTCTTTTTTCTGGCTGAATGATATTTTGTGTTCATCTGTTGATGCACACCTTGGTTTTCTCCAGCTTTTGACCATTTTGAATAGCGCTGCTGAGCATATTTGGACAGGAGTCTCAGGCATTCCTTGGGTGTGTACCAGGAGTGGAATTGTCAGGCCATCTGGGAATTCTGTGTTTAGAGTTTGGGGGTGGCACCAACTCTTTTCCACAATAGCTGCATCATTTTGCATCCGGCCAGCCGTGTTTCAGTTTCTCCACGTGCTCACCAACATGTGTTCCTGGCCCCTCTTCTTCATGAAAGCCCCCAGGCGGGTGCCCATGGCTCCCGTCGTGGGAATAGCGGTTGTGGGACCACCAGCCGCCCTGCCCTCTCCAGTTAGGACCATGTCCCTCTGCCTCCCGGACTCCAGGTGTTTGTGCCCTGACTTCTTCAATGTGGGAGCTCTTAAAATTGTTTCTTTCCCTGAAATATAAATGAAGCACAGTTTACTAAAATTTCACAGGAAATTGGTGATTCTGTTGAAGTGCAAAATAGGCAGAACTAATGAGAAGCTTGACTGGCTGGACTCTGGGAGAATTTGGAAATGACACGAAATGAGAACTGTAAAAAACACCAGGCCGATCTTGCTCAAGGTGCCAAAATATTGTCAGGGGAGGGCCCTCTATTGGCATTTATGAAGTGTACTTATCCTGTGTTACCTTTGGATATTTCTAATAGCCTTTCATCACTATATTTTTTTTTCTAATCAACTTAAAAATGTTTTTACTTTAGAAAGGAGTTCTTACAACAATAAAAAATGAGAAAACATTCTTTTAGATGTGTCTGTTGCGTCTAGGAAAGAATCAGATGACCTTGTACATTCACCTGGACTGTACCCACTCCGTGTGTGTTAGAAACGGCTAGTGGACTTCCCTGGTGGCGCAGTGGTTAAGAATCCGCCTGCCAATGCAGGGGACACGGGTTCGAGCCCTGGTCCAGGAAGATCCCACATGCCGCGGAGCAACTAAGCCCACGAGCCACAACTACTGAGCCCATGTGCCACAATTACTGAAGCCCGTGTGCCTAGAGCCCATGGTCCGCAACAAGAGAAGCCATTGCAATGAGAAGCCATTGCAATGAGAAGCTGCCGAAGATTAGCCCCCACTCGCCACAACTAGAGAAGCCCGCACGCAGCAGTGAAGACCCAGTGCAGCCATAAGTAAATAAATACATTTATTAAAAAAAAAAAGAAAGAAAGAAATAGAAACAGCTAGTGATGCTCTCAGGCCCCATACGTGAGGCTGTGGGCACTTGGGGAGGAGCTGGCCTCAGAGGGAACAGATGTGTGTGGACAGGGCCAGGGTGGCTTTCAAAAGGGGTCGTGGGATGTGTAGACTCCAGAACAGTCTCAAGTTTGAGAGTTGGGTGGGCTTGGCGGGGTGGAGTAGGGCCAGGCTGCGGCTCTGCCCTCCTTCAGCCTGTCCGTGCCTTTGGAAATGGGGCCAGCAGAGGTTGAAGGGAGGTTGGAGGAAGAGGTCAGTGGCAGAGGTCTGGTGGTGGCTGTTCATGTGGGGAGATGGTGTGCGTGGGCTGGCTGCGGCTCGGGCCAGGCTCCAGGCTGGACTTGCCTTTGGACGTTTGGATTTGGGGGTGACTGTCAAGAAGGAGTTCGGCATGTGGCAGACGGTACAGATGTCTTCGTGATACACTTACTACGTGTATTGAACAGTAAAGCTAGCTGATGTCTGTTGGGCACTGATGTGTCACCAATGGCTTCAAGCATTCTGCACTGTCCTCAGGTGAGAAAGCAGCGAGGCAGCGGGAGGTTTATGTGACCTGACCACACGGGTGGAGAAAGGAGGAGCTGGGACGGGATCACGCGATGACATGGCAGGTGGCAGGGCTCAGGTTCGCTGGTGCCTGGCGCTGGCACCCGCGAAGGGGTGGGGCGTGTACTGTTCTCTTTCGATACAGGTATCTTCTGTATCTTAGATCTAGTTTTCCACTGGAATTTTCTGAAGAATTTGTTTCCATCACATACAAAAGTAGACAGCTTGGGCCTGTGCGCTGATTGGTCTCTCAAAGCGCATCATACGTGTCATGAAATTTCCACCTCTACACTCTGTGTATTGTTTTTTTAAATATAGACATTTTTGACATAACTACATATCATTTTGATTTCTAACAAAATCCACAGTCATTCAGTATCATCCAGCCTTTTTTTTTTTTTTTTTTTTGCGGTGCGCGGGCCTCTCACTGTTGTGGCCTCTCCCGTTGCGGAGCACAGGCTCCGGACGCACAGGCTCAGCGGCCATGGCTCACGGGCCCAGCTGCTCCGCGGCATGTGGGATCCTCCCGGACCAGGGCACGAACCCGTGTCCCCTGCATTAGCAGGCGGACTCTCAACCACTGCGCCACCGGGGAGGCCCCATCCAGCCATTTTAAGATTTCCCTCCAGTTATGTCAGAATGTCACTTTACAGTTGATTAGTTCAAATCAGGGCCCAGCATAGCCTGCACTTTGCATGGTTGTTCTGTTTAAGTTCCTCGGCTGTAGCTTTCTACCATCGGCTTGGTGAGGAAACTATGTCAGTGGTCTTGCAGAATGTCCCGCTTTCTGGAATTCTGTTAATGATTTTTTTAGGGCCAGTGTATTTGATGAGCCATGCTGCCCACTTTGCTTTTTATATTGATAACCTAAGTGTGATAGATGACGTGATACTGAGTGATTTCCCCTGTGATAGTTTTATGTTGCCGAAACTTTGGTTGAAACTGAGTCAGTAAGAACCTGGAGTTTGGAGTGGACTGACTGACCCTGGTTTTTAGGGTGGCGCTCAGTGTGCTGAGTCCTTGTGGTGCAAGTGGGACCTGAGTGAGGCACGCAGCTGACTGTGCCCTCTGCCAGCCAGGCGTTCTGACTTCTCACGGCGTCCAGGGTTTTCACCTTGATGTAGCCCAGGCTCGTGGAGTACAGGAGCTGGGAGTTGCCCAGCCTTAAGCCCTGGGGGAGGGTCCTGAATCTCCACCGCATCCTGTTGGGTTGTGTGCCTGTGGGCACCCATGCCCGCCACCTGGCCACGTGGCCCTGGGGCAATGTCATGTACAGTGGGAGCGGCAGTGTGGTGCTCCCCGTGGAAGGGTCCGAAAACCTGATTTTGTCAGCAAACCACATTGTGGCAACGGGACTATCCAGATTCATTAGAGACAGACGTGTGAACTAGGACGTCAGCGTGTTTGTGGTGTGACTGTCTGCTGCGAGGGAAGTTATACTGAGGGTGAGTGCTGTGTACCCCACTCCCTGGTTTGTGCCTTTGGGACAGATGCCTGCTCCAGCCCAGTGCTTGCCGGCCACCTCGGGAGCTTGTGGCTCGTTCTCATTTTCCTCCACAGTCAGGTCCAGTTAGCGGGGTTCAGTCCGTAGAAGCTTGGGGCGTGGGGTGCTGAGTGGCGAGGCCCGTGCTCTCTGGGGGGCGGGGGGGCTTCCACAGCACCTGGCGCATCTCTTGGTTTGCCAAGTCTTCCCCGTGGATCGGGGTCCTGTGGGGAGACCTCGGCTGTTGGGCCCAGGCTGGGCTTGCCCTGACCCCGGTGGGGGGCCTCCCGGTGGCTGGGAGAGCGGAAGGAGGAGCGCGCCACCTGAGTTGCCTGCTGCCAACGGACACAGTGCCCCGGAACTCAGTGCCCAAGACAGCAGCGATCCTTGTCCCTCTCGGGGGCCAGCGGTTCCGGTGGAGCTTAGAGGATGGCTCTTTTCTGGCCCAGGAGTCTGGGGTCTCAGCTGGAAGACTCAGCACTGGGAGTGGGTGCATCTGAAGGCTCTTCACTCACATGCATATTGGCACTCAGCTTCTCCTGTGGTCCGGGCTCCTGCGTGACCTGACTTTAGATATCAGGGGGGAAATCACTTCAGCTGCATCTCAGGGTCCAGGCCCAGTGAGTGGCCAGGGCACACAGAACCCACCTTTTGGGGGGAAGTGTGAGCACCATCCAGTAGCAGGGCGTGGAGGATGGGAGACATGTTGGTCTGGCCATCTTTGGAAAAATATAGTAGCTGAGAGAGTTCTAGGTCAAGGGAACAGCGAGGAGGTAGCGCCTTTGGTTTTCTTCTTTTCAGAGAGGCCAGTTAATGGTTAAGTAACAGATGGAAAGGGAGTCTGTTCTGATATTTCAAAATCCCTTAGACGTAATGTATGGGGCCACTTTGGAATTAATTGTGTTTTCCAAATTTAGGAACTAACTCTCCTTTTTCTGCCAAGGGGAAAAACAAAAAGACAAAAGAGGGACAAGGAAATCTGTGAGACATTGAAAGGATTCATTCTTTTTCTCCCCACCCCTTTTGATAATTAGCTAGTGAAATTGGTATGTGGAAAATAGTTTAAAATTAGGGGGTGGGCGGGTAGCGCTCTACATCTCAGAAGTTTCTTGGACTGCAGATGCGTCCCATCTTTGAGAACCTGTTTGTTGCTTACAGCCCGGCGTTGGCATCCCTGTGGTTCTCAGGGAGGGGATGCCACCGCTGGTCCAGGCCTTGGGCAGAGAGGGGCAGATGGCAGGTCGGGTTTGGCATCTCCTGTTATGGCTAGAACCAAAACCTCCCTCCTCATGGGAGAGAAGGTCCCTTTTGTGTGCCCCGTGCTGGGTGCTGTGCAGTGGTCTCCAGGGCGCAGGCCGAGGCAAGCCTGGTGGCCAGTGTGGAGAAGGGGCTTTCCTTTCAGTAGTCATCGGGTGAGCTGAGCGAGCCACGCCTGCCACGAAGATGATTGTCGAGAGGGTTTCTCCTCCTTTCTCTTAATATCGTACTGTTGTTGGGTCTCTTTATAGCTCAGGTAGATAAGGCCTGAAAGCTGACATCCCCTCTCCCAATCCAGCACACGCGCCGCACAGCCCTCTGGAGCCAGGACAGAAATGCTGGTGGCCAGTTGGGAGGGCAGCAGTTCCCTGGGGGCACTGACTGCATCCTTTCCCGCCTCCCCAGCGCATGGAGCTGTTTTACATGGTTCTAGTCGAGTTCATCTCAAATTCTTTCCGAAATGGCTTTTGCTGCTTTTAAACTTAAAATGTGCGTGTAGCACTTAAAGATGAACCTTCTCAACCTTTGTGTTTGAGACAGGAGTTCTGTGCAAATGCAGGAGTGATGTGACATGCGTGGATGCCAAGTGGCCTGGGCCTGCGGAGGCCGAGGAAACAGTCAGCTCTGGCTGGAGGCGGGGGCTCCAGTCCTGCAGCTTTCAGGCCTGAGGCCCGGCCGCAGAGCTGGCCCCACAGCGAGTGCAAGGTCTGCGAGCCGCTGTGTCAGCTTTTGTGTTTTTCTGGAGCTGGCTCTCCTGCCCCATCCTCGGGGTTGGCCTGGCCCTGGGGGTGGTCCAGGGTCCCCAGCACACCATTTTGAAGATGAAGTATTTAGAGGCAGTTTTAACTTTCTGGTACTTTTGTGACTATAACCTTATTGTTGAGGTTAGCACTTCTGTGCAGGGAGAGTGTGTGGGAAGGTGCTCACTTCTAAGGTAGCTCGTGGTTGGGTCTTCGAGCGGTCCCGCTGTGGGAGCCTGGAGAGGTCGGGACCCTGTGCTCCCTCCCCTCAGAGGCCTTACCCCTCCCCGCTGAGCGGGTGGGGGTCTTACTCTCAGCTCCCGGGCAGGGCAGCAGGCACAAAGGGAGGTAGAAACCGAGCTCCCTGGTGATGGTCGTTGTCATGGTTGTTGTTACTGGTTTGTGGACGTGACCACATCGTCTTTTTCTTTCTTTCTTTTTTTTTTATATATATATTTATTTATTTGGCTGCGCCGGGTCTAGTTGCGGCACAGGGGATCTTCGTTGCGGCATGCAGGATCTAGTTCCCTGACCGGGGATTGAACCTGGGCCCCCTGCACTGGGAGCATGGAGTCGTAACCACTGGACCACTAGGGAAGTCCCTGTCTTCAACATGCAAATTGAGAAAGTTATTGAAATCTATAATTTGTCTATAGGCTTGTCCTTTTAATACACATTATCCAAAATATATCTAGCCCTTACTTACCTTTGAATTTTAGGAATCTTCTAAGGGGTAATGTCAGAATTTCTATGATCATTCTCCCACCATCCGTTGTTTATTTAACAACAACAAAAAAGTCAGCAGTGTGGTAGAAATTGATGGGTGGGCACCTGGGAGGCAGAGCGGTGGGACCCTCTTGCGCAGGGAGTGAGAGTCTGGGTCTGCCCAAGGCTGTCACCTGGGTGGGAAGGCCCCCTCGCCTCTCGGGTGAGCAGGTGCAGGTGCCAATGAGGAGGCTCACGGGTCTGACAGTTAAGTACAAAGGATTCCTTGTAATTTTCCTGGAGAGTTCGTGGAGACTCCTCATAGAATCCTAACCTTAATGATCTGTGCTGTACCGTTGTCCATCGGTATCTGTCCGTTGTCCCTTCGTATCTGTTGGGGATTGTTTCCAGGACCCCCTGCAGATTCCAGAATCGTGGATGCTCAAGTCTCTTATGTGAAATAACAGTGCTATTGTTTGCATGTAATCTAAGCACATCTTCTGTATACTTTAAATCACCTTCTGATTATTACTTGTAATACCGGATACAGTGTAAATGCTGTGTAAACAGTTCTGAGTACGATGTAAATGTTGTGTAAACAGCTGCCGGCGCCTCGCAAACTGGCAAATTCAAGTTTTGTTCTTTCGCACTTTCTGGAGTTTTTTTCCGAATATACTTGATCTGCAATTGGTTGAGTCTGCGGGGGTGGAACCCTCGACACAGGGGGCCAACTGTGTGTGTAACAAAAACTGTCTTTTTAAAAAGCATGTAGAAGCAAATGTTGTAAACTGAGGCTAACTGCATCATGACAGATTGCACTTGGTGCTCATTCTTCTCATGTCCAGTGATGTCCAGTGGGGGCGGATGGAGGCCCTGGGCCTTGAGGAGGGAACGCAGGCTACCTTGACGTCACCTACAGATAGCGCTGTTGGAGCGGCAGGTGGTTCTTACGTGCTTGTTCTGTGGCTACACTTAGCGGGAGGGACACCAAATGAGTGGTGCTGCTGTGAGAACTGGTACAAGATATTTGTTTTACTCACTAAGAAAATCTGAGTTAGACTTAGTAGATGGGAGTCTTCGTCCTCGTGATAGAAACGCGGTCGCTATCTCCTGTCCTGTGACATCACTACAATGAACACAGCCACCCGCCAGTGTCACCTAAAGATGACTTTAGAATATGACTTCTCTGGTCTTTGCATCTGGGTATTTCCCCCCTCCCCCACTTTTTTGTTAAAAACAAACGACTGTACACTTTTTCTTGGGAGATACTCTTTGTAATATCATGCAGCCAGAATTGGTTGCCTGAGTGTACTTCAGCTGCTTCTCATCTTCCATGGAGTTGGGGGGTCTTTGCTGCACAGATGTGCTGTGTGGGATCTGAAACCGGTCTGTGTCGCTGGCACAGGTCCTGGCCGCTGCCCTGTGTGGAAGGGTGCCCTGTTGTCCCGCGCGTGGGGAGCAGGCAGGGTCCAGAGCAAGGCGAGGCAGGGTGGGTTCTTGGCGGGGCAGCTGCGGGGTGGCGGGACTCTGGTGTCTGAGCGGCCACAACCATACTGAGGGCTGTGTGATTGGAAGTTAACTTGAGGAGCGTTGACTGAAACAGGAAAAATACGCAATGTAGGAGCCATGAGCTGAGTTTTATTCTGGATCTTACCGAGGACTGTAGCCTGGGAGACAGCTTCTCAGTAGCTCTGAGGGGCTGCTCTGAAGAGGTGGGGGAGCGGCCAGGATCTGTGTGGTCTGGGCCAGGGGGTGTGTGCAGCCAAGCACACATCTCGGTAGAAGGTAACTGCTAGTCACGGGGAAGGGGTATTTCCATTAATGATTTTAGCCCTTTTTTTCTGTGTATGGAAAGAGGCAGGAATTTGGGTTCATTAAAATTCTTCTGAGATATCTACTCTCTAAGGGGCCTATTTTTCCAAAGCACAGAGAGCCTCTCAGGGTGCGCTCTCTGTCAGCACTGCAGTGGCTCAGACTTAACCCTTGTAGAACGGGTGGTGGGTGTGTTCTTTCCTTTTTTTTTTTTTGCTGTACACAGGCCTCTCACTGTTGTGACCTCTTCCGTCGTGGAGCACAGGCTCTGGACGCGCAGGCCCAGCGGCCATGGCTCATGGGCCCAGCTGCTCCGCAGCACGTGGGATCCTCCCGGACCGGGGCACGAACGCGTGTCCCCTGCATCAGCAGGCGGACTCCCAGCCACTGCGCCACCAGGGAAGCCCGCGTTCTTTCTTTTATGTAAGGATACCTGAAGACCCTAGCAAGACTTTTTTTTTTTTTCACCACCTTGAGATGTTTTTATTGAAATGCATATGGTATGGGTAACAAGCGACCTCCCTGTGGTCCAGGTGGGACCTCTTCCCCCAGAGATGGGTCAGGCCAAACACCCCAGTGGGGCAGACAGTCTCCCAAGTGGTAAAAGGGAGCCAAGTTAGGGAAGGCCTCCCATGCCAAGGCATAAGAGATGGTGTGAGAGCAGGACTTCATAATTCCTTTGGTTTTTTTCCTCTGCATTTTATTTTCTTCTGTGTTCTATTCTCTTATGAAGAAATTGTTTGATTAATAATTCTTTTTCTTTTTAGGAGTATGATTTCACAGGGCAGAGAATATTGCCTTTTGAAATGTAAGCATTGCCATTTCAGAATTACAGAAACCTAGGGTCCTTCTGTCCTTTTCTGATCCTCACAGACTCAGTGTAGGGCTGCCAAGTTCAGCAAGTAAGAATACCAGATGCGGGACTTCCCTGGTGGCTCAGTGGTTAAGAATCCGCCTTCCAATGCAGGGGACACGGGTTCGATCCCTGGTTGGGGAACTAAGATCCTACATGCCGTGGGGCGGCTAAGTCCGCTGCTCCAGAGCCCATGCGCTGCAGCTAAGATCCGATGCAGCCAAATAAATAAATAAATATTTTTTTAAAAAAGAAAAGAAAACCAGAGCCTGATGCATATTAAAGTGGTGAAGAAAATTAAAAAAAAAAAAAAAAAGAATACAGGATGCCCAGTTACATTTAAAGTTCAGATAAACATGCTAAAACACGGCTTGTCATTTATCTGAACTTAAGATGTCGCTGGACATCCATGTCTTGGGCAGCTTGTTGCACCCACTGCCCTGTGTTGGCCTTACACATCCAGCACGGGGTCAGATTCTACCTCACCTCTTGGGATGTGTTTTTTCCCTTAGGGTTTGTGTATATCGAAATCTGCCAATTTGCATTTAAGGAAAAAGCTTCACAAACTGGAAAGTTTTCTTTCTTTTTTCTCCAGCCACATCAGCTCTTTAGGATGTGAAAACTGATGCTCCAAAGGGTAGAGTTTGTTCTTCTGGGAGGGGCGGTCAGACCCAGCTCGCAGTGAGCATGTGGCTGTCGCGCTCCCCAAAGGGCGTGCTGCCGCTGCCGCTCACTGGCCATTCTGGCCACCTCCTGGGCAGACTTTGTACCCCCGCCCCGGTGCCTTTCAGGTGGATCTAACTGGGATTTTAATCAGAGGCAGTGAAGAAGTCGAATGAGGGTCTGGATAGGCTGGTGGAGGGACTCTTACTGTGAGCAGTTCTGGCATCGTGGGGTCCCAGCTCCAGTTTTACTGTCAAAAACGGCAGGTCACCGAATGTGAGGATGCGAGGAGGGTTAGGACCAGCTGGCAGGGCTGAATGGAGGACAAGGCTGGAGGGGGACCGGCCTATTCTCCAGTGGACAGATGGACCTTAGCCACATGGTGCAGAGTCTGAGGGTTTTCTTCTGGTTTCTCTTCTGTTTAAGGAATGTGGACACTCGAGGCGGGAGCGCTTTGTTTTTGCATATTTAAGAAGAGTTGAGTCTGACTTCCTTGGCAGTCCAGTGGTTAAGAGTCCTTGGTTCTACTGCAGGGGGCTTGGGTTAGATCTCTGGTCCGGGAACTAAAACCCACATGCAATGTTGAGTTTAGGACTGTAAAGATTCCTGATTCTGTGAAGAGAGGGGTGTCCTTGGGTATAGCCCCACCCCTCAGGACCCCGCACCTCCCTTCAGTCTTTCCTCACTGCTTTCACCCTGTGAATGTCTTTTTATTTAGAAGTTTGTATGCAAAGGGCTCTTTGACTGAAAGAAGCCCCAGAATCTCTGCAAATCCCAGGCTCTGAGAGGATTCCCTTTTTCAGTCTGGGTTTGGGAGTGTGATATGAAGTCTGCTCCTGAAATGTTCTGGAGTTCGGGCAGATGTGCTGAGGATAAAGAGGACAAAAAGCCCTGGAAGGAGCTGTTTTTCTGGAATTGTCGTGTCTCGGTGGTGCAGTGGACGAGAGTTGTACGGCGTGTGTGCCTTGTGTACACCTGGTGAGCACACATGGTCCCCGCTGGTTCCCGCTGCAAGCTGTGGATTCTTAGTCGTGCCCACGTTTGTGGCATCTGAAAAACGGAAGGCCTGATGCTTACGGATGAGGTTGCCGGTCCGGATTCCCGGTGCTTTTGCGGGTGGGGTCTGACTCTGGGGTTGTCTGTCTTCCAAGGAGGAGGTGAAGGAGGTGCAGGTCCTTCCTTATTGGGACACATGGGTCTTGGGGTGGAGATGGGGCCCAGCCTTGCGGTTGAAGCCCTCGTGATTTAGGCGGTGGCCGTGGTACTTGAGCAGGGTGAGCAGGTTCGGCCCGTGCTGAAGGAGGGATGGAAAGTGGGGCAGGTCGTCTGGGGGGGGGCGCCCATTCCTTCACCTCCTGGCTTCCTGAGGGTGGGGTGTTGGGGTCTCAGGCCACGGGGGCCATGGATCTCTGGGCTATGGGCAGGGCCGCCAGGGTGAGCTGCCAGCACTGGGTCAGGGGCTGTGCCTTTAGAGAAGCCAGGTTGAGGAGGCCTCCGCCCTGACCAGTGACCTTGATCAGTGATGTGGCCTGGGGGAGAGTTTAGATGATTTTATTGGAAGTTCTTCCAGGAAAGAGACCAGGCTTTTGGGAAACGAGTTAGCCACTGGTGGACCTTCACCAGTGTTGATTCTGTTGTCTGTGTATGAGTGAGAGACTGGCCTTTGGGTTCTGTGCCTCTGCGGCCATGTTGACTTAATTAAGAACTTGAATTGCTGGCTGGTTGTTCATGCACATTAATGTGTTTCACTCCCATACAACTAGGTAGATGGTTGTAAATGGAAAGGTCTTGATTTGAAGTCGAATAATTACCTCAAAACTTTGTTTTAACCCATTGTTTTGTTTTGCTTCGATCAGGGAGAAAGAATAACGGAGAAAGAATAACCTGCTAGGCTAGACAGGGTTGAGGTAAGCAGTAACATTTCTTTATTGTGAGCTTTACGAATATGTGCTGCTCTTCCTTTTTTTTTTTTTTTTGTGATATGCGGGCGTCTCACTGTTGTGGCCTCTCCCGTTGAGGAGCACAGGCTCCGGATGCGCAGGCTCAGTGGCCATGGCTCATGGGCCTAGCCGCTGCACGGCATGTGGGATCCTCCCGGACCGGGGCACGAACCCGTGTCCCCTGCATCGGCAGGCGGACTCTCAACCACTGCGCCACCAGGGGAGCCCTATTTTTCTTTTTTTTTCTCTTCCTTTTTATGCAAGAGAAATTGGCCACTGGTGGGGCCTGTGTCTTAAATAAGGCACAGCAAATGTTAGAGCAGAGCCCTAGGGCAGGTTTTGTCAGGTAGAGGCTTGTACAGAAGTTTCAGACCGAGAGAGTATTCCTTTTCTTTGATATTTGTTTTTCATATTCATCTGATAAGCTAATGTGTCCTTCGTTTGGAGACTTCATAGCATCCCAGACTCCAGCACACTGTCCCTTGCCCTACAGGTGTCAGCCGCTTGGGTGTGCCCCTCCTTGCCCACCCCTGCCTGTCCTCTGCCCTCCCTCCTTCCCCATGCCACCCCCTCCCCCTGGTCCTCTTCCACCCTGTGCCACCGGCAACAGTCACTCAGAGAAACGAGCGAGGAGGTGCTTGGGTTTTAAGTAGGAGACAGAAGTGAGGCAGAGATGGCGGTGCTGTTTCCAGGTCTCAAGCTCACCCAGGGCCTGGTGTGTTGTGAGCACGTCAGCGGGTTCCTGAATGCACTCGGGTAGACACAGAGCAAAATAGCGGCCCAGTCTGGCATTATTTGAGTGTTACATAATATTCTTTTTTTTTTTTTTTTTTTTTTTTTTGCGGTACGCGGGCCTCTCACTGCCGTGACCTCTCCCGTTGCGGAGCACAGGCTCCGGACGCGCAGGCCCAGCGACCATGGCTCATGGGCCCAGCCGCTCTGTGGCACGCGGGATCCCCCCAGACCGGGGCACGAACCCGCGTCCCCTGCATTGGCAGGCGGACCCTCAACCACTGTGCCACCAGGGAAACCCCATAATATTCTTAAAACAGACTTTTTTTGGGGAAAGGTCATGAACCATAATTTTGTGGGTGAACGTGTGGCTGGCTGGTGCTGTGACAGGAGGCAGCTGGTTTGCCACTGTGTTCATAGGGTCCTGGGGGCTGTGCCCACCCCGGCTTGTCTCTAGACACCTGCTGTGTTCATGGGGTCCCGGGGGCTGTGCCCGCCCAGCTTGTTTCCAGACACCCGTTGTCACCAGTCAGGGCCCGGGGCCCAGAGGTGTTGTTGGCGGGCCCGGTGTCCTTGCTGTGGGGCAGTGGCCCCAGAGTGAGGATGAATTCAGTCACTAAGCGTGTCGTTTGGTGCCACCCTCCTGATTCCTGCTAAGGTGCCGACAGCATTGCCCTTGCACCATCTGTGCAGATGTCAGTACTGCGAAACGGGTGAGTGGGATCCTGCTGGTGTTATGAAAACAGTCTTGATCTCTGGAAGGGTCTTGGGGACCCCAGAGAACTCCTGTTTGAGGGGGTTGAAGGGTGTAGGAGGTTGGCAGTTGGGATGCAGCTGTGATGGGCTGGGAGAGGCAGTGAGGCCCGGCCACGTGGGGCTGAGGGTAAAGATGAGGTACAGCCTTGCCTGGCCCTGGATGGACAGTGGGAAATCAGAGGCCTGGGATCAGACATCCTGGCCCCACGGCCCAACCCGGTGGGGACAGGTCATGGCATCATTACTGAGATGTGGCCAGGACAGGTCCTGGGAGGTGACGCCTCAAGTCAGGTGCTGCCAGTGAGGTCAGGGGGCAGGCGGATGAGTTAAGATGCGTGAAGCAGGCCTGGGCAGGAGGGCATTTTCTCCGGTCTAGACCCTGAGGATCAGTACCTACATGCAGGAGTAAGTGGAATCTGACTTGGTGCTGGTCCCGGGTGTCAAGAGGCCAACTCTGTGGGGAACCCCCCAGGAGCCTGTCCGGGCACCCCTCCAGGGTCGCCACAGCTCTTCACTGTTTCAGAGTCTGGAAACCCAGATTTCTTGTAAACTCTGCTACTTTTTAAATGTTGATAGTTCATTGAAGGTGGAAACAGCTGTGCTGTCTGACTCCCGAGCCTGCTACTCCTTTGGGGGTTTCCCCCACCCCGCCACTAGTTGTCTTTATGTCTCTGTTCTCCTGCTCTCTCCGGACCTGAGTCCCACAGCCAGTGCTGGAACCCTTGCGTTTGCCCGTGGTCCTGGGCCCCCGGTGACACGGGGTGCAGGCGCAGCAGTTTGTGGAGCCCCCAGTGCACGCGTGTTCTGTGTCCTCACGCATCCTGGGCTGCGGGTCTGCTGGCTCCGCGTCAGGCACCAGGTCTGTCGTCCTCACAGCAGCTCCTGGAACAAGCGGTCCCTGCCTTGCAGCTGCAGAAGCCAGGTGACCTCGGCAAAGTGCAGGGGGACAGAGGAGCCGGATAGGGCCTGGGTCCTCAGGTCCCAAGCCTGTGCTTCTGCGCCTCTGCCGTGGACCAGTTCCCCTCTGGGAAGTCCTTGCTGCTGCCTCTCTGTTCCCTGCAAGACGCGCTGTCGTCATTTCAGTTCTACCCTGTCTGCCCTGTGGCCACACAGCGTGCTTCCAGTCTGAAGACTTTCCTAACTTTTCCTTTTTAAAACACTTTAATTTGAAATAATTTCAAACATACAGAAAAGTTGCAAGATTAGTACAGTGGCTCCCATCTACCCTTCACCCAGACTCCACTTGTTGTGTCCTTCACACGTGCACGTGTGTGCACACACACCACACACATGCATCTTGTCTCCTCTGTCCCGCACAAAGGTAAGTCCAGGCTCTCATTTACTACAAACAAGGGCATTTCTCTGAATAACCATCAAGATACCCGATGTTGACACAACCGTCTGGTCTGCAGTGCATACAGGTGTCACGGTAATCACGCGTGAACACGGTGCCCGGTCGCTGTGCATGCAGTCGTCACGGTAGTCCCTTCACAGCGCTTTCCCGCTCTGGACGGGGAGTTGAGGGGACTCCAGCTCCTCGGTCTTCCTTTTCCAAGGGCACATCACGTTGCTTTCTGGAAACCCTGGTGGCAGGAAGGGTTAGGGTTAGGGTGCATCCCATCAGGAGACCTGCCGCTTTGTCCGTGACCGTCCCATGGGTGAGGCTACAGGTTTCTCCACGGAAGGTCACTGCTCTTCCCTTTACTTGAGGGAATTCCCTCTTACTTGAGGACAATGTTGCGGCGAGATACTTTGAGATTCTGTAAGATCCCGTTTCTTACGAAACTTCCTCCACGAGTTGTAATGGTGGCTTCAGCTCCCAGCCCTCTCTCTGCCTTCAGTTGTTGGCATCTAGGATAAGCAGCTTTCCCTGTTGGATTTGTTTGTTATCCATTCATTTATTTAATGCTGGTGTTTATTCACTGGTTTACAATTCCTGTTCCTGTCATTATTCATTTTGATGCTCCAAGTGTCGTAAACTCCGGAGTGGGCATCCCTTGGGTCTGTCCTGGTTCTTGGACGCCCCCTGCCAGTTTGAGTGCTTCGTTTTCAGGCACAACCCGAGGTTCTAAGCTCCTCTTGTGCCCCTGCCTTGCCTGGAGTTGGTCCTCTCTGCCAGGAGCCTCAGTCTCTCCGTGGAGGTGGCACGTGGGAGTCGAGATTCTGTGCTGCTGCTGCCCAGGGGCCCTCGCACTGCTCAGAGCTTCTGCTGTGCGCACTGCCGTTGGCTCGCGTCTTCTCTGGAGGTTTTCCTCCTCCTGTTGTGGCCCCGTATCCCAAGCTCACTCTGGGGTTAGTTGAGGCTCTTCTTGCAAAGCAGAGACTGAGGTCACCCATCCACCTTTTACTGTCGGGATTGTCACAGCCCCTGCCTGTGGGAGAGCTGGCAGGGGTTTCAAGTGTCTGCCAGCAGTTCTGTTTGGGTCTGGTTTTGTTAGTGGTTTGGGCTACGTGTTCCACCTGTAATCCTTTCCTGGTTGATGTCGATTTTGTAGGTTGCTGGCCCTTTGGAAAAGGCAACGAAAACCATGTTCCCTCTATTTTTTTTTTTTTTTTTTTGCGGTACGCGGGCCTCTCACTGCTGTGGCCTCTCCCGTTGCGGAGCACAGGCTCCGGACACACAGGCTCAGCGTCCATGGCTCATGGGCCCAGCTGCTCCGCGGCATGTGGGATCTTCCCGGACCGGGGCACGAACCCGTGTCCCCTGCATCGGCAGGCGGACTCTCAACCACTGCGCCACCAGGGAAGCCTCCATGTTCCCTCTTGCTAGGTACATATAGGTTCAACTCACAGAGCATCTGGGTTCAGGAGATTTCTGTCTTTCTTGCCCTGGTCGTGGGCCGAGCTCACCCGCAGCCTCAGTCTCTGGGCCTTTGGGCTTCCAGATGTGGCACTGGCAGTGCCCACAAGGAGCAGGGTGGCCGCAACACGTGTGGACTGTGCGTCTGGGCTGTCCCAGAGCGCCCCTCAGGCTTGCGCCACACCCAGTCCCCTAGGAAGACCCTGTTTTTCTCTGCCACATGCTTTCTCAGCTTCTTCCTCCCGCCCGGCACTGCCGACAGGTTGGGGACAGGACAGGTTCCCCCCTTTGGACCCTGAGTGCTCATGCTGGCAGGGCAGACAGGCTGGTGGTGTGCCTGGTGGTGGTGGGACCAGCAGGGCCACAAGGCGAGGTCCAGGTGAGGCTGTCTGAGGAGGTGGAGCTTGGCCTGCTGAGGGGTGGCGGGGTCCAAGGGCCAGAGGCTGGCATCAGGGTGTGGGAGGGGGTGCCGAGGGGAGCAGAGGCTGGGCTTTGCCATCCACGATGAAGGCTTGTTTCTCCTTGACGAGGAGGGATGTGTCAGGTCTGACTCCGTAAGAAAGTACTCCCCTTCTTCTGGGAGGAAGGCTGTGAGGCCTCAAGAGTTTCCCTTAGTGCCTGGCACCAAATTCCAGCTTCCTAACTGCAGAAGGGGCAGCAGGGAGTTGGCCAGTGCCAACAGACCAGGACTGTTTAATCCAGGCCTGTAGATGGTATGAGCACAAGGCCACTGGGAGGGGCTGGAGAAGAGCCCCCAGCTGGCTACCCCTCACCGCTGCAGCCTTGCAACCCCTGTTTTATAACGTCACAGCACCCCACACTCTAGGTGAAGTTAATGTGTTTGTTTCTTATCCCCCGACTGGAACAGGGCTCTGAGGACTTTTCTGAAAAGGACCACACATGGCTTTGACCACAGAGGTTTCTGTCACATCTTGTCGTTATTGTTCATAGGTCTCTGGTGATGTAAAAACCACTGTCAGCTGGCCCTGTGGCCTGGACCCTGCTGTCCACTGAGGCCTCCCCTTGGGCTGGCAGGTGCCTGGCACACAACAGATGCTCAGGAACGGTGGCTGGCCTTCATCCATGTGGCCACGTACACGACGGAGCTCCTCAGCTCCTAGAACAAGGGACCCTGTGTGACCAGCTAGGAGTGGATGTCCACCCAGGCGCCATTGGCTGTGGTCTGGTGGCCAGGACCGGGTAGTGCCAGTGAGACCCTACCCCTGTGTGTGTGCATGCACACATGCCTCAAAAAACAAGTCCTCTTAGGTCCCCTGAGGAGTTCTCAGGGGCCCCAGGGATCCTCAGCTTACACTTTGAAAACCACTGGGTTTCAAACCACTGGTCAGGCCAGACGTGGAGCCCTGGAAAGGTAGGAGAGTGGAGCCTGCAAGCGGCCGGAGGGAGCTTGCCGTGCTTGTGCCCCTTCTTGGCCCGCAGGCCTGGGGTGGTGGAGTCAGCGGGTGGGGACTTCTGGAGGTGCCAAGGAAGGAGGGCGCCGTGGGGGTGGGGGTCCGGGTGGGGGTGGGCACTGCTCCAGGGAGCCGCCTGACCCCAGTGAAATTAGCAGTGGGAGCCAGGCTCAGGAGGAGTGTTGCGAGCATATGTTGTGGTGTCTCTTGAAGAAAACATTCCAGAACGTTACGCAAGCGTTATGGGAGCTATGCCCCTAGACTCTGGATGTCGCTAAGAGAGATGCCTAGAGGGTCTGCGTCAGCTGCTCCCCCTGTGGACCGGACACCTGCAGAGACCCCGCTTAAGGGTGTGTTGTGTGTTTCTGTTCGTTCTCTAACCAGACTCTCACATTCCTGAAGGCAAGAAGTTTGTCTTAAAACCATTGCAAGAGGCATCGTGTAATTCACGTCTCTGTATGGTAGACTCAAATATTTAGTGATTCAGGTTTTCATTGAATTTTCTTGATTTATCCATTTCTCTAACTTTTCTGTAGGTTGTTGGACATTTGAAATACTTAGATGAATTGTTGTCAGCAGCAGAATGCGCTTTGAAATAAATTGTAGCATTCCTATGATAGAGAAAACATTTGCAATTTTAGTTACGTAAGCCATGCATTCTTATTATTAAAAGACTGTCCCCCCAATACAGTTGAAGTAGAGGTTTCCCGGGGCTGTGGTTGACTGCTGGTCCTCCTCCCGAAGAGACGGTGTCAAGAGCATTTTCCACTGGCTCGAGGTTCCCTGTCCGTCCTGTCCTTGGTGGTTTAGTTTTGGTTTGGATGCGATGCCCACGGACAGGAGTCCTGCTGGCGGAGCCCGGCTGACATTTATTTCTCTTTAGCAGGCGGTTCCGGCGAAGGGGGAGACCAAGCAGGACTGCGGCCTGGGAGCCGAGCTGCCGAGTGAAGGTAAGGGCGCCCGGGGCCCCTTGCCTGGCCACCCCTCCTCAGCCAGGCCTGCCGTACGGCCTCCTCCTGTGGGGTCCCGGGGCTCATGGTCCTCTAGGAGGGTGGAGGCCCTGTGCGTCCTGGTCCTCAGGGCGCCGTGAGGCCAGCAGGGGGGCGGCCGCACCAGGTCTTGGGGCATGGAAGCTGCTGCGGAGGTGCCAGGAGGTAGAGGGAGGCTGGCGAGGGGCTGGTACATAGGGGAGCTTTTGGAGGGACAGGCCCGGAGTCAGGCTGGGAGGTGCTGGCTCTGGGACAGACCGTGACAGGTAAACCCCACTGTCCCACCCAAGCTGCCTGGGGGTGCCAGCCAGACCCCTTTGGAGAGCAGCGTCCTGGCTGGTACCATGAGGCCGGCGCCTGGGAGCCTCAGATGCTGGTGTCCGCCTGGCCGTGTCGGCACAGGCCCTCCTGTGCGAACAGCAGGGCCATGCGGACGAGAAGCGTGTCTCAGTGTCGTCCTGCTGGCTGGTGGTGTGGCGCTGTCCCCACTGACGTGGGAGGAAACGCGCCCGCACCGCGCTCCTGTCCCTTGTGACAGAGATTGCCGCCTGGTCCCGGCTGCACACCCGCGCCACCGCCCCAGCCTGGTCCCTGGACGATGTCCACCCACCTCTCAGCTGGGTGGGGAAGAGGCTGGCTCGGGGCCAAGGTCAGGCGAGCTTACCCGGGCTGTCAGACGCCCATCCGGCCCTGCATCCTCTGAAGACACACAGACAGTGGCCCGTGGGTGGCAGAGGCCAGTCTGGAGAGGTTGCCGTGTGTGTAGCAGTGGGAGGCGAGGGCCCTGCCTTTCCAGGCACTGCAGGGAGACGGAGGCCTGTTTCCCAGTGTTCCGTGTAGACCTGTGAGCTCGGTGTGGGCGGCCCTGAGCCTCCCAGGACGAGGCCTCGAGTGGCCTGGTGGCAGGGACCACCTTGTGCCCTAGGCCGGCAGCCGCTTTTTGTCTTTCCCGAGCTGTGGTGCGGCCCCCACGATGGGAACTGCTGCGGGCCTGCCCCTCCCTGGTGGGCCCACATGCTGCTCTGACACCTTTTCACATCCACGGGGTCCTCTGCTTTTGTGACCACTCCGTGCACACCCGAGGGTGACAGTGGGTGAAGGCAGAGTATGGGCCCCCAGCTTGGGGCTGATGGCAGGGCAGCCTTGCTTGAGAGAAGGGACCCAGCAGCCCAGGCCACAGGGCAGGACCGTCTTACCTGTGAGTGTGTCGCTTAACATGTGACCAAAATGCTTCAGGTTCTAGTAGAGCTGTTGGGACTCAGGGAGCTGAGTGGGGTGGGGGTTGGGCAACTGCCTGCCTGGCTTCCCAGGGCTGTTTCCAGCCTCACCCCCTCTCTCCCTGGGGCATCTTCTCCAGACAGCCCAGCTTGGACGGAAGGCCATGGCCCTGCCCTGCTTTCTGCCCTCGCCCTGCACCTCAGGGTGCCTCATCCGGCCCACCGGCCCCTCTCTGCTGCACCCCGGCTGGCCCTGGGGCGCTTCCCTCCCGGAGCTGCCCTGCACACTGTCCTGCCTGTCCCTTTGCTCACAGTGGTGGGACCTCTGAAGACCTGCCTCAGCGTTTTCCTTCTGGCGCTGTCTTCCTCCCTGTTCCTTGAAATGTTCCCTTCCTTGGGCTCCCACTCTGTCTGCCCTCCTGGGCCCTTTTCTAAAAGAAGTTGTGGATGAGTGATGCCAGGTGCCAGTCTCCTCTGCACACGGCCCCTGCGCCCAGGCCTGGGCCCTCCTTTCGAGGAACCTCCAGACTGATTCCTGCAGCAGCTGCACCACGTCCATGCCCCCCAGCAGCGAGGGCGGCTCCCGACAACACTCGTCGGCACCTTCTTTTTGGTTCCATCTGTCCTAGTGGGTGCAAAGTGGTATCTCGTCGTGGTTTTGATGTGTGTTTCCTTGCTGGCTGGCGATGCTGAGCATTTTTTTCATGTGCTTATTATCCATTTGTGTATCTTCTTTGGAGAAATGTCAATTCAGATCCTTTGCCCGTTTTTAAAATTGGTTATTGATTTTTATTAATGCATTGTCAGAGGTTTTTAAAAATATATTTTAGGTACAAGTTCCTTATCAGATGTGTGATTTGCAAATACTCTTTTCCAATCTATGGCTTGTCTTTTCACCTTCTTGATGGTATCCTTTGAAGCACAAAATAAAGTCCAACTTACCTGTTTTTCTTTGGTTGCTTGTGGTTTTGTTATAGCATCTAAGAAACCATTGCTTCATAGAAGATCGTAAAGATTTATGCCTGTGTTTTCTTTTTATAGTTACAGATCTTGGAAACGTTTTCAGTTAATTTTTGTATATGGTGTGAGGTAAGGGTCCAACTTTATTCTTTTGCAAGTTGAGATGCATTTGTCCTAGGAGCTTGCCTTTCTGAGCACCTGTCAGCGTCTGGCCCCTGGGTGGCTGTGCTCGACGCCCCGTGACTGTCCGCATCCCCGTCCTCCTTTGTGTTGGGAGAGGCCCATTTCCCCTTCCTTTGCTGTGCTTTTCCACGATTTACTTTGCTGTTTGTGAAAATTTGTTTTCCCTGCACATTTCAGAATAAGGTTATGGAGTTCCTCAATACACTGATTGGAATTTTGATTAGGGTATCATTGAACTTAGAGAGTCAGTTTGAGGCGACATGCATCTTTGTATTTTTGCCGTCACGTTCAAGGTCGTGAGATACTTCCATTAAAATTTTTTTTCTCTGCAGAGACTTTGCATGATCTTGGTTAAAGTTTTATATCCTTTATAGTTTTTCCTGCTTTTTTATGAATACTGTCTTTTTTTTCCTTATGTTTTCTCAAAAGTTAAGGCCAGCGTAGAAAAATGCCTTTGGTTTTTGTACTTGATTTCAGATTTGGCAGCCTTGCTGCACTCGTGTTTGACTTGCTGACGGACCAGGTGTGCAGGAGAGCCTAACCCTTGTCGCCAGGCCTTGCTCCTCGTTTCTCTCTCCCGTGGGGTCATCTGGGACCCCACTCTTGTGTGAACCTTTGTGGTGTTAATGGATGTCCTGATGTTGTTTCTGATCCTACATGGAATTCATGCAACATTTCTGAATAAGTGTATCTTTGCTGTAGGTTGGCATGCGGCCTTCTCCAAGTTGAGTAGGTTTTCACCTATTCAGTTTTGCCAAGGGTTTTAAAAAAAATTAATAGCTGTTTATTCATTCAGACAGTACTTACTGCACTTGTGTTTCTGTGCTCAGGGTACAGTAGTGAACGTGGACCTCTCCTTGCAGGGGCCAGTACAGTCGTGATGGAGTCGTGGCAGGTGATGTGCTGTAAACAGGGGTACAGGGGTGATGGGTGGTGGGGTCTTGGACGTGACCACAGCCCCTCTGCACCCAGCGCTGTAACTGTGAGCTTTCTGCTGGGGTCTGTAGTGAGGCTCCGCATGTGGCGATCTGCTGGTGGGAAGTGTGTTTCTTGTTTATCAAGTTGAGGAGACGCGCTTCAGAGACCAGGGGTTTGTAACGAGGCTTCTGGCTGACAGACTGAAAACTCACCCTGTTTTCTTTAGGTCTGTTTTTGGGAAGCTGCTCTCGAGGCCTTGTTTCCTGTCTCTGAATCCTACCCAGTTTTGTTTTCCAGTGGTGAATTTGTTCCTGGAGGATATGTAGATCCTGCATAATGTGTTGGAAGTCTTTTAAGAATTCACTGGAGGAGTGGGGTGTTTGTTTCAAGGACCACACCCCACCCACACCTCACTAGGGGCGGGGCGCAGACCGCCCTTCTGGGGATGGGGTCATTCCCCCCTTAACTGACTCACTGTCGAGACAGTGTCTGTGACATACTTTATATTTAATCCGTCTGAACTCAAATGTTTGTCTATGAAATAAAGTGGTTTTTCTTCAGACAGTTTTGTGTAAGCAGGGCAGTGGGGGCTCTCGTGTTGGGGTCGCAGGCGGGGCAGCCACTGACTCTTCTCCTCCTTCCGTAGGGTCACCTATGGCTGCTGATGAAGGCTCGGCAGAGCAGCAGGGAGGGGAGGCCCATGTGGCTGCAGACGGGGAAACCAACGGGTCCTGCGACAAGAGCGATGCCAACGGCCACCCGGCCGCTGTGAAGCACACTCAGGAAAGCACGAGAGTCAGCCCGCAGGAAGGAGCCGGTCCGGTGGCCCGGATAGCAGAAAATGGGATTTTGGACAGAGACACTGAGGTGGGGAAGCAGAACCACATCCGAGCCGACGGCTTCACTCAGACTCCCGTCGTCGGGAGCAACGGCTACTTCCTCGGCAAGGCCCCCCTGTCTGAGCCACCGCTGCGGGTGGCTGGCGCCCTGGCCTCCTCCCTGCCCGGTCACGCCGCGAAGACCCTCCCTGGCGGGGCTGGCAAAGGGAGGACTCCTGGCGCTTTTCCCCAGCCGCCGGCCGCCATGCCAGCCAAGCCCGGGGAAGGCAGCAAGGACACAGAGGACAAGAAGGCCCCGGCCCCGGGCGCTGACGTCAAGGTCCACAGGGCTCGGAAGACCATGCCGAAGTCCATCCCGGGCCTGGTAACGCGTCCCTGTTGGGGTGGGGCCGCTCTCCTGTCTGTCTCCTCTTTTGTTTCGTGTGCGGATGGCAAGTGGACTTCTGTGCGTGGAGGGGAGAGGCCGGGAAGTGGTGGGGTCGTCAGCCACGGTTGCCTGCGGGCCTTGTAGGGTTCCTGAGTGTGACCCGTCAGCCTGCTTTCTGGGCTTCTCCTCGTAGGTGCCTGGGCTCACCGGGAGCTCCTCGTCCGCGTTGGGGAGTTACTGGCTTGGGAGACTCAGCACCCGCCTGTCTCTCTGGGGAGTGAGTAGGCAGGAGGGCGGCTGGGGCCCGGGAGTGACGCGCTACAGACACAGGGCGTGGTTTGCTCCCTGCTTCCTGCACGAAGTCCGGGTGTGCAGTCAGACGCCTGGCATTGCTTGTGCTGGTGCTGCTGGTGCGGGTCGGACCCTTCCCCAGGGGCCCCGTGGCCTGACCCGTGTGTTTCTCCAGCTCTAGAAGGTTCTGCACGGCTTCCCTCCCTGGACCTCCCCTCTTCTCCAGCTCCATCATTTGTCCCTCAAGACCCAGCACTTTGGTCTTGCTGGTCATTCCACATGTTGATGTTTTCAGTTTGACAGTTATATTTTTCATATCCAGTGTCTTGGATTAGTTTTTTAAGAATACCTGCATTGTTAGTTACATCTTTGTCTTATCCTTCAAAAGACAGTTATAACCCTTGCATGGTCTTGGTTACAACTCCTGTCTCCTCACGTGGGGGTTCTGTCTGGCCTTGGCACCTCTTGTTCGGGTGATTTTTCCCCTGAAATGACTTTCCTCCAGAAGCGTGCACATCTTTGTTTCTGTGCTTCCCTGTTGCCTGGCTGTCGCCTGCCTGCTGTGACTGTGGAGCCGGGGGGGTGCTGGAAGCTGGGCCGCAGCCCACTGCCCACGCAGCGTGGGGCCCCTGACGCCCCCAGCCTGACCAGCCCTGGCCTGACTTCTGCCTTTCGTAGTATTTTTATGTACGTGCCGAAAGTTAAACTTTTTAATAATTGTTCACAGGAGGCTGCACAGATAGTACAGAGAGAGCCCATGTCCCCTCCAGCCGGTTTCTCCCAGGGTACCACAGTGTGGGTTTACGTGCCCACCCAGCACTGCGAGCCTCCCTCTGTGGTCACCCCGGCCGTCCCTGACCCCGTCCCCCATCTCTGGAGGCATGTTGTTTCAGGTGTTCTGAAACGCGGGATGGCAGAGTTCGGGGGCTTTCTTCCCTCACTCCGCACCCCTGACCCCCCACCCAGGCTATGTCTGCAGGGCCCTCCTTTGCGTGTCGACAAGTATTGCGTGTGTAACCGCTCGCCCATCGAGGGACATTTGGGGGTTCTCAGCCTTGGGGTGCTCCATTAAAGCTGCTCTGGACATTCACGTACACATTTTTGTTTGGATGAAAGTTTTCGCTTCTCTGGGTAAAATATCCAGGAGCTCAGTTGCAAGGCTATGTGGTAATTGGATATTTAGTTTTATAAGTAACCGCCACGCTGCACTGCACAGGCTACTACATTCTATGTCCCTGCGTCCTCCAGAGGGGTGTTTGGTGTTGCCTCTTCTCTGTCGTAGCTGTGATTCCTCGTCATGGTTTTAGTTTGAACCTCCCTAATGACTGATGGCGTTGAATAACTCTTCATGTGCTTATTTGCCATCTGTATGTCCTTTTTGGTGAAATGTCTTTCATATCTTTTGCCCACTTTACAATTAAATATTTTGGGAGCTTTGAGAGTTTGGGATATGGACCATTGCCAAGTGTTGGTTTGCCGATATTTTCACTTGGTCTGTAGCTGGTCTTCATCCTTTCGCTACTGAAGACCCCATGGTTTTTCTTAAAGCAGAAGTTCTTCATTTTGATGTAGTCCAGCTTACACAGTTTTTTTCTTTTAAGGCTGTGCTTTTGCTGTCATGCCTAAGAACTCTTCACCCAGCCCTAGATCCTGAAGATTTTCTCTAATTTTCATAGTTTTTTAGTTTTATGTGAACTTTAAATATATGGCCTGTTGTGAATTAATTTTTGTGTTAGATTTGAGGCTTAGGGTGAAGTTTATTTATTTATTCACCTACCATGTTTTGGCCCAGCATTATCGAGTTTAAAATGCATGTCAGACAACATTGTTTATTTATCTCCTCGAAATCGTACTCTTATTCCATCCCCACTTTAGAATTTTATTCTAATGTATTTTTATTCTCAAACATCTTTTTATATCCCTCTAGGGGGTTAAAAAAAAAAGCAATCTGAAATTTAATTTCACGAAATATCTCTGACCATAAGGTTTATCTGAGGGTTAGCTTTGTTCTGGTTGGAGTTATTGTGATTAGTAGCAGCTTGCAGTCAATTGCAACACATACTTTGTTGGAAATTACTGAGCACTCTCGGGCTGGTCACTTGTAGTGAAAGAAAAGGGAAGGATTTTGAGGCTTTGGAACCTGATTTCCTGAAGACCAAGCCCATCCGCTCCACACCCTGGAAACTTCATCTGCTCCTGGGACCCCTGCCGGAAGAGGGGATTGGAGACGTGGAGATGGGGGTGCCCTCCTGGCTCCCGGCCCAGGTCCAGACCTGGCCTCTCCTGCCCTCTGGCTTCTTTTCTCCCCAGACCCAGTTTAGTCTTGTTTGCTTTTCTTAGGAAAGCATGTTTTATTGAAAATTGCGTTTTGAAAACAGTCATCCCCACGATAGAAAGAGTGTTACATGCTTATGGCAAGAAATCCATTGTACTTTAAGAGTTTAAAAATGCAGGGGTTTTCACAGCCTGGTGGCCTCGCATCCCCAGGCAGGGCAGAGCCAGTTTGCCTCTCGGACCCAATGCCTGTGCCATCAGAAGGTGCCGACACAGGGTTAGACTCAGCCACCGTTCACGCAAAGGAAGTGAGAACTTCTGGAAGGAGACCCTTTTATCCCGCATTGGCACGCCAGTGTAGACCCGTCTCCCTAACTGAATTGTGCTCATTCCTGGAGGTGCCACACGGGGACCTCTGGCTTCTCCTTGGGTGGCTGTGTCCCTGCGCTCTCCCTGGCTCCTTCCACACGGCCCCCCAGTAGTCCCTGGGTTCTGGAGAGAAGATGCGGGCCTGGCTGGGTACTCTCGGTCCGGGTGGGGCGGGTCCTCCTGCAGCTGGGGTGCAGGTGGGTGTTTGCTGCACCCGGAAGCGGGGGCACCAGGTGGGTGTGAGGACTCGTCCCAGTTGGGCCAGGCCCGACAGTGGCTGGGGTGAGGAAGGGAGAGCCGCTGAGCAGAGTGAGCACTGAGGTGGGGAGGCCAGCGGGGGCCAGGCGCGGTTGCCCTCGGGCGTCTGGGTCACACACTGTGACCCGGGCGCGTGGCAGGTAGGTGTTGGCGTGGGTCCTCTCTCCACGTGGGGGACTGGCTGGGGCTCTGCGGTGCCCCGCCGGGAGGTCAGGCGCCAGCCGCTCCGCCTCGGTGGGTTTGCTTTGTCAGATGATGGGGCCCTAACAGAGTTTAGGGTCTTCACTCAAGTTCAGCAGTTTTTAATTTTGTTTTTTAGATTTTCAAAAATAATACCTTGAATCAAAGAATGGATTTTGTGCCCGAGTGAGAACGAGCCTCACGTGGCTGTTGCCTTCTCAGATTTAGCTTCTGCCTTCATCCATTTATCCTTTAAGCTCCTGTGTCACGTCTGTCTTGCAAGCACTGGTGGAGGTGGTAGCTGCGTGGTCTCTGAGGTCGTTCGTGGGAGGAGTGAGGGAGCGATCGTGTCAAAGCAGTGACCTTGAGACAAAGCCCACATATTTGAGAAGGACTGGAGAATTGACCCAGCTAACAGGTTACCTTTACCAGGGCTGTCTGTGCCAGGGCACGTTAGCGGTGGAGGCCACGGAGGAGGCCTCGGCCTGTGCTGTGTGAGGAGGAGCTGCGTGCGGGCCCAGGCGGGGAGCCTGGCAGAGGAGCCAGAGGGCTGAGCGTGGGTCCCGCTGGGAGAAGCCGAGTCCAGGGCCGCCCCTGGCAGGCCTGTTGGCATCTCCCCGATGTCGACTCCCAGAGATGTGGACGCTGTATTAAAATACGCATAACATAGAATTTGCCATTCTAACCATTTTTGAGTATCCAGCTCAGGGGCATTAAGCACATTCACATTGTTGTGCGGCCGCCGCCACCATTCTCCCCAGGACTTCCTCGTCTCCACAGACTGACGCTCTGTCCCCATTAAACACTCACTCCCCTTCCCCACCCCCAGCCCTGGGCCCTGACATCTACTTTCTGTCTCGGATTGACTACGCTTGGTCCCTCATATGAGGATTTGTCCTTTTGTGCCTGGCCTGTTTCACTCAGCACAATGTCCTCGAGACAATGTAGCCTCTGTCAAAACTTCCTTCCTTTTTAAGGCCGGATAATATTCCATTGCATGCGTGTACGTATACACGCATGTACATTTAGTTTATCCATCATCCATCAGTGGGCACTTGGGTTGCCTCCACCCCTTGTCTGTCGTGAACGATGCTGCTGTGAACACAGTTGTACAAAGAGCTCTTCGAGTCTCTGCTTTTGATTCTTCAGAGTGTGCACCCAGAAGTGGAATTGGCAGGATCATAGGATAATTCCATCTACTTCTTGAGGAAGCCCCACGCTGTTGTCCACAGCATCTGCGCCATTTTACCTTCCCCCCAGCAGCGCACCGAGGCCCCAGTGTCTCCGTACCTTCACCAACACTTGTTTTCTGTTTGTTTGATAGTAGCCATCCCAGGAGTGTGAGGTGGTCTCATTGCGGTTTTGAGTTGCATTTTCCTGATGATCAGTGATGTTAAATTAAGCATCTTTTCATGTGCTTTTTGGCCATTTGTATGTCTTCTTTGGAGAAATATCTATTCAGATGCTTTACCCATTTTTAAATTGGGTTTTTTTGTTGTTGTTGAGCTGTAGAGTTCTTTATATATTCTATGCATGATTCCCTTATCGGATATATAATTTGCAAATATTGTCTCCCATTCTATAGGTTGCCATTTCTTTCTATTGATTTTGTCCTTTGATGCATAGAAATTAAAAAAAATTTTAATGGATGTGTAATTGACTTACAATATATTAGTTTCAGGTTTACAGCATAGTGATTCAATATCTTTATATATTACAAAAGAATCACCAGGAATAGTCTAGTTACCATCTGTCACCATTCAAAGTTATTACAGTATTGTTGACTGTATTCTCCATGCTGTGTGTTACATCCCCATGACTTACTTATTATATAACTGTTGGTTTGTACTTTTTAATCCCCTTCACCTGTTTTGTCTGTCCTCCCCCACCTCTCTACCCGCTATTTATTCTCTGTATTTATGAGTGTTTCTGTTTTGTTATGTTTGTTCATTTGTTTTGCTTTTTAGATTCCACATATAAGTGAAATCATGGTATTCGTCTTTTTCTCTGACTTATTTCATTTAGTGTAGTACCTCTGGATCCATCCGTATTGTCACAAACAGCAAGGTTTCATTCTTTTTTATGGCTGAGTAATATTCCATTGTGTGTGTGTATAAATACACCACATCTTCTTTATCCATTTGTCTGTTGACGGGCATTTAGGTTGCTTCCACATCTTGGCTATCATAAATAGTGCTACAGTGAACACAGGGGTGCATTTATCTTTTTGAACTATTGTTTTTGTATTCTTTGGATAAATACCCAGGAGTGGAATTGCTGGATCATATAGTAGTTCTATTTTTAACTTTTTGAGGAACCTCCGTAGTGGCTGCACTAGTTTGCATTCCCACCAGCAGTGCACTAGGGTTCTATTTTCTCCACACCCTCTCCAACGTTTGTTATTTGTGGTCTTTTTGATGATAGCCATTCTTACAGGCGTGAGGTGATGTCTCATTGTGGTTTTGATTTATAAGAAATTTTTTATTTTATTTTTTTATTTTTGGCTGCGTTGAGTCTTCGTTGTTGCGCACGGGCTTTCTCTAGTTGCAGTGAGCTGGGGCTACTCTTTGTTGCTGTGCGCGGGCTTCTCACTGCGGTGGCTTCTCTTGTTGTGGGGCACAGGCTCTAGGCGTGCGGGCTTCAGTAGTTGTAGCTCGCGGGCTCTGGAACGCAGGCTCAGTAGTTGTGGTGCATGGGCTTAGTTGCTCTGCGGCATGTGGGATCTTCCCGGACCAGGGCTTGAACCTGTGTCCCCTGCATTGGCAGGTGGATTCTTAACCACTGCACCACCAGGGAAGTCCCTATAAGAAATTTTTAATTTTAATAAAGTCTAATTTATCTTTTTTCTTTTGTTGCCTGTGCTTTTGTTGTAATATCCAAGGATTCATTGCCAAATCCAATGTCATGAAGCTTCCCCCGTTTTCTTCTAGGAGTCTTACAGTTTTAGGTCTTTGATCTGCTCAGAGTTAATCTCTGTCAGTGGTATAAGGTGAAGGTGCACCTCCATCCTTTTGCAGGTGGCTGTCCAGTTTCCCTGCCCCATACATTGAAGGATCACACCTGCTTTGTGCACAACGAAATGTGGTTCAGTGGAATCGGGTTTCAGATCAGACTGTCTCAAGGCTGTAGGTGACTCTGGGGAAGCAAGTGGTGGTGGGGTGCTGAGTGGTGTCCGGAGCAAAGGCAGGGCTGTTGGTCGGTGCCAGGGGGTTGACGTCCACATCACAGGCTGTTGTGGTCTCAGAAGGCTAAGGCCGAGACACTGAGGAAATGGGTAAAACTGAGCAAAAGCGTCTTTAAGGTGTAACATGATGATCTGTCGTGGCGTGAAAACCACTTGGGGGATGTGCACTGTGTAGCCGTGATCACCTGGAATGTGCCCCATCTGGGTATTTGCAAACGTAGTCATAGTTTATTACCTAAATCACAGGCTGGCTGGCTTTCTGTAAAGGCCCAGGTGGGAGACGGTCCCGGTTCTGGGTGCCGCATGTGTCACAGCCGCTGCTACTTCCCTGCAGAAATGCAGACTCTGTTCTTGGCCTGTGACGCCGACCCGCGCCTGTCACAGGCGCTCTGGTGGCAGCGGGTTTCTGCGCTCTCCCCTCTCTCCTCAGCGCACATCTCTCGGGGGAGTGGTTTGGTGGGAGAGGCACGCTGTTTCATCGCTGCCTGCCTGTGCGTCATTGTCGCGTTGTCTTTGTTTTGAAGCACGCGGCCAGTAAGGACCCCAGGGAAGGCCGGGACGCCCGTGACCCTGAGGAGCCGAAAGAGGAGTTGAGCAGAAATGCCTCGGATTTTGGACGACAGCAGCTTTTACCCCCCTTCCCGCCCCTTCACCAGTCGCTACCTCAAAACCAGTGCTACGTGGCCACCACGAAGGCACAGACAGGTAAAGGGAACCTGCCGCCGCCTCTCTCGGGCGTGTCCCGAGCCTGCACCACAGAGGACGCGGGCCCCGCTCCACCCTCACCCGGTGCTGTGTCGCGTCCTCCGCTTGTTTTCAGCTTCCAGGTGAAGATCGTTTTCATTCTGACAGTCTGCGGCCTTGGTCTGATTGGGTGGAGGCTCTGGATTTGAGGGGTCTCCCCGCTCATGGATTCAGTACTGCAGGGGCGCCGTGGGGCGGCCCCCTCCCACCCCGAGCCGCCTCTCCTCACGCTCACCTGGGGGCGTGGAGGAGCATCGGGTGCCTTGTGGGGCCTTTCGCAGGAGGGGGGCGCTGGTGAGCGGCCCCCAGGGAGGCTGCCGTGGCAGGCGTGCCCGTAGAGCCTGCTTCCTCTGCAGACCCCTCCAGTGCAGACAGGCCTCTCTGCCAGGCCCGGCTCACATCGCTGAGGACTCACAGACGAGGGGGAGGCGGCCCCCCGAGGGGCTGCCCTGGGGTGGTCATGTGCTGGTTGGGGCCTGTCTTCCTTAGGACTTTCAGGACACTTGTTGCTTATCAGTAATTTCAGACCAGAGGTTCTGCAGAGGATGCCTGTGGCCTCCCCCGTCCCCCTCCCTCCATTCCACCCCGTGCACAGTTGCGCATCCTTCTCCCGCCCAGCGTGTAACGTTTACTTCTGAACGTGCGTGGAAGTTGCAGACATGGGGCCCTGGGCGCGTCCCTGTTGTGCGTGGCGCCCTCTCGGGCAGTCGCTGTAGTGTCAGAGCCTGAAAGGGCCCCCCGTGTGACACGTCGTCCAGGCCTCAGGCCCCGCTCGCCTTTGCCAGTCAGTTGTCCCAGGAGGCATTTCTGGCCGGCTTCCTGCAGTCCCTTAGTGTGCGTCTGGACATCTGGAGCGTCCCCCTGGGGTCGCTGCTGTCTTCCCGGGTCAGGCTCGGGTCACTGCCGTCCCCGAGGGGCGTGTGTCCTTGCTGCGTCCCCTGGGAGTGGGGTGTGGGTGTTGGTCCTGCTGCGGCAGGGCTGGGTCTACAGGCCCTTGGGTTGTTGTCCTTTGTGTCTTTGGAGACGGGACTTAGAGGGTTGCATGGTCCCACCTGGCAGCTTGAGCATCTAGGGACCCACTCCCAGACTGATCGTCCCAGGATGGCTTCCAATTCCATTGCCCTGTCCTTACTTCCTAGTGGAGCTTCTGCTGGAATGAAGGGCCTCCCCTTTCCAGCCTTGCCTCTGTCTCAACTCACGGATCCTTTTGTGAGTCTCTGGGCTCCAGTCCGTCACCGTCATGTTCAAATTGCCCCAGGTTTGCCCTTCAGGCTGGCTCCTGAGTCCTCCGATGTGACCCCATCACTTTGTGAGGACTTCCTGGCTACACCAGGTGGACCCAGCCCGTCTTGTCCTTCCCCAGTCCTGGGACTAGCTGTGTCTCCAGGGAGTCCTTGTTCTGTTTGTTGGAGCGCTGTGGTTGGTTAGAAAACAGGGTCAGTCTGTCTCCCCACCACCTCCAACTTTTGGTCTATTTCAACTCAGTATTATTTGTTTCAAAGAGTTAAAGCTGGACAGAGTTGCATGTCTCTGTGGAATTAAACCCATGTGTGTAGGGCTTGGCAAGGAATGTCAGGAGTCGGTACTTCTGTTAAAAAGTTAAGATTGGGGAATTCCCTCGCAGTCCAGTGGTTAGGACTCCATGGGTGTGGGTTCAGTCCCTTGTCAGGGAACTAAGATCCTGCAAGCCACAAGGATCTTTTATCTTAATAAAAATTAAGATTGTTCCTATTTTAGCTTTATTATTTCCTTATCTGTTCAATCCAAGTTTTCTAAACAGAAATGCTGAGTGTGTTTAGCAGTTTCCCACGTGGGTCCTTCTCTGCCTCTGTTTCCTTACCTGAGGGCCGGAGGCGGAGACGGGGCCTGCGGGCTCAGGACAGTGTGAACAGCCTGGTGCCTGGCGCTCCTGCAGCAGCTGCCCGGCTCCCTCCCCAGGGAGGTGGCAGGCCCCTCTTGCTGTGCCTGCAGCGTCCTCACCCCGGGGTGGGGGTGGGGGAGCAGGGGCCCGTGGGGACGTGGCCCTGTGTGACGGCGTCGCTGCAGACCTGGAACTGCCTGCCTCGTTCTTCAAACCTTCCTCCTCCCCACTTCCCCTGGCCGGTGCATTACGCTGTCACAGGAAGTACACGCTTTCGGGCCATCTCTTCTTGTCACTGTGGTGACAGCCCCGCCCCGGAGGGCCTGCTCTTGCCGTCGTGCTGCGGCGCGAGCGGAGACGAGATGGCAAGTTTGCACGGAGCTCACAACCCACCCGCCTCCTCCTGGGGGGGGGGCACCTCCGCCAGCTCACCTGTGCTCCGTTCAGCGCGTGGACGGTCGGCGTTTCCACGTAAACACGTGTGGCCCACGTGGCGATTGTCCTCAGTGTCCTGGCTTCGCCACGCACCTGCGAGGGGCTGTCATTCTGACCCCCGGCGCCCATGGCCGACGTGCATCCTTTCTCCCCGTATCCCTTCTCTGCATTTCGTAGAAATAAAACGTAAGGTATTTCTTTCAGCCCTTTCGTGGAGTTCCTCCGTGTTTAAAGCAGTGGTTTTCAGATTTTTTTTTTTATACCCTGGAACTTTTTACACAAATAAAACATCACAGAGACCCTCATTCTGTCAAAGCAGTAAACCTGAGGCTGCTTTGCCCAGAATGGCGTCAGGGGCCACGAGTCCCCAAGCCCCTGCTCGGTACCCCCTCCACTGCTGCGCTTGTCAGGAGACCTTGCTCCCAGGCCTCTCCCTCCCTGGCCCTTGTGTGCAGGGATAGCTCGCTGGGCCCTTGTTTCCAGTATCCTTCCCCGTGGTCCGTGAAGTGCTGAGCGAGGATGGCGGGTCCAGGTGACAGTGGTGTAAGTCCACTCTTCAGTGGCTGCACGTCGGCGGTGGACCCTCTGGACACACGAGCAGGAGGGCGTCTGGAGGAGGCCCTTCCTTCTCAGCCCCTCGGAGAGCCCTGCTCAGAGGCTGTCCCAGGTGCACCCGGGCCCGTTCCTGCCAGCTTGAGGGTCTCCTGGTGTTGTGCTGCCTGCTCGGGAGGGGGTGCTCACGTTTGCCCTCCGTACAGCTCGGTGTCTCCTTGTGGACAAATCCTGTATCTGTGACGGGTTTTCAGCTTTCTCTGTGCAACTTAAGACACTGTTGAGTGCTGATGATTTTGGTGATGAGAGTTTGTGAACTGTCACCTACCTCTAAAAACATTTGAATGGCATTTCTTTTCTTCTCTCGTCCCCTTTTGACTTTTTTTTTTTTTTTAGCTTGCTTGCCTTTTGTTTTAGCAGCTGCAGTATCTCGGAAGAAAAAACGAAGAATGGGAACCTATAGCCTGGTTCCTAAGAAAAAGACCAAAGTGTTAAAACAGAGGACGGTGATTGAGATGTTTAAGAGCATAACTCATTCCACGGTGGGCTCCAAGGTAAGGGTGCGGGCCAGGCTGCGGGGGCTGCCCTCCATCTCTGCTCCAGGGTGGCCCCCGCCCGCCCCAAGCTCTCGTCTTCCGGCACAGTCGCCACCCCCTCCCCTGCCCCGCCCCGTGGGCCTTGCCCCGAGGAGTTGGTGGGGTCCTGACGTGGGCTTCTGGCGTGTTCCAGGGCGAGAAGGACCTGGGTGACGGCTCCCTCCACGTGAACGGGGAGAGCCTAGACATGGACTCTGAGGAGGACGACTCGGAGGAGCTGGAGGAGGATGAGGACCAGGGCGCCCAGCCGGCCACCGCGTTCCCTGCCGAGGGCAGCAGGGCCTCCAAGGAGAGTGCGCTGGAGCCTGACCGCAGCCAGAAGGTGGGCGGGACGCACACCGCAGACCTCGGTCCTGGTGGGGGTAGGGGTGGCGGCTGGGCGCTTCTGGGCCTTAATAAAGCCCCCTGTTTACTTCTGGCTGGGATTCTTGTATTTTATTTCTCTTGAATTTTTAGGTAGTTTATTTTCATCAGAGAAGTGTTTGTCTTCCCGTGCAGCGTTCATGGAAGTAAACGGCCTGAGCATTTTTAGGCTTGGGAGTGACAGGAATAATACCATTAATAACCCAAACTGCTAACCGTGGCTGACCGAGTGCCAGTACGGCTTGCCCTTGGCCTTGGCACGGTGTCCCAGGCACCCGGCACAGGTGTGGTCCTTCCGCAGGTGAGGCCTCTGTCCTCCCAGTGGAGTGAGTGCCCAGGGCTGCTGACAGGCCTGTGGGGTGGTACGTGTGCTGGCGTGTCCTTGTTATGGACGCTTCATCCGTGTCCACCCAGGACGAGCTCGGAGTTGGCGGTTTGGTGGCCCTGAAGGCGTGGCACCGGCTGGGGGTGGTGATGCCTTGTCTTGGCTCTCTGTGCACCGGTGCCGAACAGAAATGTGGAGACAGAGTTTTGGAGGAAACGAAATAATAGCTTTATTCTTTGCCAGGCAAAAAGGGAACACAGCAGGCTAGTGCCTCAAGAACTGTGCCCCCCCCCTCCCCGGGGAATCAGGAGAGGTCTTAGAGGTGGAGCTTGCAGTCTGCGGATAGGTGATAAGGATCAAAGTAATGAAGGTCTTGAATTTTTCTTCTTCTTGCATTATTTCAAAACGGGTGACAGGCAGCCTGGTAATTGGGTCCGTTTGTTATCGGCTGGGTTATCGGCTGCATTTCTAAAATGCAGAACGCTACAAGGGGTGATTTCCTACAGGGGAGTGCAGGATGTAATTCACATAATGTCAGAGAGTGTTAGAGGTTAGCTTTGTGAAGGATAAGTCTAGTTACAGACACTACAGATTAGTAACAGTTAAAATAAAACTAGGGTTGGGATTTCCCTGGTGGCGCAGTGCTTAAGAATCCGCCTGCCAGTGTAGGGGACATGGGTTCGAGCCTTGGTCCGGGAAGATCCCATGTGCTGCGGAGCAACTAAGCCCGTGCGCCACAACTACTGAGCCTGCGCTCTAGAGCCCGCGAGCCACAACTACTGAAGCCCACGAACCACAGCTACTGAAGCCCGCATGCCCTAGAGCCCGTGCTCCACAAGAGGAGCCACTGCAGTGAGAAGCCCGTGCACTGCAACAAAGAGTAGCCCCCGCTCGCCACATCTAGAGAAAGCCCGCCTGCAGCAACGATAGACCCAGTGCAGCCAAGGGGAAAAAAGAAAAGAAAAGAAAAGCTAGGATTGATTAACTCTTTCAGGCCAGTTTATGTTGTTTCCATAGCCTGCCCATGGCTCCTTTATTTTCCTTGTTTGTCAGAAAAGAAAAGACCCTCATTTCTGTCTTTGCCGCAACATGACAGGGACCACGGGGCTTGTACGGTTTCAGTGATTCAGGGGGCCCAGGGGTGCCGGGCGCAGACTTGAGCAGAGTGGCTGTTGCTGTTGGGGCCCTTCTGATTGGGGGAGGGGTGAGTTAGACACGAAGGCGAAACTGCGGCTGAGAGCCAGGCAGACGTGTGGAGCCGTGGATTTACTGTCCATGCCTCAGACTTGTCTGAGAAAACTTCGGAGCATCTTTAAGATGGACCATTACACCTTACGAGTAATTCTGAAACTAAGGATGGGCAGAGACGTTCCAGTGAGCTTGTGGCAACAGTGACTTGTTCGAAGTGTGTGATTTTGTTGATTAGCTTTTTGCACTTTGCATCAGCCCTGTGGGTACAGCCTTTGACGTGTGTAAAGCATTTTCTTTCAGCTTCTGGAGTTTGGCCATGTTTTTTCTTAGTGTTGCTTAAATTTCAGATTCATATTAGCCATTTATGCCAGTTCTATTTTTTAGCAGGTTTTGGGGCAAAATTTTAAATGTTGGCCCAGCTATTAAGGTATAATTTTTCAAAAATAAATTGGTAGAAAATGCTGACATTAGAGATTTAAAGGAAATTTTAAAATGATTTAAGATATCATTTATTTTTTTTCTCTTCCATCTTTTATTATTTTTTCCCTTTCGTGTAGGAAGGAAGCAGTCTCCTAATTCTTGTGGTGGTATTTTGAACGGTGATTTTTACAGACCTGTACTCCCTGCCGCCTGCAGTGGGGACTTGACTCTGGACGTCCAGCCTCCTTAAGGAGCTTTGCCTGTGGCTCCACGAGCTGCTCTTGGCCGGGCCCCTCAGTGGGTGCGGCCCCCCCCCCCCCCCCCCCCCCGTAAAGCCATTTCCTGTTGTTAGAGGCGGCACTCGGGGCTCGTAGCATGCGCTTTGTTGAGAGGTAGAATGTGGGCATCTCCAGGTCTCTGCCGCGGTGAGTTGGGAGGGACAGGCTTCATCCGCATGTCCCCGTATCTCGGTGTTTGCTGCAGGTCTGAATGTGCCGGGCAGCTTCGCACACAACTGGCTGTCAGGGTTTGTTGTCTAGCGACCCCGTTCCCGCTGGGTCATGTGGTCTGGCAGCCTTACGTGAGCGCAGGGCTGACCTGTTGCTCGGAGGTGTGTGCTGTCCAGCCTTGGCTGCGATGTCAGAGCTCATGGCTGCTAGTCTGTTTCTGTATGATTTCTGGGTTCGGGGTTCTAATTACAATACACAGACGTTTCCCTGTGGCGATTTAGAATATGTTGATGTAAGCTATCTTCTAACTCTTCGTGGGCTTCATTCTTTATATATAAACATTTGATTCAGAGAATTTTTGATGAAATGTGAGGTAGAGACAGTCAAAGTGGGTGAATTTTATGGTATATAAATTATACCTCAGTAAAGCTTTTTGAACAAAACGTGAGGTCGGGGTTGTGTGGCCTCCCTCACATGGTGAGCCGCGTGTGCCAGCACTGTTTATTGACTGACATTTGCTTCCTTGCTGATTTAAAATGCCACCTCTGTCACATACCACGCGGCATTTGAATGTGAGTCTATCTCTGGATTCTCTATTTTGATGGAGGTCCTCATCTTCCGGAAAGAATCTAAACACTGAGTAACACTGAGTTAGTCTAGATACTGATACAAAGGAAGAAAATTAAATGGGTATCAAGCTAACAAAAGAATCAGGAAATAAATAAAAGCAGAATCAAGAAGAAAATGTGGAAAACAAAGTAAGGTGGCAGGAGCAGATCTCAACAGATCAGTGACAGTAACAGAGAGTCATGGATTTGTTATGTGACCTGTTCCGGAGACGAGAAAGATGGGAGACACGCCAGCCGGTTCTGAGGCTAAACCTGCCTCAAAGTCAGCCAGACACAACCGTGTATCAGGGGACAAGGGCAGGGGAGGCTGCGGCCTCCAGGAAAGCTCTTCGCAGGACCTGCTGAGGTAGCGGAGCAAAGGAGAGAGACTGGAAGGCATGTCACAGGGTCCAGCTCCCTGCCGCGTGGACTTGGGGACGGGGCACAGGTCAGCGGTGCCCAGGGCAGGAGCACGCGGGTGGCGCCCCGCTCCGGTCCCCGTGGCAGGGTTGCCTCTGCTCTTGTTCTGGGCTTCGGTGCAATCACGCAGGAGGCACTCCTTTTTCTGAGTGTGGCTCGTTTTACTCTGTGTTGTGTTTGTGCGATTTATTTATGCTGTTAGTTCATTTTCACTGTTGTGTGATGGTGGTTTTTAAGGTGGCCCAGGGTCTCGGAGACCCTCCAGGGTTATAATAGTCCTGGGATGTTACCTGCCTTTCTCACTCTCCTTTGAGGGAGCCACGCCGCAGGTGTAAGTGTCTGCAGCGGCGCGTGTTCACGGACTCACGGGCCCCCACAGCCCTTGGCTGTTCTCGGTAGTTTCTGAGGCCAGAGCGTTGGGAGCCAAGTGGGGCCGCACCCCTCTGGACGGGTGTGTGCGGGGCTCCAGCGGGGCTGTTGCCCACGTCTGGCACATCCGCGAGGGGAGCTGCACGTCCTGTGTGTGCATCACGGGCTTGTAAACTTGGTGGGCTGCCCTCCTGGCGCGGCTGAGCGCTCTCACACTGCAGTTCTGATTTGCGTTTCCCTGGTTTCCGAGAAGCTTGGGTACTTTTTTTTTTTTTTTTTTGCGCTACGCGGGCCTCTCACTGTTGTGGCCTCTCCTGTTGCAGAGCACAGGCCCTGGACGCGCAGGCTCAGCGGCCATGGCTCACGGGCCCAGCCGCTCCGCGGCATGTGGGATCTTCCCAGACCGGGGCACGAACCCGTGTCCCCTGCATCGGCAGGCGGACCCTCAGCCACTGCGCCACCAGGGAAGCCCTGGGTACTTTGTTGTATGTTTATTTGCTGTTTGGATGCCTTCTCTTGTGTAGTGCCTGTTTGGGACCCAGCTGTTTATCTCTGTAGTTATTTGTCCTTCTAAAAAGTCGATTTGTAGCAAGTGAGGCCCTGTGCGTATGTGGCCAGCACGGTGCCTCCTTCTCCATGTAGGGGGCTGACTCCTCACCGATGACCGGTGTCCTTGTCTCCGCACTGGTGTGGATGGGGCAGGTGGGTGCGGGTTGTCTCGGGCGCTCACGGGGCCTGCTGGCTCGGGTCCCCCGCCCTGTGTGGCCTCTGCCTGGCTTAGTCCTACACCGTCTGTCCAGTCAGGTGCCAGCTGTGGTGTTCCCCTCCCTTCTCACCCCAAGCGCCTCACGTCTGTTTCTGTAGCTGCTGTGTGTGCAGTTTTCAAGTACTTATTCCTTATAAGGAGTTATTCCTTATTCCTCCCTTTACAGTCACAGGAGTTTTGGAAGTTGTTAATCTGCCCACTTTGATGGGTAGTTTCACTGCTCAGTATTTTTAAAATAAGAAACTACCCAATGAAATTTAAAGATAACATTTAAATAAAGCTTATTATAAAGATATCAGAATCCTACAAAAAAGGTTATATTTAATGGCGAAAGTTTTAAACCATTGCTAATACCAGTGATAAAAAGAGTGTAGGTTGGGACTTCCCTGGTGGTCCAGTGGTAAAGAATCCACCTTCTAATGCACGGGATGCGGGTTCGATCCCTGGTCAGGGAACTAAGATCCCACATACCACGGGGCAACTAAGCCCGTGCACCAGAACTACTGAGCCCACACGACTCGATGAGAGCGCCCACATGCCACAACTACAGAGCCCACGTACCACAACTAGAGAGCGAAAACCCACATGCCACAACTAGAGAGAAGCTCGCATGCCACATCGAAGGGTCCCACGTGCTGCAAGTAAGACCCGATGCAGCCAAAAAAAAAAAAAGGAAGAAAAGAAAAGTGCGGGTTGCCACTTCCTCCCCTCACTCGAGCACGCCACATTGGTCATTCTTGCTGTGATGCTGTAAGGTGAAAACCGGAAGGAAACATTAATCTTTTAAAGGACAAGGGAGTTTGCTGGGAATATAATCACCCATCTAAGGAAATCCAAGGAAACCAGTTGAGCGGCTGCTGTAGCCAGTGAGCTGAGCTTGTGTGGTCCTGCCAGTCGGAAAATATAAGGACAGCTTGTCAATAATATCAGTAAACACCCGACAATACTTGTTAACCTCCTGAACGGAACACGTCAGGCTGTGCATATGTACAGCCACTGGTGCTTGCCAGAGTCCCTGCTCCACCTGGACGGTCTTGAGGCCGGTATATCAGTGTGGGTCCTTAGAAGGTAAGGATTCTTTGAACAACAAAACCACAATATCACACCTAAAAATTAGCTGTAAGTCTTTAATATCACCACAGTGCTTAGCAATACATTTAACAAGAAATGTGTGTTATCTATAAGGAGAAAATAGTAAAACTTTACTGAAAGAGGTTAAAAAAAAGAGTAAGTTCATGGAATGACCCATTATTTGTCTGAATGAGAAGATCCATTCTTTCATCTCCCTTTCCCCATGTTATCCATGAATTCAGAGCTGTTCTCATCAAAATTCCCACAGGATTTTCTGTGGGACCAGCTGACACGGGAGCCGTTCACAGTGAGAACGGGCTGGGGGGTGGGGGAGAGGTTAGCAGAACAGATACGGAGGGGGTTCAAGCGGGGATTCGTGCAGGCACGGCAGAGCCATGAGAGCGCGGAGCAGGGTGGCCACGGTGCACCTGTCTGTCTGCAGAGATACAGTTTGTTGTAAGGGTTGGGTTTTCAGTTTGTTCGCAAGGGATCATGAACTTTTCAATAAATGTTGTTGGGAAAATTGGGGGCCAAGTGAAGGCCGGCCCTTAGATCAAGGTGCACAGCAAATGTGCCCTGCACTCTGGCATAGTGGGGTGACGGCTGCACAACGCTGAGTCCACTCAAGGCCGCTGGACTGTGTGCTTGAAAGGGCGAATTTCAGGGCAGGTGAATCATAAACCCGTAAGGCTGCTATTTAAGAAAGCAAACTCCAGAAGATGTAAAGTGTCAACACAAAATATTTAAGCGCGGGAAAAAGGTTGGAAACCGTTTTTCTAATCTCAAATGAAGGCCTTCTGTTTTAAGACACAAACCTAGAAGCCACGAAGGGAGAGACTGAGAGGTTCAACTTGTCCAGATGAAAACCCCAGAAGTTTTTGTGTTTTTTTTTTTTTTTTTGGCGGTACGCGGGCCTCTCACTGTTGTGGCCTCTCCCGTTGCGGAGCACAGGCTCCGGACGCGCAGGCTCAGCGGCCGTGGCTCACGGGCCCAGCCGCTCCGCGGCATGTGGGATCTTCCCGGACCGGGGCACGAACCCGTGTCCCCTGCATCGGCAGGCGGACTCTCAACCGCTGCGCCACCAGGGAAGCCCAGAAGCTTTACTTTAAAAGGAAATAGCAGAAGCAGAGCCTATAGAGCTTGATAGGAGAATGTTTATAACATATTTAACAGACGGTGTGTGTGTGTAGCTTCCGCAGTTACTAAGAAAGCAAGGACCCAGTGGAAGTACAGGCTGGGGCTGTGGTCACACAATACGCATGGGAGAAATGGAGGAGCACACGTGGGAGACACTCGGGGGGTGGTGCGGCCCCTCAGAGGGCCTGGGGGTGCCCTGTGGGCGCCCCACACCCGGAGCGTCCTGCACGGGTGGGAGCACGTGTCTGCTGTTTGTCCGGAGGGTCTTACCCTTCCTGTGAGATTGTGAGGGTGCGGTCACTGCGTGGCCCCTCGAGGAGCCACAGCCGGGTGCGCGGGGAGGGGTGGAGGGGGCGCGCGGCTCCTGTGTAGGTAGAGAAGGTGAACCCAGGTGCTTCTGCTGTTCTGTTACAGAAAGATCCCACAGCGTACTTTTCATTAGAAGAGAGTAAGACGCAGAAGCGTGCTGGGTGCTCTGCCCCTGCAGGCAGACACTCCCGTGCTCGCCTGCAGGTGCCCAGCACTGGCAGCAGGTCGAGGCCCTGGGGCTGGGCGGGCTCGTGGGTCGGGGGGGTAGGTTTTGCGTTTTATATTAGTCTGTGGCCTCTGAAAACCTTTTTGCGGTGAGTGCAGTCTCTCATGCGCACTGATCTGCATACGTTCGAGTCACGTCGGATCGGTGGTCCAGGTCAGCCTGGAGCCTGGCATGGGGGCAGCCCTTCCGGGCCGGGCTCTTGGGGAGCGGGGGCACCTCCAAGGTGTGTCGGGTCAGATCGCCTGCCACCAGCGGCTCTCATTGGTTTGTTTTCTTTTTGGCTCCTGGCGGGGCTGCTCAGATGGAGGGCGAATCTGAAGAGGAGCAGGAGTCGGCCGGCACCGGGGAGGAGGAGGAGGACGGAGACGAGTCTGATCTGGTAACCTGTGCGCGGGTGACGCGGGGCTCCTGGCAGAGGAGCCATGTGGGAGCCGCAGAGAAAGCGGCTGAGCAGAGAGCCAGGGAGGGGCCGCCGGGTGGACCGGGCGAGGGAAGATCGAGGCTTCCGAGGTGGAACCTCCGGCCCTCTGCGGGCTGGATGTGGCTCAGAGCTGAGGGCTGCGAGCGATGCGACCTCACGGGGACAGGGTCAGAGGGCGGGGCTGTGGTGGGAGGGCGGAGCCTGGGGAGCCTGCGGGCGGCCCAGGCCATCAGGCAGGGCTGGGAAGGGAGTCTGTGCCTCGAGAAGGAGAAAGTGGCCACGTGGGTGGCGGAGACGAGCACTGGGAGGGCTGTTGTGTCTGGCGATAAACGTGTTCCTTTGGGGTCGTAGACTGAAGCGCAGGGAGCTGTGGTGCTGCTCTTGGCAGACTTTCTTCCCGGAGCTTTGCTGTGAAGGGGGCGCAGGAACAAGGTGCTGGAGGGAGCACAGGGCACCTGGGCATCTCAGGGGGCCCAGCACGAGGGCTCGGGCTCCAGGGCAACTGTTGGAAAGGCCAGTGAGCCACCCTTAGTGTATCCTTTTATCTCATGAACACACATTTTAAAATTTCTTTTTCTATCCATAGTTAACAGGGGTTGTGAGATCCTGGTGGTGGAGTCGTTAGAAAGGCTAGTGGTTCATGCTCTGCATCTGCTGTAACTCGTGGCAGTTAGATGCCCTTTCTGCGTCTAGATTTGAGACACATGTACTCACAGGAATCTCGAAATGTTGTAAATTAATGATCATTTCTTTCCTTGTTCTCCATGTAATGGCTAATTTGGACATAGATTTGATGCACGTTGAGGCTTTGTTTGTTCCTTTTCTCATGAGCGAGATGAATGGGTGCATGTAATTAAAAGGGGATTCTCTTACTGAACTTACTTATTTAGTTACTGGTAGAACTTTTTCACTTATTCTTTTTTGTGCCAAACTCAAGTAACTGAGCTTACAGTGATATTTAGGGAAAAGCATGAGTGTCTTTGAGAATGTGACCTAGAAAAATGTCTAAAAGTGAAATTAATTTTCTAGTTGCATTATCACGATATGGCAAGAAAACAGAACTTTTGCTTTCAGAGCGCCCATGCTTTGCTCTTTCTGTTCCTTTCCCTTGGTTCTCAGAGTTCTGAATCCAGCATCAAGAAGAAGTTTCTCAAGAGGAAAGGGAAGCCTGACAGCCCCTGGATCAAGCCAGCGAGGAAGAGGAGGCGGAGAAGTAAAAAGAAGCCCTGCTCCGTGCTAGGTAAACACAGAGCCACACACAGGACCCCGGGTGGAAGCAGGCCGTGGGGGGCTTGGGGCTGGGGTTCTGTGTAGGACTTCATTTGAACAGAAGACTCCACTGTTTAAAAAACTAAAAGCATCAGAAACAGCTTTATTGGAGACCCTCAGGTGATGCCAGGGGGTCTCCTTCCAGCAGGCCCCCGTGGTATGGCTGTACGCTGACCGCCCCCACCTTCCCTGTGTCCCGCCCTCAGTGTCCTGTGCGGGCCGGGTCCTGGTCCACACAGTGGCTCTCAGCCCTTTGCTCAGATTCCCTTGATCTGGAGGTAGCCTTGTTAAAGGGACAGCTGGGAAGGGCATGATGTCAAAGTTAGTGGCCCAGGGGCCCCGTCTTTGCAGCTTTGCCGTGGAGGACTTGGCGTAGCCTGAAGTGTGTGTTGCTGAGGTGTTCGGTTGGTGGGCCTCACCACGTGCATGTGACAGGAGACCCCTGCCACCCTCGCTGCGCGACAGAGACCTTCCCTCCGCAGCCAGCCCTCCCCCGGCCCGGGCACCTCTGCTCCACGTCGTCTCCGCAGATGGGTTAGCGCTGTGGAGAACGTTTACGGGTGGATCCTTCTCTATGGCTTCTCCGAGAGTAACTGAGGGTCGTCCGTGGTGGTGTTGGCGGGAGGTGTTCCACGCGCAGCTGTCTGTGGTTTGTTTATCCCTCACCTTTTGGACATTTGGTCTCTTTCCAGTTTTTGGCCCTTACAGATAAACTGCTGCGGAGTTTGTGTACACGTGTTTCTAGAGCAAATGCTCCGTTTATCTGGGGTAAACGTCTAGGAGTGGAGAGTGGCTGGGTCATGCTGTGTGTCTCAGTTCTTAGTGCTGCCAGCTGTTTCCCGAAGCGCTCGTCCTGCTCTGCGTTCCGTCAGCAGCACGGGAGCGGTCCAGCCCCGCATGGGCCCCCGCAGTGCTCGCGCGGTCAGTCTCTGATTCCAGCGCTGCTGGTTGGTGTGTGGTGCTGTCGCATTGCGGTTACCTACCAAAGAACGAGGTTGCACATCTTAGGGTTTGTCTTCTCGTAATGCGTTTATACCTTTTGCTTACTTTAAAATCCGAGCGTATATCTTCTCACTGAGTTGTGACTTCTTTCAGTGTTCTGGATACAAGTCTTTTGCGAGATAGATGTTTTGCAAGTATGTGCACCTACTAAAAGTTTTAAAAAATGTTTGTTGAAGTCTAATTTATGGCTTGTTTTCTTTTAAAATTCATGCTTTTCATGATCTCAGAAATCTTCGACTTAACCAACCCACGATGCAAAGATTTTGTCCCATGTTTTCTTCTTGAAGTTTTATAGTTAGCCCGTACATGTGGGTCTCTGATCCACTTTGTGTGTGTGAATGTGTGTGTGTGTGTGTGTGTTGTCGGGCAGCTCACTTTTTTGCCTGTGCATTTCCAGCTGTTCCAGCACCATTGATTGCATTGACTTTTCTTTCTTCACTTAACCTTTTGAAACTTTGTTGACAGTCACCGTGTGGCTGTTTCTAGACTTTCTAGTCTGTTTTATTGATTGATTTTTCTCTATACCAGCACCGCAAAGCTGCAGGACTTCTTTCTGTCTTGCACAGTTATTTTAGCGTTCTTCTAGATTCCCCTGAGAGAGAAGCAGGTTTACAGAGCTGCCCCTGAAATGCAGAGGGCTGCTGGAGGCCCGTGTGTGGCAGTCAGTTTCAGACTGGAGTCAGGTGGCTGGTGGGGTTTGTTGACCCACCAGGCACATGGGCGTGTCCCGTGAACCTCCTCTCCTTCACTCACGTTTCCTTGTCTCTCAACCAGGAATCATCAGCCAGGATCAGAATACCCCGGGTGGTTTTTGCTGTCGGCTGACAAAAGCCGTTGTAGATCCAAGACTAGAAGTTGTTTCGGGCAGAGGCTTCATCTTCACCATCATGTGTGTAATGTGTAGAATGCCTGGCTAAATAGTTATTTAAACGGGAGTTTGAATTTTATTTCCTCCTGTAAAGCGTTTAAAATCGCACAAAGGCTGCTCAGTTCCTCAGATTGCTGATGATTTCTCGCTGGTGGTTGGCTCCTTCCTGTCAGATCTAGGTTCAGACTGTGGCCTGAATTCAGAGTCTTTGGGCACCAAACCTCTCTGTGTTATGGCTCGTTCATTTCCCATCGTTGAAGACATGTCGATGACAAGTATTTAAAACTTGGCTCTGAACTATGGGTGTTTGCCCTTTGCTGGTGGTGGTATTATCCTGTGTAAATGCATGTTTTCACAGGCTTCCTCATTGAAATGCCCTTAGAATGGCAGTTACCTGGGTGGGCCTCCTGGGACTTGTGGACAGGCGCCCCCTCCCTTGACGGGCTCCTCACTTACACACATTCCTCTCCTTGGCGTGTTCAGATTGTGTTGCCCTTCGGTGGGTGATGTGCTTCGTAAACCCCTTCTCGCAGGAGGACGCTCCCTGCGGCCCTGCAGCCTTTCCTTGTGGATCCTGCAGCCCAGGTGTCTGAGGCTGGGCTGGTTCCACAGCAACGCTGCACGTCTGGGGCTTCTTTAGCTGCTGTACAGCAGCTGGTCTTTCAAAGCTGCCATTCACATTTTACTCTTATATTTTTAAAGTAATATTCACAGAACGTATGTGCACGACGTTTTTATGTGTCCTTGATTATTTGATCAGCTTTTATCTAGCTGGTGTGTTTGTAGAGAAAGGTGTTTCCACATGCCCACACCTTTGCTTTCCTCGACACGGCTGCCCTCTCCCCAGGGAGGTCGTGCGGAAATGGGAACCAGCAGAAGTGCGGGATGGGGGCCCGGATGCTATGTGTGTTTGTTGTCTGAGTGGCTCGCGAGCATCCCATGGCGCCTCCCGTGGGTCGCGAGGCCCCGGCGCACCGTGTTTGACGTGTGTGCCTTTGAACGCAGGTTCCGAAGCGTATGCATCGTCTTCGGGAAGCGCAGAGCAGATGGCACCCAGCGACGGCACGGGGTACATGGAGGTTTCTCTGGACTCCCTGGATCTCCGAGTCAAGGGCACGCTGGCCTCTGACGCAGAAGGTGAGCGTGTGCGTGGCCAGGGCCAGCTGGCGGGGGTGGGGGAGGGTGCGTTTGGTGCCGAGTGGGCAGGACGCGGGGCCAGTGTGCTGTGTCCCTGTGGCGCTCTAGTGAGGCGGCCCCAGGGGTCGGGTGCAGTTGCCCACCAAGGTCAGGAGTCCTGCGAGCCATGCGTGTTTATATGGGGCTCCCAGTGGGAGGTGACCCTGTGTCCTGGCTGCATGCAGGTGGCGTCGTTCTGCACAACGTGGCCTTTTTATGATCCCTGATTCCAGCAATGTTGGTGGAAATGTGTCTTCTCGTCGGTGTTGAGCTGGTGGTGCCCCATGGTGGCATACCTGGAGCCTGGCCTTGAAGTCCCTGGCACTGCACCTCGGGGGGTCCTTGGCTCTGGGGCTGGGGCCACACACTTCTCGCTGTCTGAAAGTCTTTACCGGTGGAAATTAGTTAATAGCTGTTTGGCTCTTTTGAAAAATTTCTTTGAAATGAAACGTGGGGAAAATGTAAAATTCCTGTTACTTACACCCCATGGATTTTGCTGCTGTCGGGGTATAACCAATCATTCCTTAAAGGACAAATAACCAGCTTTTAGCGTTTTGAACACTAGAGGACTTTGGGTTTACTTGTTTAGTTTAGGAAATCACATCTTTAGCTTAAGAAGAAAATTGTAGGCTTGTCTGTCAGAGAAGTTAGCCGCTCTTCTTGCTGCACACAGAGCAGAAACCCCTCTCCGGTCATCACCTCATGCCTTCCTTCCCGATGAAGTGACGTCTGTGTTTACTGTTTCTAAACCTGCTCTTAGCTTTGTCTCAGGAAGGTGCTGACTTGGACGCCAGCAGGAAGTAGTGCTCGTTTTACCACATTGCCTGGGGTCAGAGGTGAGAGGGCAGCACAGCAGGGGCGTCTGCTGCCCCTATATGAGCTGAGCCCCGGAGGGTGAGGGAGGTGGCCTCTGCCTTTAATGTGTATGTGCAGCTTCTGGTAAAAGTAAGGGCCACGCTGGCGGGAGCCCCTTGGAGGAGGAGGAGAGGCTGCGGGGTGCCATGTAAGGTGCTTCCCTGAGGGTGTTCCCTGGATTGACAGCCACCGTTGGAGGGACCCGTGGATGTGTCCAGTCATGCAGGGCCTGGGGTGTCAGCACTTTGGAAGGACGAGTCAGGTCCCCCAGTTTTGTGTGCATTTAGTGCTAGGGTTCCAGACCCTCTAGGGGGGCAGCTGTGGGGCCTGAGGCTGGACAGGAGGGCAGGGGGCCTGGGGCTCCTTGGAGAAGGGCCATGTGACCTGGCTGGGTGTGGAGGGTGGGGACGGGTCCTGGTTTGTGGGAGTCCAGGCGAGCCGGCCTGCCATACCTGTGGGGACTCCCGCTTACCCTACACCTCTACTTCGGAACATGAAACGCGCCTTCCTTTGGAAGCCGTGGCTGGGTCGAGGGGTCTTTCTGGCCACCGGCCTCTGTCCCCACTGCAAGCCGGCCTAGACGCGGGCGGCCTTCCTCCCGGTGCTGCCCGCCTTGCCCTGCCCGTAAGTTGGGTCAGGCGGTGATGTGCTGCGCCGGACACTTTCTTCGTGATCCTAGTTTTCTTCTTTGTGTTCCCCAATTCTTTCCTCCTTCCGCCTAATAAGCAGGCGCTTTGTGCTCTTGTAGTGGGTGAGGAGCGCTCTAGATGATCAGGAGACAAGCTGCCTCCAAACCCTTTCAGGTTGAACCGAACGTTCGCTTCGTGGCTGCAATTCTAAAATCAAGTGACGAAGACAAGTGCTTCCTGGCTGGGAAGCATGTGGGAAGCGAAGTCCCAGGCGGTCTGGCTCCTGGACCTCGGCTCCTGGGCGGCTGCCCGCGGGCGTGTCTGCAGGGACTGTGTCCCCACTTTCTTGCCCTGCGGAGGTGGGGTGGGCGGGGCCGAGTGTAGCAAAGCTCTCTGGGCCGTGGTGTTGACACGCATTGTGTGTGACCGCAGGGCTGGCCAACGGTCCCGACGTAGGCGAGACGGACGGCCTTCAGGAGGTGCCCCTCTGCAGCTGCCGGATGGAGACCCCGAAAAGCCGAGAGATCACCACCCTGGCCAACAACCAGTGCATGGCCACGGAGAGCGTGGACCATCAGGTGAGCAGGTTTGCGTTCCTGTGCGAGGGGGGCCCCCGCCTGGCAGCACCGGCTCTGCTCAGGAGGATGGTGCTGTGTGCGTGGCCGGGCAGGCGCGGTGGCTGGGAGCCAACACGGCTGCGGGCGCTGCTCCGCTGAGGTCACGCTTTCCCAAAGGCTTTTCTACTTTGCTGTGAACTCGGACGTGGATGGGTGAGAGGCAGAGCTGCACCTGAGGTTGCTCGCAGCCTCTCCACGGGCCCCGTCACCTTCTTTAGAAGGACTGTCTGTGATGAAAGCGTTACAGTTGACCTTCTGAACCTGCTGCTCGGCGTCCGAGCCGCCAGCACTTGGGTCTGTCCCGCTCTGCTCGCTTGGCTTTGAGCCAGCGTTTAGCACTTGTCTCCTGTAACAGAAGTAACAGTAATTCCCATTATCATGTGACGCCTAGCTGGTGGTCAGACGTCTGTGTTCTCCGCTCTGGCTGAATCCGGGTGGGTTCCGCCCACCCTCCTGCGGCCCCGCCACTGGCCCGGGGCTGGTCATTCCCTTTAGTTCCCGAATCTTAGGACTGGAGGTCGGAGCTCGTCCAGGTGCTGAGATTGTCACTGCATTCCGGCCGGCCTTGGCAGGGGCACTGTGAGGTCGAGTTCCTGCCCTCGGTCCATCGTCCGGTGAGAGGTTGCGGAGTGGCGGCTCCACAGTTCTCTTGTTCCTCCTGCAGTGACTCTCCGGTGTCTCTGGAACAGAACTTCCTCACCTTCTGGGGCTGTTTGTGCCCCTGAAACATGCTTCATCCTGCGTTCGCAGCACAAGTAGTGACTTCGTGGTCTCTTTTGCAGCTCTTCCGAGTAATGAGTTGGTGCCTTGACGCCTTCCGGTGCCCCTCCCACCCGATCCCCAAAGTTCATCTTAGGAACTCACAGTCTTTTCTCTTTTCAGTCTGTTACATATAAATTTTTTGTTGTAAAATGAAATATAAATCCAGAAAACAATACAAGACAAATGTTCGGCCTAATGAGTCTGTCTAGGGTGGGCCCTCTGGTAACCATTTCCCAGGGTCAGGAAATGGGATTGTCCACAAATAGCTACCACCCGGCTTCTGTTTTCTAAATGGTTTCACCAGCCATACAGGTGTCCCTAGACGCTGTTGCCCACTTGTCCTTTCTCTTCTTTTCCCTTTATGTGTGGAGCAGCCGGGCCATTTGACCCCGTGGTCTGAGCAGTGGCTCCCGTGCTCACGGGGCCTCCAGCGCCCCTGTCTGCAGTTTATACAGAAGTGGACCCGGCTCAGCTGAGGGGAGTTTAGTCCAAGATAAAGGCTCGTGATATCTGGTTGCCTCTCTTTTTCTGCCGTGGGCAGCTGTTGAGTCTTCACGCCTGTGTTTATTAATTCATCAGAGGTTCCAAAACGGTGATGTTGTGTCGCCTACTGCTCATTTATTAGCTGGATGGTTTCATGAAGAGCCTTGTCATCTCGTCTGCTCTTTTGTTAGCCAGCAGAACATCTCAGAGGAAGGACCGCACTGGTGCTTGAGCCTTCCTCTTTATTTCCCAGTCGTTCAGGTAATGAATTTGTTCTCTGTCATCTTCTGAGGTTGGCCAGTTCTTACTTTTAAAATATCATTATGAACTCATGTGTTTAAACAGATTTGACGGGTTCTAATCGTTGTTGTTGTTGTTATTATTATTATTATTGAAGCTTCACCCCCCTCCACCCCTTGGCCTGCAGGACCCTCTTCATATTGGACTCTTTTAGGGGATATGCATGGTCAAAAGTATTTTTATAACAATACTGAAAAGTTAAGTGCCTTTTCACTTACTCTTTCACAGGGTGTACAGTGGCATTTTGTACGTTTGCAAGACCTGTATAACTCAGGGAATGAGTGATTTTCATGGTGTTACAAAATCATTCACAGTGCAAGACACGTGGATGGATTTTAGTGTAACGGTACTAAACTTGTGGACAGTGGATTGAGATTTTTACATTGCAGCAAATCTTTTGAGAAACTACCCCTTGTAGAGTTTTGCTGTGGTGTCAGAGAAGAACGTCCACCTTTGCCTGCTCTGAATGCAGAAGCAGCTATGAGGTTCATCTGTCTTATTAAACCAGATATTAAAGAGTTTTGTGAACAATATAAAACAATGACATTTTTCATTAACTTTTTTAAAAGTAATTTTTTAATTAAAATACGTTCTTTACGTGATAGGTTTATTGCTATTTTTAAATAAATTAATATTTAAAAATTTTCTCTCTTAATTTCTAACACGGTAAATGTTAATAGACGTACCCCATTTGGACACAAGCTCTTTGGGACCTTTGGTGATTTTTAGGAGTATAAAAGAGCACTGAACCCGGAGATTTTGAGAACCATTGTTGTCGATCTTCTCTTTTCTTCATTTCTCTTGTCCCTGTCCTGCTTACTTTCAGCTCAGCTTTGTCCTGGTGTCCTCGTGCCCCGAACTAGAAGGGGGTCCAGGCGCGTTGGGTTTGAGGGTTCCTGGCGGCTGGCCCGCAATGGCCCCAGGTCTTAGGCAGCCCCAGACTTGCTGGGATTGGGCAGGGTTTCTCCCAGGTTGCCTGCTCTTCTCAGCCCCAGGGAGGACCTTTTGGTATCTTGGTTCCCCCCTGTCCTTGGGTCCACGAGACACTGCTTCGCTGTGTCCCTCTTCCCCCATCCTCTCCCCTCCTCCTGCCCGGGCACCAGCGTCTAGCAGGCCCACCCTTACCCATTTGCATCCTGTGGCCTTTGGTTTTGGTTTAAATATCGTCTCTGGGTTTTGGTTTTGCTGTCTAGTTGCTCTGTTTTTCTGTGGGATTCCAGGAAATTCTTAAGCTGCTGCTATGTTCCCCAAAATATTTTTCTCTTTCGCTGCTCAGGTTGCCTTGGCCTTAGCTGGCAGCGGCCCCTCAGAGCTAATAGCTCCTTCGTTCTGTGTCTCCTTCCCATCAGCTTTATTGAGGCATAATTCACACACTTGAGGTCACCTTTCTGCTTGTGTGTCTCTGAGTCACATGAGTGACATGAGTGACTCAGATCACACGAGTGACACGTGTGACAGGTGCACACAATCGTGCAACCAACACGCTCCTCTGATTTCTGTGCGAGGGAGGGGTGTCGACTCTTCAGCTCGGGCCGGTTTTACATGACTCCTGTCGTCTTGGGGGGGTCCACTGTGTCCTTGGGGATTCGGGATGTCTGGTGCTGACACAGGACACCCCCCCGCCCCGCCGCTGCCAGACCTGTGCTGCCTGTATGTTTGGAGATCTCTTTAGACAGCGTGTCCTGCACAGGGCCCGATAGTCTCTGTCTTCCCAGTGGTTTGCTTGGATCATCCCCATTGCACTTATCAAGGTAGTTGGGTTAGTCTGACATCTTAATAGTGCTAAGAATTATGCCATCTGTTCTTCCTTTTTCTTCATTTTCTGCCTCTTGGATTGAGTCCCCCCCCCCCCCCGCTGCGCTGGGTCTTTGTTGTGGCATGTGGGATCTTTTGTTGCGGCGTGGGCCGGCGCTCTCTAGTTGGGGCTCACAGGCTCCAGAGCGCGTGGGCTTAGTTGCCCCGAGGCATGTGGGATCTTAGTTCCCCAGACAGGGATACAGGGATCAAACTCGTGTTCCCTGCATTGGCAGGCAGATTCTTAAGCACTGGACCACCGGGGAAGTCCCAGGTTGAAATTTTTTATGATTCCAATTTATTCCACTGTTGGCTTTATTTTTTATGTATTTTCCTCACGTTTTCAGCAGTTGCTTTGGAGTTTGTAACATACATCCTTAGTTTATCACGGTCTTGCTTGAATTGATATCGTACCGCTTAACATGTAAGACTCTTACATGTGTGGGCCCAAATCCTGTCTCCCATCTTTTGTCATATGTTTGAGTTTCATATATGCTATTATTTTTGTACATACTCATCTTTTAGACTGAGTAACCGTAATCATCTCTTGTTTCCCTTTATTTAAACTGCATCCAGAGCGTTCTTCCTCTGTTCCGATCTGATTTCTCTCTGATACCACAGTCCCTGTGCCTGAGGACCCTTCCCCCCATAGTACAAGTCTGCTCATAATGAATTCTCTTTTGTTTGTTTGAAAAAGTCCTTGTTTTGCTTCCAGTTTTGAGAGACACTTTGATGGGTACAGAATTCTGGGCACTTCGGGACGTCGGTCGGTGTTGCCGTCTGAAGGTCCCGAGGAGCGGCCGCGGCCTTTGTTGCTGTAGTCCTCCGCGCTGACCTCTGAGGCTGAGGTGTGGGGTTGTGCTGCTCTCTCTTGGTGTTTGTCCTTTTTAGGTTTCTCTGAGCTTCTTGGACTTGTACCCGGTGTCTCTGTTTTCCTAGAAAATCAGTTCCTGCCCAGTGTCTTTATTTTTTCTCTTTCCGAAACCAGCCACTCGACGCGGGCTCGTGGGATGTCGTCTTACAGCTGATGGAGGCTCCGCACTTGCGTTCTCTTCCCATTTTGGGGTCCGACGGTTTCTGTTGAACTTCCTCCTCGCTGAGTGTACTTGAGCCAGTCAGAGGCCTCCACCTGTGTCTCCTGATGGCCTCGCGGGTCCTGGTGGTGGTAGGGGGCGTCCTGGTGGCTGTTTGTTGCCCCCCACCCGCTGCTGGAGATCCTGAATGTCCACGACGTGGGTGGGTCTCAGGGTCCCTCCCCCCAAGCAACCCTTGGCCCCTTTTACTTTTCGTCCTGGGATTTTCTCCATGTTCTCAAATACCTGCTTTCTACCCTCTTTTCCTGACCTCTCCTTTGAGGTGTTGTCTGAGGGTTCTTACTGTGGGAAGGGTGCCCCCCCCCGGCCCCCGCACCGCGGTCTGCATCTGTCTGTCCCTCCCTCCGTCGATCGAGGGAGGCTCTTTGCTGTTTTCGTGGAAGCGTCCACAGCTGGGCCAGGGGTTTCCTCTCCTGAGCAACCTTTCCTTTTTCCCAGAGTTAGTAATTGCCTCGTTTCTCATTGTTTCCTTTGTGCCTGTTACCGATTCCACCCCAAACTGATGGACTTGCTCACTTTGTAGGGTTTTCGGACACATCGGTCCCTCTCAGTCGGGGGCACGTTGCCTCAGCAGCTCCTTGAGGGAGGTTCCTGGGGGGAAGGTCTGGGCCGATCCTCTCCTGTCGCCACAGCTTCACGGGCGCAGTTTCCTCTCACGTCCTGATCACGTTGCCGTCTGCTTCGGGCTGTCCGTGTCTCAGGAGCCCCGGCCCCCGCTCTGGGTCCTCTCTGCAGAGCCTCCAGCCTTCTCACCTCTTCTCCATTTTCCACATTTTTGACTTTTTGCTTTACTTTAGAAAATTCCCTCCGTCTCCCAGCGCTTCCATGGAAATTTCACTTCTCCCTCCTATTTCTGGTGCTGAGAGCTTGATTTTGTGCCCTCCCTCGTGGCCTCCTGTTCCAGCCTCAGAGCCGCCTGGGCCTCTTTCCTGGGGGCATTGGCCCCATCTGCCCCCCCGATCTCTGGGCTCCATGGAGTCTCTGAGAACGGGCTCCCTTGAGGAACAGGCGAGGAGGAAGCTGGGGCTGGGGGTGCGTCACCCGCACCAGCTGCCAGGAGGCCAGGGTCCTTGTTGGAAGGCGCCAGGGCGACAGCGGGCGCAGGTGGGCCGCCCGAGTGCTGGTGGGTCCTGTGGATTCTCTGTGCTCCCCGCTACTGGTCGTGCTTCCTGGCATGTGTCCTGTTCCCTTTGATGCCCCAGCCCCTAGCCCAGGCTGTTCTCCTCATGTGGCCACCGTGACCCCCTGGTCCGTGAACCGGCGGCACAGCCCTTCATCACGTTGTGGAGGACCCGGCCGCCTTCCTGCTTTGATTTCCTGACATCCCCCTCCCCCGCCCTGTGACATGGCAGCAGCTGACTCGGTCTCGTCTGATTGCAGCTGGGCAGGTGCACGAACAGCGTGGTCAAGCATGAGCTGATGCGCCCGTCCAGCAAGGCGCCGCTCCTGGTGCTGTGTGAAGACCACCGGGGCCGGATGGTGAAGCACCAGTGCTGTCCCGGCTGCGGCTACTTCTGCACCGCCGTGAGTGTCCGGCCCCCTCTGTCCTGCCCTTGGCCTCTGGGGGCACCTGGGCCCCCGGCTCCCTTCCTGCCGCTCACGTGTCTACCTAGGCAGGGCCGCCTGGCCCTCCACTGCGTCCTGCTCGCCAGTGCCTCCGGGACCTTCTCCATCAGTGACTTCATCCACAGATGCTCATGTGGCTCACATGGCCCTCACTTGGTCTCCGTGTGGCCCTTTGTGCTCCTGGGCCCAGAGCCTCTCCCCCAGGGTCTTCTCCAGACGTCACGCCTGTGTGCCCTCGCCATCCTCATCATGCTTTTCTGCTTCTGCTGAAAAGGGGTTCCCAGGGAGAGCGCTGCTCCTCGGCCCAGAGCCCTGGCCTGAGGCCGGGTCGCCCGGAGGGCATGGTGTCAGGCGCTCTTTGCCAAGGGCTGTTGGCGGCACCTCCCTCCTCGGGCTTTTGCTTCTGGGAGTGTCTTCCCGGGTGTGTCTTCCGTGGGTCCGTCTTTGGACTTAGATGCGGCACGTCCCCTGGTCAGAGCAGCTGGAGAGTGAGCCTTGGCCTCCTCGGGGCGCGGGGATGGGGATTTTCTCTCCTTCAAATAGCACGTGTGTGGACGTGCCTTGGGAGGGGCCCCGTGGACGCAGGGCATCATTTCTTCTCACCCGGAGAGGGGCTGGGAGCCCCCCGGGCTCTGGCTTACTGCCCCCACACAGAGCTCAGTTCTGGGCTTTGCTTGCTCCTCTGCGTATTAGCCCCAATTAAAAGAAGATTTCTGGCCTCCTTGTTTTTAGGGTAATTTTATGGAATGTCAGCCCGAGAGCAGCATCTCTCACCGTTTCCACAAAGCCTGCGCCTCTCGAGTCGATAACGCCAGTTACTGTCCCCACTGTGGGGAGGAGACCTCCAAGGCCAGAGAGGTGACCATCGCAAAAGCAGACACGACCTCCACCGTGACGCTGGCCCCTGGGCAGGAGAAGGGCTCCACAGTGGAGGGCAGGGCCGACACCACCACAGGCAGGTACGGCGTCCCCTGAGCCCTCAGAGTTCACCTGACGATGCCCGTCTTTAATTGTTGCTCATGTCTTCCGACTTGCCAGACGTCTCCCAGCTGGTTCACACTCGCTGTGATTTCTGACACGTGAGGCTGTGAGGCATGCTGACTTTCGTTTGCTCGCTGCCACTGTGCACATGTCTCTTCTGCACTCAGTGTAGTTTTGTACATCTCTTTGCCTGATTTTGAACCAGTATCACACCATCCTAATTGATGTGGTATCACAGTATTTTCGGTCGAAGCACAGTACTCCCATAGGTAGCTGTTAGTATACACCTGAAACATCGGTCCCTGTGTGTACTTGTCCCTACCCACGTGTACCTGTGCGTGCCTGTCCCTACACATCTGTACCTGTGCGTGCCTGTCCCTACCCATCTGTACCTGTGTGTACCTGTCCCTAAACATCTGTACCTGTGTGTAGTGTATGATATGAAACATTAGTGTCAGCTGCTGTAGTCTGCTCTTACTGCGTCATGTTTTGGAGGCCCTAGCTGAACACAGAAGAAACAGTCTTTAAAAGAGAAGGGTTGATATTGGAAACATAATTTTCTTCTCAGAAGTATTCAGTAGAAATAGCTGAAGAACTCATAAAGCTAAATGGAGTCAGTCAGCCAGAGGATCAGGTAAGAAAAGGTGTCAGAAGCCTCGTCCCCACTAGTGTGTCCAGCTAGAAGCCAGGGTGGTGGAGAGAGAGCCTTTCAAAACAGCAACAAAACCCGTAACCTACCTAGGAAAAAGCAAGCGATACTACACTGATAAAAAAGGAAACTATAAAACTTCACTGAAGGTCATTTAAGAGACTCGAATTGTAGACATTCAAAACTGAATATTGGAATGGTGTCGACTCCTTCATATTATTCTGTATTAATCGTATTAATCTATAAATTTAATGATTTTTTTTTTTTTTGCGGTACGTGGGCCTCTCGCTGTTGTGGCCTCTCCCGTTGCGGAGCACAGGCTCCGGACGCGCAGGCTCAGTGGCCATGGCTCACGGGCCCAGCCGCTCTGCGGCATGTGGGATCCTCCCGGACTGGGGCACAAACCCGTGTCCCCTGCGTCGGCAGGCGGACTCTCAACCACTGTGCCACCAGGGAAGCCCTAAATTTAATGATTTTTGAGTCAAAATTCCAAGGTGTCCCTTGCGTTGGGAGGGCAGTGGACTTTAGATTCAACCTGAAGTTCATTCGCTAAAGCATATTTGAACATTGGGCAAAAAGTCCTGGGAAAGCCGCCCTCACTTCTGAATGCCATTTTTCTCTGGGATTTGATTCTGAGTCTGGGCTCTTCCCTCCAGGGGCTGAGCAGACAGATGGTCAGTGAACCTGAGACCATTTTCACTCTCAGAAGAGCAGTGCCGTTGGAGGGTCCGAGTGAATCATGTTTTGTGTTTTCATTGGTTTCCACACGAAGGGAGAGTTCCACGTCTCTAAAACTCAGAATTCCACTTATTTCTTCCTCCCCGAAGCACTGCTGGACCCCCGCTCTCAGAGGATGACAAGCCGCAGAGCACAGCCCCCCAGGTGCCCGAGGCCTTCGACCCCATGGGGCCGGCCGGGCTGGGGAAGCCAGCGCCCGGCCTCTCCCAGGGACCTGGGAAGGAAACCCTGGAGAGCGCGCTCATCGCCCTGGACTCGGAGAAGTAAGGCCTGGCGCTCCCTTCCTGCAGACTCTTCCCCTCCGTGTCCTCCTGCATGAGTCAGCCGCCGGCACTTCCGCACGCGTCCTTGTCCCCCTGCGGCGTCTGGTGCTGGCCAGGGCCACACGTCCCCGCTGTCTGCGCCCCCAGGGCCACGGCATTCCCAGGAGGTCGCTGAGGCCTTCCTTAGGTCTCCTGTTAGCATTGGTCATCAGGACCATGCACCTTCTCTTCCGTTACTTTGGGAAACGATTGCAGGTTATCGTCCGTTCCACTAAGAGCAAAGTGATCCTCTGAAGGCATAGTGAGGACAGTCCTGGGAGGCTCTGGCACATGTTTCCCTGGACACGTTGACCGTGGCTCTGACCTCAGGATGTTAGGGCCAGTGTCACTCTGTGGCTCCTCGTCTCTGAAAGGAGAGTTTGGAGCAGGTGGCCCGTCGGTTGTCCCTGCGGCTCCCATTACTGCAACCCACCTGTGGCTCTGCAGGAGGGCCCGGTGCACCGACCCATGACCCCACAGGTGTCCACTGGTCATGGGGTTCCACGATCAGGGCTCTGGCCAGGCCGCGCGGCTCCCTCCCTCAGAGCTTCACCTTCCTGTCTTGCTTCTCGGGAAGTTGTAGTGTTGGGACACGTTCCTGAGTCCCCACAGCTTTTTCTCTGTCCGCCTCCAGCCTGGTCTCTAGCCCTGGTCTTATGGTGACTGTCCAGTCCCCTGCCCTACTCACCGGGTCCAGACTCTGTACTGTGAAGTGGGTGGGTGTAGCTGGGTGTGACATGCTGCCTCCACCACCTCGGGGGTCCCTTGACCTCATGCTATAGAGAAGAAGCAGCTCGCTCTGTGCCCTGCACAGAATGCAGAACCTCAGGAACCATTCTCGTGCTGTGGGTGAAGGAGATGCTCACTAATTTTGGTTATTTTTACTGTGAGATGCCTGGTGGGTGTGGCATCCTTGACCTTGAGGCTGGGCAGGTGGGCCCAACCCAGGCCTTCCCAGCCTGCAGGTGCCGCGCGCACACGTGTGCCTGCATGCGTGTGTGTGTGTGTGCGCGTGTAGCCTGTGCTCACTGCTGTCTTGTGCTTTCTCCGCAGACCCAAGAAGCTCCGCTTCCACCCGAAGCAGCTGTACTTCTCGGCCCGGCAAGGGGAGCTGCAGAAGGTGCTGCTCATGCTGGGTAGGTGGCCATATCTGTCAGCGTCTCTCGGTGACTGTCCACCGTGTCCCGCTCTGTCCGGTTTCTCTGGTTGGTGCACACGGGCTCCCCTGGTGTTCAGCCCGTTCACAGTGTTCATGCTCAGTCACGGCAGTGGAAGTATTCTCCAGGAATTCCTCGTTTTTTTTTTTTTTGTACGGGTCTTACTTGTGGCACGTGGGATCTTTGTTGCATGTGGGCTCTTAGTTGCGGCATGCGGGATTTAGTTCCCTGACCAGGCATTGAACCTGGGGCCCTTGCACTGGGAGTGCAGAGTCTTAACCACTGAACCACCAAGGAAGTCCCAGGAATTCCCCATTTTTAAACAGGAATTAAGTATGTGATTATTAGGTTAAGAAAAGATGTCGACTCCATGAAAGCAGAGTTAGCCAGCTGGGCTGTTGTGCCGTGTGGATGGAGTTGGCGCCCTCGTGTGCAGGGTGCAGCCCACCTGGCACTTGTGTTTTCAGTGTGTATCTGCCTTTATGGGTTTTTAACACCTGAAAATGTACTGGTCGGGTCCTTCCCAGCTCCGTCTCCTGCAGAGCAAGGGACAGCGCTTTGATTCTGAGCTCAGAGCGTAGGCTTGATTTCTCTGGCTTGAAAAGGCTGATTAAGAATCGTTTAACTTGACAGTAAGTCAAGAAAGAAGCTTAACAATTTGCTCTGAAAAAAAAAAAGGTTTTATTTTATGTTGACTGAAATGGCGATTTTAATCATTTTCCTCGTGGACCTTGTGCGATGCTGAGTTCGCCTTGCCGGTCCGTGGTTGGCCTTGTAGCCCGTCTCCATTCCAGGCTGGGAGCTGTGCTCAGCAACCGCCTTCCCTTTGGGCCTGTCCTGGGGGTCCTGCTCCCTGTGGAGCATCCATCCTGGGGCCCCGCCACCCTCACGCTCGGGCCCAGGCCTGGGGACGGGAGAGACGGGGGAACCCAGAGTTAGATGAGGGTGTCTAGGAGGAGCGCAGGTGCTGGGGGTATCTGACCACAGGCCTGCCTGTCGGTTCCACCTGGAGCCTTGCCAGCCCTTGCGCCATCCCGGGCTCTGGGGGCTGCACCTGCGGTAACCGGCACCTCCTGTTGGTTTGCAGTTGACGGGATCGACCCCAACTTCAAGATGGAGCACCAGAGCAAGCGCTCGCCCCTGCATGCTGCGGCGGAGGCCGGCCATGTGGACATCTGTCACATGCTGATTCAGGTCAGATGCGGTCTTCTTGGGGCCACCAAAGCAAGACAGCCTGGCCTGGGTCCCGAGAGCCGGGCCGCCCAGTAGTGCCAGAGGCTCCCAGGCCCACCTGCCCTGGCTCTGCCCAGTGCCCTCAGCCCCTCCGCTGCCTCTCCTGCCAGTTACGCCGCCTCTGGAGATGACGCACTGCCATTCGGTGTTTGACTTGTTTTAGTTCGTTTGGGTTTTTAGTGTCACCGACTTCTGGCGTGGGAGGGTTTAGCCCAGGCATGCGCACATGCCTCCTCCTACCCCCCGCCCTGCACTGAGAGCTTGCATTCCGTGGTCATGTAAATGTGTCCTGGACACCCCCCCCCCCCCCGCCCCCCAATCCACCCCGAGCAGGCAGACTGGCCCTGTGTCATCTGGGAAGCACATCGTCTACTCTTGGTGCTGCTGCTCTCTGGGACATCCCTCCCCTGGCCCGTGTTGGGGCCCCTGTTTCCTGGAGGCCACCCTTAAGCCACATGTTTATCTCTGGAGCCTTCAGGAAATTTCCTTTCACCCACGGGTCTGGAGTTTCCCCACAGCCCAGGTTCAGGTCTGGGAGATTTTCTGTCTGGGCTCCAGGTCCTTCCGCAAGCGCCTACGTTTACCTGCTGCAGCTTCTGGACTCACGCTCCGTCCCGCTTTTCTGGGCGGCGCTCTCGGCGTGACCCTCGGCTCCTCTCGGGGTCTCGTCTGTGCTGCCACGTTTTTCTGTAGCCTCTGGGTCTTCCCACAGTGTTTGGAAGCTTTATACTGGTCTGTTCATTCTGGTCTTTCTTATTTCAGGTTTCCCTCAAATGCCTGGTGGATCCTGTTTGTTTGTAAAGGAAAGGACTGAAATGCCGGTGGTGGGCTCTTGGCTGGGGCCCGTCAGCTGGAGGTTTTCGTGTCGGGTGGGCTTCGGGATGGCTCTGTGTCTGGAGAGGACCGTCCTGTGGGCATCTCTGTTGGGGCCCTGGACGGACACCCCCCTCCCCCAGGTCTCTTGTCTAGTCACAGCTGCTCTGTGTCACTGTCGGCCTGGAGTGTCTGCTTCATCCTCTTCTCACCTGTGCTGTGTGCACAGACTAAGATGTGCTTGTATGAAGTGTGGAGCCTGCTTTTGCATTGGTGTTGTACAGTGGGGTTACCTGTTGGTTTAGATTTCTAACACCCGAGACCCATTTGTCAGAACCCTCCCAAGTTTGGCTCACGCCAGAGGCTCCGTTTGGACAGATCTCTTTAAGTAGCATGTAGCCAGCTTCTAAAAAGCTCTGTCTGACAGCCTTGGTATTTTAATAGGAATCTTCAATCTACTTATGCTTACTGTAACTTTTGACATTTAAAATTTATTTCTGATTTCTTATATTGTAGATTTGATTCTCAACCTCTTAAAACAAATATTTCTTTTTTTTTTTTTCCCTCTCCTTTGCTGCCTTCTTTTGGATTGACTTTTGTTTTGTCTCATTTCCTTTCTCTTTATTTGCTTGGAAGTTATAGTCTTTGCTTTCTTGCCTCCAGAGGTCACTCTGTGATTCTAACAAGTGGCTGTTACTTGCTCAGTCTTGAGACAGAGGGGGGAGGGGGAGGGGGAGGGGGAGGAGGAGAGGGAAGAAGAGGAGGGGCAGAGGGGGAGGGGGAACAATTGATGGTCTTCTGACATGATTCTTCCTTTGGAAAAGGTAGTTTCACACTCCTTTGAAAGAATCTATTCCCCCCACACCCCAACTTTTTTTTTTTTTAACATAAAAACGTGTGTGAGCTACATACAGAAAAATCATTGAAACGTAAACGTCTTGGTTAATGAGTGGTTCTAAAGGGACATGGCCTGATCTGCTTGCCCCCCAGAAGCACCATGTGTCCCTCCCCCGTGGCAGCTCTCCTAGCCTGTGTTGTGACGATCAGGTGTGTGTGTTTCTGCGCGCTCACAGCCCCACAGAGGTCCTCAACCCCATGGCTCAGCTCTGTCCACTTGTAAACCTCACACAGTGTGAATTCTTTGTCTGCCTCTTTCATTCAAAGAGCAAAAGCCTAAGAGTCATTCACTGAACTGCTGCCCCGTTTCCTGCTTCTCCCCACTGGCCGTGAGAGTGGAAGACTGTCCGGGGCAAAGAACACAGGAGCTCTGTGTTCTGTTTTGCAGCCTCTTGTGAGTTGTAAGCTGTTGCAGAATAAAACATGTATTTTGGAAAAAACCAACGTTTTATACATCAGCAATCTTTATGACTCTGTACTGTCTGCCCGGAGCCTGGAGGCGTGACCGCCTGACATCACTTCAGATTAGATTGTCAGCCTGGTGGTTAATTTGGTGGCCCAGGCTGCAGACTCCCCGACTTGGGGACTGTGCTCTTGTGTCCTTTTCTCCCCAGAACCCATCCGACGTGGGACGGATTTCCTTTGCTTTGCCCCGAATCCGAGGGTGAGGCGCAGCTTTGGTGGGTGCCCACCTCACGTGCCCCCAGAGGGGCTCTGGCCCTTGGTCCCAGGCAGCAGGCACCCTCGCTCACGCTTGGGGTCAGTGGAGGAGCACCTGTGAGGAGTGGTTTGGGTATTTCCCGGTCTGTTTAATTTTCATGCCGAGGTCTCGCTGGAAACAGCTCCATCCAGGCAACTGCGGCGCGGTGGCCCTGCCACAGGTGGACACTTAATGTAAATAACAACATTAAACGAAACCCCAGCAGGACGCATTCTGGGGCGCTCGGGTGCATGTCCGGTGTGCGGGGGCACGAGGTCAGGGGCAGCTGTGCTGGTCGCCGCCACTGACACCCTCCGGTACCCTTGGCCAGCCCCAACCTTTGGCCGGCACCAGGCACGCCCGTGGTCAGAGTGACCTGCCGCGCGGCTCTCCGGGCCCGGGCCTGGGTGTGTCCCCACTTGTGGTCACTGCTTTGGCTTCTCCTACCTGGGTCTCCATCTGCTCGCCGGCTCTGTCGCCATCCTGTCCCTCCGTGTTAGTGTTTGCTTGCATCTGGGGTCCATCTCGCCTGCTTTGCTTTTGCCTGCTCTGCAGGCCGTGAGCCCAGGAGGCATCTACTAATAGGAAAAGGTGCGTTTTCTAGCAGTCATGGGCCCAGAGGGGAGGGACAGAGCGACAACCGCTGCCCTGCCCCCTGGGAGCCCAGGATGTGCCGTGGGCTGTGCTCGCCCCGCACCTCCCGGGCCCTCTGTTCCCTCTGGGTGGAGGCCCTCCTTCCACCTCCCTCCGTGTCTCAGATCTCTCCGCGTTGTCTCCTGACCACCCCTGCCTCTTCCTGGTGACGATCACTAGCCTTTGGGCTGACTTCCCAGGTGTGGTCCTGGGTTGCCCACATGTCCCTGTGCGGGGCCTCCGTGCTGGTGGGTGGGGCCGTCACTGGCCGGCGCAGGTTTCAGACAAGCACACCGAGCAGCCGTCCTCACACTCTACCTGGGTGTCGGGTGGGAGGGCCTGGCCCTCCGAGCCCGACCCTCTGCACCGTGCGGCCCATGGCTCTGCTCTTGGTCATCTGCCCGTCTGGGCCTCTCAGATATGGGCCCTGTCGGGGGCTGCCTGGCCTGTGGGCCCCTCCCTTCCGGGCCGTCCCCCGGGCAGGCTTGCGGCCCGGGCTCTCGCACCCCTGGGTGTTCAGGGTGGTTTGGGGGTGGGGGGGTCTTGCCAAGTGTGTGCACCCCGTCACAGGCGGCGCCTGGCCTTTCACCGGCAGAGGGCACATCTTGGCCTGTGCAGCCTGGCAGAGCATGGCCGACCCCACGCTGGCCTCGTCAGCGCTACGCAGACCCCCACCCCGCACCTTTATCTCGTGTGGTTTTCCAAGTTTCGTTGTTAAAGTTAGCTGCTGTGGAATCCTGGCTCTGCCTCGCGCTCAGGTTGGGCCATCTGACCTGTGTCCCCCACTCATCTCCTGCCTGGATGCCCCTGCTCTCTGACGTTAGCTCTGCTCCGTGGGAACAGCCGAGTCTCCTTCACCATCCCTGACCACCTCAGTTCCCCTGGCTTTCCATGTGTACCATTCTAGGTCTATTTTTAAATTTCTTACTAAACTGGGTTACTTTTGTTTTTTAATTGCTAGTAGTAAAAACGATACTATTTTCAGCCTTATAAGTATTAGCTCTTTTAAATCGTTCAGCTGCCAAACACTTGCTTTGCTGTTAGTGGAAAACCCACTTTAAGGTTGGGCGTTTCAGTTTCACACAGACGATTTACCCAAGCATACCTCCTGGCTCGTTGGTTTCCAAGTACACACTCCATTGGAAAATGCATCCTGGGAATGAGTTTTTCTTCAGTTTGTTTTGGCAGGTGTTTAGAACAGCCGGAGACAGAGGTCTCTGAGGCCCCCGAGCTGGGGCCCCACGGTCCCTGCAGGCTGGGCCACCGCCTGCCTCCTGGCCCTGCCTTGCTGAGTCCCCTTCAGCACCCCTTCTTTGTCTGTTCTGGGGTCTAACCTTCTTTCTTATTTCTAAAAGTGCTGTCACTAACGTTACTGTAAGCATTTCTACCCAATTAGCTTAGAAATGAAATGCTCTTCTTGAACTAAAGTTTTGATAGTTACAGAATAACCATGTCTCTGAATTCTGCTTTGGAAGATTCAGGCTTAGTCGATAGAAAGACTTAATGTAGCCCCTGAGATCCCTCTGTTTCCAAGTGCTGAGCCTGGGAAATATTTCCTCGCTGGGTGTGGCTGCGGTGGCAGCTCTCACACCTGAGCTGTCCCTCTTTTCACCAGGCGGGCGCCAACATCGACACCTGCTCAGAGGACCAGAGGACCCCGCTGATGGAGGCGGCAGAAAACAACCACTTAGACGCGGTGAAGTACCTCATCAAGGCCGGGGCCCTCGTGGATCCGAAGGTACTCACTGCTCAGAAGCACACCCCTGTTTCATGTAGAAGCTCCTCGTGAAGAGGAACAGGGCCGGTTCCTTGCTGGAACGTCTTCAGAAATCGGTAGCCACCAAGCATCCACCGGGTTGTCTGGAAGTAGGTAGTTCACCTTACTTGGTTACCGGTTTATTTGTGGAAAATACTAGTGAGCACTGGATCCACTATGCCTGACGATAGTCAAGCATCTGATAGGGAGTTTGTGTGCAGAGGTGTTCAGCTTCCTTCTTTGGATAGGCACATCTTCTCTCTTCTGTCTTCAGTTTGGAGCAGTTAGGCAAGAAAGAAATAGAAGGCATCCAGATTGGAAAGGGGGAAGAAAAATGATCTCTGTTCACAGATGACATGATCTTATATGTAAAAAAATCATAAAGAATCCACACAAAATATTGTTAGTACTAATAAATACATTCAGGAAAGTTGTAAGATACCAAATCAGTACAGAAATGTCAGTTGTATTTCTATACACTTGTGATGAACTATCCGAAAAGGAAATAAAACAGTTCCACTTACAATAGCATTGAGAAGAATAAAATACTTAGGAATAAACTTAACGGAGGAAGCGAAAGATTTGTACACTAAAAAATGCTGAAAGAAATTAAAGAAGACACAGATAAATGGAAATTATCTGGTGTTCATGGATTGGAAGAAGACAGTACCTTCCTCCCTCAGTATCTGCGGGGGATTGATTCCAGGACCACTGCAGATAGCAACCCGCCGATGCTCGAGTCCCTTAATGGTACAGTCAGCCCTCCATATCCGTGGGTTCTGCATCCGTGGATACTGAGTGCCGAGTGTATTGTTAAAATGTCATTGCTACCGAGAACGATCTTCAGATTCAGTGCAATCCCTATCAGAATCCCAATGCCTTTTTTTACAGCTTATAGAAAAACCCATCCTAAAATTCATAGGGAACCTTGAGGGACCCTGAACAACCAAAACAATCCTGCAAAAGAACAAAGCTGGAGGCCTCCCACTTCCTGACTTCAAAACTTATGACAGGGGCTTCCCTGGTGGCGCAGTGGTTGAGAGTCCGCCTGCCGTCGCAGGGGACGTGGGTTCGTGCCCTGGTCTGGGAAGATCCCACATGCCGCGGAGCGGCTGGGCCGGGGAGCCATGGCCGCTGAGCCTGCGCGTCCGGAGCCTGTGCTCCACAACGGGAGAGGCCACAACAGTGAGAGGCCCGTGTACCACAAAACAAAACAAAACAAACTTACGACAGAGCTGCAGTAATCAAAACCATGTGGTACCAGCCTAGAGACAGACGTATAGAACAGTGAATAGAGTGCCCAGAAATAAACCCTCGCAGATATGATCAAGTGATTAACGTTAAGGGGGCCCAGAGCATCCAATGGCAGGAGAGGGCGTCTTTTCACAAGTGCTGGGAAAACTGGACTTCCACATGCAGAAGGATGAGGTTACAGTGTATTCAGAAATTATCTCAAAGGGGATCAAAGACCTAAACTTAGAGCTAAAATCGTAAAACTCTTGGAAGAAAACAGGAAAATCTGTATGACATTGGATTTGGCAATCATTTCTTGGGTATGACACCAAAAGCACAGACAATAAAAGGAAAAACTAGGTAACTTAAACTTCATCAAAATTTATAAACTCTTGTCCATCAAAGGACACTCTTCAAGAGAGTGAAGAGGCAACCCACAGAAGGGGAAGATATTCATAAATTCTGTATCTGATAGGGCTTTACTATCCAGAATATATTGACAAGTCCTACCACTCAATAACAAACTCTAGCCCAGCTCAAAAATGGGCAGAGTGTGAGTAGACATTTCTCCAGAGAAGATATTTGAATGGCCAGTTAGCACGTGAAAAGATGTTCAACATCATTAGTCATTAGGGAAATGCAGTCAAAACCATGGTGAGACCCTTAGGACACCTATTATCTAAAAATCAGAAAATAAGTGCTAGCAAAGATGTGGAGAAATTGGAATTCTCATATATTGCTGGTGGAAATGTAACATGATGCAGTTAACCGTGGAAAGCAGTTTGGTGGCTCCTCAAACAGTTAAACATAGAATTACTGTATGATCCAGCAATTCCAGTCCAGGGTGTGTGCCCAAAGAAACAGGAAGCGCGGACACGGACAGGTATGTACACACCTTGTTCACAACATTGCTTACAGTAACTAAAAGGTGGAAGCAACCCAGTGTCCATTGACGGGCGATGGATAAGCCAGATGTGGTCCATCCATATGATGGAGTGCTATTCAGCCTTACTTCAAAAAGGAGGGAAATTCTGACAAAGGCTGCAACACAGGTGAACTTGAGAACGTTATGCTGAGTGAAAGAAGCCAGACACAGAAGGACGAATATTGTATGATTCCACTTATGTGCGGAACCTGGGACAGGCAGATTTAGAGACTGAAAGTAGATTGGAGGTTACCCGGGGTGAGGGGGGGATACTGTTGCTGAGTGGTGACCGAGCTTCTGCCTGGGCTGATGGACAGGCTTTGAGAATAGAGTGTGGTGATGGTACAGCTCTGTGAAAGCAATTCATGTTGCCACTGAATCACTCTAAAATGGTTAAAAGGGCAAGTTTTATGTCATATACACACACACGCAATAACAGAAAAAATGCTAAATCCCACAGCCCTTCAAATTAATACACATTTTTTCCAACAAAAAAATGATCGTCTGTTCATACTAATTTATCAACTCCTTGTTCCCATCAAATTAACTTCTCACTCGTTTTTCTATGTCATTAAATATTCTATAACATTATTTCAAGTGGCTGTGTTGTATTTCATGATACAATTTGTGTCATTTTTTTAGATTTGCGGACTGTTTAATATTTATGTTATTTTCAGTTTTTATTGTACAGAATGCTTCAACAGACATTTCATAGCTAAATCTTTGCACGTTTGATTTCTTTAAGACAGATTTCTGGGTGTGTGTGTGGAATTGCTAGATCAAAATATATAATCATTTCTAAGGCTTTTGATCCCTCTCTCTGAATTGCATCCGGGAGTGTCTGAGCACTCGTTTCCCTGTACTCTTACAAGTGCCGATCATTACAGTTAAAAAAAAAATTAACAATTTGATATGCAAAAATGATTATTTTTTTTTTTTTTTACTATTTTAATTTGCTTCTCTCAAAGTTAACTTTTTTTGTATGTAGTTATTTACATTTGTTGTGAATATTTTTTCAAGCTGGTATTTAGTCCTTTGCTTTTGGTGGTTTTTGAGATCTGGAAACCTTTAGCTTTTCTATGACTATCTATAGATAACTGTTATTAATCCTCTCCGTTAGGATGGGTGGGTGAGTTCTGCCCAGTTCTCGGCCAGGGGACGATTTCCCAGCCTCGTCACAGGAGCCAGCGCCCAAGCAAAGCACCACTGAAGAGGCAAGAGGTCAGTGTTCAGGGCTTTACAGAAGCAGCTGGAGCCTGCAGGACAAGTGATTGGAGGAGGTCTGGAGTAGACAGTTCACCGATGAGCTTGTTAGCAGCACTCTGGGTGCTGTAGAAGAAAGGGTCCTTGAAATCCAAGACCAATCAGAGAAACCATTCTGTCTGAAAAGCAGACTGTAGGACAACATTGAGCTGTCTGATGTGTAATTGGAGTCCCAGAAAGGAGAGAAAACCCAGTGGAAAAAAATTTATTGAAGGAAAAATGGTCATAAATTTCCCAAATTTGGTGAAAAATAACCTACAGATTCAAGAAACTCAGCAGACCCCAAGCTGGATAAATACTAAGGCTGCCACACCTAAATACCTCATGTTAAACTGTCGAAAACCTTAACACAGCCCCAGAAAAGACACACAATACGTGTAAGCGAACGTTACGAAAATTTGCCAACTTTGCATTTGAAACGACGGAGGCCAGGAGACAATGGAGTGATATTCTTATTGTGCTAAAAGGGAAGAAAAAAACCTCAAAAAAATTGTCAGCCCAGAATGCTACAGCCAGTAAAAGCGTCCTTCAGAAAGCACTTGTGAAATAAAACATTTTCAGGTACACAAAAGCTGATAGGACTTACCAGCAGGTTTACACTAAAGCTTGTGGGAGGAAAATCCCGTTCTTGGGGAATGAAAATACTAGAAATGGTAAATACTTGTTTTCTTTAAGTTTCTTAAAAGACAAAGGCTGCTTAAAGCAAGAAGAATATTGTAAGATGGAGTTTACACAAACTTGGAAGTGAGACAGGACAGCGGGAGCACAGGGGGAGCCAGTGGTGGATGTGAGCAGGGTCCTCGGGTTTTAGTTCTTTCCTGGGAGGGAATAAGTACTGACCTAAGTGGATGGGAAAGTTGAAGCTTGTGATCCCTACAGAACATTAAGGCAATAATTTCAAAGAAGTATAGCTTTCAGGAAAACTTTTTAAAAAGCTAGTAGAAGAAGTAAAACGGAATGTTAAAAAATACTTGTGTAACTAAAAAGCAGGAAAAGAGGACTAGAAACAGGTAGGACAAATAGGAAGGTGGTCATCTAACCCTAAAACCGTGTCGTAATTACACCCAGTGTCAGAGGATGAAGCCCTCCAGCCAAGGGCAGACGTTTGTCTGAGCCAGTGAGCAGGCGAGAACCAGCTCTGCTTCCCTGGAGAACACACGCTAACACGCGGACCAGGCTTGAGTGAGCAGGGTCAGGGCACACGTCAGGCACGTGGCAAACAGAAGAATCAAACACAAAAGGCAAAATTACAGAACTTTTGGAGGTTAAGAGGGAAGATTAGCTTTGTGATTCCAGCGTCGGGAAAGATTTCTTCAACAGGACAAAAGTACAAAAATGATTGATAAAGTCAAATGCATTAGAATTCAGAATTTCTGGTCAACAAAAGATGTCACAAGGTACATGACGGGCAGCTACAACCGGGAGAGGGTTTTGCAGCCAGGGGGCATCAGGGCCTCCTACAGATGAAAGAAAGTAACCGGAAGCAATGGGTGAGGAAGGTGACCAGGCAGTTCCCTGGAGCGATGTGCGACCGGGATATGCCGGGAAGGCGCCTGCCTTTCAAGCCCCCAAGACACCCCATTCCCTGGCCGTAGAACCCCGTGAAGCCCACAGCTGAGCCCACCTGGGGGAGCAGCACATGCGTGTCATTGTTGGGGGGGTCTCGGTGTTGGGGGACCCCGTGGGCAACTCTTGCACGAGGAATCTGGGAAATGTATTGCAGTGTTTGGTGAATATTGGTGAAAAACGAGTCTTCCTCGACCAAATGCACAAACCGGGCTAGTTTTACATCAGTTGACATAAGCGAACTAGTGCTATGTGTTCTCTACAAAGTGAAATCTGCAAACCATAATGTTGAACTAAATACGAGTTGCAGACAGGTATACGGTATGTTATTTATAGACAGTCTAAAACACAAAACCGTCACTTGTGGATACACACACACGTAGCAAAAGTGTCGAGCGGTGTCAGCACAATAGCCGTTGCATTCAGACTGGCGATCTGGAAGGAGCCTTTCTGTTGAGATGGTTCCGTTAACGTGGCACCCTTAGTGTCCTTGAGAAGATGGAGCTAAAAACCAGCTAGGAGGTGTGCCCGGCGGCCAGCGGACGCAACCTGGAGGTGGTCAGCCGCCGTGACAAGTGTCAGGCTGCACGGCGAGCTTGCCCCATCACGCTGTGATTTCTCGGGACCTAAATGCATTTGTGTTGCAGGACGCAGAGGGCTCCACCTGTTTGCACCTGGCTGCCAAGAAAGGTCACTATGATGTGGTTCAGTACCTGCTGTCCAATGGGCAGATGGACGTCAACTGTCAGGTAAACCACCTCCTCCACTCATGACGGCACCTGACGGGCTGGCCAGAGGTGTGGTCCTCCTTCGTGGTGATCCTGGCCCCTTCCACCCTCCGAGGCACCCCACCCCCCACCCCTGCCAGGTCCTGGAAGGCCTGGCCTCATCCTCCGCCCCCGTCCACCTCCCTCCTGGCCTGCCCACTGGCCGCTCACCAAGCTCTGTGCCGCTGCCCAGCTGCAGGCTTGTCCTGAGGTGTCCGCCTGGGCTGCCCTGGTCTCCATGTGGCCTGTGTTCAGATGCTGCTACTTGAGCAGGGTCCCTGGCCTCCTGTGTGCCGTGCCATCTCCGTGGCAGCTCATCGTCCCTCCCAGCACTGGCCACTGTTGGACATTCCACCTCCTTCCCTGTGTGTTTGCTTCTTGTCCACCTGCTGTCAGGACCTCGGCGTGGTGTTTGTGTAACCTGCAGTGCCTGGTTACAGAGCAGGTCCTGTGCGTGTCTGCTGAGCGAGTGAGTGGCTGGGGATAGCCAATGAGGGTGGGGCCTTCTAACTCACCAGGGGCCCCTCCTGTCCTCCGAGACCCCCTTCCTCTCCCTAGGACCCCGCCCGCCCATGACTTGAAGCTCTGGGATGACCATCTCCCATCACAGCCCGCCCCCTCATCTTCTGGCCCAGCCATTGCTGCTAACCCAGCTCACGTGCCCACCACCCTGGCTGTGGGACCCTCCCAGACGGACCAGAAATGCAGCTCCCTGCAGTGTGGTTTTTCCAACCTCTGTTCTAGTGGGGTCCACGGGCCCCCTTCCCCTGTTTTGGTTTTTTATCTCCCACTCGGTCGGGTTTTGTGAGTTTCTTCCCCCAGGCTGGGCTGTGTTGCCCCTGCCGTGTCCCCAGTGCCCGTGGTAGGCCTGCAGGGACCATCTCTCTTTAGTCATGGAGGCCGTGTGCATCCACCAGGAAAATGTGGCGACTGGAAAGTGGAGAATGTTGTGCTAGAGTGTTTGCAGAGTAGGAACTGGCACCGTAATACTCGTTTCCTAAGAGTCGCCTCTGGGGTAGAGCGGCACACAGCCAGCTCATCACAGCCATGGTCCAGCCTGCAGGGGGTTCAGCCCTGGTGAGCTTCTGCTCCGGCCCTTAAAGAAGAGGCTGGGACTTTTCATGGCCTCCATTCATCTCTGGGCCTGATGTCCATCCGTCTGTCTGTCTGTAGTTCTTGGCTGTTGCTCCTGCTTCGTGCATGGAGTCTGTCCTGGGACCAGAAGGGTGGGCAGGTGCGTCCCGGTCAGTGCTTCCTGCCAGCCGGGCACGGACTCTGCAGCTGGGTCTGCTCCGTGGCCTTCAGGCCTTTTTCTTAGGTGACGCTGTCATGTGTGCACAGGTGTGTCGAGTTGCCCGGTGGGCCCTGCCTGCTCGCTGGGATCCCCAGGCAGCGCTCTGAGCCTCAGTTTCCTCCAACAAAATGGGGACTCAGGCTGGCTCCCGCCCCCTGGGGCCTCCTTGCAGGTCCCGTGTGATGAGGTGCCTCACGTCTTGTGTCTCGAGGAGCTGTGATGGATGTTTGTTTCTTTCTTTTGAAATCAGGATGATGGCGGCTGGACGCCCATGATTTGGGCCACTGAGTATAAGCACGTGGACCTTGTGAAACTGCTGCTGTCCAAGGGGTCTGACATCAACATCCGGGACAACGTGAGTCTCCCCCGGGAGGCGGACCCTGGAGGACTGGGGACGGGTGTGTTGGGTGGCAGCGTCCTAGCACCTGCCTGTGGCTCTGACCTCTTCCCCTTGAGTCGCCAGCCATGTGTTGACCCAGTGCGGTTTCCAGTGGTTATCTTGTGTGTCAGCCAGCTGCTGGATGTGAACCGAGGGGCACAGTTCCCTGAGACCTGCCCCTCGGGCAGAGCTGCATTTTTAGAGGTCTTTAGAGACACTGGCTCCCATGTCTGTGGTGACGTCCGAGGCCCCAGGGCTCACCCCACTCCTGGACCAAGGTCGGGGGACTCGCCAGTCCCTCTGGGTACAGCCCCCTGCTGTGTATCAGTGGAGCTGTTTGGTCACAGGCAGCACCAGGCGCATCTGATGAACTCAAAGGGGAATTTCTCGGGCGGGCTTCAGGGACCCACAGCACCGGGGCGGTGGTAGGGCTGGCAGAGTTGGGGGGCTGCTCTGGCACGAGCCCCTGTGCTGCTTCCCAGGCGGAGGGACAGGGCTCCTGGGACACAGACAGGGTGTGGCCTGTGGAGCTGTGTCCACCTTTACAGCGTTACCCAAGCCATAAGTAGGAAGTCTAGCCACACGCTCGTTAAACTGATACTGGAATAAGGCAGGAAGGCATGCCCACCCCTCAGTTCGGAGCCCTTAGTGGACTGTTTGAAGAAAGGATGGGAGCAGTGGCTGGTCGGTCCTCCTGGCTGCTCCGTGTGAGGACCCTCCCACACCCAGGAAACAGGAGCAGCAGCTCCCAGCCGAGGGCCAGGCACAGCTGGTTGGGGACGTCTTTGCCGACTCCACAGAGCTGGGCCCTGGGACGAGAGCAGCTGAGGGCCGGGAAGCCCTGGGGGCTTCAGGTGAGGGTGGCGCGGAGGGAGGCGACAAGGTCCGGGGAAGCTACAGCACACGGCAGTCACGCTCTGCCTTGTTCCTCGAGGGATGGGGTCGTGGTTTGGAGCAGCCTCGGCCCTGGGTGCTTGGGCGGGACTGGACCGTCTGGGCACATGGGCAGCGCACGGCCTCGCAGCGTCCAGCAGTGTAGGCTCTGGTTGTTCTGAGGGATTGGAAGAACTGATTGAGTCGTGTGTTTGTTATTTATATGATGAAACAGCGTCATTGTTTTATTTCAATAGGCTTCATTGAAGTATGGCTGGCAGACTGTGCTATTAAAGTGTACAATTAGATAAATTCTAACCCCAGCCACCATCACACAACCAGGACAGTGGATGTCACTTACCCCTCGGTTTCCTCCTGTGCCTCCTAACCAGCCCCCCTTAACCAGACGTGACCAGCCCACCTGCTTCCTGTCGCGGCCTCGCTTCTCGTAGTCCCATCTGAGCGTGGGCCCCCCTCCCTTTCTGTTGCTGCGAGAGGCCGTCCGCTTGCTTGTCCTGCGCCTGTGGATCATGGCCGGGCTCCCTGGTGGGGCTGTGGCCTTCCTGCTCAGGCGCTGCCACTCCTGTGGGTGCAGCCGTTTCCAGGGTAGGAGGGTCTGGTTCCTTTCCGGTGTCCCCAGCACTTAATGTAGTCGGCCTTACCTTCTTTGGTGAAGGGTCTGTTCAGGTCTTTTGCTCGTTTATTACTGGATTGTTTGGCTTCTTATTCTCTAGTTTGGAGAGTTTTTGTGTATTCTGGATACAAGTCTTTTACCAGATCATGTGTCTCATAAATCCTAGCCATTGTCTTTGGAGGAGCACATGTTTCTAATTTTGGTGAAGTCCAGTTTATCAGTTACTTTTTGTATGAATCATGTGAATTCACTGCCAAACCCATGACCCTAGAGACTGTCTGTGTTTCGATCGCAGTCCCTTAGGTTTAGGTGTTAATGTCCATACGTGGTGTGAGGTAGGGACCAGGCTCTTTCTTCTGGTGTGTGGACCTCTAGCTACTCCAGCAGTGTGTTTAGAAAGCAGCCTTTCTCCCTAGATTGGCTTTGCCCTGTGGCCGGACTCAGTCCTCTGGGTCTTGACCTGGGGTCTGTCTTAGTGCTGGGGTCGTGCTCTCTTGTTGAATGCAGCTTCAGGACCTGTAAGGAGAACCTTCCAGTATTAGCTTCCATTTCTCCCTTCCCAGCTTTATGCTGTTCCTCTCGTGCATTTTACTAAATAAACACCACAGTAGTGTTGTTTATTTAAACAACGGTGACCTTTGGAAAAGGCTATAATAATCCTGGCGTGTCAGCTCCCGTGGTCACCTCTTCCTCAGGTCCGTCCATCCACTGCTGTTTGCTTCTGTGCGTCTCATGTCCGTTAGCATTTCCTGCTGTGCTGGGCGGCTTGTGATGGATTCTTTCAGCTTTTTAATGCCTGCGAAGTCCTTACTTTCCTTCACTTTTTTTTTTTTTTTAATTATTTTTGGCTGCATTGGGTCTTTGTTGCTGCGCGCGGGCTTCCTCTAGTTGTGGAGAAGGGGGGGCTACTCTTCGTTGTGGTGCGCGGGCTTCTCATTATGGTGCTTGTCTTGTTGCGGAGCACAGGCTCTAGGCGCATGGGCTTCAGTAGCTGTGTCATGTGAGCTCAGTAGTTGTGGCTCACGGACTCTAGAGCGCAGGCTCAGTAGTTGTGGCGCACGGGCTTAGTTGCTCCATGGCGTGTGGGATCTTCCTGGACCAGGGCTCGAACCTGTGTCCCCTGCATTGGCAGGCGGATTCCCAACCACTTCGCCACCAAGGAAGCCCTTTTCCTTCACTTTTGAAAGGTATTTTGCTGGATATAGAATTGTAACTTGAGAGTTTTTAATTCCAGTACCTGAAACATTCTGCTTTCCTGAGTTCTCACTCGATGCATTTCTAGTGAGAAAGTCTTCCTTTCTCTGTATGCACCACGTCTTTTTTCTTTCAGGTGCTCTTAAGGTTGTCTCTTTGTCACTGGAGTTCAGCAGTTTGGTTATGAGGTGGCTGGTGCTATGTGTGTGCACAAGTGCGCCTAGGCTTCGTGGAGCCCCTGGGGTCTGTGGGTGTGGGGTTTTATCAAGCTGGAAATTTCCTAGTCATTTTTTCCAGTGCTGCTTCTGCCCCTACTCCACCTCTCGAGGCCCCAGGTCCGCGTGTGCCAGGGGGCCTGAAGCTGTTCCACGGCTCTCTGACGCGCTTTTCATTTTCTGAAATGATTCTTACACTCTGGGTTTCTGCTCAGCTGGTTCTGTTGCTCTGTGTTCAAGCTCACTAGCCTTTTCCTCCACAGCGTCTGTTATGCTGTTAATTCCATCCAGCGTGCTTTCACGTCAGTCATCATGGTTTTCGGTTCTGAACATTCTGCTTGGGTCTTCTTGGTATTTTCTGAAATGTGTCTCTCCTGAACACACAGTTATTCCAGCTGCTTTGATGCCCTCGTTTGCTGGTCTGTGTCAGTTCTGGGTTTGATTCGTTGGTTTTGCTCCCCATTGTGGGTCACGTTTCCTGCGTCTTTGCACTCCTGGTAACCTTGCGCTGGACACGAGACGTTGCGAATTTACCTTGCTGGGAATTTCTGTGTTCCTGGAACTGTTGTGAGCCTTACACTGGGTGCAGCAAAGTGACCTAGGAATGGTCTGGTCATTTTGGGTTTCACTTTCTAGGTTTGTTAGGTGGTCTGAGCAGGTTTCGGCCCGAGGCTGCTCATCCCCCCTGTGTGGGGCCAGTGCTGAGCCCTCTACACCTGGCCTCAGGGGTGTGTCCTCCTGGAGGTCCAGGTTTGGAGCGTACAGCCCTCCAGAGGCCTCTTTCCCAGCCCCACAGCCTGCTCTGCAGCCCTGGCTGCCCTGGCCTGGAGCCCGAGAGGAACAGTGAGCAGGTGGCCACAGGCCCCCTTTTGCTCCTCTCGGGGGCTCAGCCTTTCACCGCCTGGTGTCCAGTTCTTCCCTTGCTCCTCTCGGGGGGGCAGCCTTTCACTGCCTGGTGTCCAGTTCTTCCCTTGCTCCTCTCGGGGGGGCAGCCTTTCACTGCCTGGTGTCCAGTTCTTGAAAACTGTTATTGCACACGTTTTGACTGTTCTGTCTTACTCTGGTTCTTTCAGGTGTGGAGGGGGGTAAACCCAGTGTGGTCCCTCTTGCCCCGTCTTTGCTGGAAGTCCCATCAGATGTGTAGGCCTGTCGTAACGTAGCTGGTGGACCTCAGAGAGGCTGGGAGATGGCACAGTCCCCCCGGCAGGAGGGCTTAGGGGCCTGGGAAGTTCTCAGAACCTAATTCTGGTGATAAAGTCACAAATCGTTCTGATGAAGGAAAGAGAAGAGAGGCCCCTCAGGAGACTGCAGTTTCACCTAGGAGCTTGCAGATGTGCAGAAGGTGGAAGCCAGAGGGTAGAGAGCTTCTGAGAGTAATGCCCAGGAGGGGAGGCCAGACAAGCCCCAGCTTTTCAGGACACCCCGGGGCTGACGGCAGGGCCAGCCCTTAGTTTTCTCCGTTGGAAACAGACCGATGATGTCGAGGGTGACAGACACAGACCACTTAGCTCCTGCTTCGCTTCTGTCTTTCCTGAAGTTGGTTAAGCTGGAGGCGTGGGATGTACGCGGGTGTTGGGATGGGGCGCTGGGCAGTGCAGGGGGTGCCCCGGTCGCCCGGACGTGCTGCGCCCCTTGGTGGTGTGGGCGGCGCCCCAGGGCCCAGGCTGCGCATTGGTCCCGGTGGTTCCCAAGGGGTCGGCTGTGTGAGCCAAGCACACTCCCTGCCCGCAGAGCAGAAAGAACAGGCAGCAGCGGCCCCATCTCTGAGGCTAACTCAGAGAAAGAGAACTGCTACAGCGTCACTGGTTACGTCCCTGAGGGAGGAAGGGAGACGGGGGGGGGGGGGGGGGGGCTGGTGAGCAAGGGAGCGGGGGTGGGGGGTTGGGTGCTGCTCCTTGGGCGGCTGGGCTCCTGGGCTGTCCAGCCGGCCGCGTGGGCGGGCGTGGCTCTCCTCGCGCTGTGTCCCCAGTGTGGCAGGTCGAATGTACGGTGGTTCTTGTTTAGACGTTTTCTTGTTTTTAGGGTTATTCTTCACTGTTATCTTATGTAAGTTGTTTTTTATTTTCCTTCTCTTTCCACATTTATTTGTTCAAAATTGTAGTCTTACTAAGAAGAAACATTGTAGTCTTCTGATAAACTTAATGTGAAAGTTTTGTCATCACGTATATAATCTATACCTGGGAAACCATATATTATTTCACATATGGCACAAATATTTTGCGAAGTTTTCTTTGCGTCATTTAAAGTTTTTAGTTTTTCATGAAATAAAATTTTTAATTAATCAAATTTGTCTTTTTCAAATCTTTTTTTTTACTCCCCCCAACACTCTCAAAGAGCCCGGCGACAGGCCCGCAGGCGCTGCTGCCCGGCCTGCAAGGCCGACGGTTCCCGAGGCTCTTTTTCAAATCTTGTACAAGTAGTACTCTATCCTGCAATCATAACTGTGTTCCAGAGTCAATATAATTTAAAAAATAAACTATCTCTAGATGTTATATTACTTAACGTGTCGTGTTTAGGGTGGTCTAATTGAGGTTGATGTTTTCTCCTATTTTTAACATATTCTGTACTGTGATAATGTACTTTTTTTTTTTTTTTTTGTATGCGGGCCTCCCACTGCTGTGGCCTCTCCTGCTGCGGAGCACGGGCTCCGGACGCGCAGGCTCAGCGGCCATGGCTCATGGGCCCAGCCGCTCCACGGCATGTGGGATCTTTCCGGACCGGGGCACAAACCCGTGTCCCCGGCATCGGCAGGCGGACTCTCAACCACTGCGCCACCAGGGAAGCCCGATAATGTACTTTTATAACGAAAACAAGACAAAATGGAAAGGAAGCCTCTGTCGGGTGGGCCGCGCCGCCCCCTCGGCCTCATGTGCTTGTGTCTTCCGTGCAGGAGGAGAACATCTGCCTGCACTGGGCGGCCTTCTCGGGCTGTGTGGACATCGCTGAGATCCTGCTGGCCGCCAGGTGCGACCTCCACGCCGTGAACATCCATGGAGACTCGCCCCTGCACATCGCCGCCAGGGAGGACCGCTACGCCTGTGTCGTGTGAGTGGCTCCGGGTGCTCTGGGGACTTTCTGTGGCGGACGAGGCTCTTCTGTTCACGCCTGCAGTCAGCGTGGCTTCGGGAGGATCGTGGTGAAAATCCCCAAATACGCAGGTCACACGTGGAGCGGAGCCCCGTCCTAACACCTCTGCTCGGGGCCAGAGGAGCGGCACCCACGGGAGGGCTGGAGGGCCAGCTGGGAGCCCACCACCACCACCGGAAGCCCCTCCTGCATCACTTTTGCCCGTTGCCGTCAGGTCCAGAGCCTTTGCTCTGCTCCTGGCGGTAGCTCAGGGAGGAGTGGCCCCCACTTCTCATCTCATGGGGGCCTGGGACTAGGGGATGCCCCTGTGGTGGGGCCCTCGGCCTCTCAGATAGGGACCTTGGGGGCACAGGGCTCTGGCGCACCATCTGGCCCTGACTGGGTCAGGCCTCGGATTGCCTACTGGGCGTTAACTGAGTACGTGGCCGGCTAGGCATTGCTGCCCTTTTCATCCTGAGGGTGCCTTTGAACGGAAAAGCCAAGAAAAATCAACTACCATCCCTAGTTATTTACATGCTCTTCCCTTCGAGGAAAAGGAGGACTTTTGACAGTAAACGGGGGAGAAGAGTAATGATGTCTGTCCGTGGTGAGCAGAAGCACCGGCCGGTGAGCTGGTTCATCTGAAAGCGGATGCCGTTTCCTCCTTCTTTTTACTGATCGTTGTCATGGTGCGAAGCTCATCCTTGTATCTTTTGACTTAAGATCTGAATGTTCTGTGGACTTGCGTTTCCCTCCAGCCTCTTCCTGTCCCGGGACTCCGACGTCACACTGAAGAATAAGGAGGGGGAGACGCCCCTGCAGTGCGCCAGTCTCAACTCGCAGGTGTGGAGCGCCCTGCAGATGAGCCAGGCGCTGCGCGATGCAGCCCCTGACAGGCCCGCCCTGGTGGAGAAGACGGTGAGCAGGTGAGGAGCACGAGGCAGGGCCTGCCTCCGGGCGGGGTTGAGGGTCGGAGCGGAGCGGAAGCCTCTCTGGGCTGGGCCAGGGCTCACCGGGAAAGCTGACGGCCCCTTCCTGCGGCAGAGACATCGCTCGGGGCTATGAGCGAATCCCCATACCGTGTGTCAACGGTGTGGACAGCGAGCCGTGCCCCAGCAACTATAAGTACGTGTCTCAGAACTGTGTGACGTCCCCCATGAACATCGACAGGAACATTACCCACCTGCAGGTCAGCGGTGGGGGGGGGCCCTGCTGTGGGATGTTGCCTCTGCGGCCCCCAGAGCAGCCTGGGCAGCGGGGAGGGGTGCCCTCAGGGCCGCAGTGGCTCTGCGCCGGTCTTTCCCCTCCTGGGGCTGTGCCCACCCAGTGTCTGAGCCTCCTTTCCTCCTTTGGGTCCCTCCCCAGCCCCTCCTGCGAGCCCCCGAGGCCTCGTGCCTGAGCGTTCTCTCCACACCCTCCTTCCTGAGGGGCTGCACGCCCCCCGTGTCCTCAAGAGTCAGAATTTTGAGGATTGTCACTGGAGTTGTGAACAGCACTGGGGGGCGGGGCGGGGCTCCATCTGACACGCCCCTCCCTCCAGTACTGCGTGTGCATCGACGACTGCTCCTCCAGCAACTGCATGTGCGGCCAGCTGAGCATGCGCTGCTGGTACGACAAGGTGAGCCTGCGTGGGGGCCTGGCTGGGGAGGAGCGACAGAGGCCACCAGGGGATAGGGGCGGGACCGAGGCCGGGTACTGGGGATGGAGCCAGCATTCTCTGTGGGCCCTGGGGGTGGCCAGAGGGAACTGACTGGGCGGCAGAGGTGGCCATCCCTGAGCCTGGCCTGGAGGGAGCCGAGGAGAGAAGGGCCCCCAAGGCCGGTTTCTGAGACGAGAGCCCTCCCTGGCTTTGGTTTGCGGAGTTCAGGGTGTCCTGGAATGGAGAGGGCACACAGGCCCGGCATGGAGGCCACTGGCACAGAGTCAGCATTACAGCAAAGGGGGCGTCAAGAGTGTCGTCCAGACAAGAGGCTCAGGTGTCGTGGGCAGGACTGGCGGGGCTCAGGTCTCCTGGTGTTTCCTGCGAAGCCTGGCCGTGCTGAGAGGGGGCAAGTTCTTAACTGTTCAGAGCAGCCACTGGAGCTGGCAGGGCCTCGGACGCGGCTGCACAGCCTGGGCTCAGCCCAGCGTCTCTGCTGCGTCTCGGGTGTCGGACAGAAAAGCGGTGACAGGTCCCTCGGGAGCTGGGGGTTTGCAGAGTGGCAGGTGGTGCTGGCAGGGGGTCCAGGCTGGAGGCTGCAGAGCAGGAGTCCAGGGGCCCACGAGCTGATGGCCTCAGGGAGGCTGAGAGAGGATGACGGGGATGGGGGGAGGTCGACTGGGGCAGAGAGGCTGGCCACAGTCAGGGACCAGGGAGAGCTGTCCCAGAGGTTTCCAAAAGCCATGTAGATTCCTGGCCAGAGACTTTGCGTGGCCTTGGACAAAGCGTGAGCGTGTGGCCTTACCCTGTCCTCCCAGGTGTGGAGTTTGGCCAGAAACCATGCTTTCTGGGGCGGTGTTTTGATTTGAGGAGGCATGTTGGTGTCAGTTACTTAGCCCTCGCTACGCGTCTGTCCGCAGGACGGCCGGCTCCTGCCCGAGTTCAACATGGCGGAGCCGCCCCTGCTCTTCGAGTGCAACCACGCCTGCTCCTGCTGGAGGACCTGCCGGAACCGCGTCGTGCAAAACGGCCTCAGGTGAGGTGCCGCGGGCTGGCGCCAGGGTCTCCGTGGTAAAGTTTGAAAGCAGTCAAGTCCCTTGGGCAGCTCTCTAGTTTCACGCGTGTGTCCACAAACGGGAGCAGCGTGTGTTTAGCGTGTGTGTGTTTGCACGTAGAGGTGGCTTTCTCGGAGCCCTTGGCCTCTGCTGATGTTATAGAGGTTGACGTAAAGAGCGGAAGCCTTCCATGTTTCCTACCCGCTCAGACTTGGGTTCAGGTCAGACGGCCCGAAGGCAAGAGGCAGGCTTGCCAAGAGCTGTGTGGTCCAAGCTCACGAGGTCCTGATCTGGTGTGAGCACTCATGTGCTTCCCTCATACCCACGTACCGAGTCTCATGTAAAACATGTTGCCACTTGGTACTCGGGCACTTGGTTCACTGACCACCCAGAGCCAGACCCTGGGGTTCTGGTCATGAAACTTCCCTCCGTGAACATGCTCGAGAGTTGGAAAATCAAAGGTTACGAGGGAGGATTTGTATCCTATGTAAGTTTATACGGTATTTTGGGGTCTATTAATATCAGTGTAACCTTACAGCACTTGTGACCAGCCCATACTTCTGTGTCCTGGCGTGTGGCAGAAAGGCCTTGGGTGTGAGGACAGACACGCCACTGGACACACAAATGGCTGGCGGGATGCCCTAGCTCTCGGGGCCTGGGAGGGGCCCCGCAGCTGCCCCCAGGGGCCAGCTCAGCCCTGTGGTTGGCACACTGCCCGAGCTCGCCTGCATTGCAGCCTGGGACCAGCGGGCCTGCTAATAACCCCTTTGGTCCTTGTCACACGTTGGCGATGAGGGCACTGAGGCTCAGGGAGGGCCGGGGGCCATGTTCCACGCGCTGACCTCAGGCTGGTGTCTGAGGTTCCCCTGCCTCCTGAGGGTGTGAAGGACGCTGTGAGTGGCGCCTTGGTGCAGGGGCGCGGTTGGGGTGGGGTAACTCTAGGTGTCACTGCTGCATTGCATGCGAAGTTCTAACGCATCTCCGGACATGAAAGTTGTATTTTCTGTGTTTTTTACTCCTGTCACTTGTGTGGTAACATGAGTGTGAGCTGAGTGTGGTGGAACGTGGCCGTGAGTGGCTGATCCTGTTTTCCAGGACGAGGCTGCAGCTCTATCGGACGCAGAACATGGGCTGGGGCGTGCGGTCCCTGCAGGACATCCCACTGGGCACCTTTGTTTGCGAGTAAGTGAGGGCCCGGTCAGCCCAGGGCTGCTGCTGTCACGGGGGAGGGTGCGACTAGGAGTGCACACTGGCCAGTGGGGGGCCCCACGCTCACCGGGGAGGGGCTGCCTGGGCCTGGCTGTGTGCTCACGCTGCGGGCAGCCCCCGCCCACCTCTGCGTTTCTGCCTGCACTTTCTCACCAGCTCATAACTTATTTCAGAAGATCCATCAGCACTTCATGACGTGTAGGGGATGATCATTTTGGACCCCTGGTCAGATAGAGGGTTTCTGTGTCATCGTTTTCTGGGACCCGGATGAAGTCCCTGTTCAGTCACAGGCAGAATTCTCAGTCATGTGGGCTCTGTCAGGGCCCCTGTGCCCTGCGTCTGGGTCCTGGGGGACATGCGCCTGTCACGTTTTCGTCTGCCTCCGCCTCCGCAGGTATGTCGGGGAGCTCATCTCTGACTCGGAAGCTGACGTGCGTGAGGAAGATTCTTACCTCTTTGACCTTGACAACAAGGTAATGCGTCCTGAGGGGTTGGGCGTAGAGCTGATGGGACTGTGCCACGTGGAGGGGCCTGCTGGCGGGGCCCGGGCTGGTAAGGAGGCTCGCCCGCCAGACTGGCGCTGGGTCCCTGATCCCAGAGGTCCTGAGCTTGCCCAGCGAGCCTCGCGTGAGAGTGTGGGACCTCGGACATGTCCCTCCAGCCTCTGAGCCCCACCTTCCTTCTCAGCAAGGGTGAGGGCCGCCAAGAGGCTCGGGGGCCATGTGCACGGGGGTCGAGCCTTCGAGTGGAGTGAGGGTCACACTTGTGAACAGGGTGGGTGCGTCTCTCTGTGACCCCGGTGCCCTCCCAGGTGTGGGTAGAAGAGCTGGACCCTGGCTTCATCCGCTCCGGGCCCTGGTTCCCAGGGCAGTTTCTGAGCCATCGCAGGCTGCCCTGTCCTGCCTTGTCCTGGCTCCCAGGGTTGCTCCTTAATTCAAAAATTGCTGACTTCAGACCTTCTAAGAACTCGCCGTCGCTGCCAGTGGGAGGGAGTTCAGGTGGAGGCGGGGAAACAGGTACTCTGTTCCCCGCAGCAGCTGCGAGACCCCTGAACAGCCACCTGTAGGTCGGGTGAAGCCAGGCGCTCCCCTTCCCGTGCCTACCACTCTTGGCTGTGTCTTCAGAGCGCCCTGCTCATCGCCTGACCCCGCGCTGCCCCTGCAGCCACACCCTAAGGGGTCAGCATTTGTGAGACAAGTGTCTGGAAGAGGAGCCTGTGTTCCTGGAGGTTGCAGCCTGGGGCGCGGCTCTAGCCCAGGGCCGTGGGGCCAGGCCTTCCCCATGGCACCGCGGCCATCTGCCCGGCCTGTGCGCGTGTGTGTGTGGGGGGGGCACTGCAGCCGGGCCGGGTTTCCTGCCCACCTGTGTCTGCTGAGCAGTTTGCCTCTTACTGGTTTGCAGCAGTCCTTTCCATGTTCTGGATCAGTGCTCTTTCCTGACGTTTGACTTGCAGATATCTTCCCTCTGTGGCTTGTTTACTTCCTGACGGTGTCTTTTAATGAACAGAAGTTCTTATTTTTATTGCCCCCCAACTTTGCAGTCTTTTTCTGTATACGGGTGGGTTTCTATAATGCCCAAGACAAGCTTCCCACACCCAGCTCGCAGAGACACACGTTTATATTGTTTCCCAGAGGGTGCTGAGGGGCCAAGCTTTATTGTCTTCCCTGTATTGACATCTGTGTGACTGAGCACCATTTGTTGAAAAGATTGTCCTTTCCCCACCCCTCAGCAGTGTGGATTTTGTCATATATCAGGTGTCTGCGAGACCTTGGATTGGCCTCTGTTTGTCGACTGCCTTGGGCAGCCTGTACTGTATTAGTTATCCTAGTTTACGTCCCCTTACCTTGGGGTTCTTGGGAGTGTCTGCTCTTCTTGGTCTCTCAAAGTTTCCATATAAGTTTTAAAATCAGCTTGACAAGTTCCACAAAACTCCTGTAGGGATTTGATTGCATAGCATTGAACCTGTGAGCCAGATTAGATCATGGCATCGAACCTGTAAACCTCATTAGGGATCATAGTATTGACCCGTGAACCAGGTTAGGATCAGAGCAATGACCTGTGAACTAGGTTAGGGTCAGAGCATTGACCCATGAATAAGGATAAGGATAGGGTCAGAGCACTGACCTGTGAACCCAGTTAGGGTCAGAGCATTGACAGGTGAACCAGGATAGGGTCAGAGCATTGAACCTGTGAACCCAGTTAGGGTCAGAGCATTGACAGGTGAACCAGGATAGGGTCAGAGCATTGAACCTGTGAACCCAGTTAGGGTCAGAGCATTGACAGGTGAACCAGGTTAGGGTCAGAGCATTGAACCTGTGAACCCAGTTACGGTCAGAGGATTGACCCGTGAACCAGATTAGGGTCAGAGCATTGACCTGTGAACCTGTTAGGGTCAGAGCACTGATCTGTAAACCAGGATAGAGTCGGAGCTTTGAACCTGTGAATCCATTTAGGGTCAGAGCACTGACCTGTGAACCAGGATAGGGTCAGAGCATTGACCTGTGAACCCGTTAGGGTCAGAGCATTGACCTGTGAACCAGTTAGGGTCAGAGCACTGACCTGTAAACCAGGATAGGGGCAGAGCTTTGAACCTGTGAATCCAGTTAGGGTCACACCATTGACCTGTGAACCAGTTAGGCTCAGAGCACTGACCTGTGAATCCGGTTAGGGTCATAGCGTTGACCTGTGATGGTTCGCTGGGCCATCTGCTCCTTCCCGTTGGGAGTGGTGACCCGGATAGCCGTGCGGGGCTGTGTGCTGGCCTGCGGGTGGACCCGCTGGTTCTGGATTTTATGGCCAGGAGTGCACCTGCGGTGGATTTTCAGACTTGACTTCTGTGGATGTGAGTCTTTGTTTCTCTCGGTAAATTCTTGGGGGTGGAATTACTGCCGTCTGGTGAGTGTTCACTTACTGACTTTAGAAGAAACGGCAAACAGTTTCCGGAGGGCTTGTTCCCCCCACACTCGCCAGCAGGAAAGGGCAGCTCAGACACTAATTTTGATGCCCCGTGATGGCAGCATCTTTTTTTTTAAATAATTTTTATTGGAGTATAGTTGCTTTACCATGTTGTGTTTCTGCTGTACAGCAAAGTGAATCAGCTATACGTATACATATATCCCCTTTTTTTTGGATTTCCTTCCCAGTTAGGTCACCACAGAGCACTGAGTAGAGCTCCCTGTGCTATACAGTAGGTTCTCATTAGTTATCTATCTTATACACAGTAGTGTATATATGTCAATCCCAATCTCCCAGTTCATCCCACCCTCCCTTCCCCCCCTTGGGGTCCATATGTTTGTTCTCTACATCTGTGTCTCTATTTCTGCTTTGCAAATAAGTTCATCTGTACCATTTTTCTAGATTCCACATATAAGCAGTATTATATGATATGTTTTTCTGACTTACTTCACTCTGTGTGAGTCTTTGGGTCCACCCACATCTCTGCAAATGACACTATTTCGTTCCTTTTTATGGCTGAGTAATATTCCACTGTATGCACCACATCTTCATTATATGGCAGTGTCTTTTCACAGCTTAGTGGCTTCCTTACATCTTCGTTCGTGGAGAAGTTTTAAAAATTTATTGTGGGTTGTTCCGTCGGGCCGCTTGTCGTAAGAGCTCTTCACAAGCCCTGAATGGTACCCTTTGTCCAACGTGTGTTGTGAGTATTTCCCTCCTGCCTTTCCTTCCTCTTCACAGAACAGAAAACGTTTTTAATGGTTTAGTGCTTTATGTGTCCTAAGAAATCTTTGCTGCAAGGTTGTGAAGATTTTCTCTTTTCTCTAGAATTTTTGTATTTTAGCAAAATTACATTTAGATCTATGATCTGTTTCAAGAACTTTTGTATGTGGTTTGTTTTTTTCGCTTAACATATTTTTTTTGGTGAGATCACTTAAGTTCTATTCTCTTAGCAAATTTCGGCTGTACAAAACAGTGTCATCAACTGTAGTCACCATGTTATACATTTGATCCTCAGACCTTTTTCATTTTATAAATTTACTGTCTCCCTGTTTCCCCCACTCCTCACCCCCTGGCAACCCCTATTCTACTCGGTTTCCATGAAAGTTTGCCTTAAAAAAAAAAAAGTAAGAGGCCACATAAAGTGACACCATGCCGTCTTTGTCATTTGCTGGCTTATCTCAGATGATGCCCTTGAGGTTCATCCATATTGTCCCAAATGGCAGGATTGCCTTTTTTTTTAAGGCTGCATAGTATTCCACTGTATGTGTGTGCCACATTTCCTTATCCATTAATGGACACTTGGTTATTTCCGTATCTTGGCTGCTGTGAATAATGCTGCAGTGGACATGGGGGAGCAGATATCTCTTCAAGGTTGTGGTTTTGTTTCCTTCGTAAATGTCCTGGAGTGGGATCGCTGGATCACACGGTAGTTCTGTTTTCACCTTCTTGACGAAGCTTCATCCACACTGTTGTCCACAGTGGCCGCACCGATTTACCTCCCCCCCGCAGTGCACCGAGGGCTCCCTTTTCTCCACACCCTCGCCAGTGCTTCTTGTCTTTTTGATGACGTCATTCTGACAGGTGTGAGGTGATTAATCATTGTGGTTTTGATGTGCATTTCTCTGATGATTAGTGATGTGGAGCATCTTTTCATGTACCTGTTGGCCATCTGTGTGTCTTCTTTGGAAAGATGATTATTCAGTTCCTCTGCCCATTTTTTAAATTGGCTTTTTTTTTTTTGCTACTGAGTTGTGTGAGTTCTTTATATATTTTGGATAATAACCCCTTATCAGACACATGGTTTGCAAATATTTTCTCCCATCCGGTAGCTGCCTTTTTCTTTCCTTTTTGCCGCACGTCTCGGCTGACAGGATCTTAGTTCCCCGACCAGGGAGTGAACCTGGGCCTATGGCAGTGAAAGCGCTGAGTCCTAACCCGTGGACCACCAGGGAACACCTGGTACCTGCTTTCTCATTTTGTTCATGGTTTCCTTTGCTGTGCAGAAGCTTTTTAGTTCAGTGTAGTCCACTTGTTTACTTTTGCTTTTGGTGTCAAATCCCAAAAATCATTCGAGACCAATAGCAAGGGCTTCCCGCCTCTGTTTCTTCTAGAAGTCTCACGGTTTCGGGTCTCACGTTTTGCATTGATTTTTGTTTTTGGTGTAAGATAGGGGTTGAGGTTCCCTTTTGTCCATGTGAATGTAAAGTCTCTACTTGCACTATTGAAAGTAGGTCTGTCTGGACTATGTTTTCTTCCTTTGATTTATTTGCCAATCCGTAACCTACATCACTCTGTCCCGATCACAGGCACACCTCGGAGATGCTGCGGGTTCAGTTCCAGACCAGCAACATAGTGAATATTACAGTAGAGCGTATTACAGTACACACTTTTTTTTTTTTTTTGGTCCCAGTGCATCTAAAAGTCATGTTTATACTATAGGCTATTAAGTGTACAATAGCATTATCTTATAAAAATGATGTATATACCTTAATCAAAAGATGCTTTATTGCTAAAAAATGCTAACCATCATCTGAGCCTTCAGCGGGTCATAGTAGTAACATCAAAGGTCACTGACCACAGATACCGTAACAAATACAGTAGTACTGAAAACGTTTAAAATACTACGAGAATTACCAGAATGTGACGGAGACAGGAAGTAAGCAGATACTGTTGGAAGAATGGAGCCCGCAGACGCACTGGATGCGGTGTCTGCAAAGTTCAGCAAACCAAGGTGCGCCGGTGCGGCTGTGAGACTAAACCCTGAAACCAGGTCGCGTTGTGCTCAGACCCTGTTTCCTCCAAAAGCCGTTTCACCTTTTCTGTGTCCTTTGCATTTCCCTGTAGATTCTGGAATCAGGGCATCAGTACAGGAAGCCGCGGCCGGAGCCCTGCTGGGGTTACCTCCCGTTTGTTGCTGAGTTTAGGGCGTCGGCGTCTGCACAGCGTTAGGTCTCCCGGTCCCTGGTGTTGCGTCCAGGTGTCCGCAGAGCTTGCGGGCTCTCAGGGTGTAGATCTTACCCATGTTCCCTTAAGTTTATTCCCAAGTATTCCATGCTCTTATGCTTTCGTAAACAGTGTTGCTGTTTACTTCGTTGTCTGATTGTTGCTAGGATATGGAAATACTTGGTTTTTTGTATATCGACCTTGCTAAATCCACTTGTTAATTCCAGTAGCTTTTTTGACGATTCTCTAGGATTTTCTGTATGCATAACTGTGTCGTGTGTGAGTAAAGACAGCTCTACTTCTTCCTTGCCCTTCTAAGTCTGTGCTGAGAGCCTGGCTGGGGTCTCAGCAGTGGGAGGGGACATCCTTGCCTGTCTCTGTCAAGGGAAAAGCATTCATTCTTTGAACACTAAGTGTGATGTGAGCTGTGAGCTTTTTGTAGATGCCCTCGTAGAAGTGTTCTGGTGCTGACTTGTTTACTGAGGCCTAATTTATATGCAGGAAATTCACCCATTTATGTGTCCAGCTCTGTTGGTTTTGACAGGCGTCTCCTTGTTCCTGCCCCATCGGTGATCTCAGGGTCCTCTGCTCAGGGTCACCCAGGCCGTCCAGGCGTGGTCCGGCTGCGTCTTTTCTGGACCTTGGACCTCGGAGTCCTCGGGCTCACATGCTGGTTGTCAGAACGCAAGTTCTTGGCTGCAGGACTGAGGTCCAGCCGGGGCTCTGTCTGCTCCCAGGGGCCCCAAGCACACAGCCCCCTTCTTGAAGGCCAGCAGGAGAACCATGCACGGTGTGATGTGATCGCGGGAGTGGCTTTCGTGAGAAGCGAGTCACAGGTTGCCCAGGGGGGTGGGGTTCTGTGAGCGAGCGAGGCTGGGGTGAGCACCACTGCACCGAGATTTGCAGACCAGCTCTCGGGGACACCCGGCCCCTCTGTCCCTGCCGTTTGCCGTTTCCACAATGTCGTACGGGTGGATTCCCACGGCACATGGCCTCTGGGTCTGGCCCTCTCCCCGTTGGAGGGAGCCTCTGGGGGCTCGTCTGCGGTGTCGCGTGTGTGTGTTGGTTGGGTCGTCGCTGCTCCGTCGTGTGGATACCCCTCGGGCTGCCCCTCCACCCACCGCAGACGCGCTTGGGCTGTTGCCGGGTGTTGGCGGTTAGCGCAGCTTTTGAGAGCATTCGTGTCAGGCTTTGGGTGGACGTGTCCTCATCCCCTGGGGCCGCGTGGCGGCGACTGGCAGCTTCATGGGAGGCTCGGCCGTGTCCCTGGCACACGTGTCCCAAGCATCTGGAGAGTCCTGGCAGGAGGGCAGGTCCAGTGCTGGCTGCTCCTTTGTGGTGGGGAGCAGGGTCCTGGTGTTGGACCATTTCAGTGCTCTTGTAAATGGCATTTTTTCCCCTGATTTAGTTGCTTGATACATAGAAATAGTTACTTTTTTCCAACTAACTTTTTTTTTTTTTTTTTTGCTGTACGCGGGCCTCTCACTGTTGTGGCCTCTCCCATTGCGGAGCACAGGCTCTGGACACGCAGGCTCAGCGGCCATGGCTCACGGGCCCAGCCACTCCGCGGCATGTGGGATCTTCCCGGACCGGGGCACGAACCTGTGTCCCCTGCATCGGCAGGTGGACTCTCAACCACTGCGCCACCAGAGAAGCCCCCAACTAACTTTTAACTCTGTGACCTGTTAAACTCACTGACTAGATGTAGCATTTATTTGTGAGTTCTCTTCTCAGTGGACACGATCGTGTCATCAGCACACGGTCCCCTCCCGGCCGGGCCGCTGTGCCTGCCTTGGTGGAGAAAAGCTTCCAGAACCCAGGCTCCCACGGGCGCTGGTGCTCAGAGCTCTGTCCCTAGTCCACCAAGAGTGACCTGGATTGACGTTAGGCTGTGTTCAGTGTTTTTCTGCATCTGCTGAAATGCCCCTACAATCTCTCTTGTACTTACTGTAGTAACATGGTGGATAATCTGATTTTATGGGCCATTGTTGGGCCATCATTACTGGTTTGTAATCTCACGCCTGCTTCAGCACGGGGCGTTGTGCTGCCGGTGGTCGGCCTGCACTGGCCCATAGGCTGGCCTGCACGTGTCCCCAGAGCCTGCCCCCGACCATCTGGCACCGCTAGCATCTGTGCCTGTGGGTCTGTGTCTAGTGTCTGGGGGTTTCCTGCTTATTTTCATTCTGTTTGCCCATTGCCCCTTGTTCCTGATGCGTTTTTGTTTGGGTTCCAAACTCTGTATTTGCAAACCTGCCTGAAGAAATGCATTGAGGCTTCAGAGCCCTCATCTGGAATCACTCGGTCCATTTGTGGGAACGAGGGTGGTTCGGGGCTGAGCTGCAGCCGCCAGCCTCTCCGAGTCTAGCCCAGCCTCCCCTGCAGTGACCCTCGCCCTGGGGTGCAGCCCTCAGGGTCCCACCTGTAGCAAGGAAGGTTCGCAGGGCCCTAGCCCCCCGGCCTCATGCCCGCTGTGCAGCGCAGCTAGGAACGCCAGCCGCTGAGCTCGACCCCCGTGGAGGAGCCTTCCCGGAGCGTCCGCTCCTTCACGAGGCGTTTTCTTTGTTGCTTTTTCTGAAATGTTCTGTCAGGCTGTCTCGAGTCTCCGCAGACCGGGCAGCTTGCCTGACCACAGGTCGGCGCTCTGATTCTCACCGACATCCTTTGACAGATGGGGCATGTGCGGACGCTGTCCAGGGAGGGGCGGAGGGGGCGTTCCTGGGGGCCCCAAGGGGGCCCCACACAGGCCTCTCCATGTTCCCCGCTTACCTGTCTGGGAGGAGCTTTCTGTCTCCAGACTGCTCTGGCTGGTGCTTCTGTAAAAACACTGCAGATTCCAAGCCCATTTCTTAATTATCAGATTCTAAGACGTGGAGTTACCCTGTCTGATTGCTGTGCTTGTTTCTCAGCTCCTCCCCTGAGCCGCTCCTGGACCCCTGCCAGCCCCTGGCCCCCATAGGGACATCTCTCCAATGGCCACCCTCTCTCCTCCCGTTGCTGCGACCGCTGCCTTTGACCCCTGGCCTTTCCGTCTCTTCAGCCCCGCACACCGGGCTGTGCCCCTGGGAGGGTCCTGGCAACCCGAGTGCCGCTGACTCTGGGCCCTCAGCCCCGGCCCCCAGCTGTGTGGGTCTCCTGCTTGCTCTGGTCCACTCCTCCTGGGCCCGAGCAGGTAGCCCTCTTCAGTCTTACCCCATGGGTCTTTCGTTCTGGGCACGTAAAAAGCCACGGATGCAGCACGTCCCCCGGCCGTTCCAGCTCAGGCCTGTGTGTCCCCGAGTGTTGGCATGTCAGAGTGCCCATACCCACTGGGCCATCTGCCCGTGCCTCGCTCCCCCACCCACCATTTGAGGCATCAGGAAACTTTCCGGTTCTGCCTTCCAGGTATTTCCTGGGTCTGATCACCTGTCCTCATGCTGCTGAGTCTGTCCCTCTCCTTGCTGTTCTGAAACCTTCCAAACACCTGCTCTGTCCCCATCTCCTCCCGCTTCAAGCCTCTTCTCGAGTCCCCTGGTTAACCCGGGTGCCCTCACGCCCTCAGCCTCTCAGAGTCACGATGTGGGTGGCTCGTGTGGGCGTGGGGCTCCCTCCCCACAGTATTTTTGCCTCAGAACCAGGTGTGGGTGGTTTCTGGATCAGAGAAGCTTTAAAAAGGCAGCACATACATCTGAAAGGACACATCTTAAAGACCGAGAAAGGCTGCTTGTCGCAGGAGGGACGCAGGGTCCTCATAGAGGGGAATGGTCAGGTCTTCAGGATGGGTGGCCCCCGCTTGGTGCAGGCCGGTGACCAAGGGCTCAGGACATAACTCCTGGGAAGTGTGGGCAGCATGGCGGGGGCCCAGGGCCAGGGGCCAGTGGGCAGAACCCCCTCTTGTCCCCCAGGAAGCCTTGGTGTCCCTGGGGGGCCACCTGTGGGTCCTGCAGGCTCTGGGCGGGGTCTCCGTGCAGGACCCTTACAGGGACTCCCCTTAGGGACCCAGGGGGGAGGGGCTGTCTGGGCCGCCTCGCGCCCCTGGGTGGTAGAGGCGGTGTCCGCAGGGCCCTTCGCTGCTTGGGGTCCAGCCCCGGGCCTCCTTCCTTCGTCACACGGGCACCTACTTCTCACCCACCCCTTTCTGCTGCTCCTTTAGTCTCTTGTTCAGCTCAGGAAAAAAGAAAAGAGAAAAAGTGAAAACATGTTTCACTTCCTCCAAGGATTTCTTACTCTTGTCTTTATGGATAAAGACACAGAAAGGGGGAGAAAATCAGTATAGTTGAGGCTCTTCCCTGGCCCCTGGCCCCCTGGCCGCTGGCGTGAGGGTCAGCCCGCAGTGGCCGACGGCATGGTGGTGCTCCGGGGGGTCTGCTTGCTGCTCGCTCAGGGGTTCGGTTCTGGGTGGGTGTCCTCGCCGTGTGGCCCCTCTGACTTTGGGTCGATCTTGTGCTCTGGATCCTTCCAGAGAAAACTCTTTCCCACGGCTCGGATGGTTAGACCAGGCCCCTTTCTCACGGTCAGCTCAGCCCCTTCTGCCCTGTGTTGTTACCGCGGCAGCAATGCCAGAGGCATGGTTGGGACCCCGGTCCCGGGGCTCCTCTCTGTCCTGAAGGGTCTGTGGTTTTCTGAGTCCCCTCGTGAGCGACCTGGCAGCTTCCCTCCCGCTGTCCCACTGCCCCTCAGCCCCTCAGCTCCCAAGCGACTCTGCCCCGCTGCCCCTCTGCCCCTTTGCCCCCTGCCTCTCTGCCCCCCTGTCCCTCTGCCCCTCTGTCCCTCTACACCTCTGCTCCTCTGTCCCTCTACCCCTCTACTCCTCTGTCCCTCTACTCCTCTGCCCCTCTGCCCCTCTGTCACTCTGCCTCCCGTCCCTCTGTCTCCTGTCCCTCTGCTCCTCTGCTCCCCTGTCCCTCTGCCCTCCGTCCCTCTGTCTCTCCGCCCCCCTGTCCCTCTGCCCCCCGTCCCCGTGTCCCTCTGCCCCTCTGCCCCCCGTCCCTCTGTTCCCCTTTCCCGTCTGTCCTCCTGCCCAGTGCCCCCTGCATCTCCCACTCCTGCTAAGTTGTATCCCTGCTTCTCCATCACCAGGTCCCTGGGGAGTTGTGCTGCCCAGTGGTCCTTACAGGACCATGTGGCCCCTTAGCCACCCCACGTGGTTCCCATAATGCTGTCCTCCTCTGTCCTGGTGCTGACAGCATCAGAGCGTCGGATGGGACGGTGCCAGCCACATAGATTATCCATGTTTGTGCTCGTTTTCACCCCTGGAGTTGAAGCCCCAGGAGGGAGGGGGAGGAGAGGGTGGCGTCCGCTGCGTGGCAGTGGCGGTGCCCACGCCTGCCCTCCTGGGACGCTCAGTGCGTGTCTCCCCCAGGATGGAGAGCTGTACTGCATCGATGCGCGTTTCTATGGCAACGTCAGCCGCTTCATCAACCACCACTGCGAGCCCAACCTGGTGCCTGTGCGCGTCTTCATGTCCCACCAGGACCTGCGCTTCCCCAGGATCGCCTTCTTCAGCACCCGCCTGATCGAGGCCGGGGAGCAGCTGGGGTAGGTGCCCGCCAGGCGCACGCGCTACCTGCCCCAGACTGGACGGCTCGGGCGGGGCTCGGTGGGCCCGGCTCCCGGGAGGTGCTGGTGGGCCCGGACCCCCGCCCAGCTCTGTTCTCCCCCCAGGTTTGACTACGGGGAGCGCTTCTGGGACATCAAAGGCAAGCTGTTCAGCTGCCGCTGTGGCTCCCCCAAGTGCCGGCACTCCAGCGCCGCCCTGGCCCAGCGGCAGGCCGGCGCCCAGGCCGCCCAGGAGGACGGGCTGCCCGACACCAGCTCCTCCCCCGCCGACCCGCTATGAGAGAGAGCCACGGCCTGGGCGCCCAAGCGGATGCCGTTCACGCTGCGGTTCGGGGAGAAAAGGAGAAGCGCACACGACGACGTCTGAGGTCCCAGCCTGGTGCTGGCGGGGCTGGGCTGCGCGGTGGGCGCTCTGGGACTCTGCACTGGTGTCGCCCGTGAGTTTCTGATGGTGATTTTGTCGTTTCCACGTTTCTCGTTTCCCCTCTGCTCTCCGTCGTTCCTGTCCCACCGCTGGGCTTGTGGGCAGTGTCCTGTCGACCCAGACCCCTCCGTGTGGCCCCGCCAAAGCCACCGTCACCCACCCGCAGCCCGAGGGGCTGGTGCCGGCTCCTGGGGCCGCGCAGACCCTGTCCCCACCGCTCCTGAGAGGTCAGGGCCGAGCTGCCACTGACCTTGGAGAAAACGTGGGTTTGCTTTTTAAAGAAATCCTATATCTAGTCCTATATACCAGACCTCTAACGTGTTTCTTTTCGAGGAAGCGGTCTGGGGGTGCAGGAGGGCCACGGCCCACGGAGGACCCACACCTGTCCTGCGAGTGCCGTGAGGCCGGTACCTTCTGTTGATTTCTAAGCCACACGCTCTGATGATGAATAAACTGATTTATTTTCTACCATTATTGGACATTAGGACAAACAAAAAATAAAAAACAGAAAACACAGACAACGGTGCTGATTCTGGTGTGGTTTCTACTCACCATGTGAAAATAAACTATCAACTGTATAAAGAGAACAAAGTGATTTTAGAATAAAATGCAGGAGAAAACTTTTTTTAATATGTTAGTCTTGTAGTGTGAATAAATTTGCCATCACCTTTTGTGTGATGGCCTGCCAGGTCATATACTTTTTTTTGGCATATACTTTTTTAAATACTGTAATTAGTGCAGTAACAGTGGGTTTTTTTGTGCGACTCTTCTAAAACATTCATAATGCAGTCATGTTTATTTTTTCTGTTGAAATGTTTTTGACAAGTTCTAAGAGCAGTCTTTTGGCTCAGACCATTTCTTGTTCTGTTTTCAATGAAATCAATAAAAAAAAAAAAAAGAAGTACTTTAAATGAGGTTTCATCATGGTATCATGTTTCAACTGGTTTCTGCAAAATACCCGTGTTTCCCTTGGGGTGCGGTGCTCGTGGGGTCCCACACGGCCCCGGGGACCAGTGGGCAGGCCCAGCCCTGTGCCGAGTCTGAGAAGGTGGACCTGACACCCCCACTCATCCCTGCGGAGAGGACGCGGCCCGCCCCTCCCCAGGCAGCCTGTGCGTGCGTGTGCCTGTGCGTGTGCGTGGGGGGCACGTCTGTGTGTGCCAAGCTCTCTGGAGGCTGACGGAGGTCTGGAATCAGATCTGTGTCTGGACGTGGTAAGGCTGGGCCCTCTCCTCCTGCCGGAACCTCCAGTCCCAAAACTCGTCGGGAGCCTCCGAACACAAGAAGCAGCTTGAATGCTCTATTTTTTATACACAGACGTCATTCAGTTAGACACTTTCAGACATTTATCCAGAACCTGCATTTTGCAAACAGCGCAAACAGGGTGCCTTCCCTGTGGACGTGGATAAGGCCCGATGTGCGGAGCCAGGAGCCTGAGCTGTGACTGGTCCGCCCGAAGAGCCCTTTCTGCCCGGAGGACTTGGGCTGGGTCCTCAGGGCTCACTGCCTTTCTCTTCTGAGGGCAACAGGACCACAGGAGGGGCTGTGCTGGCGGGGAGGGCCCACCTGCAGCTGGTTTTCAGGCCCTGAGACCCGCCAGCCCTGTGTGCCTTCCCCCAGCCCAGCCCTCGGGCTCCAAGCCCAGGGGACTGCAGCGGACGAAGGTCCCTGTGTGTTGGCGGTCCACCTGTTATGTGCTGGGCCAGTGCTGGTGTCCAAACAACTGTCTGTTGAACCAAGACAGTCTAGTTGCAAACCTTTAGGGTGCTGGGGAGGTCTGTGGGGTGAGGGCCCCCACGAGGTGCCGTCTCGGCAGTGGGTGCTGGGCTGCTTCCTTTGTCAGCCTGTCCTGGGGGCTGTGTGGTGCTCCCCCACCAATCCTGCTGGCAGGCCTGGGGGATGGGCCTGGGTCTCTGTTCCATGGGACGCTGACTGCAGGTATGAGGCTCTGAAGGGCTGGCCGGTGGGTGGGAGGCAGGCCAGGGGACTCCCACGGTGGCGGAGCACACGTGGCTGGAGCGTGAGGGTCTCACCCGGCTGTACTTACTCCTCAAAGGCAAACCTGTCACCGCCTCCCGCCTGCCTGGGGGTGTCCCCCGCCCTGCCAACTTTGGACAGTGGGCCACTCCCACCCACTCTTCCTGACAGCTGCATCCGTTTCCACGGGGCCGGAAAGAATTCTGAGCGTCATCTTTTTCTACTTGTGCAATTACCCTCTTAGAGAAGAGACCAAAGGGCACTGCAGAGTCACATTTTGGAATCTGTCGCCAAAACCCCATTCCTAAGACGTGCGCTGATTTCTGCCTCCTCGAAGAGGGTGAATTTCCCCACGTCCAGCACTGAGCACTGTCGGACTTCTTTTTCTAATGTCTAGAGGAAAAATGATCAGTGTGCTACTTCACACTTGTTTGGTTACTGATAAACGCGAATGTCTGTCTTATTTATTACGGCTGGGGCTTTCCTCCTGTGTGAATTGCCTTGTAAAATTTTACTGTGTTGTTTATATTTCTCTTATTGATTTGTATGGGCTCTTTATATATTGTAGCCTTTTACCCATGCTGAACCTAAATTTTTATGTGGTAAAATCTGTCTTGTGATTTCTGATTTTGTACTGTATTTAGAAAGACCTCCACCTCCAAATTATAAAAATATTCTCCAGTACAATTTCCTAGTATTTTATTTGCAAGTTTAGCTCTTGAATCCAGGTGGAATTTATTTGGTATATAGTTTAAAATAATAAATATAAGATTTTTAAATTGAGGAATAATTTATATACCGTGAGATGCATGGCTCTTTTGCGTACAACTCAGTAAGTCTTGACCAGTGCCGTTGCCTGTGTAACCCATTCCTTATCGAGACACAGACTCTTCCCATCCCCCGGGAAATCTCTTCCCCTCCTTCCGAGCTGGTCCCTGCCTCCGAGACGCATTCATTCCGTGTTCTATACCTCATGTATGCGGGACATGTAGGTTACTCTTTCTGTCCAGCATCTCTTGCTTAGCTGTGTTTTGGTTCACATTTCATAAAGCACTGGTTCATGCATCCTTTCTGTTGCTGAGGAGCATTCCACAGTAGGAATGTACCAAATTTGTTTATCCATTCTCCTGGGCGTGCACATCTGTGTTGTTTCCAGTTTGGGGCTATTATTAACAAAGCTGCCGCGAGCATCCTTGTACCAGTCTGTTTGTCTCAGGTAAATTCCTAGAAATGGACTTGCTGGGTCAGGCTGAGTGTTGGTCTTTTTAATCTGCCTGTCCTGGTGGCATCTCACTGTGGTTTTGATTTGCATCCCTTGGTGACTCGTGCTGGGCACCTTTTAGAAACTTGTTGTCCACCTGTGTGTCTTCTTTTGCCCAGTGCCTGTTAAGTCTTTTGTGCATTTTTTAATTGGCCTATCTTTCCATTACCGAGTGTAGGAGTTCTTTACATGTTCTAGTGCACGTGCGTCCTTTGTCACATAGAAGTAGTTAAATATTTTCTCTCATCTGTAACCTTTCGTTCATTATCTTAGGAAGAGTTGAAAATTTTGAGCACGTCCAATTTACCTTTTTTCCTCCTTGGTTAGTATTTTGTCTGTCAGTGTCTTTGCTGCCCCAACGCTGAGAAGGTATCCTCTTGCTTTCTTCCAAAGCATGATAGTTTTAGGTTTAATATTTTGGCATATGACCCATCTTAAACTAATTTTCATCAGTAGACTGAGGTAGATAGAGATACACTTTTTTTTTTTTCTGACGTGGGTATCTAGTTGTTTCAGCTTCGGCTGTAATTTTCTGAGAAGATTGCCTTCTCCCGTTGAGTTGTGTTGGCTCCTTTGTAGACCATCACCTGCCGTGTGCATCTTTGTTTCCGGGCTCTTCTTTTCCATAGATCTGGTTGCCTGTCTTTATGCCAGCATCATACTGTCTTTATTACTGTCGCTTCATTTTAAGTATTAGAGTCACGTGTAGTGTAAGGCGTCCGACTTTGTTCTTATTCCTGAAGATGGTGACAGTTGTCCCTCAGTGTCCTTGGGGCCCTGGTTGCAGGACCCCCTGTGGATACCAAAAATCCACAGACGCTCAGGTCCCTCACGGCCCTCATATCTACGGATGTGGAACCCGCGTGCACGAGGGCTGACTGTGTTTCACTCTTTTGGCTCTTTCTATTTTTATATAAATTTTAGAATCAGGCTTCCCTGGTGGCGCAGTAGTTGAGAGTCCGCCTGCCGATGCAGGGGACACGGGTTCATGCCACGGTCCGGGAGGATCCCACATGCCGCGGAGCGGCTGGGCCTGCGCATCCGGAGCCTGTCCTCTGCAACGGGAGGGGCCACGGTAGTGAGAGGCCCGCGTACCGGGGGTGGGGGGGGAATTCAGAATCGACATATCAATTCCTACAAAAAAGACTGATGGGGTTTTTTAAGCTTTAAAAATCATCTTTATCGAGATAACATTTACGTATCGTAAAATGCACCCATTTTGTTTCATGTGTTTTGGCAAATGTCTATACTCACGTAGTCACTGCCGCAATCAAGACATAATGACCGTCTTCATTACCCCAGAATCCTCTGGTGCCCCTTTGTGGTCCACCCTGCCTGCCCCGGGAGATACTTATCTACCCTTGACACTGTAGATGAACATCTCCTGTTCTAGAATTTTCTATAATTGGAATCACACAGCATACTCCATTGTATCTGGCTTCTTTGGCTTAACATAAAGGTTTTAAATTTTGAAACAATCTCAAATTTACAGAAAACTGCAAGCACAGTACAGGCAACTTTTCTCTTTAAATCATTGGGGAACAAATTGCCGCCTTGATGCTCCTTCATCCCTGCAAACGAGGCTGTTCTGCTGCGTGACTGGACGTACCACCAGCTCCGGGACGACGTTGCTCTGACCGGGCACTGACCATCAAGTCCCAGGCAGCTCCCGCCCTCGGAGCAGGCGGGCCCGGTTCAGCCTGCTGTTCTGTGTGGTTATCGTGTCTTCCGTTATTTCTGTCCGGAACAAGCCTGTCTGCCTGGTTTTCATGGCCTCGGCGCGTGAAGATGACGGTCGTTTTTCTTGTAGAACGTCCTCAGTTTGTGTTTCCTCAGGATCAGGTCCAGGGCTGCATCTTCGGCAGGAACGTCGCAGAAGTGGTGCTGTGTCCTCCTGCGTCCTGTCAGGTGGCCCACAAGTTGGGTTTGGTCCGTTTATTGATAAGCAAACTTGAATCATTTGATTGAGATTCAGCCACCTTTCCCACCAGCTTTGTTTTTCTCATTGCAGGAAACAGATCCCATCCTTTTCATACTTTCCGGTTACTTGTGGGAGTACGGACTCATGACTTTCTACTTCATCCAGCGGGTTATAGTCTGTTACTCTCATTATTCAGGCGCTAAAGATGTCAGAGGTTGGGCTGGTGGCGCCTTCTTGAGATCGCCTCGTTTGCTCACTGAGCACGTCTTACTTCGTGGCACAAGGCGTCCCGGGCTTGTTGGTACCTTGCCTGCCCCCGTCCTGGAACAGCTGCGTTTTCTAAAATCTAAATCCACCATTTTGCTATTTTCTGCCTATCTTGTTTGTTCTTTGTTCCTTTTCCCCCTTCTTCTGCCGTCTTTTGTATTGAGTGTGTTTGTATAATCCATCGTTCCTACTGCGTTGGCTTATTAGCTCTACCCTTTTTGTTTTCGTTTTTTAGTAACTGCTGTAGGACTTACATTCTGCATCTTCAGCTGGCCAGTCTGCTCTCCCGAGGTGCTAACCATATTACAGCTGATGTAAGAACTGCACAGCGGAACAATCCCGTTTCCCCAATTGTCATCCATTTTAGTCCCTATAGTTTATACCCCAAGTCGTTGTTATTGTTTTTGCTTTATTTAGCCAATTACTGTTATTAATCGTAATTTGTACCTTGTCTACTCATTTTCTCACTTGTTTCTTTTTCTGTATTCAGTAACAGCTTTATTGAAATAAAAGCACATACCATACGATCCCATATCCTTTTACAGCTTACCATTCGGTGGTTTCTTAGCATGTTCACAATTACATGCAACCATCATCACAATCAAATTTAACGTTGTTGCGACCCCAGGAAGAAACCTGGGCCCATTAGCAGCTGTTTCTCCCCTAGTCCCCCCTCCCCCCAGCCCCAGACAACCTCTAATCTACTCTCTGTCTATGCAGATTTGCCTCTTCTGGACATTTCATATAATACTGCGGTCTTCTGTGGCTTTTTCCACTGAGCATCATGTCTTTGAGGTTCATCCGTGCTGTGCCATGTGCTGGTCCTTCCTTTTTCTGGCCAAATGATAAATATTCTGTTATGTGGATGGGTTGTCAGTTCATGTGGATTGTTTCCACTCTTTGGCTCTTATGAGTAAAGCTGCTATGCGCATTCACGTATTTGTTTTTGTGTAGATGTCTTTTGGATATATACCTAGGATTGAAAATGCTGGGTCGTGTGGAAACTCTCATTTAACCTTTAAAAGAACTGCCAAGCTGTATCCAAAACCGTCTTACAGTCCTCACCAGTAGTGTATGAAGGTTTTGATTTTTCCACATCCTCATCAACACTTGTTATCTGTAGTTTTTACTTGAACCGTCCCAGTGGGCGTGAAGTGGTACCTCACTGTGGTTTTGGTTTGCATTTCCCTGATGACTAGTGATGTCAAGCGTTTTTCAGTGTTCTTATTATTGATCATTTGTGTGTCTTCTTTGGAGAAACACGTATTCATATCCTTTGCCCAGTTTTAAGTAGAGTTCTCTTTTTATTATTGAGTGGGAAGAGTTCTTTTTTTTTTTAAATATATCCCAGATAGCGATTACTTGTCAGATATGTGATTTGCAAATATTTTCTCCCATTCAGTAGGTTGTCTTTCCACTTTTTTGATGGTGTCTTTTGAAGCACAAAAGATTTTAATTTTGATGTACAATTTACCCATTTTTTTCTTTTGTTACTTGTTCTTTTGGTGCCATATTTAAGAAACTGTTGCCTAATCCAAGATCACAAAGATTTATACCTTGGTTCCCTTCTAAGAGTTTCATAGTTTTAGCTCTTACTATTTATGTCTTAGCTACTATTTAGTCTTTGACACATTTTGAGTTAATTTTTGTATAGGTGTGAGGTAGGGGTCCCACCTCATCGTTTTGCAGGTGGACATTCAGTTTTTCCAGCATTGTTTTTTTTTGCTTTTTTAAAAATAAATTTATTTATATATTTATTTTTGGCTGCGTTGGGTCTTCGTTGCTTGACTCGGGCTTTCTTTAGTTGTGGCAGGCGGGGGCTACTCTTTGTTGTGGTGCATGGGCGTCTCATTGTGGTGGCTTCTCTTGTTGCAGAGCACGGGCTGGCGCGCTGGCTTTAGTAGTTGTGGCCCATGGGCTCTAGAGCGCAGGCTCAGTAGTTGTGGCGCATGGGCTTAGTTGCTCCGCGGCATGTGGGATCTTCCCAGATCAGGGCTCGAACCCGTGTCCCCTGCATTGGCAGGCGGATTCTCAACCACTGTGCCACCAGGGAAGCCCCCAGCACCGTTTGTTAAAGAAGCTATTCTTCCCCCGTGGAATGGTCTTGGCACCCTTGTCAAGGATCAATTGGCCGTAGATATTGGGTTAATTCCTGGACTCTAAATTCTATCCCATTGATCTATATGTCTTTTCTTGTGCCAATATCATACTGGTTTAATGAGTGTAGTTTTGTAGTGAGCTTTGAAATGGAGAAGTGTGAGTACTCCAGTTTTTTTCTTCTTCTGAAAGATTTTTTTGGCTATTCTAGGTCCTTTGAGTGTCCATATGAACTTTAGGACCAGTTTATCAGTTTCTACAAAGAAGCCAACTGTGATTCTGACAGGGATTGCGTTTAATCTGGCCAATTATCTTTTAAAAAATAGACTTTTTAAAGAATATTTTTAGATTTACAGAAAAATCGAGAAGATAGTGCAGATTTCCAAATACATCTTATTAGCATATGGTATATTTGTTATAATTAATTAATTATTTAATATTGATACATTGTTACTGACTAACGTCCATAGCTTATTCAGATTTCCTTAAATTTTACCTAAGGTCTTTTCTATTTCCAGGATTCCTTCCATGATATCTCATTGTGTTCAGCTGTCAGGTCTCCTTAGGCTCCTCTTGGTTGTGGCAGTTTTACTTATTCCTGATGATCTTGACAGTCTAGAGGAGTACCGGTCAAGTGTTTCTTAGGATGTCCCACTATTGGAATCTGTCTAATGTTTTTCTTATGATAGGACTGACGTTATGGGCTATGGGAGGAAGACCACAGAGATAAGGAGCCATTTTTGTCCTGTCACATAAAAATAACCCTATCAACATGATTTATGACTCGATGTGGGCCTTGATCACCTCACTGAGGTGTGCTTGTCAGATTTCTGGCGCTCTTTCCTCCCTTTCCATCCTGCTTCCTAGAAGGAGGGCTCTAGGCCCTGCCACGCCTGAGGTCTGGGGTTAGGTCCCCTCTCCTTTGGGCTAGAGTATCTACATGAATTACTTGGAATTCCTCTGCACTTGAGATTTGTCTCTTCTGGCTCATCTATGAATTTGTTTCAGTCATTTTTGTCAGTACGGGCTCACGGGTGGGTGTTTATTTACGTATTATCTGCTCAAATTGTTGCAGCTTTGGCCGTTAGGAGCCCTTCGTGTGGCTCCTGTTTACCACTGACACCCTCATCAGTGTGGGTTGTGTCTGTGTGTGCCTCCAAGCACTTCCTTACTTTGTGGCACTGTGAGATGCGTCAGGCTCATTTTGTTTATTTTCTGCCTGAGTCCTAGACTTAGCCACTTCTCCATGGAGCCCTGATTTCTTTCATTGGGAGATGGTGTTAGAAACCAAGATCTGGGTGCTGGGGTGCTTGTTGCTACTGGGGTGTCTTTTCTTTTTTCTTGCTTTTTTTTTTTGCGGTACGCGGGCCTCTCACTGTTGCGGCCTCTCCCGTTGCAGAGCGCAGGCTCAGTGGCCATGGCTCACAGGCCCGGCCACTCCGCGGCATGTGGGATCTTCCCGGACGAGGGCACGAACCCGTGTCCCCTGCATCGGCAGGCGGACTCTCAACCACTGTGCCACCAGGGAAGCCCTGGGGTGTCTTTTCTGAAAGGCCCTCTCAGTTGACAGGGGAAAGAAATATATGTGTGTACGTATACACAAGTCTACAAATGTTTCTGTAAGTACCTATCTGTGTCTACATTAGGATAAATGTAGGTTCACACTGATGTCTCCAAATGTAATTCCTTACAACGTGGATCATCATAGCCTCCTGTCCTTGCTTATCTGTAAGCTTTTGCTCCAGCCGTGAGAAACCCAGCTCTCTCCACCGTCTATTTACGTAGTTGTTCAGTTCCAGGATACGTGCATAGCTGTATCAGAGTAACCAGTAACCAGTTCCCTATGGGAAACAACCTTATTGACCAGAGACAGTGTTCATGTGCAGCTCCATTTGCTTTACTCTTATGGACCCACTCATTTCCAAGGTTACTTAGGTTAGCCCCTTCCCCCACCCCTTCAGTGAGGTTGTCTCGTACATTGTAATAGATGATCTTGTCACTGTCTGCATTCCTTCCTGGGGTCTTATGGCCTCATAAGTGACTTTTTTTTTATCGGCATGCATTTAGATTCATTTTTATGCTGTAAGATCAAGAAGTTCAGTTGTCTTTTAAAGAAGTTAAAGAATGAGAGAAAAGGTATTTTACATTTATATACATTTACAATTTCTGGTGCTCTTCATTCCTTTTTGTAGATCGAAATTTCCAACTACTGTCATTTTCTTTAGCCTGAAAGAACTTAAATAAACATTTTAAGCACAGATCTTTCTAGCAAAGAATTGTCTCATCTGTTGTTCAAAAGTATCTTCGTTTCACCTTTCACCTTCGTTTCAGCACTTTCAAGATGCAATCCCATTGTCTTCTGGACTGCTTTCTTTCTGATGAAACATCAGTGGTGGTTCTGCAGTGTCACATCTCCTATTAAGCCCATCCAGTGAAATTTTCATCTTAGATAGCATGATTTTCCGTTGTAGACGTGCCATTTGGTTCTTTCATAGCTTCAGTATCTCTTTTGAGATTCACTATCTGTTACCTCATTATATTCATGTTTTCCCTTAGCTCTTTGAACACACTTATACTGGCTGCTTTTAATCTCTGTATGTTGATTCTGTCATAGCTGGTTTTGTTTCTGTTGACTGACCTTTCTCCTAGTTATGTCACCTTTCTACACTTCTTTTCATGTCTGATCAGTTTTAATTGGATGCTGGACAGTATGAATCTTGCGTTAAGTGTCTGGATTTTGTTTTCTGTCTCTGGAGAGTATTGGGCTTTGTTCTGGCAAATAATTACTTTACTTTTAGATCAAGCTGATCATCTCGAGTCTTGTCTTTGAAGCTTTTTGGGGGAAGGTGTAAAGTAGCCTTTATTCTAGGACAACTTTGACTCCACACCGTCTTGCGGTGTGGCCTTTCTGGGCCTCTGCTGAGTTGCCAGAGTGTTCAGCAGGGTGTTCCGCTCTACTTGTTAGGACTCGGGGGACCCCTTGTCCCGCGTGAGTGTGGCATTTGTTCAGGTCGCAGCAGCTCGGCACCCCTCCCACCCCCATTTTGTGGCTCTCACTGTGCACACGCACGGGTCCTGTTCGGCCAGAGACTCCAGGGCACTCCTGTGTGGATTTCTGGAGCTCTTTCTCTGTTCGGTCCTTCATCTCCGGTGTCTGCCCCTCAAATTCCACCACCTTTGCGTCCCTGAACTCTGGCCTCTGTCTTGTAATCTCGACAGGAGGACTTTGCCCTGCTTGGCGCCCTCACCTTTGTGCTACGATTGGAACATTGTCCCCTTCGGACAGGCCAGGGTGAGTGTGAACTAGTGTGCTTTGTGTTTTTCTTTTTCCAGGAATCTTTTTCCTGCACTTCCCGTTGTCTAATGTCTGAAAATGGTTTCATATATATATTTGCCCACTTTTACAGTTTTTATGACGGGATGGTTATCTAGTACCTGCTACTTCATTGTGGCCAGAAGCAAAAGAATAATAGAACTTTATTTTCTTCCAACTTGAAAGCCAATTATTCTAATACCATTTATTGACAAGTCTTTCCTTTCCCACAAATCTTAAATCTCATCCACTACATTTAGGTAGACACACACACTCCGTTTTATTCTGTTATACTATTCTATTGCTTTATTCTGTTCCTCTATGTATTCTATTTCCTTATGATTTTATGTTTTTAAATTTAAAAGGTCAATTGTAAATACAATACAGAAAGGAAAAAAGTTAAAACTCCACTCACTTTCAGTGTCTTCCTTAGATTAATCACTGTTTCATGAATATTCTCACCAAGATTTTATGTAAAAATATATATCGATAAAAGAATAATACGTAATATTTTTAAAGCTCTTACTGTTTTTTAACAAACATGGTGCTTACCACGTCCAGGTACTGTTCTAAAGTGCTTCACGTACATGATCATTTAATTCTCATGAAAATTCTATATGGTGGGGGCTTTCCCCACCTTAATGGATGATAAAAAGGACACTAAGGACCTTGCCCAAGGTCACACAGCTCCGAGTGGCAGAGCCATGGTTGGGACCCCAGGCAGCGCGATTCAGAGTCCACACCCCCCAGTGCTGTTTCCTCATTCTCATAAATAATCCCATTGGGTCCATAAAGCTTCTAAGCCTTTGTTTGCCCACCTAGAATCCTGTCTTATTGCAAGTTCGTTCATGATTATCTGTGTCTTTCTCTGTGAGGCAACTTTACATGTCCTTTGCTTAGTTTCAGTGGAATTGTTAATCTTTTTATTATTGATCAGAAAGGGCTCTTTGGAAATAAAGAAAATTCATCCCTTGCCTTATGCATTGACAGTATTTTCTAAATGTGTTTATTTACTTTGTTTATGATGGGTTATTAAAAATATATATCAGCTTCTGGGTTCTTTTTTACCTCTGCCTTTCTAGAATTTCAAATTCTTCTGTAATCCACTTTGGCAACCTTTTCCGTTAAGCTGGTCGTTTTCAGCTTGTGGCCGTGCGGTGGTGTCGGCACGGCGGCCCAGGTGACTTCACTGTCAACCGCACGGAGCTTCTGGCCTTGCTGTCCCTACACTTTAAGATTAAAAACCCTGTTTGCTGTCCTGTAATTTGACTTTGTATTCCCATCAGTATGTCTAGAATTTCTTTTCAGGGTTGTATAGACTACACAATTTGATTTTTGTCCATTTTTATGTTTTGGGGACTGTTCTTTTATTCTTCTCTATTTGTCCTCATCGTTTTATTTGTTCGTACTTCCAGATTAGCTTTTGTTACAAATTTCTCAATTTCCTTCCACTCATCTTTTTAAAGATCCCAGTTCTCCCGGGGAAAATGTCTAGAAACAGATGGATCCCCAGGTCTGAAGCTCAGGAGAGAAATCTGTACTGGAGATAAAGATTTGGGAACTACCAGTATAGAGCAGGGCCCTCACCTGGGGATGACTCTGCCCCCAGGGGACACTTGCAAGATGTGGGGACAGATTTGGTGTCACAGCTGAGGATGATATTGAAGTCAGAGGTGTCCAGCAGGGATGCTGCACAGCCCGCAGTGCACAGGGCAGCACCCCAAGAGGAATGCCCTGTCCCCAACCCTGGGATGGAGAAATAATTGAAACGGGGAGGGGCAAGGTTGCTCTGAAGGGTCAGGGCAGTGGGAGCATCCTGGCCGGCAGGGAGTCACCAGTGAGGCGGCGTCTGGCTGACATCTGAGGGGTGGACCCAGTTGTCCGGGCACAGGGACAGCACAGGGACAGCAGGTGGCACCTTTGAGGGACCTGTGGGCCAGCAGGGCTGGCTGGCGCTGAGTGAGCAATGAGGCCAGAGCGGCAGGCAGGTTCGGCAGCCGTGAGAAAACCACGAAGGGCTCCAGGTGGACTGTGACGTGGTCAAGGCTGCAGAGGAGGACAGGTGTGGGAGTGGGACAAGGCCCTGTGTTCACAAGGTGGCCGCCACCACTGGCTGAACGACTTGGAAGGTGACCGCGGTGATGGAGAGTTAGAGGGGCCCACATATCTTTATTTTTAAAAATTATTTACACTTTTTATTTAAGTTGTTTTATTGAGGTAAAATTCACATAACATAAAATCTACCATTTTAGTCATTTAAAAATGTACAATTCAGTGGCTTTTTTTGTGTGTGTGTGTGGTACGCGGGCCTCTCACTGTCGTGGCCTCTCCCGTTGCGGAGCACAGGCTCCGGACACACAGGCTCAGCGTCCACGGCTCACGGGCCCAGCCGCTCCATGGCATGTGGGATCTTCCCAGACCGGGGCACGAACCCGTGTCCCCTGCATCGGCAGGCGGACTCTCAACCACTGTGCCACCAGAGAAGCCCTTCAGTGGCTTTTAATACACTCACAGTGTTGTTCAACCACCACCACTATCTAATTTCAGAAAATCTTCACCCCAAAAAGAAACCCCGTACCTATTACCAGTCACTCCCCACTCTCACCTCCTCCACTGGCACCACTAATCTCCTTTTGTCTTTGGATTTCCCTATTCTGGAAACAGTTCATGAAGCAGAATCATGTATTAGGTGGCCTTCTACGTCTGGCTTCTTTTACTTAGCATGATGTTTTCATGGTTCATCTAAGATACAGATGGGATTAAATGTACCAGGATTTTCTTAGATTTTATTACATGACGATGAATATACATTATTATTATTAGAAATAAATTGGGAAGGAGTGAGGAGAGGCTGGCAGAGCTGTCAGACTATGATGCAGCTCTAACTTCTAGTGACGAGAAGGGACAGAAGGCCGGTGGGAACACCCTGATCGCTGAGCATCTGCTCTGACTTGGTGAAGCCGCTGCAGAGTCCAGGACCCCCAGCACAGGAGCAGCGGTGGGCTCAGCACAGCAACAGGCCCTTTGCCAGTCGTGCTGCGGGGCACACTTTCACAGCAACCACAACTGTCTAACAATAGTGTAGCGCGCACGCGTGCGCACGTGTGTGTTTTTAAAGAAAGGCTGAAAATTAATCATCCAACTGAGAGAGCAAATAAACCTAAAACAAAGGAGAAGAGAGGGAATATAAACAGCAGATACTAATGAATAGAAAACAAACATACGGGGACTTCCCTGGTGGCGCAGTGGAGAAGAATCCGCCTGCCAGTGCAGGGGACACGGGTTCAAGCCCTGGTCCAGTAAGATCCCACGTGCCACGGAGCAACTAAGTCCGTGTACCACAACTGCTGAGCCTGCGCTCTAGAGCCCGCGAGCCACAACTACTGAGCCCGCGAGCCATAACCGAAGGCCATGCACCTAGAGCCTGTGCTCCACAACAAGAGAAGCCACTGCAATGAGAAGCCCGCACACCACAGCAAAGAGTAGCCCCCACTCACCGCAACTAGAGAAAGCCCGTGCAGCAAGAAAGACCTAATGCAGCCAAAAATAAATAAATTTATTTTAAAAAAAAGAAAACAAACATATGATAGAGACAATCAGTGAAGCAAAAAATTGGTTCTTTGGCAAGATTAACAAAATGGCAAACCTCAGCAAGATTGAGAGGGGGGAGGGGGAGAGAGGGAGGAAGGTGGGTGGGGAGAGAGAGAGAGAGAGAGAGGGAAGGGAAGAGAGAGAGGGAGAATACAAAGGGCATACAGCCACAGTACAACATAGATTAAAAAGGTAGCATGAACAACTTTAGGCCAATACATTTCTAGAAAAGTATAACGGAAAAAAAAAAAAGTATAACGGAACAAACACTGACCCAAGAGGAAATAGAAAACCTGAATAGTCTTATGACTCTTAAATAGTCAGCAATTAAAATCACAAAGAAAACATCAGGCCCAGTTAGTGAGTTCAGCTGAACGTTCAAAATACAGATTCTCTATAGAAATGCTCCCCAAGGCCGCCATAACTTGATGCCAAAATCTGATAAAAATAATGCAACAGAGGAAAACCACAGGGCGATGTCATTCAGAGACCAACCTGCAACAATTCGACAGATTATTAGTCAACCAGGTTTCAATAGTGTATAACGACAATAATCAGTCATGACCACATTTGATTTACCACAGGAATGAGAGGTTGGTTTAACTTTAGGAAATCAATTAGCATAAGCCACTACCCTAACATAAAGGAGAAAAATGTGATCATCTCCAGTGCAGACAAATGATTTGCTAGAATTCTTCACCTATTCATGATAAAAGCTCCTAGACGTTAAGACTAGAGGAGGATTTCTTAACCTGGTTAGGGGGTATCTATTTTTTTTTAAAGAACATAGCAAACCTCATAATGGTGAAAGGTTGGAAGTATTTTATTTAAGACGAGGAACAGGACAGGGTGCCCACTGTCCCATTTCTGGACTTCATTGTACCAGCTAGCACAGGAATACACGAAAAAGAAACAAAACATCTAAGAATTGAAGAAGAAGAAATGAAGCATTTTTCAATGTTATCTACATAGAAAACAAAGAAATCTAACAGTGAATTATTAACCAGAAAATGTAGCAGTATTGCTATGTGCAGGGAACTGCACAGAATGCGGGCAACAGAAAATGTACCCAGGTGGATCCCTTCGTTATAGTGTGAAAACATGAAACCCCTAGGAATAAATCTCATATAAATGTGCAGGACCTTTATGGAGAAGATCATAAAACTTTACTGAAATAAACTAAATGAAGATATATATTTTGCTCATGGGCTGGAAGTCTCAGTATCACAAAGGTGTAATTTGCCCCAAATTGACCTTTTGATTCCATGCAACTCTTGTCGAAAGCCCACTGTATGTGTTTGTATAATGCGACAAGTTGATTGTAAAAATTATGCAGATGGGATTCCCTGGCAGTCCAGTGGTTAGGACTTGGTACTTTCACTGCCTTGGCCCGGGTTTGATCCCTTGGTCAGGGAACTAAGATCAGGCAAGCCACACAGCGGGGCCAAACAAACAAATAAATAAATAAAAACTATACAGACCAAAGGTAAAGAACAGCAAAAATTCTCAAGAAGAAAACCAGGTAGGAATATTACCTTATTGTAAAGCTTTAGTAATTAACACAGTGTAGTATCGGCACAGAGACAGACAAGTAGATCACCCGAGCAGAATTGAGAGCCCAGAAGCAGACCCATATGTTTACAGAGTTTTGATATGTGACAGGGCTGACTTCGCATTGGGGAAAGGATACCTTTCAAAAATGATGTTCTGACAATTTAATTACATAAAAAAACAAAGTGGACTCCTGCCTGCCTCACTTCATACAGAAAAATTAGTTGCATCTGGCTTAAAGTGCAAAAAGCCAAAAATGCAAATTTTAGAAGAGAAGATAGGAGACTATATTCTCAACATTCCAACAATATACAAAAGGATATCTTCATAATGATAAATGAAGGAAGAATTTTCTATGATTCAAAAAGCACAAAACGGGCTTCCCTGGTGGCGCAGTGGTTGAGAGTCCGCCTGCCGGTGCAGGGGACACGGGTTCGTGCCCCGGTCTGGGAGGATCCCACATGCCGCGGAGCGGCTGGGCCCGTGAGCCATGGCCGCTGAGCCTGCGCTTCCGGAGCCTGTGCTCCGCAACGGGAGAGGCCACAACAGTGAGAGGCCCGCGTACCACAAAAAAAAAAAAAAAAAAAAAAACACAAAACATAAAGGAAAATTTGAATATATTTAGATACATTATAATTAAGAACTTCTGCATATCAAAGAAGATTTTGCAACACATATCTGACAAAGGTTCACACCAGAACATATAAGAACTGGTACAAGCGAATAAGAAAAAAATGATCCAGTTGGAAAGTGGACATAAGATTTGAACAGGCACTTTGACCAAGAGGAAGATTAGATAAGTAATAAATATATGAGAAGTTGCTCAGCTTCCTTAGTGATCAGGGGAATGCAGATTAAAAGCCATAGTGAGACGCTTTAAGTATCCACCAGGTTGACAAAAATACCGATCACACCAGAGTGTTGGGGGAGTGAAGCCACTGGGACCTGTGAGCTGTTGGGGAGTGTGATCGGCCCACTGGCACTGATGGGGCAGCATCAGTCTCACCTGTGGCCCAGATACTAGGAGAACTAAATTAGATGTTCACCGCAGGACTGTTTGAAATAGCAGAAAATGTAAAGCAGCACAAGCTTCCATCAAAGAAGAATGGACAAGTTAATTGTCACACCAAAGACTAATGTGTGTAGTGACAACAAATGATTTGTGTATGTGCAATGGTGGGCACACTGTTAAGGAAAAGCAAGTTGCAGAAGAATATCTACAACTCGGTCCTTTCTGTGTGTGTGAAGGTAAAAGTGTGTAAAACTGTATAGATATTGTGCAGGGGTACAATAGAGAGAGGATCATAAGTACAGGATTCAGGACTGGGGAGGCCTCTGTGGGAAGTGGGGATCTGGGAGGGGCACACGGGGGCTTTGCAGGATCTCCTGGGTCTGTTTCCTGGGCTGGTTGGTGGGTGCACAGGAGTTTGTGGTATTGTTATTCCTTAAGCCTTATACACATTTTATAATATGCATGTACTTATTGTTTGATTTTAAAAAGTAAATACGGAGGTGGGGGCCATTAGGTAGGGTGTCAGAAACAGGTGGCAGGCTGGAGAGGTGTGTGGGGCCCTAATTCAGAAGGGAGGGGCTGCCCGGTGTTTGAACGCTGTGGGGATGCAGATAAGTTGGAAGTACAGGGGTCCCTCTCCTTCATGGAGCCATTCCTGGCCTCATGTACTCCTTACCCTTATTGTTTTAAAAATTAAGTGTCAATTCTATATGAAAATGAAAAATTACTCCAAGTTTTCCCTCCCCAATTCTCCATGTGGGAACCCAACACCTAGTGGCAGAGGTGGGACTTAGAAAGGGAGGTATATCCCATTTACAATAGCATCAAAAACAATAAAACATTTAGGAATAAATTCAACCCAGGTGAAAGAACTGTACCCTGAAAACTATGACATTAATGAAAGAAATTGAAGAAGACGTAAATAAATGGAAAGACACTGCACCCCCCACCCCCCCCACCGACCTCCTGTTCATGGACTGGAAGAGTTAATATTGTCAAAATGTCAACTACCCAAAGCCATCTATAAATTCAGTGTAATCCCTATAAAAAATTCCAGTGGCATTTTTGGTAGAAATGGAAAAAACAGTCCTAAAATTCATATGGAGCCACAAAAGACCTTAAATAGCTAAAGCAGCCTTGAGGAAGAATAAAGCTGGAGGCATCACACTTCCTGATTTCAAGCTATACTACAAAGCTACAATAATCAAAACAGTATGACACTGGCATACAAGCAGACACAAAGACCAATGGAACCAAATCAAGAACCCAGAAATAAACCCATGCGTATATGGTCAGCTAATATTTGACAAGGGGAAAGGATACTTGAGTACTCAATGGGGAAAGGTTAGTCTCTTCAATAAATGGTGCTGGAAAAACTGGATATTCACATGCAAAAGAATGAAAGTGGGTCCCTATTTTATACCACTCACAAACGTTAACTTGAAATGAATTAAAGATTTAAATGTAAGACCTGAAACCATAAAACTCCTAGAAGAAAACATAGGGGAAAAGTTCATTGACACTGGTCTTGGCAAAGATTTTTTGGACATGACACCAAAAGCACAAGCAACAAAGGCAAAAATCAACAAGTGGGATTACATCAAACTAAAAAGCTTCTGTACAGCAAGGGAAACCATCAACAAAATGAAAAGACAGTCTATAGAGTGGCAGAAAATATTTGCAAACCACATATCTAATTAGGGGTTAATATCTAAAATATATAAGGGACTCACAACTTGGTAGCCAAAAAAAAAAAAAAAACCCCAAGTAATCTAATTAAAAAATGGGCAAAAGACCTGGCAGACATTTTTCCAGAGATGATATACAAATAGCCAACTAGTACATCAAAAGATGCTCAGCATCTCTAATCATCAGAGAAATGCACATCAAAACCACCGTGCAGTATCTGCTAGAATAGCTACCGTCAAAGAACCTAAGTGTCCACTGACGGATAAACAGACAAAGAAGAAGTGAGATATGTATACACTGAAATATGCGAAGTACGTTCAGCCATAAAAAAAGAAGGCAGGGCTTCCCTGCTGGCGCAGTGGTTGAGAGTCCGCCTGCTGATGCAGGGGACGCGGGTTCGTGCCCCGGTCTGGGAGGATCCCACATGCCGCGGAGCGGCTGGGCCCGTGAGCCATGGCCGCTGAGCCTGCGCGTCCGGAGCCTGTGCTCCGCAACGGGAGAGGCCACAGCAGTGAGAGGCCCGCGTACCGCAAAAAAAATAAAAAAATAAAAAAAAAGAAGGCAATCCTGCCATTCGTGACAACATGGATGAACCTTGAGGGCATCGTGCTAAGTGAAATAAGACAGAGAAAAACAAACGCTCTATGATCTCACCTATATGTCAAATCTAAAAGAAAGCTGAACTCAGAAACAGAGCAGAATGGCGGTTGTCAGGGGCTGGGGGTGGGGGAACTGGGGAGATGCTGGTCAAAGGGTACTAACTTGCAGTTATAGGTTCTGAGGATCTTATGTACTGTGTGGGGTGACTACAGTTAGTAATACTGTATCATGTACTTGAGAGTTAAGACAGTAGATCTTAAGCCTTCTCCAAAAAAAAAAACAAAACAAAAGGTAAACTCTGCGAGGTGATGGATGATGGGTGTGTTGGATGACCTTACTGAGTCTTCCTTTCACAATGTGTACACGTATCAGATCATCACATTGTGCACTTTCAGCTCACACAATGTTGTATGTCAACTGCATCTCAGTAAAGCTGGCGAAAAAGGGGGAGGAGCTGAAGAGGTGCTGGAGGGGAAGGTGGGCAAGGGGCCTCCCACCCTCTGGGGACGGGCCAGGGGCCGAGCTCCTAGGATAGTGGAGCCTGGTTGCAATGCCATTGCCAGCACGCAACAGGACCAACCCAGGCCCCCTGAGGACTTCTGGGGGCACAGTGGGTGATAGCCGTCTGCCTGGTTCGTGAACTTCTGCGGTGGCTGGAGCCTCGTGGGGGCGTCCCTGGGGGTTCCAGGTGAGTAGGACAGAGGGGGAGGGACCACAGACCCCTGCCAGGAGGGGTGGGGGGCGCAGGAGGTGCTGAGGTCATGGGTGGGGAGCAAGCCCGCTGGAGGCCAGGGAGGAAGAGGATTGTCACTGGGGCTCCCAGCTCAGCCCGGGTCCGTGCCCTGCACCCCCCGCAGCTCCTTGCTCCCCTGGATGAGGCTTCACACCCGCTCCGCCTTCTGCCAGCCTCAACGCACCTGCTCCGCCTTCTGCCAGCCTCAACGCCCCGCTCACTCTCAGCTCTGATCTTGCCTCTGATTTCAGTGAGAGTCACAGTCCAGAGGTGGTCCTCCTCCCCCGTTAACCCGCCAGCCTGCCTGTGTCTGCGGTCACGTCCTCCGACTGCCCTTCCTGTCAGCGAACAGGCTGTCTCGTGTCCGATGGCCTCTGACCCAGACGGGGCAGCACATCCTTTCTCTTGCATCTGGAACCTGTCTTTCTATTGAGTCGTTCCAATCGGCACACAAGGTCCAGTAACATCCACTTCCCTAAATAACCCACAAAACTCCCTTCACGGCCTGTGTCTCCAGCTATTGTTCCACGTCTCTGCTTCTTTGCAGGAAATCTCACCCAACAGCTCTGTCCACCTGCTGCATGTGCTTCCTCATGAGCCATTCTCTTTAATCCACTCCCCTCAGCCTGTTTCCCACTCCTCTATGGAAACTGCTTTTCTCAAGGGAACAGGCACGTCTGTCTTTCATGCCAGTGATTGAATGTCGGCCCTTATCTCTCTGGATCTCTCCACAGCGTTTGGCAGATGACTGATTTCTCTCTGGACACACGCCCCTCCCGTGGCCCTGGAGCACTGGACTCTGCTGTCCTCCCCTCTGAGGGCTCAGGCCGCTCCTCTGTCTCAGTCATCTACTCGGCCTTGCCGAGCACCCCAGGGGCCTCTTCTCTCTGTCTACACTTACTCCCTCAGTGATGATGACTGCTGCTTCAGGCGGGGGTCTGGCACGTTTGAAGGGACCATCTACCATAAATTGTGCAGGGCGCAGTGAAACCTCGAGGGAGAGGACGTTGCAGAAACAAGGGAAGGGGACAGAACCCCGGACCTGGAAGGAGAAAAAGGAGGGTGGAGAGGGCGCCTGACAGGAGCTGGGACCTTCATTTAGGACTTGCAGCCCACCCCAGGTGGTCAGTGGGAGGGGCTGGGGGATGAAGACCCTGACTTCAGCCTTTCCTCCCTCCACGTGCTCACCGTTGGCCCAGCAGAAGCGGGAGCCAGAGGTCGAGGGAATGAGCTGTGTGGTCTACATGTAACTGGGCAGGACCCTGCGGGCTTTCCCAGGGACAGACCACCCTGTGTCTCCCGCCTCTTGTTTGTAGAAAAGCTTTAGCCTCCTAGGCCTTTCCCACATCCAAAGAGCAAATGTAATCAGAGAAGTGAGAAAATGCGGAAACAAAGGAAAACAGACAATAATAGCTTAATCATAGAACAAAGTCCAGGACCGTAGTTTCTCCTCAAGGGCTATAGATAACATCCTGAGCCATACCCTTGGGCTGTTCTGCAGCTACTAAAACCCCCACCAGGTGGGAGAGGCTAACTGCATGCTGCCCACCAGCACAAAGACCCCAGATCCGCCGGAACCAGAAGGGTTATGGTGCTGATTCTCAAAATACCATCTGGTTACCTCACCACCAAGCCATCAGAAGGACAAGCTGATCAGGCACCCGCCACCCTCTCCCTTTGCCTTGCGTTTAAAACCCCTTCCCAGAAAGCCTTTGGGGAGTTTGGGCCTTCTGAGCATAAGCTGCCCACTCTCCTTGCTTGGCCCCATGTTGGATGCCTTGGAATAAATGCTGCACTTTCCTTCACCACAACCCAGTGTCAATAGATTGACTTTACTGCGTGCAGCCAGGCAGACCCAAGTTTGGTTCGGTAACAGGTCCGCACACGGCACAAGGTGGGCAGGGTGGAGAGGGTGGGACGGTCAGACAGGAAGTATTCACACAGCTTCCAGATTCACATCTTCAGCTGTGACCTCTCCTCTGAGCTTCCGTTGTGATATCCAACTGCCTACTCAACATCTCCACTTCTATGTTAAATGCAGAATCCTGTGACCAACAAGCTCTTCCCTCATCTCCTGTCTCAGTAAGGAGCATCAGTCCACAGTTGCTTAGGTAAAAAACTAAAAGCCTCCATTTCCTCTTTCACATCTCACAGCGGACACATCAGCACTTCAGTCAGCTCTACAATAGGGCCCCTGTGCATCGTGCCCCTGTCCAAACCGCACCACCTCTCTCTTGGGCTTCTGTTAAAATCTCCTAACTGGCCTCCCCGTTTCTCTCTGTGACAGGCCTGTCGGCAGCCTCCCCTGCAGCCTGCCCTTCCAGTCCCAGCTGAGTGAGCCCTGATTTTGTTTGGAGCTACTGTTTGCCCACCTCCGTGGACGACAGCAGTCCTACTCCTCTTTGCCATACATTCACTTCCCCATCCTCCTGAAGCCAGGAGTGGTACGTGGCCCAGGTCTGCCCAGTGGAGTTTAAAGAGAAATTTGCTGGGGAGCCTCTGAGAAACCTTTCCTTTGTTACAAAATGATGTTGTATGTTTATTTTTTTTTAATGGATGTCCTTACAGATGGCCAATAGGCACATGAAGAGATGCTCAGCATTGCTAATTATTAGAGAAATACAAATCAAAACTACAATGAGATAACACCTCACACCGGTCAGAATGGCCATGATTAAAAAGTCCACAAGTAACAAATGCTGGAGAGGGTGTGGAGAAAAGGGAACCCTTCTACACTGTTGGTGGGAATGCAGATTGGTGCAGCCACTATGGAAAACAGTATGGAGCTTCCTCAAAAAACAGAGAATAGAGTTGCCATTCAGCAGTGGGACTGCCCGCAGTCCCACTCCCGGGCATATATCCAGAGAAAACCATAATTAGAAAAGGGACATGCACCCCTATGTTCATAGCAGCATTATTTACAATAGCCAAGACATGGACACAACCTAGATGTCCATCCACAGATGAATGGATAAAGAAGATGTGGTACATATATACAATGGAATACTGCTCTGTCATAAAAAAGAATAAAATAATGCCGCTTGCAGCAACATGGATGGACCTAGAGATTATCATACTAAGTGAAGTAAGTCAGACAGAGAAAGACAAATATCATATAATATCACTTATATGTGGAATCTAAGATATGACACAAATGAACTTACCTATGAAACAGAAACAAACTCACAGACAAAGAGAATAGACTTGTGGTTGCCAAGGGGGAGGGGGTGGGGGGAAGGATGGACTAGGAGTTTGGGATTAGCAGGTGCAAACTATTTTTTATATATATATATATATATGTATAAATGAGCCACTTTTCTCTATAGCAGAAACCAATACAACATTGTAAATCAACTATACTTCAATAAAATAAAATTTAAAAAATAGATGTCCTTTTTACACCTGCCTGTTCCTTCCTATCTGAGATGGTGGTGTAAAGACATGATGTCTCATGCTGTGGCAGCCACCTTGGGCCGTGAGGCGACAAGCATGAGGACAAAACGTGCGGGTGGTGACCACAGGAGGGAAGAGGGATAGGAAGAGTCTGTGTTCCTGAAATAGCATACTTTATGACTTAGTAAGTGAGGTTAAAACTATTGTATAGTCACTGACACGTGGGAATTGGGTTGCTTACCTCTGAATACATCCTAGGTGATGCACACACTGTACCCCTGCAATCTGTTCCCCAGCAGCCAGAGGGATCCTTTTGGAACAGGAGTCAGATGACCACCTGTCTGCTCAGAACTCTGCTCTGACTTCCCATCACACTGAAGACAGAAGCTGGAGCCCAGATCTTGGCCTGCATGGCCACCCCAGGGTCTCTGCACTCAGTGTCCTGTCTCACTCTACAACATTCAGGTCCACTCAAGGATCATTTCCTGAAAGTTGTCTTCCCTGACTGGGTGGTAGAAAAGCCGCTCCTCCCCCACCCCCCCGCATCCTTATCTCCTTGTTCTGTTTTCACAGCGCTGCTACCTGGTGCTGCCGGCAGTATTGATTTGCTGTCCGCGTGCTGGTGGAAGGGACACTCGCCTTACCTCCTCTGCCACTGACTCAGGAAAGGCTTCTTGTTTGAACGTTGTGAGGACCAGATGAGCAAATCATGTGTGGATCGAGTAGAACCGTGCCTGGCGCAAAGTAAGCCCAGTGTGAACATTGCCGTTCCTTGTATGAGGATGTCTTCTCCGTGAAGGCAGAGCTGGGAGCCTAGCGCCTGGCACCTAATAGGGGCTTAGTGGAGAGGCTGGTTGGCTGGCTGGATGAATAGCATACAACAGGCTCTCTTTAAATTTTTATTGAAGGAATGGTGGAACGCAGGAATCTCTGAATTGAGGTTTTGGAGCTGATTCGGTGTGTGGTGATGGCAAAGTCCAGGATACGATTGAGGGCGGAGGGGCCCCAGGACAGAGCTGTGCATCCTGAAAACCCAAGACCAGGGAGTTGAAAGCATCCTCTATACTGATGTCGAAGACCCCGAAAGGATGGCAGGAGAGGGCCAGGAGCCAACATCTTCTTGGAAGAGGCCGGTGTCCGCAGCGAGGGGGAGGGGAGTAGGCGATGTGGCCGCTGGGAGGAGCGAGGTGTGGAAAGAAACGTGGGGAACTAGGGGCCTCCCCCTCCCCCCTTTGGGCTACAGCGTCTCGCAGCTGGTGATGCCTCCTGGGGGGAAGGAAGGGTTCGTTTGTGCCGCTCAGCAAGCCGTCGAGGACTCCCAGCCCCGCCCAGCTCCTGGCCTGAGCCTCCCAGTTCAGCATCTGGCCAGCGGCCGGCCGGGCGTGAGGCGGGAGGGCGCACGCGCACCGCTGCCGGCCAGCCCGGGCGCAGCCCAGGAGGACCTGAGGGCCGAGGCGCAGCCCCCAGGGCCGGCTGCCGGACCCGGCAGGGGGACAGGGCGGGGGCGGCCAGCTGGGGGCGGGGCGGGCGCGGATTGGTCGGGCGCTGCCACGTGACCGGCCCCTTATAGGGCGTGGTGCGGGCGGCAGTGTCGGGTGCGGCGGCGGTCGGCCGGGCGAGGTCCCTTGTGGGTCCGGCGGCTCCGCGGCTGCTCCACTACGAGCGCCAGGCGCGCCCCGCGCCCTCCCATCTCCGCGGGGCCGCCGGGCTGGGGGATGCGCGCAGCGCCCGGGAGCCATGGTCCGTTTCGGGGACGAGCTGGGTGGCCGCTATGGGGGCGCCGGCGGCGGGGAGCGGGCCCGGGGCGGCGGGGCCGGCGGGGCGGGCGGCCCGGGCCCTGGGGGTCTGCAGCCGGGCCAGCGGGTCCTCTACAAGCAGTCGATCGCCCAGCGCGCGCGGACCATGGCGCTGTACAACCCCATCCCGGTCAAGCAGAACTGCTTCACCGTCAACCGCTCGCTCTTCGTTTTCAGCGAGGACAACGTCGTCCGCAAATACGCCAAGCGCATCACCGAGTGGCCATATCCTGCCGGGGGCCGGGCCGGGCGGGGACCGGGGGCCGCCCGAGGTCGCGGGGACGGCCACGGGTGCGGCGTCGGGCGTCCGCGCCTCGCCGGGTCTGGGAGGGGCGGCCTGGGCGCGGGGCCCCGGGGCGGGGGCCGGTCGCGTGCGGCGCCCAGTGGCCATTTTTCCTGGGGCTGGAGGAGGGTGCGCCCTGGGGAGAGGTGCATCGGGTCGGCTCGGCGAGGAGGGGGCGGGGCGGATTCCGGATCCCCTCCGCGCGCAGCGTGTGCGTGCGTGTTTGTGTGTTTCTGTGTGTGTGTGTGTGTGTGTGTGTGTGTGTGTGTGTGTGTGGTCGTGGTGGCAGCGGCCGCGGGAGCGGGGTGGACGCTGGGCGGAGCCCCCTGCCCCTGGGCTCGTCCCTTCGCTTCCACGGTCCGGGCGCAGAGCGCGCGGCCAGCCTGGAGGGCACCCGAGGGCGAATCGGTGTCTGTGTAGGTGTGAGCACCCGGGGGACGCGAGCCGGTGCGCGCGCCTGGCTGCAGGTGCCTGTGTGTGTGCGGGCATAGCATGAACCTGGTGCTGCGCGTGCGTGCGTTCGGGACTCTCGGTACATGTATGCTCACGTGCCTGTGTAGGTACATGTGGCTGCGTGTGTCTTTAGGGGGGAGTGTGCGCCTGCGCGGGGTCCTTCCTCCAGCCGCGCGCTGGGGGCCCACAGCCCCCTCCCTCGGGGCGCGGGAGCCGGGCGGAGCCGCGGCGGAGACGCTGTCCGCGGTGCTGACGGCCGCGGGGACGTGCTGAGGGGCTGGTGGCCGCGACTGCGGAGGCGTCCCTCGCGGCGGCCCCGAGGATGAGGGCGGGAAGGGCGGGGTGGACTCCGGACCTGGTCATTCTCAGGCCCTCCGGAGGCGGCCTGGCCCCGGCTGCTGCACTGCGCGCTGTCGGCCTTGGCCTCCTCGCTTCTCCTCTTTGGCGCCTCCCGGCCAGTCCTTAACCCACGCACTCCGTTTGAGTACATGATTCTGGCCACCATCATCGCCAACTGTATCGTGCTGGCACTGGAGCAGCACCTCCCCGACGGAGACAAGACGCCCATGTCTGAGCGGCTGGTGAGTGCGGTGGTGGCCGGCCTGAGGGCGGGGCGTGGGGTGGCGGCAGCTTGTCTGATTCCACGACCCTCTAAGGATCCGTGACTGGGCGCAGCTTCCTCGGGCAGGGTAGTCTGGGCAGCTCCCCCTCTTTCAGGGTAGGAAAAGGATAGGACCCGGGCAGCTGGCGCTTGCCTGAAGGGCCGGGAGAGCGGGATAGCCAGCTCAGCCCCTGCTGGGGAAGGGTGGCTTGAGAGGGGCCATTTTAGCCCGCAGCTGCTCTGCCCAGCGTGCCACCGCCACCCCTACACCTGTCCAGTCCACACGGACTAAGAAACTAAGAGCTAAAGCTGGGGTGTGGGAAGGGCGTTCATAATGGCCCAGGTTAAGGAGGGTCAGGCTCCGTGAGTGGGGTGGGGGCTAGCTGCCCACCCTTCCCTGCAGGGCTGTGATAGTCTTCGGCCCCCGGGGTGCAGCCCTTGGTCTCGGGACCGTCAGCCTCTCCTTCAGAGCTGTCTTCCCTGGCTCTGCTTGGAATCCCTTCCCTGTGGTCCCGCCACTTCCCGTGGGAAGCACTCCTTCCCAGCCTTTCTTCCCAAAAGTCCCGAATATCGCTTCTACCCACTCTTGCCCGGAGCTCCCCAGACCCCTGTGGTTTCCCCTTTTGGAGTACAGAACCCACAGGAGCCAGGATGCCAGGTTAGGGTGTCTGGAGGTGCTGGGGCAGAGGGAAGGGTGCTGCTTGAGGAGGTGAGCCCCATTTCAAGGGTGAGGTTATGTCCCCTAGCCCCAGCCACCCCAGCTGCCCGGGCCCCTTTGCCTGGGCTCGGTGTGGGCTCCCAGGGGCCTGAGAGACTGAGCTTCAGAGCAGAGAGAAGGAAGAGTAGCTGTGGGGATTGGAGAGGGAGCCTGGGGCCTGGCTGGAGAGCCGCCGGAGGTCCTGAGGTCCCGAGGAGGAGACACTTCTGGAGGCGCGGGCGGCCAGAGGCCGATGCCTCTTCTCCACACCCTGGCAAGTGACCACTTCTGTCCAAGCTCCTTCCCTAACTTCAGTGGAGAAAAGCGTTGATGAAATAGGGCCTGTTCAGCGCTCTGCGTAGGCCTTGAACTCCAGGCAAGGCGTGGTCACATCCCTAAGGGAGTCCAGCAGGGGTGGGGCCAGAGGGAAGCAGGCCGGGGGAGGGGTGGGTGCGGGGGGCAGGGAGGCCAGGCTCCGGCAGCAGGCCTGAGTGGGCCAGCCGTGTGTCCAGCCACGTCTGAGCTCCTGCCTCACAGGTGAGGGAGGGTTTGCTTTGTGGTGATGGGCTTCGGTACACTTGTCGGAGTTGGGGGCTGAGCTGTTGGGAGAGTAAGCAGAGTGTGCCCCCCGGAGGCTGCTGAGATGGATGGGAGGCCGGACACAGCGGGCCTGGAGAGCAGGCGCCCTGCGGCCCAGGGCTTAGGTCTGGAGGCTGCTGCTGCCAGAGGCTGGGAGGGGGCCGTGTGGCACAGGGGCGGCCTGGCCCGGGGTGGGGCCTCCACAGCTTCCTGTCTCTGGGGGCTCCGCTTCCCACACACCCATCAACTTCCTGAGTGGCCTTCAGCCGGAGCCCTGCCCTGAGCCAGCCCTGAGCCAAGTGTGATCAAGGATGGGGCTGGGGGAAGGGCTGTGAGGGAAGGTCTGGGCAGGGGTCTGGGGAGGGGCCCCGCCCCGTCTCCTGGCGCTGGCTTACTCTTCTTCTGTGAACATCTGTTTGCTGGGGCCCAGCTGTTAACCCAGGGCAGGTGGTCCGCAGCCTCTTCTCTCGGGGAGAGGGGACCCTCCAACTAAACCAGACGAGAAGCCTCCGGGGAACGATCCTTCGTGAGTCAGCATCAGGGTGGTAGGACAGGAGAACTGGGCCACCGTGGACGCCAGGCTGAGGGTGCCCCAGGTCAGATGGGAGAGCCCTGGGGGGCCAGGCTTCTCTGGGGAGGAAGGCTCAGGCCGCTGGTCCTGAGTGGGAGCTGGCAACACCCACAGGGAGCCAGTCTGGCCCTCCCCTCCCCTCCCCTGCAGCCCCGGGAGGCTGGTCCCTGGCCCCGAGGCTCGACCCCTCCCTGGCGGAGCAGCCCTCGGAGGACAAGTCGTCCTGTGGCTCCCACAGTCCTGGGGGCAGGACCTCCCCGCTGCCCCTTTGTCCACTCCTGTGTCTGTGGTCTGCACTCAGGCTGTTTCCCATGCTGACCCTCCCCCTGTGTCCCCGTTGTCCAGCTTGTGGGGTCACCTGCACAGAGGCTCTGTCTGCCACCCTTCCCAAGTGTGTGGTGCCCCTGGTCAGTCTCCACGCCGCCTGTGTGTCTTCTCCCTGAGTCCACGCAGCTCATCCCCACTGTGCTCGCCACCAGGGCCGGGCCCGTGTCGGCCCTGCCCTCTCCCATCCCCATTCTTTTCTCACACTGTTCCCTCCGCCTGGAATTCCTTTCCTTTTCGCCCAGCTGGATGCCTCGCCCTCCAGAGGCTCCCTGAGGCGCGGCCATGCTCGCTTCCACCAAGATGTATATGTTTTGATTATCCAGAAGGTGTGTGTTGAAGGAATGCGTGGGTCCTGGGCCGTCCTCTAGGGAGTTGGGCCATTGTCCCCATAGCGGTTCGAGCTCAGGATCAGACCCAAGTCACCTCTGGGTTAGGATTTGTCTCTGCCTCTAGCAAGCTGTGAGTCTCCGGCCCAGTTCCTGACCTCTCTGTGCCTCAGTTTCCTCTAGGATGGGGATGATAATAGTGCTTAATGCATGTGGAGTATTATAACGATGATTGTCCTAGTGATTGTGGGAAAACCCCCCAATTTTCTTATTGCTTCCCCTGCTGCAGGGCTTCCGGGGGTGGGAGCCCCCCCTTGCTATTGTGATCGGGTGTCGCTGGCCGCGGGGACAGGGCCACCTGCCCTGGTAGGGAAGCTCGGCAGAGGGCAAACAGGCCCGTGATGGAAGAGCCGAGTCTGTGGGTGGTGGGGGGTTTCCTCGCCTGCCACACCCCCGGCGGGGGTGACCTTGCTCTGCGCTTCTCCTCAGGACGACACGGAGCCGTACTTCATCGGCATCTTCTGCCTCGAGGCCGGGATGAAGATCGTTGCGCTGGGCTTCGTCCTGCACAAGGGCTCCTACCTGCGGAATGGCTGGAACGTCATGGACTTCGTGGTGGTCCTCACGGGGTGGGTGCTGGGCCCGGGCTGCCCTCTGCGAGGGGCGGGCTTGGGCACGCTGGAGGCCCCGGCTTCGTGCTGGTCCTCACAGGGTGGGTGCTGGTGGGACGGGCATTGTTTCTCCCCAGGAGGTGCCTGGGCTGTGATCGTGGCCGAGGGGCCGTCGACGGTGCTCTGTCCTCGGGCGAAGCTTGCTTACAGAGCTGCTGGTGCCGTGGGCAGGTCACCAGGGCAGGGGAGGGCTCTGGGCCTTATTCTGTAAATCCTGGGCTCCAGCCTTGCCTCTGTCGCCCCATGATCCGGGGGGCTCCTGCCTGAAGGGTTCTCGGACGCGGCTTCCTGGAGCTGTGCTTGGGTGAGGCCGCGCCGGTGTGTTGTCACAGTGTCTGGTTCCAGGAAGGAGCTTAATCAGTGTGTCCTGCCGCCCACTTTCCTTCTCAGACGGACCCTGACAAGTGCCAGCTTGTGGTTTCCAAACAACCCAGGAGATCCAGAAAGTCGCCGTGGGCTGGGCTGCTTTGAGAGCAGGCGGAATGCCCTGCTCCTCGTCGTGGAGGCCCCAGCCTTTGGGCCAGGGTGTTTCCGTCGGCCTGATGGGTATTCAGGCCTCTGCGCTCCTCCTCTGGCCAGTAGAGGCTGAGGCGGGGGCTGAGCTGCTGTTGCTCCGGCTCTGGGCTGGGGTTGGGGCTGAGCGCCTGGGTGTTCGCTCCACGGGACCTGTTTGCACAGCCCAGGTCCCAGAGGCCCCGCCCCGGCGGACTGCAGCCGCGCTTTCTGGGACCTTGTGGCCCCAGGGAGGCTCGGAGCCCCACTGTGGCCCAGAACACTCCTTCCAAGGGACAGGAGGCTGTGGCCAGGTCTCTGTCCTGTGCTGCATGTGAGGACACACAGACTTGGCTAAACGGCCTCTGGGCTCCCGCAAGAGGCCCCCTCACCCGCCCCGTCCTGGGGGGCCTGCCCCGCTGTCTGCTCGAGCTGCCGGTGGCCTGGCCCCAGAGGTGCCTGCAGCATGCCCGACATGGGCCAGAGTCGAGGTGGCCTCGCCTTCGGAGGGTCTCTCCCTGGAGGTGACAGAGGGGCCGGTGGGCCTTGTGCCTCAGCCTCCCTTTCTGTCTTTGCACCAGCCTGTCACCGGCTCTGACGGGATGGGTGCCGCTGAAATCGGATATAATAAGCTTTCTGGGAAACTTGCTGTTTTCCTTTCATTTTTCCTAATGACCGAGTAGGGAAGGGAGCGGGGAGCCTTCTGCTGGGAGCCGTGCGGTCCTGTGGTACGGCGTGCGCCGTCCACACCCGCCTGCTGCCCTCGGTGGCGGTGGCAGCAGGGGCTTTTACAGAAAGCCCTCTGGGGTCCCACCGATGTTGCTGGTGGGGATCTGGTGGTGGGTGTGGCCCCTCGGAGGGCAGGGTGCTCCCACAGCCCGGTGGGCACTGCGTGGGCTGTCGAGGAGAGTCGCTGGCTGTTTACATCTCTCTCCCTCTAGATGTGAGTCCCTGAGGATAAGAACAGCGTCTTATTTTTCAGGGTGTCCCCAGAGCCTAGCTCTGGGAGGGCCCCCAGGAGGGTCAGGGAGCATCTGCTGAATTAATGGGCTATTGAAGCTAGGGTGCTCTGTGCTTGGGCCAGCTGGGAGCTGGGCGGGACGGTGGGACCCTGCCTCTGGGGGTGCTGTCCGTGGTGCTGAGTGTTTGGACTGCTGGGAGCAAGCCGGGGAGGCAGGACCCCTGGGTCTTCCAACAAGCGTGTCCTGATTCCAGGTCCAGGGAGCCCCGTCCTCCTGTGAGGGCTAGGAGAGACCTCCAAGGCTGGCTGCTCTCTCTTGCCATTGACCACACTCTCCGGGGCACAAGAGAGAATAGGATGGGCTCACTTTCCTGGGAGCCCCAGCAGGGGGATCCCAAGGGTCCCGAGACCTTAACTCTGCCCCCAGCCCGGACTCGGAGATCCTGACCTCAGTTCGTCTGTTTCTCCACCTCGTCTTTCCTACCTCTCCTCGCTTCTGCCTTTTCTTCACGTGGGCCCCTCTCCTACCCCGCCAACCTGTTTCTGTCTCTCTTTCCCTCCCTCCCTGTCCCCTTGTCTTGTTCTCTTGGCCTTTGTCTGCCTGTTTCTGATCTTCTCTGCCTCACTGACCCTTTATCTCTTCTTTGCCATCTCGGTATTTCTTTGCCTCTCGACGTCTCTGTATCTCTGTGTCTTTTTGCTTTTTCGCTCCCATTCTTCCTCTGTCTATTTCTCTTTCTGCCTGTTCTGTGTCTCTCATCCGGGTCCTGGAGTCTCCGCTCTTGCTGGAAGTTGGCACCAATGGTTTGCAGGCTCCCTCTCTCTGCACCTTGTCCCCAGGGGTGGCGCTGGGTTGGGGGGGGGGTGATCTATGTCCCAGAGTCACGTGCGGGAGCTGCTCTGTTGCTCCTGGTTGCAGCACCCAGGGACTCGTGACCTGTGCGTGTACTCGTGTATGCGTGCGCATGTGCGTCTGTGCATGCGTGCACGTGTATGTGTGTGTGGTGCGTGATGGAGGGAGGCCCTCGTCCATTTTGGGGTGAGTACTTGCCCCAGGGAACCCGGGGAAGAATGCCTAACTCTAAGCCCTCCTGAGCTGAGGTCCCTGTGGGTAGCCATGGCGGGGGGTGGGGACATTATTTCTTGGTCCCTTTTTAAAAAATTAATTAATTTATTTGTTTATTTTTGGCTGCGTTGGGTCTTCATTGCTGCACGCGGGCTTTCTCTAGTTGCGGCGAGCGGGGGCTACTCGTCCTTGCACCGCGCGAGCTTCTCATTGCAGTGGCTTCTCTTGTTGCGGAGCACGGGCTCTAGGCACGAGGACTTCAGTAGTTGTGGCACCCGGGCTCAGTAGTTGTGGCGCACGGGCTTGGTTGCTCCGCGGCATGTGGGAATCTTCCCGGACCAGGGCTCGAACCAGGGTCCCCTGCATTGGCAGGTGGATTCTTAGCCACTGCGCCACCAGGGAAGTTCCCTACTTTGTTGTTTTTAATTAGGGTTGACTTAATTGGTGCTCAGAGGGCCGGAGGCCCATGGTGGGGAGGGGAAGGGCTCTGGCCGGGGAGGCCCTGGTGCTGACTTGTCCCCAGAGGCCAGCTGGGCTCCCTTCTACTTCTGAGGCTGGCACGCAGGTTGTGGGAGGGCCCCGATGGAACGAGGGCCCCTCCCTGCATCAGGGAAGCCTCTTAACCTCATATACTCACCTGTAGAGTGTGCCTGGGTGCACGCTTGGCATTGCAGGGGGCACAGCATCTAGTCCTGGCCACGGAGCCAGGTGAGGGGCTGTCCTGCCTGCCGCCCTCTGCCCTCCGTCCTGTCCACGCGTTTCCAGCTCCTCGAGCTGCCCTCGCCTGGCACTGCCCCGCCCACTCACCAGCCCTTGATCACTCATTTATTCAGATTCAGTGAGCCTTTGCCCGGTGCTGAGGAGGCAGCAGTGAACAGGACCCCCAGGCCCCTGCCCTGTGGGCTGTGTTTCTGGGGGACCCAGTCTCCCTGCCCCGCTCAGTGTCCTCTCGGTGCGCAGAGGGTCGGCAAGGGCAGGTCATGGCCACATCACGGTGCCTGGGGGCAGGTGTGCCGTGGAGACCGCTCCTTCTGTGACAGCACTGTGCTTCATCTTCCCATGTAGGAAGGGGGTTAAGGAGAACACAGTGTGGACTGGGAGGCTGTTGCTCGGTGTCGGGGGGTCAGAGAAGACTCCGTAGTGAGGTGACTTTTGAAGGATGTGAGGGGATGAGCCATCTAGATATTTGGGGAGAGGTCTTGGCTGGTGGTGTCAACACCAGGACACAGGTGTATCCGTGGCCTTTAGTGCCTGAGACCAGACAGGATCCCCAGGGAATGGGGAGTTTGGAGGAGAAGCTGCCCATGACTGAGCCCCGGGACCCCAGAGTTGACACGTTGGGACTGGCCGGTGAGGTGGGTGGGGACGGTGTTGAGGAAGGGGGAGCGTGCTCTCCTCGGGCAGGAGCAAGGGGAGGATGGATGGCTGAGTGCGGCGGTGGGCGCCGTGCAGGTGATGGGTTCTCCCGAGGGCTTGCAGGGGAAAGCCCTGTGGGAATGGGCAGGGTCCGTGGTGAGCACCTGGGGCAGCTCTTCCACCTTTGAGGGAGTTTTACAGCAAAGCCGGCAGAGGACTGGGCAGTGGCAGGAGGGAGGGGAGGGGCAGAGGGTTTTATTAGGCGGGGGCCGGAGCCTGTGTGCAGATGGGCCAGGTCCGGGAGGCGGGGGCTAGCGGTGATGCAGCCGGAACGCTGGAGTGATGTCCTAGGTGGATGAGGGAAGCTAAGGTCCAGCGTCCCGGAGTCCACGCTCATCTCTCTGTAACAGCGGGAAACCGGAGGGTGAGCTGAGTGTGCGCGCTGGGCTGTCGGATGAGCAGGAAGGGCTGGGGCCAGAGCCGTCCCCTGACTTTGCATTTCCACTGAACCCGGAAGCTGGCTGTCATCTGAGGCTGGAGTGGGAAGCAGGTGGAGTGAGATGGGGCGACGGGGGGAGAGAGTGAGTGCGGAGTACCTTCACCTGCCTCGGCCTCTCACCTTCTCCTCGGCCCCGTCTCTAGTCACCTTCCCTCCTCCGCCCGTTGACCATCTGGCTGGCCGTCCATCCACTTGTTCGTTCGTGTGGAAGGTATTTGTCAAATGCTCTGGTTGCTGGGGACACGGCAGTGGACGTGGAGCTTGCGTCTCCCGGGGACACAGGCGACGCACAGCTCTTGCCACGCAGGGCAGTGAAGCAGGAGGCCGGGGCGGGGTGGGGGTGAAGTTCCCCTTCACGGGGGTCAGGGAAGGTCCCTAAGAAGGACCTTGAGCAGAGGTGTCCTGAGCTGGGGGTGGGGCAGAGGGTGAGGATGTGGGGAGGCCGCGGGGCCTGCTGGGGGGCTCCGGGTGCAGGGGCCGGTCCTGGGGGGGGGAACAGTGCCCCAGGGAGGCCATGGGGCTCGGACTGGGGTGGAGCTGCAGGAAACACTGGTCTGGTTGACTGTCCTCAGGAAACCCGCCGGCACCCCCGAGTGTGGCACCCGCATCCCCAGCCTGTCTGAAGCTGGTGTGTCCCCACGTCACCACCTCCGCCCTCCCCGTCCCATCAGCAGCCCGCAGCCCACCCTACGGTCCTGAGAGGTTGATGGCAGCTGGGAGTAGGGGCAGCAGCAGGGTCCCCTCAGACCCCGGGGGCCTCTCTGTGCTGGCAGAGGGCCCCAGAATCCCGAGGCCATGGGTGTTCCTGCCCCTGTCACAGCCCCAGCCCCAGCCCGGAGCTTTCCTCAGGGACAGCAGAGAAACGTGTCCCAGCTCAGACAGGTGACTCCCCAAGGGGACGTTTCCAACCACAGCCTCTCATTTCACTCCAATTACAGGAGTGAATTTCTTTCCAGGACATGTAATTAGAGCTCAGGGTCCTCCCTCCCTGGCCTGGGCGTCCTGTGGGAAGCGGAAGGTGGAAGGCCAGCAGGCTGGCGCCGCCTAGGGAGAGGAGTTTGTACTGGGCGTGGACGCGAAGTTGGTCAGAGGGCGCAGGAGAGTGCTCTGGGGAGGCCAGGCCACGGAGGACACCGCCCTGAGTGAGGAGGGGCCAGCAGGTATGGGCCAAGGTGCGCAGTGACCCTGTGTCCACGTGTGGCAGCCAGGGACGCTGTGCCTCACCATGGGTGACGCTGTGTCCAGGTTTGAGGTGACTAGGGACACCGTGTCTGAGTGACCAGCGGCAGTGGGTCTGGACGTGGGCTGACCCCAGTGCATGTCCGAGCGTGGGCACCAGAGCTCACGTTCAGGGCTGGGGCCGCCGCACGTGGGCCCCTCCTGCGTCCTGTGACTGCAGTCCTGCAGGCGGGGTCTGTGATGCCTGGTCAGGTCGGGGGTTTGCTGGACTTTCTCTTCCATCCCCACCTGAGGCTGGGAACGGTTGGGACACAGGAGGGGCCTGAGTTCTGACAAGCGGCCCCCGGAGCAGCAGAAGGAGGCTGTCTGGTCCCCATTATTACGCTCCAGGCAGCATCCCCGAGGCATCACTGATGATTCAGAGCAGGCCTGGCCCCAGGGCTCCGCAGGCCTCCTGTGCTGTGTGGCCGGGTCGGAGCTGGGTGAGGGCACCCTGTGCCCGGCCCCTAGGCGCCTGCCTCCTGACACTGGCCGCCCACGGGGCCTGTAGTCCCTGGGGACAGGCCCGGAGCCCCGTGCTGGGTCGGGTGGGATCCGCCCTCACGCTCGCTGCTTTTACCCCCTGCCTGTGCCTCTGCCCTCCTGTCCCCCCCATCTTCCTCTGATTTAGGGCTCTTGTCACTCTCCTGGGGGGTGTGGGGAGCCGGAGCCAGGCCCCTCCTGGCCGCTGCCTGCAGACCCCACCCCGGGTGTTGAGGGAGAGGCCCCTCTGCCCAGCTCCAAGGGCCTGGGGATCCTGGCAGGACAGGGAGCACAGGCTGTCCGGCCTCGGACCCGGAGCTCAGCTGAGGTGTGCCGCGCTGCCGGCTCTGGTCCCGGGTGCTGGGCCCCCTGGGGCTGCCGCCACCTGGTGCCCACAGGATGCCAAGCCCCGAGTGCCTCTGAGAGGCGGCCCGGGGCAACTGCTCACCTATCCACGCATCCTGTGCCTGGTGCACCTGCAGAGGTCACAGGAGGTCAAGTCCATGCCTGGGGAGGGCGGGAGCGTTCGCCCCTGGGTGGTGGGTACACCTGCAGCTGCCTGGGCGCTGTCTTCCTGCTTAGCTCCAGGCGGCTCCCCTCACCCCCACTTCACACCGCTGAGCCCAGAGCTGCAGACTCACCTGGAGGTGAGAATGGTTGCTAATGTCTCCTTGGGTTACTAGGCCTGGAGCCAAAGCCAGTCCCTGGCCTGGGGAAGCGGACGGGAGAGCAGGTCCTTCTCGGGATGGGCAGGCCAGGCCTCATCTCCACCCAGGGCCTCCCCACCGCCTGCAGCCCATCTGCACTCACACTGACCTGGAACTCGCAGGTCCCGCTGGTCACCTGTCACAGGCCCCTGGGTGTCCTCTCGCTCACGCAGCCAGCGCCTCGCTGCTGCCCCACTGTGCCCCTCTTTCTCTGGGTCTCAGCCTCCCCCCAGGGGGGCCACTCTCAGAGCCGCCGACACTACAGCCCCTCCCGGAGAGAAGGAGCCCGTGTGCGCAGCTGGGCCCCTGCTTCCTGCGGGATGGGCTGTGCGTCTGTCTTCTCTCAGCTCACCCCACCTTCCCCACCTGGCGGGCCTCTCTGCCCTTTTCTCGCCCCAAGGGGCTTCCCTACTGGCTGGCTCCGTGACAACCCATCCCTGCTGATGGACGTTCCCCCCGAGAACTGTTAGTTCAGGCGCTGTAACAGAGGCCACAGACGGGGGTCGGGGGCTGAGACAGCAGACGTTCCCCGTCGCACCGTCTGGAGGCTGGACGCCCGAGATCAAGGCGCCCACAGGGTTGCTTTAGGCGAGGCCCTCTTCCTGCCTGCAGGCGGTGGCGTTCCCACTGTGTCTTCACGGGACTGCTTCTCCGTGTGTGCAGAGGTCCCTGGCTTCTCTTCGTGTTCTGTTAGATTCATCCTATTAAATGAAAGCCCATCCTTGTGACCTCGTTTAAGCATTTACCTCCTAAGAGCCCCATCTCCAAGTACAGTCCCTCTGGGGGTTAGAGCTTCACACCGGAATTTGGGGGGTGGGGGTGGACGCGGTATCGTCCATGATAGGCTGTGCTCAGACCCCAGGCTCCTCTGATGAGCGTCCGTTGGCCCCATTGCCTCGGTGCCCCGGTTCCCAGTGTGCAGCAAATACTGTGGGATTGGAATCCAGCTGGGAGAGCAGGGAGCCTGCCCCGGCCCCCATGGGCACAGGGTGCCACGTGACTGACCCTGGGCGATCGTGTGGCTCCAGGCCCGGCTCTGCTGTGGCTGCCGTGTTGTGGGCCCGGGTGAGACGTCTGTAGGGCCAGTGTCTTCCTCCCCGCCTCACCTTCCGCTGACCGTGGGCCCTTTCTCACTCCTCCAGGTCTGTTGTCAGCCTCCCGGGCCTGACAACACACAGCAGCACCAGACACTGAGGACGTGCTGCAGGCAGGGCTGCCCGCCCACCCTAGGACCCCCTCCAGCCTGGACTGGGGCAGGGGGCGGGGGGCACTGCTGAGCCCGTGGGAGGTCCGGGCGTGTCCTGGGCATGGTGAAGCCTCCGGTGTGAGGGTGGGAATCCCTAGGGAGCCGCCAGCACTGCCACCCCCTCTGCCTGTGGGCCCTGCACCTGCCCTCTCGGGCCTGGGTTCTGAGGGTCCAGCGATGGGGAGGGGATGGGCGTGAAGCAAGAGCTTCCTTCTTCCCATCACCTAATCAATTCTGGGACCCAGTGTTTCCACTGGGGTACAGTCTAAGGCCGGCCAGCCCCGCAACACACACTGATGCAAGGACACAGCAGAGGCACGTGCGAGACCCCTCCAGCCCCGTCCCTGCCCGCATGGCCTGGACTTGGTCTCCATGACGGGCTCTTTCCAGGGGGTATGACCCCTGGGGCGGTGCACTCACTTGTGCTTCTCTGGATCCCCAGCCTGGGAGGTGGGCAGTGGGGGTGCAGAGCCCTCTGGTGAAAGCACCAGAGCAGGTGGGCAGAGGGAGGTGGGCAGCGTGAGCTCCTGAGACGTGGAAGGGAGAATGAAAGATAGACGCTGACTCTTCCATGAAGTTTCCTGTGTGCTGGCTGGTCAGCTAATGTAATCATCCTACAGCCATCCTGGGCTAGATGCTGTCATTAACATCCCCTTTTAAAAAACTGAATATCTTATTGTGAGCTGATTGTAGATTTACAACATGCAGAGAGGGCTCTGGGGGTGATGTCCTGGGAAGTTAAGATGTCGACAGTGGCACAGTCAAGACGCAGAAACTCCATCCCCACCGGGACCCCCCCTGCCGCCCTTTTGTATCTGCTCCCGCTTCACTCTGGTCTCACTGCTTCTCAATCCCTGACAACCACAATCCAGTCTCCAGGTCCATCATTTTGGCATTTTAAGAACATTATGTAAATGGCATCGTGCCTTTTGGGGTTGGCTTTGTTCACTCAGGATGATTCTCTGAGGACGACTGAATCACACTGTTGCATGTGTCTGTACTTTGTTTCTCTTTACTGCCCGTTGTCTCTTTAACTATTCACCTGTTGAGGGACGTGTGGGTTGTTTCCAGTTTTTGAAATATCACCCACAAGGCTGTTCTGCACATCCATGCACAGGTTTTGTGTGAACATAAGTTTCCATTCCTCTGGGATGAACGCCCAGGAGTGCAATTATGGGGCCGTATCGCAGTTGCATATTTAGTTTTTTAACAAATTACCAAAGTGTTACCCAGAGTGGCAGTACCATTTTACATTTTTTAGAGTTCCCACCAGGCATGTATGAGTGCTCTAGTTTCTCCATACCCTCCCAAGAGTTTGGTGTTGTCACTGGTTTTTATTTTAGCTGTTTTGGTAGGTGTGCGGTGACACATCATGGTGGTTTCGATTGGAACTCCCTTAATGGCCAGCGATGTTGGGCATCTCTTCATGGCTTATTTGCCATCTGTGTCTCCATTTTGGGGGGCGTCAGTGCACGTATCTGCTCAGGTTCTACTTGGCTCGTTAGATACTCGTCAGGTTTCTCCCAATCTGTAGCTTATTTTTTCATCCTCGTAACAGGGACTTTCGCAGAGCAAACTTTTGAATCCTAATGAGGTCCAATTTATCAGTTTTTCCTTTTATGGATAGGGCTTGTGGTTTTGAGTCTAAGAACTCTTTTCAGCCCTAGGTCATGATGATTTTCTCCTATTTTTTTTCTGAAAGTTTTATCATTCTATATTTTATGTGTAAGTCTGGGATCCATTTTGAGTTCGTTTTGTGTCAGGAGTGAGGCTGAAGTTGAGATTCTCTTTTGTTTGTTTTCTTCCTGTGCGTGGCCACCCGGTTGCTCCAGCACTTGCTGGAAAGCCTGTACGGTGTATTTCCCCCGCTGAGGCGTTCTGTGTCTCTGCCAGCAGTCAGCTGAGCATGTCTGTGTGGGTCTGCTGCTGTTCTGTAGATCCGTGTGTCCATCCCGCCACCAGTTTCACACTGTATTGATTACTGTAACTGTTTAAGTCTCAAAATTGGGCAGACTCATTCCTCCCACTTTATTCTTTTTTTAAAAAAAGTGTTTAAGAGTAAATTTAAAAAAAAACTGTTTTAGCTATTCTAATTTCTTTGCTTCCATACAAATTTGGGAATAATCTTGTCAATGTATATATGCAAAATCTTCACAGGAATTGTATAAAACCTGTGTGTTAATTTGCAGAGAATTGTTATCTTTACTATGTTGAGTCTTCCAATCTGTGGACGTGGTATGTCTCTCCATTTATGTAGACCTTATTTGATTTCTTTTTTTTTGAATTTTATTTATTTATTTTTTATACAGCAGGTTCTTATTACTCATCCATTTTATACCTATTAGTGTATATATGTTAATCCCAATCGCCCAATTCGTCCCACCCCCCTCCTTTCCCCCCTTGGTGTCCATACGTTTGTTCTCTACATCTATGTCTCTATTTCTGTCTTGCAACCAGTTCATCTGTACCATTTTTCTAGGTTCCACATCTATGCGTTAATATATGATATTTGTTTTTCTCTTTCTGACTTACTTCACTCTGTATGACAGTCTCTAGGTCCATCTACGTCTCTACAAATGACCCAATTTCGTTCCTTTTTATGGCTGAGTAATATTCCATTGTATATATGTGCCACATCTTCTTTATCCATTCATCTGTCGATGGACATTTAGGTTGCTTCCATGTCCTGGCTATGGTGAATAGTGCTGTAATGAACATTGGGGTGCATGTGTCTTTTTGAATTATAGATTTCTCTGGGTATATGCCCAGTAGTGGGATTGCTGGGTCGTATGGTAGTTCTATTTTGAGTTTTTTAAGGAACCTCCATACTGTTCTCCATAGTGGCTGTATCAATTTACATTCCTAGAACAGTGCAAGAGGGTTCCCTTTTCTCCACACGCTCTCCAGCATTTGTTGTTTGTAGATTTTCTGATGATGCCCATTCTAACTGGTGTGAGGCGATACCTCATTGTAGTTTTGATTTGCATTTCTCTAATGATTAGTGATGTTGAGCAGCCTTTCATGTGCTTCTTGGCCACCTGTATGTTTTCTTTGGAGAAATGTCTGTTTAGGTCTTCTGCCCCTTTTCTGATTGGGTTGTTTGTTTTTTTAATATTGAGCTGCATGAGCTGTTTATATATTTGGAGATTAATCCTTTGTCCGTTGATTCGTTTGCAAATATTTTCTCCCATTCTGAGGGTTGTCTTTTCGTCTTGTTGATAGTTTCCTTCACCGTGCAAAAGCTTTTAAGTTTCATTAGGTCCCATTTGTTTATTTTTGGTTTTCTTTACATTACTCTGGGAGGTGAGTCAAAAAAGATCTTGCTATGACTTACGTCAAAGAGTGTCATTCCTATTTTTCCTCTAAGAGTTTTACGGTATCTTATGTGATTTCTTTCGTCAGTATTTTGTAGTTTTCAGGACTCAAGAGCTGTGCATGTTTTGTTAGATTTACATCTAAGTTTTTCTTTTATTTTTGCACGAGTACAAATGGTATTATGTTTAAAATTTCAGTGTCCACATGTTCACTGCTAGTATATAGAAAAACAGTACATTTTTGTATATTTATCTCTAATCCTGCAACCCTGCTGAATGCACTTGTTAGTTCCAGGAGATTTTTCTTCTTTTTGTTTTAAGATTCTTTGGAATTGTCTATGTTGACAAGTATGTCATCTGCAAATAGGGACAGTTTTATCTCTTTCTTTCCAATCTGTCTCCCTTCTCATTCCTTTTCTTGTCTTATTACACTGACCGGGACTTCTAGTACTAAATTGAATGAGAGTGGACACCTTTGCCTTGTTCCCAGTTTTAGGAGGAAAACATTCAGACTCTCCCCATTAAGTATAATGTTTGCTGTAGGTTTTTGTAGATGCTTTTTATTACATTGAGGCAGTTCCCCTCTATTCCGTTTTTTCTGAGTTTTTTTGTCATGAATCAGATTTCTTCTTGTTAGTATCAGATTTCATCCAGTGCCCTTTCTGCTTTGGTATGATCTTGTGACTTTTTCTTCCTTTGCCTGTTACTGTGGTGGATTACAATGATTCATTTTTGAGTATTGAACCAGACTTACTTCCTGGAACAAACATGGTCATGGTATATAATTCCTTTTATAGATTGCTGAATTGTATTTGCTAATATTTTGTTAAGGATTTTTGCATCTGTATTCATGAGGGCTATTGGTCTGTCATTTGTTCCCTTTGTTTTGTTTTGTTTTTGTTTTTTTGGTACTGTCTTTGTATGGTTTTGATATCAGGATAATACAAGCTTCCAAAAATGGATTTGGAAGTGTTCCCTTCTCCGTTCTATTTTCTGGAAGCCATTGTGTAAAAATGCTGTGAATTCTTCTTTAAACATTTGGTAGAATTCTGCAGTGAATCCAGCTGGGCCAGGAGAGTTCTTTTTAGGAAGCTCTAAACTTATGGATTCAATTTCTTTAATAGTTATAGGGATCTTCAAATGATCTATTTCCTGTTGAGTGAGTTGTGGTAGTGTGTGTTTTTTGAGGATGTAGTCCATTTAGTCTAAATTGTCAAATTCATGTGTGTAGAGTTGTTCACAGTAGTCACTCATTATTATCCTTTTGATGTCTGCAGGGTCTGTAGGGATAGCCCTTGTCTCGTTTCTTACACTGGTAATTTGTGTCTTCTCTCTTGATCTCTTTTGGGAGGTTTAGGTTAGTCGTACTAGAAGTTTGTCAATTTTATTGATCTTTTCAAAGAACCAGCTCTTAGTTTCAATGATTTTTTCTTTCTTTTTTTCAGTTTTACTTATTTCTGCCCTTATTTTTATTATTTTCTGCATTCTGTTTGCTTTGGGTGTATTTTACTCTTTTTTTTCTCAGTTCTTGTGGTGAGAGCTTAGATGCGTGATTTGAGACGTTTCTTCTTTTCTAGTGTATGCACGTGGCATATTAAATTTGCCTCAGCACACTTTAGCTGTGTCTCACACATTTTAATATGTTGTATTTTCAGTTTAATTCAGTACCATGTGTTCTTAAATTTGCCTGTAGACTTTTCTTTGATCTGTAGATTGGTTAGAAATGTGCTGTTTAGTTTCCAAATGTTTGGAGATGTTCCAGTATCTTTCTGTTATTAATTTCTAGCTTGATTCCATGTGGTCAGAGAACACACTGTATGATTCTGATTATTTTAAATTTGGTAAGGTTTATTTTAGGCTCAAGATATGGTCTATCTTTGTTTATGTTTCGTGGGCACTTGGCAAGAGTATGTACACTGCTGTTTTTGTGTGGCGTGTTCTATACATGTGGCTTAGATCCTGCTTGTTGGTGTTGCTAAGTCTTCTGAGTCCTTGCTGACTTGCTGTCTGGCTGTGCTGTCAGTTGTCGAGGTGGGTGCTGAGGTCTCCATTTACAGTTGTGCATTTGTCTCTTCTTCCTTACAGTTCTATTGGTTTTTGCTTCACACGTTTTTTGGCTCTGTTGTTGAGCACACACAGGCACACCTCGTTTATTGAGCTTCACTTTATTGCAGATAATGCGTTTTTTCACAGATTGAAGGCTTGTGGCAACCCTGCATAGAGCAAATCTATTGGCGCCATTTTTTCCAAAAGCATTGGCTCGCTTTTTGTCTCTGTGTCACATTTCGTTAATTCTTGGAATATTTCAAACACTCCTAAAAGATTATGGCTTGTTGAAGGCTCAGATGATGGTTAGCGTATTTTAGCAGTAAAATATTTTAAAATTAATGTATGTACATTTTTTTAGACATAATGCTATTGTAGCACAATTAGTAGACTGCAGTACAGTACAAACATAACTTTTGTATGCACTGGGAAACCAGAATATCCATGTGACTTCCTTTACTGTGATGCTCATTTTATTGTGGGGGTCTGGAACGAAACCCAAAATATATCCCAGGTGTGCCTGTGCGTGTTTAGTGTTGCTGTGTCTTCTGGGTAGACTTTATTATTATATGTTCCTCTGTGTCTCTAGTAGTCTTATTTGCTATGAAGTCTACCTTATCGATGTTACTGTAGTCACTCCAGCTTTTGTTTGATTAATACGTGCATGATGTATCTTTTTTTATCTTTTTACTTTCAACTTGCCTGCATCATCATATTAGAAGCGAGTTTCTTATAGACAGCATAGAGTTGGGTCATATTTGTTCATCCATTATGCCAATTCTGTCTTTTATTTGGTTTATTTAGACCATTTCCGTGTAATATAGTTATTGCTCTGTTAGGGCTTAAGTCCACTATTTTAGTTTTTGTTTCTGTTTGAGCTCTCTGTTTCTTATTTCTTTGATTTCTTTTTCCTGCCTTCCTGTGGGTTATTTGAACGTACTTTAGAACTCCATTTTGATTTATCTACAGTATTTGTAAGTGTATCCTTGCAGAGGATTTTTAGTGGTTGCTCTGGGTATTGCATTATATATACATAATTTATCCCAGTCTGTTGGTATAGTTTTACCAGTTTGAGTGAAGTATAGAAATCTTGTGCAACTTATGTCCCATTATCCTCTCCAATTTATAGTGTGATTATCTTAAGTATTTCCTCTACATGTATTTATTTATTTTTAAAATTTATTTATTTTATAATTTTGGCTGCGTTGGGTTTTTATTGCTGCACGCGGGCTTTCTCTAGTTGTGGCGAGCAGGGGCTACTCTTCGTTGCGGTGCGTGGGCTTCTCATTGTGGTGGCTTCTCTTGTTGCGGAGCATGGACTCTAGGCACACGGGCTTCAGTAGTTGTGGCACGCAGGCTCAGTAGTTGTGGCTCGCAGGCTCTAGAGCTCAGGCTCAGTAGTTGTGGCGCATGGGCTTAGTTGCTGTGCAGCATGTGGGATCTTCCCGGACCAGGGCTTGAACCCGTGTCCCCTGCACTGGCAGGTGGATTCTTATCCACTGCGCCACCAGGGGAGCCCCTCTACATGTATTTAGAACTGCATCAGAGTGTGCTATAATTTTTGTTTCAACCAGAAGCATAGTTTAGAAAACATAATTTAGGAAACTGTATTGTATTGATATTTACCCTTATTTTTATTCTTTCCATTCTCCTTCCTTCCTTATGGTCAATGATTCCTTTTTTTCATCATATTCTTTTTATTTAGAGAACTTTTTAAAGTCACTCTTTGAAAATAGGTTTGCTGGGACAAATTCTCTTAGTATTTCTTCATCTGAGAATATCCTGATTTCTCCTTCATTCCCGAAAGATATTTTTGCTGGGTACTGGTGTCTAGGTTCACACTGCTTGTCTTTCAGCATTTGAAAATATTGTGCTACTTCCTTCTGAACTCCATGATTTAGGATGAGAAATTCACTGTCCTTTGAATTATTTTCCCTTACAGGGCTGTGTTTCTCTGGCTCTTCTGAGTATATATATATATATCCACTTCTATTACGAAAGTTTTCAGAGGATAGTTGGGTAGTACAATGAACACCGTATATGTTCCACCTAAGTTCAATAAATTTTACTTTTGCAATCTTTTTCCTTCCTGTATTATATACTTTGCTGTGCCATTGAAAAGTTGTCGGTGTTATGAAGTATCATCCCTGGTGTTCTAAGAACAGGGTACTGGCCTATGTAGCTATAATAACATTATCATACCTAAGAAAATAATTTATTTTCTTAATTCCACCTAATTTATTCCATTTAAAAATTTCTAATTGTCACAATCAAGATTTTTTCTGGGCTTCCCTGGTGGCGCAGTGGTTGAGAGTCCGCCTGCCGATGCAGGGGACGCGGGTTCGTGCCCCGGTCCGGGAGGATCCCACGTGCCGCGGGGCGGCTGGGCCCGTGAGCCACGGCCGCTGAGCCTGCGCGTCCGGAGCCTGTGCTCCGCAACGGGAGAGGCCACAACAGTGAGAGGCCCGCGTACCGCAAAAAAAAAAAAAAAGAGGGGTCTGATGGCAGTGACCTGGAGGCATCTCCTCCTGGGGTTTCCATGGCTGCGGCGAGTGAGTGTCCTGGGTCACAGTGACCTCGCTGGTCGGAGCTTTGCTGCACTTGACCAAAGTAGTAGGCCTGTTTCCAGCTGGACAGAGCACTTCAGGCAGTCTAAGGGCACAGTATCCGCCTGGGGGACATCTTTTCCCAGCACAGATTGGGGGTGGCGATGGCCAGGGAGGGGCTGTAGAGCATCCCTACGAGGGTCACCCACTGTGCCCCAGAGAAGCTGGTGGCCTGGAACCCTTTCTGTCCACTCTGTGTGGCCCCCACCTGTCTTGCAGCCCTGTTTAGGCTGGGGAGGGTGATCACATGTGGCTGGACTTCCCTGTGCTTTGGGCAGTGACTATGACAACGTCTGTTGCGTGTGAGGCTGACCTCAGCGTGAGTCAGTGTGTCACTGTGTGTAACCATGTGGGGCACGAGGCACTGGGCCGTGTCCCGGCTCCACCTCTTGGGTTGTGAGCCTGGACCCGTGGATGTGCTGTCTGAACCTCGGTTTCTTCCTCTGTATGGTGGGGCTGATGGTGCTGACCTCCGAGAGTCCCTGGCACATGGTAGACAGCCCATGATGTTGTTATTTGAATGAGATGTGAATGTCATGTTCTGTGGCATGGCGGCCCACACATGCCAGGCCTGGCCCTTCTTCAACCCTGCCTGGGGTCTCTGGGGTTTGGAGCAGGCTCAGGGCCTCTAGTGCAGGGGGCCTGCGCTTCATGCTCAGCCCAGGCTGGGGGGTGGGGTGGGGAGGATGGAGGAGGCTGAGGCATCTTCGGCTGAGACCCACAGGCTGTCGCCATGGCAACAGCCAGCAGCCTCCTGGGCAAGAGCCAGCACCTGGAAAGTCAGTGACAAAGCAGTTCCTGGAGATGGTGCTTCCCCTGCCATGAGTCTGCCCTCAGCTCCCGTGTCCCCCTGGGCCTGACTGGGGGACTCGGCACCTGCCCAGCGGGAGCCAGGACTGGGGCGAGCAGGTGCTGCTGGCTTCCCGTGGAGCGCCCCCCCGGCCCCCCTCCATGACGATAGTAACAGTCCCCGGGGACGCTGCTGCTTTTGTCCCTGCCACTGAGTGCTGGTGGGTCCCGATGCTGCCGGGCGCATCTCCTGAGTGTCATCTCGTAGCAGCGTCGCCGTAGCCGCGGGACCCTCACGCTGGCGCTTCCATGTCTCAGGTGAGGGACCGGACAGGCCGTGCCTTCCCTGTGACCAGGAAGACCCAGGCTTGGACTTAAACCCCGGCCACCTGCTCCAGGGTCCTGGGTCTGGTGTTCCAGGGCTGAGGTCCTCCCAGGCAAGCCCTGTGGAGCCCGGGGTGCTCACGTCTGGGTGGAGAGGACATGGCACCCCAGCCCCCTGCTCGGCAGGGCGAGCTCCCTGAAAGGGGCTGAGCGACACCCCTGAAACGCGTCCCTCCTGGGGCCCCAGCAGGGTCGGGACCGTGCTCAGCTCAGCCAGCTTGGAGCCAGAGCCACCACTGCGGGGGCCACAGCATCTCAAGGGGTCGAGTGGCCCCTGCACCCCAGGTGCTTCTCGCTGATTTGTTGCCCAAACTGAGGTGTTTTTGAGAGTCAGAGGGCCACCAGTAGCAGTTGTGCGGGGCCCGCAGTCCAGACTGAGGGTGTCCTGGGTGTCTCTGCCCCTTTGCTGACTGGATGGACTGGGAGCCTCAGGGGGAGCTCCCGGCTTGGCCGGGGGAAGGGCAGAGGATGACCCCCACCCCCATCGTAAAACAGACGTTGAAAGGCAGGGTGACCTTCTAGCCAGTATGTTCCATATGCGGCTACAAAGACCCAGCCGAGACCCCAGACTCTGGGCGGGTGGGGGGTGCCCGGGTCGGGGTCAGGGCCCCAGGCCAGCACTGCAGCGGGTGTTGCCACCTCTCCCCACCCCACGTGGCCGGGAGCACCCCCAAACTCAGGTGCCCGTGCGGGTGGGACTCCACACAGGGACTGGCTGATGTGTCTGCGCTGTGTGGGCCTGGTATCTGTGGTCCAGGCAGTGTGTCCGTGGCTCCTGCTGTCCACACTGGGCGCTTGGGTACCCGTGGGGCTGTGTGTCTGAGCACGTGCCATGCGCCTGTGTGTCCCCAAGTCCCGGCCATGTCTTTACGCCGTGTTGCTCCCTGTGCCGGGGTGGCCTGGGCCTGGGGTTGGGCTACAGTAGTCACTAGCTGGGTGAGCGTGTGCTCTGGGGCCTGAGTCCCTGCATATCTTAAGTAGTTGTTGCCGTAACTTGCATGAAGCTTGCGTTTTACCCTTTTCTTATATAGCAGCGTATTGAGGTAGAGTCCACGTGCCATAATATTCACCCTTTTATAGCGTACAATTCGGTGATTTTTAGAGCATTTCCATCTCCCCGAGAAAGAAGCGCCTTCCCATTCGTAGTCACGCCCCGCTGCCCCTCCCCACCGGCCCCAGGAATCACTCATCTCCTGTGTGTCCCTGTAAACGAGTCTGTCTGGACACTGAATGTGGTGCCGTCATGCAATGTGTGGCCCTTTGCGTCTGGCACCTTTCACTTAGTACAGTGTTTCTAAGGTTCGTCCAGGAATCAGTTCATCTGTTTCTTTTAACGTTATTTCACAAACACATTAGGTCCGATGCGACGTGTTATTATGTGTAATGAGCACCCAGGGTTCCACTGTCGTTGCACACGAAGATGGTTCTACATGAGTTTTTAAAATTATTCTTAATCAATTAGCTAATTAATTAATTAATTAATTTATTCATTCACTCATTTATTTTTGGCTGTGTTGGGTCTTCGTTGCTGCACACAAACTTTCTCTAGTTGCGGTGAGCGGGGGCTGCTCCGTTGCAGTGCGCGGGCTTCTCATTGCAGTGGCTTCTCTTGTTGCGGAGCACGAGCTCTAGGTGCGCGGACTTCAGTAGCTGTGGCATGCGGGCTCAGTAGTTGTGGCTCGCGGGCTCTAGAGCGCAGGCTCAATAGCTGTGGCACGCGGGCTTCGTTGCTCCGCGGCACGTGGGACCCTTCTGGACCAGAGCTCGAACCCATGTCCCCTGCATTGGCAGGCGGATTCTTAACCACTGCGGCACCAGGGAAGTCCCTCTACGTGGGGTTTTGATCTCAATAGTGTGATGTCTATCTTTGTAACTTGGTTTCTGAATTTTTCATTATTTTGATGGGGCAGATTCCTAGAGCAGACTGACTGACAGTGTTTAGACGTTTCATGGCATTTTATTTTGCCAAGTTGTTTTACAAGTGGGACGCATTAGTTTACATTCCCACTATTTCTATTTAGATCATTAGTTCAATATCAACTTCACCGCCACTGGGGGTTGCGTTTCTAAAGCTCTCGCTCGTGTATCGGGTATAGAGCCCACTTACAATTGTTGCTGTTCCATCTTTCGTTTCGGTGACCGATGGTTTGGATGTGTTTGCACGTTACTGAATTGTGTTTACTTTTATGAGTTATTTGTGTGGATTCTTTGCCGTTTAGTTTTGGAAACGTCAGGGCTTCTTCACTAACATTTATTGAGCACGTACTTCCTACCAGGAGCCTTGCTGGGTGTGGGCTGAGAAGGAAGGCCCCCAGCCCTAAGCCAGCCCTGCCCTCCCTGCAAGGCTGACCTCCTGCCTCGCTTTCCAGGATTTCCTAGAGCCTAAGACTTTGGGAATAGTCGTCACCAAAGTCCTAGGTCTAGGAAGTAGTAGGATGTATGCTATAATTACCCTTTTGTTATTGTTGTTAATATAACATCTTTAATTAAAGTACCTCCAAGTTATTTTATTATTTTTAAAAATGTCAATGGAGGGTACACGTTTTCCTTTTCTGTATAAATAAAATATATTGATTTTCTCACTTTAAAATGCTCATATTGGAAAGAGTAAAAACAATGGCCCACAATCCCACCGTCCTGAGATAACCACTATTAATATTTTGAGCTACTTCCTTCCGAGCCTTTTCTATGTGTAAGTTTTTAAAATACACAGTTGGTATCGTACACCAGGGGCGTAGGAGCAGGCTGCCTCGTCAGCTGGGCAGGGTTGCCCACGATGCCATGCGAGGGGTCCCCAGCGGGCACCCTGCACACAGGGGCCTGGTGTCTGAGCATCCTCCACGACTGAGCATGCGCTGAAGACACGGTTCTTCTGCCGTGTGGACTGACCCCAGTCACCCCCTTATTGTTGAGCATTTAAGTTATCTCCAATTTTGCTTTTATAGAAAAGACCAAAATACACACATACACCTGTGCCACACCTCTGATTATTTCCTTGGGAGAGATGCCTAGAAGTTGGACGGCAATAAATCATATTAAAAAGCTCTTCACTCTCCTGTCACTCGGTTATGCTTCCTTTGTCACATATTTAAGTGCTTTTGTGTGTGACACGTGCTGCTTCTGCTTTGATTTGAGCCCATCTGGCCTGTGGTCTAGCTGTTGAGCTCAAAGTGGCATTTCAGTATCTCATGAAACAAAACCTTCTCTCTTTGCTCTTCTTTTCTGAATATTTCTTTAATTTTTTTGCCTATTTAGTTTTCCAGGTAACTCTGAAATCATGTTGCTGTAGTCCAAAGAATTCCTTTTGGGAGGTTGTTTCAATTATTGAGAATCTCTAAGTCAATTTGTGGAGAATCAAAATCCATGTTTTTCTGCCCATCCAGGAGTAGCATGTATCTTAACATGTGTTCGACGCTCCCCTCTAGGTAAATAAAGTCTTGTAGTTTTCTTGGTGTAGGTCACTCACATTTTTTTTTTTAAAAATTAGTTAGTTAATTATTTATTTATTTATTGGCTGCGTTGGGTCTTTGTTGCTGCGCGTGGGCTTTCTCTAGGCGCGGCGAGCGGGAGCTACTCTTCGTTGCGGTTCGCAGGCTTTGGGCGGGGGCTACTCGGCTTCTCATCGCGGTGGCTTCTCTTGTTGCAGAGCACGGGCTCTAGGCGTGCGGGCTTCAGTAGTTGCGGCACGCAGGCTCCGTAGTTGTGGCTCGCGGGCTCTAGAGCGCAGGCTCAGTAGTTGTGGCGCACGGGCTTAGCTGCTCCGCGGCATGTGGGATCTTCCCGGGCCAGGGCTCGAACCCGCGTCCCCTGCACTGGCAGGCGGACTCTCAACCGCTGCGCCAGCAGGGGAGCCCCGGCCGCTCACAGTTTAAAGTTATTCCTCAGTGGTTTGCGTGTGAGGCCATTGTGGTTGAGCAGTTTTGTTTCATCAGATTTCCGACTGGCCACGTTTGGTCCCACTTCGGCTTTGGGGAACTTGCGCTCTCGTCGTGCTCCTGGGCTTGGCCCCTGCAGGCCACTCTGAGGCGACTTGCGCTGGTCTCTGTTTGCTGACTGAAGGTGAGCTTGCAGCCAAGTTTTGTTTTTTTTCCAGCCCCGATTTCTCAGCACTGTGATGACAATATCTAAAGGTTGTTGTTTTTCTATAATTGCTCTTGTGCTGTACTTTTCTCTGCTTTCTGTCCTCTGTGGAAGTCGGCGGGGGGAGGGTGAGACTTGCAAACCTGCAGGAAGGGGTTCAGGGTGATGTTCCTGACCAGCGGCCCGCACAACTTGAGTGGGTGTCAGAATCACCTGCAGGGCTTCCCTCAATCCTGGTGCCGGGCCCACCCTCCGAGGGCCGGTGGGCGGGGCCCAGAGTTCACACCCGCTGCTGGTCCTGGGATGGTGCTTTGAGAAACTCTGCTCTCGACCAAGTTCCTGGGAGTTTTATCATTATCTTCCAGAAATACTTATTTTATCTATTCCTTCCCTTATGTCTTATTCATATTCTGTTATGTTAGCCAGAACTCTTGATATAAGATTCAATGAGATTTATGATTTAAAAGGAAATCCTTCATGATACATGTGGGTTTGTTGGTACTCTTGAGAGTGGATTTTGTGCATAGAAAATTTTTAATTTCTAAAAATCATCATTCAGTTTATTAACATGACAAATCCAAAAATGTAATTCCTTTAAAGAAACTTTAGATTCAGTTTGTGACAACATGGATGGATGTTGAAGGCATTATGCTAAGTGAAATGAGTCAGACAGAGATAGACAAATACTGTACTTATATGTGGAATCTAAAAGAAACCCAACCCACCAAACTCATAGGAAAGGAGGTCAGATTTGTGGTTCCCAGAGTGGGGATATGGGGTCGGGGAGGGGGAACTGGAGGAAAATGGTCAGAAGGTACAAACATACAATTTACAAGATACATAAGCCCTGGGGATGTGGTACGCGGCGTGGTGACCGTGGCTCACACTGGATATGATCTACAGGAAAGCTGCGGAGACAGTAGATCCGAAGAGTTCTCATCACAAGGAGGAGATGTTTTTTCTTTTTTTTCATTGTATCTACATGAGATAATGGATGTTAACTAAGCCTGTTGCGGTAATAATTTCGCAATATATGTAAATCAAACCACCATGCTGTATGCCGTAAACATTTATAGTGACGTATGTCAGTTGTTTCTCAATAAAACTGGAAAAAATATTAACTGTTTTTAGATTCAGCTTATGAAAAATTATATTTATACATTTTGCAATTTTTAACAATCACTTTAAAGGAGATGCTAAGTAGGGTTTTTATTCCATTTCATAAGCTTAGTGTAAAACATTTAACATTTCATTTATAAGTTTATTGTAACTGGACTTTCCTAGGTACTTAAGTTCTGTATATCCAGCTAATTAGAGTGTAAACATGGTGATTCATACATTTGCTTAAATGTTGCAATACTGTTGACAAACTTATGAAGTTTTCAACTTAAAATCACACGTCTAGGGCTTCCCTGGTGGCGCAGTGGTTGATGCAGGGGACACGGGTTCATGCCCCGGTCCGGGAAGATCCCACATGCCGCGGAGCGGCTGGGCCCATGAGCCATGGCTGCTGAGCCTGTGCTCCGCAACGGGAGAGGCCACAACAGTGAGAGGCCCGCGTACCGCAAAAAAAAAAAAAAAAAAAAAAAAAAAAAAAAAAAAATCACACGTCTAAATCAATTCTTCCATTACATTGAAAAATTAGAATCACAGGGCTAATGTGATGCTAAACGCAGGCCTGTTTAGCGTGTTAATGTGTTCTGATAAATTCTTTTAATCCTAACACTGTACTGTTAACACAGAAGGTTTGATTTTCATAAACATTTCTGTATTTAATTCTGATTCTTCCTAGGAGTTTAATATTGCTGATCCACTAAGGAAACTGTCATCTTAGAACAAATGAAACTGAATTTCCTTCCCTGGTGGCTCCCGGGTGGCCTCCTCGGAAAGCTTTCCCGGGCAGAATGAGGACGGCCCCTTCCCTGAGCACTGGTGTCGTGGCAGGACCTCTCACTCACAGGGTCTCCAGCCCCAGTGGCTGTAGTCAGCTTGTGGCAGGACCTCACTCACAGCGTCTCGCCCCAGTGGCTGTAGTTAGGTTGTGATTTACTCCATGGGGCTGCTTTCATCAGTTGGGTAAATCTTGTGTTTTTATGGTTCTTACGACTGTAGACATTCCTGCCTGGGTCTGAAAACTTTCGTATTCTTCATTCAAAAGCAAAAAGTTGTCTTCCTGTCCCACAGGCCCGTAACAACAATGCCGTGGCAAAACGAGTTTCTGCATCGCGCGTGTCTGCCAGTGGCGTGGCCTCTCAGGTCACTTTGCTGACATGTCAGGGTTGTGGCAACCCTGTGAATGTCATGATGCCTGGGAGACAGGAAGTCATAGGCGGAGGGAGGGATGGCTTTTCTTTCTGTGTGATTTGTCTCCTCCTGGGAGTGGCCGTGGAGCTTCTCAGTGCCCTTCACCGTCCGGATCGTTTCTGTCTTTTGCGGGCAGCATGCCCGTGTGTTGTTTTAAAATGTGTGTTCCCCTCCCTCACACCTCCCCGTAAATGGGCTCTTAGCTTTGGAGATTTGTCTTAGAGAAATAAAACATTAGATACAGTTGAAGTCTTCTGATTACAATCCCTCAACCAAATTCTCCTTTCTTTATCTGTCCTTCTCTTTCACCTTTTGGTGGCAACAACTATCCTGATTTGTGTTCATTATCCAGTGCGTGTGTGTTGGGGGGAGGGCTTCCAACTTGTGCTAAGTATGTCCCTGTTGATAAATAATATGCAGTCTTGTTTGCATGGTTTTGATTGTTTGAGTGTGTATATGCATTTAAACCTAGATACGTCATGGTCACAACTTGCCTTTTTACCCCTTCACATTGCTTTAAGCATTTCCATGTTAATACGTGTAGTTTATTTAATTTCACGTGCTCATCATATTTCACTGCAGTGATGTTCCATTGTATGCATGGACCACATTCATGTTTTCTCTCTCTGTGCGATGAGCAGTAGGTGATTCCTGCCTTTCACTATTAAAGACAGTGCCGCAACCAACATGCCTGTGTACATTTCTGCAAACGTTTGGGAGGCCAGTCTAGTCCATATGTTCATTTAAAAACTTCCTAGAGGTGGCCAAATGCTCTCCGGAACGATTCTACAGTTTTCGCTTCCACCAGCAGAGCCGCTGTTCGGCATCACCAGCTGTAACACTGTTTGCTAAACAGGATGTGGAATGGTCTCTCTTTGTTAGTTTAATTTGAATTTCCCTGATTGCCGGTGGTTTTGAACATCTTTTCTCTTTTGTAATTTGCTTATTTTTCATATAGGTTATGTGTACTTTTCATCTGAATGTATAGGAATTGTTTACGTATTCCGGAAACCAGTTCTGTCAGCTTTTTGCATTGCAAGTGTCATTTTCTTTTCACTTTCTCTATAGCTGTTGTAGTATAGTTTCAATTTTATTGTAGTCAGATTTATCAGTGTACCACTTTATGGTTTGCCATTTTTATGTGTTCTTCAGAAACCCTTCCTGAACTCATAGTCATAGAACTGTTCTCATGTCTTTTTGTTTTGTTTTTCCAAAGTTTTGAAGTTTGCTTTCTGCACTGAGGCCTACTTTTATTTTCCAACTTTAAAAATTGTGGCAAAATACACATAACATAAAATTGAGCATCTTGATCACCCTTAAGTGTGCAGTTCAGCGGCATTAAATACATTCATGATGTTGGGTAGCTATCGGCTCCGTCCATCGCCACAGCTCTTTTCAGCTTTCACATATGAAACTCTGTCCTCATTAAACAACAACCCCCACCTCTCCCTCCCCTCAGACCCTGAGAACCACCATTCTGCTTTCTGTCTCTACGATTTTGACTACGCTAAGTATCTCATAAAAGCAGAATCCTACAGTATGTGCCTTTTTTTGCGACTGGCCTATTTCATTTAGCGTACTGTCTTCAGGGTTCATCTAAGTTGCATTATGTATTAGAATTTCCTTCCTTTTTAGGCTGAATAATATTCCAGTGTTTGTATATACCATAGTTTGCTTCTTCGTTCATCCACTGATGGACACTTTGTGTTCCTTCTATGTTTTAGCTGTTGTGAATGCTGCTGTTATGATCCTGGGTGTAACAAATAAATCTCTTTGAGACCTTGTTTCATTTCTTCTGGATATATACCCAAGAGTGGAATTGCTGGATTGTATGGTAATTTTATGTTCAACTTTTTGAGGAATCACTGTACTGTTTTCCACAGCAGCTGCACCATTTTACATTCCCATCAACAATGCACAAGGGTTTTTCTTTCTTCACATCCTTGCCAACACTGTTATTTTCCTTTTTTTTTTATAATAATAGTCATCCTAATGGGTGTGATTGGTATCTTATTATAGTTTTTTGTTGTTGTTGCTTTGTTTTTGCGGTACGCGGGCCTCTCACCATTGTGGCCTCTCCCGTTGCGGAGCACAGGCTCCGGACGCACAGGCTCAGCGGCCATGGCTCACGGGCCCAGCCGCTCCGCGGCATGTGGGATCTTCCCGGACCGGGGCACGAGCCCGTGTCCCCTGCATCGGCAAGCGGACTCTCAACCACTGAGCCACCAGGGAAGCCCTCTTATTATAGTTTTGATTTGCATTTCCCTAATAATTAGTGATGTTGAGCACCTTTTCATGTGCTTAATGGCCATTTGTATATCTTTTTTGAAGAAATATGCATTCAAGTCCTTTGCCTGTTTTTAAATTGGGTTTTTATTGTTGTTGAGTTGTAGGAGTTCTTAATATATTCTGGATATTAATCCCTTATTAGATATATGGCTTGTGAATACTTTATCCCATATTCTGTAGCTTGTCTTTTCACGCTGTTGATAGTGTCCTTTGATGTACAAAAGTTTTGTAAAATTTTGAAGAAGTCCAATTTTTGTATTTTTTCTTTTATTGCTCAGGCTTTTGGTGTCATTTCCAAGAAATCATTGCCAAATTCAATGCCATGAAGATTTTCTCTTGTATTTTCTTTTGAGTATTATAGTTTAAGGTCTTACATTTAGAACTTTGATCCATTTTGAGTTGCTTTTTGTATATTGCATGAGATACGGGTCCAACTTAATATTCTTGCATGTGAACATCTAGTTTTTCCAGCACAATTTGGTGAAAAGACTGTCTTTTCCTCTTTGAATGGTTTTGGCCTTCTTGTTGAAAATCAATTGACCGTGTATGTAAGACTTCGTTTCTGGGTTATTGTTCTATCGTTCTGACTATCCAGAGTCCCTTGAGAGTCCGTATGAATTCTAGGATGAGTTTTGCTATTTCTGCAAAAAATCTCTTCGGAATTTTGGTCGGTATTGCATTGAATCTGTAGATTGCTTTGGGTATTGACATCTTAACAATATTGTTTTCCAATCCATGAACATGGGATGCCTTCCTGTTTGTTTAGTGTTCTTTAATTTCCTTCACCAGTGTTTTGTAGTTTTCAGGGTACAAGTCTGTCACCTCCTTAATTTTATTCTTAAGTATTTTATTCTTTTTGATGCTATTATAAATGGATTTTTAAAAAATATCCTTTGTTGGTTGTTCATTGTAAGTATATAGAATACAACCTGTTTTTTTGTGTTGACTTTATGTCCTGAAACTTTACTGAATTCATTAGTTCTGGTAATTTTTGGTGGATTTTCTACAAATTTAGGATTTTCTACATATAAGATCTGTTGAGATTTTTATTGGAATTTCATTGAATTTGTGGGCTAATTTGGGGAAAGGGACATATAAAAATGTTGAATTGTCTCATCTATTAATACGGCTCATCTCTATTATCTCTTTGCTCTTCATGAATGTTTTATGACTTTTATTATCAAGATATTGCACTTATTTTATTGAGCTTATTCCTAGATACTTTATAGAGTTTGTTGCTATTATAAACAATATTTTATGTCAGCTTTATCGAGATGTAATTCACATACTATAAAATTCATACTTTTAAAGTATACAATTCAGTGATTTTCAGTGTAGTCATAGAGTTGTACAACCATCACCACTAATTTTAGAACGTTTTCATTACCCCAGGAAGGAATCCCATACCCATTAGAATAAGAGCTTTTAAAATTTGCATTTTCTAATAGTACATGAAAAGAATTTATTTTTGTATATGTGTTTGGTATTTCATAACCTTGCTGAACTTTCTAATTCTACTAGTTTTGCTGTACTGTATATGCTTTTGGATTTTCTATGTAGAAATCACATTATCTGTGAATAAGACAGTTTGTTTCCTCCTTTCTAAACTTTTTTTTTCTTTTTCTTGTCTTTTTGCCTTGGCTAGGGCCTCCATATGATATAAATGGTATATTTGTGTTATCCCTGAATTTAAAGAGAAATGCTCCTAATGGTTTTTAGTAGATACCTATTGTCACTTTAAGGAATTTCCTGTTCCTAATTCTCTTTATCATGAATGATACTGAAATGTTATCAAATAATTTTTCTGAAAATTTTAACATGATTATATGGTTTTTATATTGATTTTCCAGGTGGTGGATTACATTAATAGTTATTCTACTATTGAATTATTCTTATGTTCCTTTGACAACTCAGTTGGCCATTATAAACTCTTAACATATGTACCTTTGAATTCGATTTACTCTAATATTTTATTTAAAATTTGTGTTCATAATTGAGATGTGTATAAATTTTTCTTGCCCTTTTCCAGTCTTTTTTTTTTTTTTTTTTTGTGGTACGCGGGCCTCTCACTGCCGTGACCTCTCCCGTTGCGGAGCACAGGCTCCGGACGCGCAGGCCCAGCGGCCATGGCTCATGGGCCCAGCGGCTCTGCGGCATGTGGGATCCTCCCGGACCGGGGCACGAACCCACGTCCCCCACATCGGCAGGCGGACTCTCAACTGCGCCACCAGGGAAAGCCCCCTTTTCCAGTCTTTAAAAAAATTTTTTTAATTGAAGTATAGTTGATTTACAATGTTGTGTTAGTTTCAGGTGTACAGCAAAGTGATTCAGTTATACATACATGTATATCTATTTTTATCAGAATCTTTTCCCTTATAGGTTATTGCAAAATACTGAATATAGTTCCCTGTGCTAAACCGTAGGTCTTTGTTGGCTATCTGTTTTATATATAGTAGTGCGTATATGTTAATCTCAAACTTCGAATTTATCCTTCCCCCACCTTTCCCCTTTGGTAACCATAGGTTTGTTTTCTATGTCTGTGGGTCTATTTCTGTTTTGTATGTAAGTTCATTTGTATCATTTTTTTAGATTCCACATATAAGCAGTATCATATGATACTTGTATTTCTCTGTCTGGTTTACTTCACTTAGTATGATTATCTCTAGGTCCATCCATGTTGCTGCAAATGGAATTATTTCATTCTTTTTTTATAGCTGAGTAATATTCCATTGTATAAATATACCACATCTTCTTTATCCACTCATCTGTCCATGGTTGCCTTCATGTCTTGGCTATCGTAAATAATGCTGCTATGAACACTGGGGTGCATGTATCTTTTTGAATTATGGTTCCAGTCTTTTTTTTTTTTAAACGTCTTTATTGGATGGTTCCAGTCTTGATGTCAAGATTATACCAGCATCATAAAATGAGTTGGGAGCTTTTCTTGTATTTTTATTCTCTAAAACAGTTTGTATAACACAGAATTTTCTGTTCTCTGAATGTTTGTAAGAACATACTTGTAAAATTGTCTGGATCTGATATTCTGGCAGAGGAAAACTGAATCCAAATTAATTCTTGTAAATGGTCCAAGATTCTGGTCCCCTGCCTGCCCGCCTGTACAGCCATATCCCCTTGAGTGCAGGCAGATCCTGTGGGTATGATGAGATATCACTCCTGTGGTTAGGTTATGAATCAGTTGACTCTGAGTTAACCAAAAGGGAGATTATTTGGGTGAGACTGATCTCATCAGGTGATCCCTTTAAAGGGACTGGGCTCTTCCTATAGTCAGAGAGTTTAGAAGTGTGAGAGGGACTGTTGAGGGGCCAGGATCTGAGAGTGGCCTCCAGGGGCTAAGAGAAGTCCCCGGCTGACAGCAAGGCAAAGGGACTCCATTCCTACTGCAAGGAAGGGAACTCTGCAGACAACCTGAAGGGGCTGGAAAGCATCACTTTCCCTAGTTTAGCTTCCAGACGAGGATGCAGCTGGCTGTTCCCGAGACCTGCAGCAGAGAATTTAGCCACGATGGGCCCACAGAACTGTGAGCTAATAAACGGGTGCGATTTCAAGTCACTACATTTGTGGTAGGTTTTTACAGAATAGAACTAATACAGTTGTTCATGGTTTCTTCAGGCTTTCTACTTCTGTCACTTTTGGTAACTTGCTTTTCAAGAGGGTATATCCATTTCCTCAAAGTTTTAGCATCTATTGGCATAAAATTGTTAATAATATTCTCTTGTGATTCTAAAAATCTCTCCCGTCTGTAGTTGTGTCCCTGTATTTTCATGCTTTCCTGTGCATGCGTGTACACATGCACACACAAATGTGTAAGTGTACATGTGTGCATGCATGCCTATACTATGTTTATTTGTATATGTATCTTCTGTATGCATTGGACACTCTCTTTTTCTTGATTACTCTTGCCAGGAGCGTGTTCATTTGATTAAACTTTCAAAGATTCAGCTTTCTATTATTTCTCTATTTTCTATTTTCACCATGTCTACTCTTTATTATTTCCATTTTTCTGCTTTCTCTAAATTTACCCTGCTATTCTTTTTTAAGATCCTTGAGACATAGCAATACTTGGTTTATTTATTTTTAATCCTTAAAAAAATAAAATCAGTTAAGTTTATAAATTTCCCCTAAGGCATCACTTTGACTGAACCTCGCACATATAATATGTAGTATTTTTGTTGTTGATGAGTTCTAAATATTTGGTAATGTCTTTAATTAATGAGTTATTTAGTTGTGCATTTTGAAGGTTTCTATAATGCAAGTTTTTTTGATGTGGTTTTATAGTAGTATTCTTATTTAATTGGAGAAGTACGATAACACATGTTACTAAGTTTTTGAAATTTGCTGAGGCTTCTTTTGTGATGTAGGATATTTTCAAAGCTATCCCCATGTACTCCTAAAAGGATATATTTTCTATTTGTTAGGAACACATTTTGTTAGGAAAATAGATTATATATGATAGATAGATAGATGATAGATCGGTAGGTAGATAAAGGTAATATATGAAAGATATAGAAGATTAGAACAACAAGATGGATCAAGGTGCTAATTCTGTCTTGATCTTGTTCAGCCTTACTAAATTTTGGTGTTCAGTCTTTCAGGTTCTGATGAGAGCTTTGTGAGGACCTTCCACTGTGTTGGAGGAGTTCTTATTCTTTTTCTTTATCTGTTTTGAATTTATGAGGTTTGGGTGCATAAAAATTAATGATGATCATATTCCTTGGTGTAATTTTGCTTTCAGTATTATGCATTATATCTCTCTTTAGCCTTAGGATTGTTTTTTTGCTTTAAATTATATTTTGTCTTTAGTATTATATACCAACTTCCTTTTCTGTAGCATTTACTTAGTATATTCTTTTAAAAAATCTGTTTATTTTCAACATTTCTGTATTTTTTTTCAGGTATGGCTTTTGTAGGTGGCAACTTTTTGAAAGTTGGACTTTCAAAAGCTCCAATCTAATCATGTATGATTTAATAGGAAATGAAAATTCATTTATATTTCTTATTATTACTTGTGTGTTTGGACTTACGCCTAATATCTTATTTTGTTTTTCCTCTTTATATTATTTCTTTGTTTTGGGGGAGTCTTTTCCTGACTTTTGTAGTGTGACAAAATATTCTATATTACCTGTTCCCTACATACCTTTTTCACCTCTGATGGTTTTGAAATAGACTGTATTTCTATCCATTTACTGGATATCCTTAACATTTTAAATATATATTCATAACTATACATTTGTCTAACACAGAGGACAGAAAATTATAGCTCATCTGTCTGGCAACCTGTGCTTATAAATAAAGCTTTATTGGAACACAGCCTTGCCCATTCATTGACGTATTATCTGCTTTTACGCTACAATGATGGAGTTGAGTGGTTGTGACAGAGATTCTATGACTCACAAAGCCTAAATATTTACTAATGGCCCTTTTCAGAAAATGTTTGCCGTCCTCTGACCTAATACAACGAAGAGTGATTTAGCCTCTATAACATAATTTGATGCAGCTACGCATGGAACAGCCCCTTCTGTAAATATTTTTCTTATTGCCTAGGTTGTTAGTTTTGCATGTAGAAAATAATGAAAAATTGGACATCATAGTTTTAAAAATCAACAATTAATTAAATTTAACTATTTAAAAAATATCTGTGCCTACCATTGCTCTTGTATACTGTGCTTTCCCTTTAGGTTCAGTTCCCATGTTTTACTGAAGATCTGGGGTGATGACTCATTTTATCTCTGAAAATGTTTATTTTGCCCTCACTCTTTATTGACAGTTTAGCTGGATATAAAGTTCTAAGATGTCAGTTATTTTCCTGCTGCTTTTTGGAGGTATTACTTAATTGTCTTCTAGCATATTTTTTTTTTGCTGAGGTGAAGTTTTCTCTCCTTTTAATTATTCTTTTTTCCCTAGATATTTTATCTTTTCTCTTTCGTAGCCTTTAATACTTTCTTTTTATGCTTGATATTCTGCAGTTCCTCACACCATTTCTAGTTGGATGTATTTTATTTACGTGATTGGTACCTTGTAATGCACTTTAAATTTGAGAAAGCAAATCTTTAATTCTGGAAATTTCTCATCTGTTATCTTTTCAAATGTTGCTTCTTCACCACGTTCCCTCTATTCTCTTTTTCTGGAACCTACATTTGATGTGTGTTAGATATATGATCTAACCTCCATATCGCTTAATTTGTCTTTCATTTTTTTCTTTGTCTTTCCAATGTCTGTGAGTGATTCCTTAGTACTATTTCCTAAACCATTAATACACTCCAACTATGTCTCCAGCCTAGAGTATGATTATTATTATTGATAATATTTTAATAACTATTTGTTTATTTCCAAAACTTCTAGCTAGTTTTTAGAATATCTACCTGTTTCTGCCTATTTTTGTTTCATAATTTTTTGATTTCATCTGAACAAAATTAATCTTTCAATAGTTGATTTTAGTAGTTGAATATCACTCTTAGTATTGGATTTTCTCACATGCTATGGAATTTTGGTTTGTATAGATTTTCTCGTTGCCCTTCTTTTCTTCTCCCCTGACCATTTTATCTTATTTTTTACCCCAGCTGCATCTCAAATTTTATTCCTTGCTGCTATGTATTTAGAGTAGGGGGACAACAATCCTTTTTCACCAAGCATCCAGGGTGCATTTTAAAGGTAGAGCCAACAGGATTGTTAGTGAATTGGGTGTGGAGTGTAAGAGAGAGAGGAGTCAGGTATGAAGTCTTGGTTTTGGCTTATGAAACACTTGACTAGTGCCGTTCACAGAGAGGGGGGAATACTGGGGAAGGAGCAAGATTGAGAGAAAGAATAAAAAGTTCTCTAGTCACCATCGTGTAACAACTCTGAACTTAAAAAAGTACGTGTTTTAATATTTACATTAAAGTTGTAAAAAGAATTCTTTAGTTTTATTAATGTTTGATATGCTTTTTTTGCTATCCAAGTGGAAATGGTAAAAAAGGCAGTTGGATGGATATATGAGCCCAAAGTCCCAGACTTGAGTTAAAGGTGTAAATTGGGAGTAATAAGCATACTGTGGTGTTCAAAGCTGTTGGGCAGATCCTATATGGTGTGAGCCTTGAGGCATCTAATTTTTCAGTCTGGTAGAGGAGGCAAAGCTTGCAAAGAAGACCTAGAAGAGACTCCCAGGATGTTAAGAGGAAAATGAGAGAATTGACCAACGGGCAAGAGAAGAAACCATTTATAGCAGGAGACTTAACCATTGGAATTGGTGAGAAGCCCTGACAAAACATTTCAGTGGAATGGTGTGGGTGAGAACATAGCTGGACAAAGCTAAAGAGAGGCAGAAAGGTAAGGCAGTGGGGATACCAAGGATTGACACTTTCAATGAGCTTTGGAGTGAAGGGAGCAGAGAAGTGTGCTGGGGTTGGAGGCAGATATGGAATTTTTTGTTTTGTTTTAAGATGGGAGACGTTGGGGTATGTTCTTATGCTAAGGGAGTCCTCTGAGCCCTCTATTCACTTTCCCCACTGTTTGTTCCTGTGTTCTCCTGTGGTAAAGTGAGGAATAGGTCATGTGGCATCTGTTCAGAAGTCCCTCAAGTTCCATTCTACTCCCGCTCCTGCTATCACCACCTGTCATGAGGCAGCTTGGAGTGCAGTTGGGGTTGCTTGGGGACATGGTTCAGGCTTGGACTCAATTCAAGGACAGATTCAAGGCCTGGCCAGGGACCAGAGACCAAGTGTCCTCTCGGGGTGATGCCTGGAGGGTTGGTTATGCTGGTAAAAGCCATTCCTAACATTGCTGGCGAGGACGTCTGAATTCAGTTCCTGGCCTTCCCTGCCTAGTACGCCGCCCCCGACCCCCACCCCCGTGCTTGGACAGCGGGGGACACAGGCACGAAGGTGTCACTGCTGTTGGAAGACAGGACATGGGTGGTGGGAGGGGCGTGCCCTCTTCTCAACTCCATGCGGAAGCCCTCACTTCCCCCTTGTCTTTGTTCCTGCCAGGATCCTCGCCACAGCTGGCACTGACTTTGACCTGCGAACCCTGCGGGCTGTGCGTGTGCTGAGGCCCCTGAAGCTGGTGTCTGGGATTCCAAGTGAGTCTGGCAAAAGCAATCAGGCCCAGCCTACCTGGACACTGACCTCTCTCCCAACCCCTGTCATGGCCAGTTAGGCCCTAACAGTGGGCCCTTTGGTGACTCTGAGCTCGCTGCCCTTGACCCCGGGGAACCAGGCACGAAGAAGGGAGGAGCGGCCCTTCTCCAGTCTCTCTCAACTCCGTGAAAACCCAGAGGGTAACTTGGCTTCCCTACGTGGAAGCTTTGATCCTCCTCACACACTCTGCTGTACTTCCAGCTCTTTGCTGCTTTTTCTGTGGTTAAAGGGCAGGTGAGAGATCGACCAAGGTGGTGGGGCAGGATGCCTGAGAACACATGCAGAGGCTGCAAAGGACCACCTGTCTTGGCTCAGGCTGGGCAGGGCTGTTGGGACCTGTGACCTGGTTAAGACATGCTCTGGGGCTGGGCTGCTCAAGAGGCCACGCGAGGGCAGGGGGTGGCCAGGCTACCTCGAGAGCCGGGCACCGCCTGTGCCCGTGTTCCTCCAAGCCAGTGGAAGTTTGGGTTTCCCTCAGAGCCTGGGTGGCAGGGCCCTGAGGCTGTGTCGCCTGAGCCAACTGCAGGGAAGACCGCTGGCTGGCTCCGTGTTCTGCCCTAAGACCCTGCCAGGCAAAGGCTCAGGCCTGTACCCAGGAGCTGGGGTGAAGCTGGAAGTGGGGACAGTGGGGTTCAGCCTCTTCTGCCCAGTTCCTCTGGTCTGGACATACTCATGCCCCACGGTCAGTGGTAAAACACTCCCTAGGAGTAGGCCCCCTGCTTTACTTTCCCTGAGGGGTGGGCCTGTCAGGAACCCCTGCTCTTAGTTCCCAGGATCCCTTGCTTGTCCCTCCCAGTATCCCCTGCTCCTAGTTGCCAGGATCCCCTGCTTTTCCCTCCCAGGATCCCTTGCTTGTCCCTCCCAGGATCCCCTGCTCTTCCCTCCCAGTATCCCCTGCTCCTAGTTCCCAGGATCCCCTGCTTTTCCCTCCCAGGATCCCCTGTTCTTCCCTCTCAGTATCTCCTGGTCTTAATTCCCAGGATTTCCTGTTCTTCTGTCCCAGCATCCCCTGCTTAGTTCCCAGCATTCCCTGTTCTTCCCTCCCTTGATCCCCCGCTCTTAGTTCCCAGGATCTCTTGCTTTTCTCTCCCAGAATCCCTTGCTTTTCTCTGTCAGGATCCCCTGCTCTTCCCTCGCAGCATCCCCTGCTCTTAGTTCCCAGGATCCCCTGCTTTTCCCTCCCATGATCCCCTGCTCTCAGCTCCGAGGATTCCCTCATCTTTCCTCTCAGGACTCTCTGCTGTTGCTCCACCCTGAGACCTGCATAGACTCAAGATCTCACCAGAACTTCATGCTGACACCGCCACACGCTGCTCCTCCCTTGAACTGGGACAGTGCTCAGTCCACTCCCCCTGCCCCGAGACCCTGTGCTTTGTGCCCCTCCCCAAGGACTCTCAGCTCTGCCCCACGCAGGCACTCCCTGCTCTGTCCTCCTTCCCTCGAGACTTCTTGCTTCCCCACCACTCCCTGCTCTGTCCCCCGCTTTGAGGGCCCAGCTCTGTCCTTTGGCCTCGTGGATACTCACTGCTCAACACCTTGCCCAGGACGCTCAGCCCTGCCCGCCCAGGCTCTTGCTGTTCTGTCCACGCCCCCAGCCCACTGCCCGCTCTGCCCACTGTGCTCTCTGACCTGCCTGCTTTGCCTGCTCTGGCCCCAGGTCTGCAGGTGGTGCTCAAGTCCATCATGAAGGCCATGGTTCCGCTCCTACAGATCGGGCTGCTTCTCTTCTTCGCCATCCTCATGTTTGCCATCATTGGCCTCGAGTTCTACATGGGCAAATTCCACAAGGCCTGTTTCCCCAACAGTACAGGTGAGGCCTAGCAGTGCTCCTCAGACCCAGATGAGGGCCACAGACTCATTCATCCTGGAGAGATGCAGTGTTCTGGGCCCTGGCGGGCGGGGGGTGGGGGTGCCCTCCAGATGCCAGACGAAGGAGGTGGACCCAGACAAGATAAACACAAACACATAAAATAATGTCAGACTGTAGTAACTTCTAGGAGGGAAGCAAGAAAGGTACTTGCAGTAGAGTCATTTGGGGGCCTGCTTCACAGAGCATGGCCTGGGGAGCCCCCTCTGCCAAGGTGGCAACTGGACAGCCATCTGAGTGCCGTGAGGGGGGGCCTGTGCGGTCGCCTGCCAGACGGTCCAGTTACGAGGAGCAGTAAGTGTGAAAGGCTGGCGTGAGGAGCGCTGGGTGCAGAGGGGGCGAGAGGAGATCGGCGGATACTGAATCTGCTCCTGTTGGCGAAGACTTGAAGACCGTACCAGTCCTCTGATAGGATGAAAAGCAGCAGAAAAGAAACATCTAGTGAAAACGTAGGACGCGTATTGTAGCTTGGACTAGAATGCTTTCCCGGTATCAGAGACAAGCTTATCAGTATGTTTTCCTGCTGGCCTGTTACTGACGCACCGACGACGTTAAGTGGCATTTTCTTTTTTTTATTCCTTAAAGAAAATATACTTCATTTCTACAACTATAATATTGAATAAAATGATTATTTTTCACAAACCCCTTAACATTTTTTGGCGATGATGTTTCTGACCTTCAGAAGTTAACGTAAGATCAGGAAGTGAGATCCCGTAAGCTGAGAACTCTGGACAGCTCAGCTTTACCTGTGGTGAAGCAGTGGCTTCAGGCCGTGCTAGGACTCTGAGTCCAGGAGAGATGGTGGCTGGGGCCAGGCTGTTTGGCAGTTAGAAAGGGTCAGGTTCTGGGTCTATTTTGCATTGAGGCCTGCTGAGCCAACTGGGTTTTCTGGGCAATTGTACGTGGAGTAAGAGAAAGGGAAGAGTTAAGGGTGACACTAAGGTTTGTGTCTTTTTTTTTTTTTTTTTTTGCCCGCATTGGGTCTTTGTTGCTGCATGCAGGCTTTCTCTAGTTGCAGCGAGCAGGGGCTACGCTTCGTTGCGGTGCGTGGGCTTCTCACTGAGGTGGCTTCTCTTGTTGTGGAGCACGGGCTCTAGGCGTGCGGGCTTCATTAGTTGCAGCATGCAGGCTCCGTAGTTGTGGCTCACAGGCTCTAGAGCGCAGGCTCAGTAGCTGTGGCGCACGGGCTTAGTTGCTCCACGGCATGTGGGACCTTCCCGGACCAGGGCTCGAACCCATGTCCCCTGAACTGGCAGGCAGATTCTTCACCACTGCGCCACCAGGGAAGTCCAAGGTTTGTGTCTTGAGCTACAAACACGTTAAAGGAGAAAACCTGTGTGATCATCTCAATAAATGCAGAAAAAGTTTTTATTGAAGTTTAAATCATTCATAATTAAAAAAAACCTCTTATCCAAGTGGAAATAAAGGGGAATTTTCTTAAACTCCCTAAAATTCCCTGCAAACATCATACTTTGTCATAAGTTTTGTGAGCTTTCCCTTTAAGGCCAAGAACAAGATAAAGACACACATGGTCACTTCTGGTCCACGTAGCCTTGGTGGTCGCGGCCAGTAACGTGAGGCAAGAAAAAGTACCCTGTCAAGAATGTGAAAGGAGGAAAGAAAACTGTCATTATTTACAGAGAATGTGATTATTTACACCTAGACAGACAATGGCTTCCTGGTCTTCTTTATGAGCATTTGTTAAGGTATTTGGAGGGAAAGGAATAAACTTGTGTGATCCTCAGTTTTGCCTTCTAAGCCTGGGAGCATTTGCTTTCCATCCTAGCAATTCCTCAAAATTTCTCCTGTGTTGATAGGAGGGATTTTCCATGTGTGGTCATACATTTGTTTTTTTAAATAGTGTTTTCTATCCTTTCGTCAGGATTTTGGGAGTGGAGGGATTAACATGTGCTGCTTGCCCCCTTATCCCAGAGATTAGCCCTGGTTTTCTGCGATTTCTTTAACGTCTCTCTGTGCGGTCCCTGGCTGCCGACTAGACTGCAGGCCAGCAGGAGCTTGTCCCCTTTGCTGGGGCCAGTGCCGTGAGGACTGGGCCCTGAAGCCTGGCCACGCTCTGGGCCTGTGTTGGTCGACCTGCCTGATGAGCACCGAGACCGCAGTGCTGAGTCCTGCTTGGCTCTGGCTCCAGCGTGACAGGCAGATGTGCGCGTCGGGGGAGTCTGGGTGGAGGTCAGGCTGTGAGGGAGAATCAGGGTGTTGCTGGTAGGGAGAGTCGGAGGCTAGGAGTCTGTTGTTTTTGGTTTTAAGATGAATGAGTCCTCGGCATGTTTACATAGTGATGGGCAGTTCTAGTGGGGAAGGAGAGGTCGACCAGCAGTTTCTGAGAGGGTGGGTCTGAGGGTGGCGGGGGGGGGGGGGGGGGCAGACCGTAGGCACGGGGACAGAGCCGGCGCAGGTGCAGGAGCGGCAGGGAGAGTTTCCCTCGGTGCCTGATTCCTGTCCCACTGTGATGAGGTCTCTGGGGCCCACAGTCCCAGCAGGGGGTGGAGAACGCGGTGCCTCTGAGCTCAGCTTTGCTCCCTTCGTCTCCTCGCAGACGCAGAGCCGGTGGGCGACTTCCCCTGTGGCAAGGAGGCCCCAGCCCGGCTGTGCGAGGGTGACACTGAGTGCCGGGAGTACTGGCCGGGACCCAACTTCGGCATCACCAACTTTGACAACATCCTGTTCGCCGTCCTGACGGTGTTCCAGTGCATCACTATGGAGGGCTGGACCGACATCCTCTACAACGTGAGTTCTGTCTTGGCCCTAAAGCTGCTGGGGCCCCGCTGACGCGGAGCTTCTGTTCAGCCCCAGGCTCCCTCCTCGCCCCACAGGATGGAACACAGGCTCCTTCAGGCAGCTCCGCCTCGGGGCCACTGACCCGGGTCCTGGAGTCTCCGGGACAGCTTTTCTTATGAGAGTAAAGCTGAGGGCCAGGTGGTGGAGGTCAGAAAAGAAAGTTCCAGAGAAGGTGCTCCTGCCGCCGCTGCTGACGATGGCCCACTGCGTGAAGAGCTTTGTCCCTGTGAGCTCGTAGACGATGGGAGAGAGGCTCGGAGAAGCTAGCCAGCTGGCCCTCGGCCCGAGGCAGCAGGTGGCTGCCTGGTGAACAGGGGAGGAGCAGGGCTGAGCGCAGGGAAGCTTCCCTGACCGCGCCAGGGTCCTGGTGGTGGGAACGGGTGTCGTGTACCTTTGTTTCCTTCCCACTAAGTCTACCTGGTTCTCTTTCCTCCAGTGTTCCCTGTCGTTAGGATGCCAGCCCGTCCCAGCAGTGTAGGGCAGTCTGGGGGTTGGTGCCTGTGACAGAAGTTGGGTGTAAGGCCCTCGGGGGCTTCCTGGTGACCCATCTCACTCCCGCCTCCCCTCCACCTGCGGCTCTTCTTGGGGGACCTGCCATCGACTCCTGGGCAGACCTCTCTCTCTTCTTTTTATATGATGACCCCCTACTCCTACAGAGCTACCTTCTACCCCCTAGAGTCCTGTGAGCTGTGGGCATGAAAATAATTAAGTTAGTGGAAGTAGAGAAAGAAGGTGCACTTGAAACAGGAAGTTTGGCAGGTCTGGCTGGTGGACTGCTGTGTTTTGGTAGCCAGAGGGTGTGTTGTGCTCGGGGGCTGTGGACGGGGTGTCCTAGAGTGTGAGGTACTTCACTTTGAACCTGTCACTTGTGCGCTGAGGGTGGGGCTTGGGCCACCAGCCCCCGGAGCAGCCACACGCTTCTGGCTTGAAGGTGGGCAGGAGGAAAGGGACAGCCTGGGGCCCTCTGCTCTCCGGCCCTGTGGGTCTCAGGGCTGGAAATCCAGCAGGCGCTCGGTAAGTGCTGGCTGAGCAGGCGGATGGCGGAGGGCGAGTTCAGGAGGAGCCAGCCTGAGGTCCACTAAGCCAGAGCCCTCCTGGGAGCGGGAGTTGCGTCTGGTGACGGTCTCGTTTGATCGAGGAAAAGAGGAATGGAGACAAGGGCGGTGACGAGGCGCTTGGCTGTTCTCTCCCTACAGCCGATCCAGGAGCAGCCTCCACAAAGACGAGCCCTCAGCACAGCTGGAGTGGGCCACGTCCCTGCCAGGGCGCCCGAGCGGGGCGCCGCGTGAGCAGGCCTCCACAGCCCTGCGTGCCGTGGGGCTTGGCCGGGTGACTCAGCCTGGTAGGCCTGTGCCCCCAGGGGAGGGGTGGGCAGGAGCCAGACCTCGGGGCAGGAGGTGCCAGTCAGGAGGGGCCGCAGAGGCTCACCCGACACGTATTTCCAGGGGACCCACTGCAGGCACAGTGGCGGCAGGAGGCCTTCAGTAAATAAGGGCCTGGTAATGGCGAGCTGCTGTGAAGAAAACAAAGGCGGACGAGGGGCAGGGGCGACAGGCCAGGGGGCGCTGGGGAAGCAAGGCCTGGTGGGGTCTGGGAGCCAGACGGGCAGACGCGATGGCACGGTGCCGCAGAGTCTGGCGGCGGGGCACCGGGACGCAGTGACGGGCAACGCAGTGACGGGCGTGGGTCGTGAGGCTGGTGCCCAGAGCCGCTGGCCAAGAACTGTTGGATCCATCCTCCACACTGAGGGATAACAGGGTTGGTTGCAGGAGATCAGACAGGACTTCGGAAGAGGATTCTTTGGAGGGCGAGCCTGCCACTCCCCCCGCCCAGTGAGAGGGACGTTCGTGGTCCCCTCAGACATATGCTCCTTGATGGAGCCCGAGCGACGTGCCTTCAAGGGCTGGAGCCATAGGCCTGCCGCAGCGGGGCTGGTGGGGCAGGTGAGCACATCTGCAGTCTGGGGAGAAGCCAGGGCCCTTTTAAGTCCTGGCTGGAAGGAATGAGGGGGGGGTCTCGAGAGAGACCCAGAGACCGACTGGTAAAACACTGGCGGTAGTGGGCGGGTGGGTCCTCAGCCTGGAGGAGAAGTGGTCTGTCTGGGTTTTGAAAAGTGTGGTCAGATGGGGTCCTGGAAGAGCACACAGCAGTGCCGCCTGGCTTCGATAGCGTTGAGGTCAGTGACCCAGGAAGGAGGAAGAGTGTGTGGCGTCGGGAGCAGAGAGGGGCCACACCGTCCTCTCCCTTTGAGAACAGCCAGCTGTGCAGGCCGGCTGAGGAGAGAAGATATTCTCAGTGTGAAGCACGTCAGCGGGGCCGGGACCCTTAACTGTGTTTATACTTGAGGTGGCTGTAGAATTTTCTGTTACCCAGAGTTGTCAGAACAGTCGCAGGACCGATCCCCATTTCCGTCCCGGGCTATGTCTACGTTCAGTGTCGACTTAAAAAAAGGCACAACCTGAGAGCTGCGCGTTAAGTTTTATTTGGGGCAAAATGAGGGCTGCAACCCGGGAGACAGCATCCCAGATCGCTCTGAGAAACGGCTCCACAGAGGCAGGGAGGAAGGCCAGTATAGATGTGGTCTGGGTGAAGGGGGAGTGCATGCAGTCGAGCACATATTTTTTGTAGAAGGTTTCTGCTCGTCTCGTGCATGTCACTGCCAGTCATGAGGAGCAGGCGTCGCCGTGAAGGATTTGAGTGCTTGTCTAGATACGAGGAGATACAAGAACTGGGCTCATAAAATTGTCTCCTGAAAATATCCATCTATCGGAAGACCTGTTCTGCCAGTGTCACCCAGAGCCCAGAGCGCCTCCGTTCAGCGTTTCAGGGGCTGTTGCAAGGCAGCAGCCGCAGCAGCACATGATTTACGCCTTGTAGAGGCAGCTGGCAAGTGACAATGGCGAGCGCCAATTTGTAGCTGACAAGAGGAACCGTAGGAGGTAAATAATGTGGGCTTGTGGTTACATACATGTGGTTCTGCATCTGTTCATTGCACTAGTTTCGTAAAGATCCGAGGAAGGCGCGTTCAGATACGTAGGTGCAAAGGCTCCGTTTTGAAGTCAGTGCAGACACAACCTGCTCGTTGGTTGGATGTGATGTTTAATGTGGAAGAAAGAAGAATCGAAGATAGTGTGACTGGAGCCGTTGGGAAAGGTGGTGCCTTGTATTGAGAAGGGGAGAATGGGGAGCAAGGTAACTGCGGATTTTTGTTTTAGCGGAGCGTCATGGTGGAAACTGAGAACCCTGCTTTGGCCCTGGAAAGCCTTGGACAACTGTTTCATCCAAGTGGAGATGCTGAGTGTACAGTTGGGTGTATGAGAGGGGGTTCAGGGGGGACAGCAGGGCTGAGGGTTTGAAGTCATGGATGATGCTTAAGATTATGGGAGAGGATGAGATCGCTTGGGTGTGGATGTGTGGATGGAGAAGCAAAGAAGGCTACAGATGGAGCCTTGTCTGAACCTTTGGCTGTCAGGAGAATTCCAACGTTCAGAAATCAAGTAGGAAAGAAGGAGCCAGCAAAAGAGAGCGAGGCGGGGACTTGCGGGGAGTAGGGACAGCACTGCAAGTGTGCTGCGTCTTGGGAGCAGAGCAAAGAGAGTTTCCAGAAAGTGACCGACCAGATCAGCCGTTGCTGAGAGGGCGCAGGCGCTGTCGGTAAACTAGACAAGAGCGTTTCGGCAGTGGGGATAAAACCTTGGAATGTATAGGTTAAAGGCAGGAGGTATGGAAGTGAGGACGGCAAGCATAGTCATCTCGCTCAGGGGGTTTCCCTGTGAAGTGGAGGAGGGCAAGAGGAGGTAAGTGCAGGGAGATGTGGGAATTGGCTTTTTTTTTTTTTAATGAATTGTAGGTTCAAATGCAGTTGTAAGAAATAATGCAGAGAGAGCCCTTGTATGCTTTGCCCGTTTCCTGTAACGGTAACAACCTGCAGAACTAGCTGCCGGAACCAGGGCAGCGACACTGCTACAGTCAAGGCACAGGACGTTCCATCACAAGGGATGCTGTGCCGCTCTTTTATAGCCACGCCCACTTCTCTCCTGCCTTCGCGCCTGGTAGCCACTGATCTTTGTGCCGCGTTGATAATTTTGCCGTTTGGAGAATGTTATGCAGATGAAACCGTTCCCTATGTGACCTTCGGGTATTGGCTATTTTCCACTCCGCATAATACTCTGGAGCTGCATCCGGATTATTCTGTGTGCCAGCAGTTTCTTCCTTTCTGTTGCTGAGTGGTGCTCCAGGTGTGGGTGGACTGCAGTGTTTAATGCTCACCTGTTAACGGACATCTGTGTTGTCTCTGTTCAGGGTTATCAGGAATAAAGTTGCTCAGCACATTTGTGGGCAGGTTTTGTGCAGATGTAAGTTTTCATTTCTCTGGGTTAAATGCTCAAGGGTGCAATTTCTGGGTTGTATAGTAGTTGCGTGTTTAGTTCTTTAAGAAATTGACGCTTTTCCAGAGGCCTGTATTCTTTTGCATCCCCACCTGCAGTGTATGAATAATCTAGTTTTTCTGCATCCTCACTGGTATTTGGTGTTTTTAACTTCAGCCACTCTGACAGTGTGTAGAGATGTATCTCAGTGCACGTCCTAATGGCTGATGATGTTAAGCATCTTTTCAGACGTATTTGCCGTTTGTGGGTCTTCTTCAGTGAAATATCTCTTCATATCTTTTGCTCATGGTCTGGATTGTTCTTTCACTGTAGAGTTTTTATATATTCTAGATACATTCTAGTTCTTTGTCAGATGTGTGGTTTGCAAATGTTTTCTCCTAGTCAGTAGCTTGTCTTTTCATACTCCTCACCTGGTCTGTGAAAGAACCAGCGTTTTTAATGTTAATAAAGTCCAGTTTATCAATTGTTCCCTTTGTGGATTGGGCTTTTGGCATCAAATCTAAGAACTCTTTGCCTAGTCCTAAATCTTAAATATTTTCTCCTGTGTTTTTTTCTAGAAGTTTTATTATTTTATATGTAAGTCTGTGATCCATCTTGAGTTAATTTTTGTATAAAGTGTGAGGTTTAGGTTGAGGTGCATATGCTCTCTCTCCGCCCTCCCTCCCTCCCCTTCCCCTCCCTGCTTCCTCCCTTCCTTCCTCCCTCCCTCTCTCTCCTTTCTTTCTTTCTTTCCTTCTTTCTTTCCTTCCTTCTTTCCTTCTTTCTTTCCTTCTTTCTTTCTTTCTTTCCTTCTTTCTTTCCTTCTTTCTTTCTTTCTTTCCTTCCTTTTCTTTCTTTCTTTCTTTCTTTCCTTCTTTCCTTCTTTCCTTCTTTCTTTCCTTCTTTCTTTCCTTCTTTCTTTCTTTCTCTCTTTCTTTCTCTTTCTCTCTTTCTCTCTTTCTTTCTTTCTTTCCCTGGTTTTGTTTTCAGGGTAACACAAGCTTTATAAAATGAATTGAGAAGTAATTACTCCTCTTCTATTTTTCTAGAAGAGATTGTGCATAAGTGGCGTTAATTATTTTTTAAATGTTTGGTAGAATTCTATAATCTGGGCCTAGAGATGTCTTTTATTTTTTCATATCTCACTTTTGTTTTTATGCACCTACCATGAAATTCACAAAGTGGTGAATGGCTCAGTGCTTTTTGTACGTGCACAGGACTGTGCAACCGTTACCATCACTCATCTTTGAAGATTTTCATCAACCGAAAAAGAAACCCTGTACCCATTAGTAGTCACTTCCCATTCCTCCATCCCCAGCCTCTGGAACCACTAATATATTTCTGTCTCTTTATATTCGCCTATTCCAGGCATTTCATACAAATGGACTCATACAATATGTGGGATTTTGTGTTTCTAAGGTCCATCCATGTTGTAGCAAGTACCAGTATTTCATTGCTTTTATTATCAAAGATGATTCCATTGTGTGGATATACCATCTTTTGTTTGTATTTCATTGGTTGATGGACATTTGGGTTGTTTCCATTTCTTTACATTATGAATAATCCTGCTATAGACATTTGTGTACAAATTTTTGTGTGGAATATGTTTTCATTTCTCTTAGGTGTACACCTAGGAGTGGAATTTCTGGGTCATATGGTAACTCCATATTTAACCTGTTGAAGAACTGCCAAACTGGTTTCCAAAGTGGTTGCAACACTTTACATCCCCACCAGGAATGCACAAGTGTTCCAAATTGTCCACATCCTCACCAACACTTGTTGTCTATCTTTTTAATTTTAATCGTCCTAGTAAAATTACAATTCAATTTTAACCAACCAACCATAGCGTGAAGTGGTATTTAATTTTGCCTTTGATTTGCATTTCCCCAATGACTTATGATGTAGAGCATCTTTTATATGCTTACTGCACCATTTATATATCTTCTTTGGAGAAATATGTATTCATATCGTTTGCCCATTTAAAAATTGGGCTATTTGTCATTTTATTATTGACCTATAAGGTTTCTTTATATATTATGGACACTAGACCCTTACCAGATATTTCAGATTATTTGCAAATATTTTCTCACATTATGTGTGTTATCATTTCACTTTCTTGATGGTATCATTTGAAGTAAAAAAGATTTTTATTTTGATGAAGTCCATTTTTTTCTGTTTTTGTTTTCACTTTGTACTTCTGGTGTAGTATCTAAGAGTCCATTACCTAATCAAAGTCATGAAAATTTACTCCTATGTTTTCTCATTTTGGCTGGTAATATTTAGGTCTATGATCCATTTTGATTTAATTTTTGTATGTGGTGTGAGGTAGGGATCCAATTTCATTCTTTGGCCTGTGGATATCCACTTGTCCCAGCACCATTTGTTGAAAAGACTATCCTTTCCCCATTGAATTGGCTTGGCACCCTTGTTAAAAAAATCAACTCATCATAATGTAAGGGTGTATTTATAGATCATCAATTCTATTTCATTGACCGATGTGTCTGTCCTTTTGTAGGGGAAGTTTTAAAATCACAATATCACTTTCCTCAATAGTTATTGGACTATTTACCTATTTTGTATTGGGTGAGTTGTAGTAGTTTGTGTTTTTGGAGAAATTGATCCATTTCATCCATGTTGTCAAAGGTATAGAGAGTTGTTTGCAGTATTCCTTCATTATCCTTTTGATGTTTGTTGGTCCTGTAGTGAAATCCCCTGTTTCATTGTTGATATTGATAAGTTGTGTCTTCTCTCTTTTTTTCTTAGTCAGTATTGCCAGAGGTATGTCAATTTAGCTTTTTGCAAAGAACAAACTTTTTCAAAAATTGATTTTTTCTATTGTTTGCATTTTCAACTTTGTTGATTTCTGCATTTATCTTTACTGTTTACTTTCTTCTACTTGATTTGGGTTTGTTTTGCCCTTCCTTTGCTTGTGGTGGAAGTTTAGATTAGTGATTTGAGACTTTCCCTCTTTTGTAATGTATGTACTTAGTGCTATAAATTTCCTTTTCAGAACTGCTTTAGCTGTGTCTTTCAAATTTGATATCTTGTATTTTCATTTTCATTCAGTTCAATGTATTTTTGAATTTCCCTTGAGACTTCCTCTTTGATCCATGGATTATTTAGAATTGTTTGTTTACTTTGTGTTTGGAGAGTTTTCTATTGTATTTCTGTTATTTGTCTCTGGTTTGATTCTATTATGGTTAGAGGATACACTAAATTTGAAAACAATTCAGTTCTTTTAAATTTATTGAGACTTGTTTTATGGCTCAGGACATGGTCTGTTTTCATATATGTCTTGTGGACACTTGAAAAGAATGTGTATATAATGTGTTGTTGTGTATTATGTGTATAAATGTCAATTATACACCCTGTTGGATGATGGCGAGCTCTTTTATATCCTTGCTGATTTTCTGTCTAGTTGTCTTATCAATTTTTGAGGGACAGGTGTTGAAGTTTCCAGCTGTAATTGTGCATTTGTCTGTCTCTCCTTTCAGTTCTCTCAGTTTTTGCTCCACAGATGTTATAGCTCATTTGTTAGGCATGTACACATTTAGAATTGCTATGTCGTCTTGATGAATTTACCCTTTTATCGTTATAATGTATCCCCCACTTTTCAACAGTTCTCTTAATGCCACTTCACTTTTATGAAAGACCTACATTAATACCTGTTTCCACTAACCAAAAGAAATCCGTGGAAGATTTATGCTTTTATGAAAAAGGTGAAAAGAGAAAATAGTGTTCAACATTTGCTTTACGGTGAGCCATTCTAAAGGCAGTGTGCACCCCAAGCAGCAAGAGTGGCACCGCCAAGCTCCTTCCCTGGGAGCTACACTCAGCGTCTCAGCATCATATTGCCATAGCTCTGTTGTATCTGTGAGCATCTGTGTTTTATCTTATTTTCTGTATGTGTTAGCTGATGTGTCCTATGGTGATTGTTTCTTTGCTTTATGCCTTTGTGGCTTAGGAAAGGTTTCACAGGAATGCACTGCTTTCAAATAGTGGGGGAAACCTGTATATGTTCCTCTGTGTCTCTAGTGAAATTTTTTTTGTTCTGATGTCTACTTTGTCTGATACTTATTTTCTGATATTAATATAGCCACTACAGTTTTAATTCGATTTATGTTTATATGATACTTCTTTTTCCATATTTCACTTTCAACCTACCTAAATTGTTATATTTGAAGTGAATTTCTTACAGATAAAACATAGGTGGGTCATGTTTTTAAAGTCATTAGCCAATCTTTGTCTTTTAATTGGTGTATTCAGACCATTTACATGTAATGTAATTATTGATATGTTAGAGCTCACATCTGCCATTTTATTTATTTATTTTTTGTTTACTGTTTGTTCTGTTTTTTGTTTCTTTGTTTTCTTTTTCCTACCTTCTTGTGTATTACTTGAACTTTTGAAAAAATTCCATTTTGATTTATCTAGTTGTTTTTGAGTATATCTCTGTTTGGTCTTTTAGTGGTTGCTCTATATCTTATTCCAGTCTACTGGTGTCATAATTGTACCAGCTCAAGTGAAGTATATACACCCTACCTTCTTTATATCTCTTTACCCTCCCCCATTTATAAGACAATTATCTTAAACATTTCCTCTACATATGTTTATAACCACATCATCGCGTGTTATAAGTTTTGCTTCCACTGTCAAACATGATTTAGGAAACTCAAAAGGACAAATAAAATCTATTTACCCCTATTTTTACTCTTTTCATTGTTCTTTCTTCCTTCCTAATGGTTAACAATTCCTTTTTTAATCATTTCCTTTCTGCTTAGAGACTTTCGTTAGTCATTCTCTTAGGGTAGATCTGCGGGTGACAGATTCTCCCAGTTTCCCTGTTTTTATTATGAGAATGTCTTGATGTTCCCTTCATCCCTGAAGGATATTTTTGATGGGTGTAGGTGTCTGTTGACAGTTTTTTTTTCTCTCAGAACCTGAAAAGTATTGTGCCACTTCATTCTGACCTCCATACTTTATGATGAGAAATCTTTTGAATTGTTTCCCTTTGTAAGTAAGGTGCCCTTTTTCTCTTGCCACTTTCAAGAGTTTTAATTTACCTTTAGTTTCCTGTGGTTTGACAATGAAATGTCGTGTGGATTTCTTTGAGTTTATTCTGTATGGTATTCACTCAGCTTCTTGAATCTGTAGGTTTATGTCTCTTGCCAAATTTGGGAGTTTTTCAGCTATCATTTCTTTGAATACTGTTCAGCCTTCTCTTCTTTCTCCTGTACTCTGCTACTCTGAAACAGGAATGCCAAATATTCTCTCATAGTTCCCTAGGTTCTTGAGGCTCTGCTCTGTTTTTTCTTACTTGTTTGATTTTTGTTTTTTAAGTCTATTTTCTCTCTCTCTTTTAGATTGGATAATTTCTATTATTCTCTTTTACCACTTACTGATTCTTTCCTTTGTTGTCTTTATTCTGTTGTTGTGCCCTTCCATTGAGATTTTAATTTTGATTATTGTATTTTTCAGTTCTAAATTTTCCATTTTGTTCTTCTTTGTATCTTTTATTTATTTGATGATACTATTTCTTTGTTGAGACTTTCTATTTTTTCATGTGTTTCAAGTGTGTATACAATTACCCTCTGAAACATTTTTATGGTGGCTGCTTTAAAGTCTTTGTCAGATACTTCTATCATCTCTGTCATCTTAGTGTTGGCAATCTGTATCAGGCAGGGTTCTCCAGAGAAATAAAACCAATAGCGTGTGTGTGTGTGTGTGAGACAGAGAGAGATTAAAAAAAAAAGAGATTTATTATTAGGAGTTGGCTCATGTGATTATGGAGGCTGGCAAGTGCAAATCTGCAGTAAACTTGGGCTGGCAGGCTCAAGACCCAGGAGATGCTGGTGCAGTTTCAGTCTGAAAGCCAGCAGTTGGAGACCCAATAGTGCCAATGGTACAGATGAAGTCTGAATCCTCTTATAGAGAATTTTCTCTTACTTGGAAGAGGGTCAGTTTGTTGTTCTGTTCAGGCCTTCAACTGATTGTACGTGGTCCACCACATTATGGAGGGCAATCTGCTTTACTTTATCATCCAAAAACACACTTGCAGAACCACCCAGAATAACGTTTGGCTAGATATCTGGGCACCGCATGGCCCAGTCAAGTTGACACATAGAATTAGCCATCGCAGCATCTGTCGATTGTCTGTTTTCGTTCAGTCTGTGTTCCTCCTGGTTCTTGGTATGGCAAGTGAATGTCAGTTGAAAGCTGGACATTTTTGGCGTTGTGTCCTGGGACCCTGGATCTGACTTAAGCCCTCTGTTTCAGCTGGCTTCCTCTGACCATTCTGTCACTGGAAGCAGGGGTTGCTTCCTTGCTACTGCAAGGTGGGAGTAGAAGGCTGGAAAGTTTCCCCACCTGGCCTCTGTTGACACACTGTGGGGGCCTTCTCCATACTGCTGAGTGGGATGGTAGTTCTGGCTCCCCACTTGCCTCTAGGATACTTACCTGGTTGGGAAGGTTTTGTGTACCTCGTTTCTGCTCTCCACGTGGTCTCTGCCCACTATGTGGGTGGGGGGTGTGTGTGGCCTCGGTACTGGGTGGTGGTGAAAGTCTGACTTTCTGGCAGCACCTCAGTGGGGAGGGGGTGGTGTGTCTTATTACTGTCACGTGGGGGTGGAAGTCCAGGCTCCCCGTGTGTCTCCACTGATACCACAGAGGTGGGGTGGGATGGGGGCCTCATCAACCATCTGTCGAGGAGGACGTCCCACCTCCCTGCTTGTCGTTCTCTGACGTCTCTGTGGTTTGGGAGTGTGGGGAGGTTGGTTACCTCATTACAGTCTGGGGAGGGTGGTCGCCTAGGCTCCCTCCTGGGTCTTTGCTGGCAGGGATGGAAGTTTCACCACAGTTTTTTTCCACCCTGTTTGGCTGGAGTAGTGCAGTTATTGTCTGCCTTGCCCCCCTTCCTGGCCCTTTGGTTAGAGAGAGAGAGTGCTGGCTTTTGTTGGTGTATTTTTGTCTGTGTCTCTTGGCATTTCCAGGTTGTAGGCTTTAAAAGCCCCAGGTCTGGGATATATGAGGCAAAAACAAAACAAAAACACAGGGAACTCACCATGGGTCCAGAGGTCCCAGCTCATCTGCCTTCTTTTCTCCACTTTTCAGAGTCTTCGGAGAAATATATATTTGCTCTGGATGTAATGTCCAGGCTGTTAGTTGTACTCAATGGGAGAAATAGGGAAGAGTATGTCCACTCCATCTTCCCAGAAGTGCGAGTCCTTGTTTGTTTTGTCTTGTTTTTGCTTTGGCTACTGATGGGAACGGCCCATCAGAGGGAGACTGCAGGAGCCAAGTCCTCGAGTAGGTGAGGGGAGCACATCTCTCCTTTTTCCCAGAAGGAGGCAGGTTTTGAGGGTGCCCTTGGGGGAGATGGGCGGCTTTGGTGGCCATCTTAGCCCTTGGTCGGAGTTGCACGTGGGGCTGGCAGAGGTGTGGTCTGGGAACACTGGCAGGCGTAGAGCTGGGGGTCTGAGTGTCTATTCTGGTCAAGGCCCGGGGTCTCAGCGGCCAGCCTGGAATCAGTGTCCGGGAATCAGAAGCCACAAGTGGCAGGCAGTCCAGGGGACTCAGGACTTGCAGGGGTAGAGTCCGCAAATCTGCCTAGGCCAGCAGACGCTGGAGGGCAGGAATTCCGACAGCAGCACTGGAGATCAGCCCCAGCCTCAGGGCAGTGCCAGGCCGTCTTCCTGCCTCTCTCCTGCTCAGGGCCCTGGCCCTTGGCTTGTGAGCCGCCCCTGAAGAGAGGAGCAGAGGGGCCGGGTGGTCACCTGCCCACAACACCCACCCCTCTTGGTTCACTTCTAGCGCCAGACTCGCGGGGAGAAAGAGGCTCTCCATCCCTCTCAGCTGGGTCGACGGGGGGCCCCTGAGAACAAAACAGCAGTGGAAATGAATTGGACTCAGAGGGCCTCACCCTTCTGTGGGCTGTGCTCTAAAAATCAAAAGGTCTGGGAAGACCTTTTGCATTTGGTTATTTAGACCAGGCCCTGGTGCTGGGTTCTGTCTTAGGCCCAGCTCTTCCCTGGGGACCTGTGGGCTTGCCGTTGACGGGGGAATGCGGCACAGGGCTTACTGCTCTGAGCTGTGGAAACTGCAGGAGACAAAAAGAAGATCGGACTTGGGCCTTGGGGTCCGTGGGCTTCACAAAGGAGGAATGTCTTTGGAGCTGCCTGGTGTGTCCAGCAGCCTGGGAAGCAGAGGGGAGGTGTCCAGGCGGGATACCTGGGGCAGCCCTTGGCCCCCTGGGGCTACTCCTGGGCTCCTTTTCAAGGAGCATGAAGCTCCTGGGTCCTTTGGGGGCCCCAGCCCCAGAGGGGGGCTCTGTGGGGCAAGGGCAGGCAGGCGTGATGGTGGGTCCTGCCTGGATTACCTGTCTGGACCCGCCTGCACTCGGACTCTGCCGGTGTGTGAGAAGGGCCGGGGAGCTTCTGTGGCCAGGGCTCTGTCCTGCCCACCGTCCTGCACATCTCCTCTTGCTTCCAGACCAACGATGCGGCTGGCAACACCTGGAACTGGCTCTACTTCCTGCCCCTCATCATCATCGGCTCCTTCTTCATGCTCAACCTGGTGCTGGGCGTGCTCTCGGGGTAAGAGGCCATGCGGCTGTGTGCTACCTCTGTGTTCGCAGGCCGGGGAGGGGCGGATGGGACTGGACACGGCCTGTGTGGTGGGGGAGGCGAGGCTCGGCCTGGCCCGGGACGGTCACTCCCAGCGTCCTGAGCTCTAGCCAGCCTGTCCTTGGCGCTGCCATTCTGACCTCTCCCTTGGTGGTCCCTGGCCCTGGCCTCCTTACCCCTAGCTCTTGGCCTTCACCCCGGCCTCTGAGTCAGGGGAGGGGCTGCTGCTGCCTCTTATCTGGGTTCGTGGTGCGGTTTCTGAGCAGCCCTGGGGACAAGAGAGCCCTTCTGTGTGACACTGGAGAAGGAATGGAGCGGCCTTGGGTCTCCAGCCCAGCCCTGACCCCTGGCTTGCCTCGCCTCTCTGGTCACCTGTCCCTGCTGACCTCCAGCAGAAGACAAGGGAGGATGCGGCGCTGGGGTCCCTCCTGGAGAAAGGTGCTTCCTACCTACATGGGTAGTGAGGTGTGGCACTCCTGTGGCCCAGAGTGCCCTCCTGTCCCGCATCGGGCCGAGGACCAAGGAAGTGCTGTTGGCTTCAGGGAACAACCAGGGCTCGTATTTGGGGCTCCTGCCCTTGTCTGGGGCCGAGGAAGCTGTGTAGACAGAGGGAGAGGGCATTGGGCTGGCCTGCCTCCCTGCGCCCACCCGAGCATCAGATTCCCTGTAGGGCTGGAGGGGAAAGTTTCCATTCCACCCGCCTTGAAGATTCCTGCTCAGGCCCAAGGCTCCTGAGGTCGTGACTCAGGGGGCAGCTATCATATTGGTCTGGAAAGGAACAGCCGCAGAGAGGACAGTGGCTGGGCCCAAGGGCTCTGTGCCCTGGCTCTGGCACGTGTTCCTGCCTCGGCCCCTCCTGTGAGACTCTGACTGTTAGCAGTGTGTCTTTGTAAGCACCTCCGCCGGGAGCAGGCAGGCCCACAGCACAGGGGGCCGATGAGAACTCCTAGTCGGGGCGGCGGGGGGAGCTGTGGTCCGAGCTGGGATGGGGAAGCCAAGGGAGGCCTGGGGCTCAGAGAAGGCTCCTGGGGAAGGGGCAGCTCAGCTGAGGCCCAGAGGGGACCAGGAATGAGCTTGGCAAAGGAGAGGGGAGCGTCTCCCAGGCAGAGAGTTGGGGCGGAGGCACAGAGGGTGTGGTGTCTGCGATGCTCAGAGCTGGGGCTGCTAGATGTGGGAGCTTGGCCGGGGGCCAGACTCGTGAGGAGGGCGGGCCCCGTGCTGGGCCGTGTGGCGGGGAGGCTGGCGGGACACGAGTGGGCCCTGCTCAAGCTTACTCCGGAGAACGTGAGAAAGAAGCAGGGGTGGCAGCGGAGACTGGGTGAGGGGCCCCGAACTTCGTGTTTCCCAGCCCTGCCCCAAGCTGCGGGCATCCTTGCCTCTGGGGACCAGCCGATACGGGCTGATTTTCCTAATGAGCTCAGCTGAGCCCTCCCTCTGGCCTCCAGCTCCAGCAGCGGGGCCCCAGGGTTCTCTGCCAGCCCTGGGGAGGCTGGAGACTGCGCGGCCCCTCAGGCCAGTGGTCAGCACACGACATGTGCCCATCTGGAGGAGGGCTGCCGACCGGCCAGCCTGGAGCTGGTTCAGCCTTGCTCCCCGCCACGCCCCGGGCTCTCACCCTCCCAGTGCCCAGAGAAGCAGAATCGGTGGTTCCTCTCGCAGCTCTTCCTCCCAGTGGGGCCAAAGCCTGGGGAGGGCGGGCCACAGCCAGCCACCTCCTGAGCAGTGGCTGCCCGGCGGCCAGGCCTTGGTCACTGCAGCGAGTTTCTGCTGGCAGCTCTCGGCCAACCGGGCAGTATGGTCACGCCCCACTGCCACCCCCAGGCCCTCCTGCCCTCCGGTGTGGTTGATGGCGCTGGCCTGGTGGGGAGACCGCGAGGGGCCCCGCGTTCCTGCAGATTCCGGACTTGGTGAGAGGTCCAGGTGGGAGCCGTCTCCTCTCATTGCCAGGGTTGCAGCAGCTCAGGCCCTGGTGGACACCAGTCTCAGGCTTGGGGTCCATCCTGGTCGGAGCCAAGCTCTCCCTCTCACCGTGGCTGCGTGACAGGAGCCAGGCCTGCCGGGCCCGCCCCCTCTGCCAAGCCCAGAAGCTGCTTCTCCTGCGGGAGAGACAGCCGCTCGCTCGCCCGGCAGAGAACAGGCATAGCTGTTTTGCCCTGAGGGTGTGCCTGCCTGCCCTCTGGGGACCTGAGCTAAGGTCTGTGCACGGGCACGCGCTCTTGTGCCCGTATGTGTGAATGGCTTCCTTCCGGCCTTTTGAGCCTCCTGACTTCTAAGCTTGGCTGGGAGACGGGCTGTGGTGCTGGGGGCCCAGGAGGGCAGGAGAGCCTCAGTGGTTTGCTGAGGACCTGGGTGATTCTAGAATGTCTCCCTGTCATCTCTGGCTGCCCTGAGCCGATCCAGTGCCTGCCCGTCCCTCCTTCTAGCAAAGGCTCTGGGTCTGAACCAGCAGAAGAAACAAAGTGGAAGCTCTGCTCTGGGGGATTGTTGTCCAGAAGCTCTCTGTAGCGCGTCTGTCCAGATGACAGGGCCCGGCACTCGGAGGGTGCATGCCCAGGCCTGCTCTAGGCCAGGGGGAGGTGGAATTGTCCCTGCCCTCTGGAGCCCCTCTCTGGGCGCGGAGGCGCTGTCCCTACGAGCTGCAGGAGCCTGAGGAGGGAGGGCTCACCTGGGCCTGTTAAGTGCTGGGGAGGTGGGGAAAGGCCGAGTGATGGAGGTACCCGGAGGGGTGGCCCGTGGCCTGCTTCCCCCGTCCTGGCCTCCTCCTGAGTCCCTGTGCCTCTGGCCGCACACGGGGAGCCTGGGGGCATGCTCACACCCACCTGCTCTGCTTCCTGCTGCGGCCTCGCCCATCACAGGGAGTTCGCCAAGGAGCGCGAGCGGGTGGAGAACCGCCGGGCCTTTCTGAAGCTCCGCCGGCAGCAGCAGATCGAGCGGGAGCTCAACGGGTACCTGGAGTGGATCTTCAAGGCCGGTGAGGACAGGGCTGCGTGGTGCTCCTGGCCTGGCCTTTGCTGGCTCCTCCTCCCCGGACCCTCCCAGGACCGAGCTCACCTGGGGCGGGGGCTGCCCTCGGGAGGGCGACTTGTGAGGTGGAGCAAGCCAGGCCCTCTTCCCAGGGCGCTGTCTGTGGGCCCCATCAAGGAGTGTGTGTCGGTGGGACAAGCTCAGCCACGGGCCCTGCCGGCTTCGGGAAGCGTGAGGGCCGAGAAGGCAGGGTCTCACCTCCTTCCTGCTGTGTTCCTGGGGGACGAGCCCTGGTCAGGGGTGGGGACAGGAGGGCTCTGGCCTGAGGCTGTGTCTCACTCACAGAGGAAGTTATGCTGGCCGAGGAGGACAAGAACGCAGAGGAGAAGTCCCCTCTCGATGGTAGGTGACCGCTGTGCGCACTCCTTGCCTGGCCACGGGGCTTTGGTGGCTGGGCGGGCAGTGACACGTGTGCACGCTTGCATGTGAAGCATGATGCCCTCTGCTCAGCCAGGTGCCTGCACGTTGGTCGCTTACCATGGTCCTGGGCGGGGCCTTTCTGGAGGCAGGCGCTGGGAGGGTCAGCTGCCCGCTCCTGGGGGGCTGCGTGCCATGGACCAGAGTGGGCATCGCGGGCAGTGGGCTCAGCCTGGGGGTCACGGGAGCCTGTGCTGAGAGCTGGGTTTTCCAGCGTGGCCGCTGACAGCTGACACGTGACAGTGTGAGCTTGCAGGTGCGTATGTTACAGTGAAACAAAAGTGAAAGTCCAGCTCCTCAGTCTCGGCCCGTTTCAAGTCATCATAGAAAGTTCTGTTGGACAGCGCTGCTTCTACAAGCTTGAAAAGTGCTGGTTTAATCCAAGCTGTGTCTGTCCGCAGGGCTCAGGGAGATGCCCCCAGATTGCTGTAGAAAGACCCCTAGCACAGCCTGGGGCCACGGGGGCAGGGACGGGGGCCAGCACAGCCCCGGTGGCAGGAAGGCTGCTCTCTCTTCACACCTGCTGCTCAGGACGGGGCCAGACAGCATGGCCACGCATGTTGCGGTCTCACCTGGGCCCACACCTGGGGCCACACCTGGGCCCACACCTGGGGTCTTGAGCAGTCTGTGCTGGCCCCTCTGCGGCCTTGACCTGACCTCTCTGGTCTCACCTGGCCTTGGAGTGTGGGCCGTTGGGGCAGCCGGCTGCAGCCCTGTCCCTGTCCCACATGGAGGTTTCCTGGTCTCCATGGTAGCCAGGCCTTCCCTGTGGGCATCATCGTGGAGAGAAGGACAGGCAGGACCCAACCTCAAAATCCCTTTGTCCCTTTTGCTCTGAAGACCGAGAGGGGCCCATGGGGGCCAGGCATCGTCCTGCCTTCCCTTAGCCTCAGCTTCAGGAGAGATCTGGAAAGGCTGCCGGTTCCTGGCACCGCCCAGCCCTGAGGCAGGTCATCTGGAGGCCCGGACTCATGCCGCCCCCTCCCACCCTTTGTTTAAAGCAGTGTTGAAGAGAGCAGCCACCAAGAAGAGCCGGAACGACCTGATCCACGCGGAGGAGGGGGAGGACCGTTTTGCAGACCTCTGTGCTGTGGGTGAGTCTCGGTGGGCCTGTGACTGCGTGCGGAATGCGCGCCCCCTCCCTCCCTGTCGCCTCGGCTTCCCTCCTTCCCTACCGCCCACACCCCCAAGTAAGCCAGCCCCGTGTGCGTCCACCCGACAGTAGGAAGTACAGCGCCCTGGTACTGGGATTTCTGCCTGGGGCCAGCCCTTGGGGTGGGCTGCGCGTACAGCTCCTGGAAGCCCCTTTTTGCTCCGGCCTCACGCTCATGCGTTTCAGCACACTGCTGGCTGCTGCCTGCTCTTGGCTCTGCCGTCCTGTGTGGACGTGGAGCCCTTGGGCACATCCCAAGGCCGGAGGCTGCGTGTGTCACTGACTCTGTAGGGATGGAAAGTGTCTTGCCATCTCTCTTCTAAACCCTGTGTCTCTCCCATGTTCCTTGGGTCTGCTGCCTCTGAGGCCTTGGCTTCATCCCCTGCTTCTCAAACAGTAAAAGGGGAACCTGGTTCTTTTATCTTTTATCGTTTTAGTACCTCCTCTCAGCTTGGTACCAGAAGTCTGGCACCAGAAGTGCCAGGCCTCTTTGCGCTAAATGCCCTGTCATTGTGCATTCTGCGGCAAAGGGGGGCTCAGCCCTGGGTCTCCACCTTCGGCAGTGTGGGAGGGGGGCCAGCGCTTGGCAATGACAGCTTTTCATGCACAGACCTCCTTGCTCTCCAGCGATCCTGAGTGGACTCGAGTTGGAAGAGCTGCTTCCCATTCTATTGTTATGTTTATATACAGACCTCTCTAATAAGTCATTTGTGTATTTGTTTATCTGTTTGTTTACACTTTCCCCTTCTTTGTCCCCAGTAAACCCATGTTAATAGCTTGGGGTTTACCCTTCCTTGTTTCTCGATAACACTCACACGTGTGCGCGCGCATGCGCGTGTGCACGCACACACAGGCACATGTACCTGTTGTAGAGTTTGGGGGTCTTTTCATGTTACAGAAATAGTTCCATACAAATTTTTCTCATCAGTGCCTCTTGGAAACCCCTCCCCAGCAGTTGGTCTGATTTGAGTTCGCTCTTGTAAGTAGCTGCGTGGTGTTCCATGGTGTGGATTCACTGTCAGGTAATCAGCCGCCCCCCAAATCCTATAAACATCTGTCCTTCCTCAGCAGTGCTTTCTGTCCCTCGCGGGATGGGTTCCCAGGAGCTGGGCTGCTGAGGTGAGGGGTGTGTTGGCACCTTCAGGGCTGCCGCCGCACTGCTCTCCAGAAGGGCTGTGAATTCACACCCACCAACAGGGCGGGAAGACGTCGGCCCTCGTCCCGCCTGGATGTTGCAGCTACTTTGACTGTTACCAGTCTGAGGGTAATTGAATGATTACAGAGTGGTATTTCACGGGGACTTTAATTCTCACTTCACTCACTACTGGTGATTTTGAACCTCTTTTTAAATGTTTGTTTCCCATTAAAATTTGGCTGTTGGTGACTCTTCGTATACTCTGCACATCTTCTACTGGGTCGTTTGTGTTTGTTCATAAGAGACCCTTGTATGTGTGGATCTGAATTTTGTTCAATTGTTTTCAAGTTTATCATGTGAGTTCCCTCCGTTCCTGTTTTACCTAGAGTTTGTCTTCTGATTTTGTAAAATGAATTGGAGAGTTAAAAAAATCTTTTTCTATAGCTTGGAATAATTTAAATAACACCTAGATTTTCTGTTCTTTAAAGGTGAGATAAAAATGTGAACCCGTCTAGTTAAAAAAGGAAAAGAACTTGGACCAGTTTTATAAATTATATTTTGTTAGGAAATCTTCCGTTTTGTTGCCTTTTCTAACTTGTTTCTATAGAGCTGCATGTAGAGTTCTCTTATATTCTTTTCATCTCTTCTGTATTCAGTCATTTGCTGGTCCATTCACTCAACAGATATTTACTAAGTGCCCAGATGCGCTGGGAAGTGCCTGCGGCATTGGGCTACGGCACTAAGCAAGATGCAGAAGCCTTTCATTTTTTGGAGTTTCCATTCCAGTGCTAGGTGTGAAAAAGAAAAAAAAGTAGAGAAGGAGGGGGCTTGAAGGGTCTGGGGCGTGTTGGAATTTTAAGTAGAGTGGCCGCAGATGGCCTCGGGAAAGGTCGCCTTTGAGTAAAAAGCTGAAGGAAGTGAACAAGTCAGCTCAGCTGGAGACGGAGCATCCCCATGACAGGTGAGAGGACCCTGAGGCAGGAGAGTCCAGGAGGCCGGTGTGGCTGGGGCCAGGTGGAGGGGGCTGGGCGGGGTGGGGCAGCAGGAGAGGAAATGACCGGGTCAGGGGACTCTGGGTGCCAGGGTGGTCTTCAGAGGGGAGGCAGCCTCTGGCTCCTGCGGGGCGCTGGGGACAGACTGCCGTGCAGAGAGGGCAGGAGCAGGACCAGGTCGGAGGCCGCTATGAAGACCCCGCGGCTGGTGGCAGCCACGGGGGTGGTAAGTGGTTGGATTCTAGATCTATTTTGAGGACAAGCCCACAGGATTTGCTGACCGGTCGGACGTGGGTGTGAGAGAAAGAGAGAGACATCAAGGACAGCTCTGCAGGAAGTGTCCACAGAGTAGCCCTCCCTGGGAGGACAGGACCTGGGACACGTGCGTTCTGGGGAACGATGTCCGGAATTCGGTTCAGAAGTGCTGAGTTTGAGACGCATGTTGGAGATGCAGTGGGGTGTCAGGTGGGCGCTTTACATGTTGGGCTCTGCCATTCAGACTGCAGAACCTATTTAAAGCTCTGAGACTGACTACAGTGTGTTGAGTTTGGTTTTGCTCTTTTCCAGTTGTTAGTATGTTGACCTTTGCTTTCTATTTTCTGAATTAGGATCATATGAGGTTAGTCTGTATTGATGATCATTTAAAATAACCAGATTGTAGATTTCCTTTCTTCTAGTTTTTGTTTTCAATTTTATTATTTTTATTTTTAACCTTTATTAGGTTTATCTTTTGACATTATTTTGATTTATTTTATTATTATTTTTCTAACTTCTGAAAATGTGTCACTTGTTCTTTTTTTTTTTCTTTAACAGCAAAAGCACTTACGGCTGTATATTTTCCTCTGCACAAAGCTTTGTCGTGAAGTCCCCCTCTGTACTGTTTCCAGATAACAATTTCTTTACTTTCCTCTTGAGGCAAAGGTTATCTGCGAGTGTGCTTCTTAATTTATAAGTATGTTTTTATTATATCTAATTTTATCAGATACTGATTGGGAAATGTGGCCAGTATATCTCTAAGTTTAGAAATTTTCAAACTCTGAGTTCACGACTGATTTTAAAAAGTTTCACTGACGGAAAGTGTATGCTCTGTTTTGGAGAGTTGTCTGGTTGTATGGGTATCTCTTAAAGTCAAGTTTATTGACTGTGTTCTCCAGTTCTTTAGGTCTTTGTGTTTTGTCACTAGGTCTGTTCAGTTCTGAAAGATGTGTTTTGAACGTTCCCACTTCATTTTATTTTTTTATCAATAAATTTCTCTTGTATTTGTTTTTCCTTAAAATTCTGTGTGTGTGTGGTAGGAACACATCATGACATCATGAGATCCATCCTCTCCAATTCCAAGTGTGCAATGGATCACTGTTGATCGCAGGTGCCGTGCTGCTGGGCAGCAGGTCTCCGGGGCTTGTTCATCCCGCTTCACTGAAACTCTGTTCCTGTTCATCACAGCTCGCCATCCCCGCCCAGCAGCCCCTGGTCACCACCGTCCCGGTCTTTGGTTTTATGAATTTCATTATTTTAGATACCTCATGTGCGTGTAATCAGTCATGAAGTATTTGTCTTTCTGAAGGTAGCTTGTTTCACTTAGCGTGACATCCTCAAGGTCCGTCCGTGCTGGTGCATGTTGCAGAATCTCCTTTTTTAAGGCTGAGTAGTATTCTGTGGTGTGTATAGACAACATTTTCTCTATCCATTCATCTGTCAGTGGACATTTAGGTTGCTTCCACATCTTATCTATTCTGAATAGTGCTGCAGCGAACATGGAGAGCTCAGATCTCGTCAAGATTCTGATTTCAATTATTTTGGAGATCTCTCTCTTTCTCTCTCTCTTTCCAGTAGTAGGATTGCTGGATCATCAGGTAGTTTTATTTTTAACTGTTTTGAGGACCCTCCATGCTGTTCTCCACAGCGGCTACACCAGTTTGCATTCCCACCAACAGTGCACGAGGGTTCCAGTTGCTCCACATCCTCGCCAGCACTTGTCTTTTGTCTTTTTTGGAAATCGCCATCCCGACAAGTGTGAGGTGATAAGTCCTTACGGTTTTGATCTGCATTTCCTTGACGCTTCCTCCTGTATTTCTCACGGCTTTTGTTTATGTATTTAGCCACTATATGCTTTGGTAGATGTGGAGTTTATGACGGTTACATCTTCTTTGTAAATTATGCTTTTCATCATCACACAATACCTTCTTTATCCGTTTAGTTCCTCCACTGGACAATTCCTTGTCTGACAGCAAATGTCATACTTTCTGTTACTACCATTGGTTTTGGTTTTTAGCTTGCATTGCTTGGTATCTTTGCTTTCCCTTTCATTTTCAATTCTTCTTCATCATTTTAAGAATTTTAAGTGTTCTTCTTACATGCAGTATTTAGCTGGGGTTTGCTTTTTCTTTTTTTAACCCAGTCTTACGGTCTCTGTCCCTGACGGAGGGATCCAGTCTGTCTCCGTTCAGTGTAAGGGTTGACATCCGTGACTTTCTCCTTCCTCATTCCTTCACATCTGGTGTCGATATTTCATACTGTGGTCTCTGTTTTCCCCAGCTTTGCTGCTTTGATCAGGTTGCCGTTTATCACCCTCTCCTCCTTTGCTCATTTCTGATCCCTCCCATTTCTGTTCCACAAATGGTTACCTTCCCTTCCCTGCTCCCAGAATTAGAAACATTTTCTTTGCTATTTTAGTGTATTCCTCTACCCTCTTTACCACCAAGATGCATTATTTCCATAACGAGATCGCCCTATTTCCCATCTCTCTGCCCTTACCCACAACCCATAAGATGTGACCTTTGCAGTATTTGCCCTCCTCGCTCCCCACTCCTGGTTTGAGTTGTTTGGGGGATTTAGTTCTCGGCTGTTGTTAGTCCTTGTGTTTGCCCTGGGTGCAGAAATCCTGACTTAGCCTTTCCATCACACGCACGGTCACGTAGAGGTTCTCATCTTGCGGTCGCTGCGCACCACACAGCGGTTTGCTTTGTCTCAGGCCTGCTCTGTCATTCCTTATTGCCCCCTTAGACGGGTGTGTAGGTGGGGGACTGGCTGCTTCCGGTCATACTCAGGTGTCCTCCATGGTTCTCAGGACGAGGGAGCTTTTGCTGCTGTGGTCATTGTCTCTTGTTCTGTGGGTGTCACTGCCCTGTCCTCTCGTTTCCTGGCACAGACAAGGTATCGCCTGTAACTCCCTTTGCCTGGGGTCAGGAACGCAGTGGGCCTCAGCTGCAGGCTCAGGTCTTCCTACGTGAGGGATGTTTTCTCCCGTTGTTCAGTTACTCAGCCTCCTTTCCTTGTTCCTTTTAGTCCTGGAGTCCCTGTTACTTCATGTGTATCTTACTTGGCTCCTTTGTGTCTCTCGTCCTTTTCCTCATGATTTCTTTCTCCTTACATTGCCTGTGTGTATTTAAGATTGCTTTGCTGCATTTTTGAGGCTACTAGTTTGGGGGTTTTCAGAGTGAACTTCTTTCCTTTCAGCTGCTGAATGACTTTGGGGGGGAATTTTATTTTCTCTCTCAGTTTTATTTGCGTTGGTTTCGTGCTGTGCTATATCCTGGGACCCTGCAGACTTTCCCCCGTGGCCCCGGCGGAGCCCAGGGGTCTCCTTGCACTCGGGGGCCCTCAGGCTTGGCACCTGCTGGTTCCCACGGGTCTGGATGTGGGGCCTGGCACCTCCGGGGTGCCCCCCGCTCCCCGCCCCCTGCTGGCTGCGGGTCGGGGCCCAGTGGGCTGGCCTGCATGGTTTCCTTTAACCCCGAGACCCTGTGGGGCGCATGTGAGCCTGGACCTGTCTCCAGTAGGGACTCTCTAGCCGCGAGGGTGTACCAGCCACGTGCCTGGTGGGCAGACGGGGCTCACGTCCACATGCCTGGTGTTCAGCCCATGTCACTTCCGCCCACCTCCCCCCCCCAGGCCCGCAGGGGCAGCCACTAAGCCGGAAGGGGACTTGCACTTCCTGCCTGTCACCTGTGATCTCTGACCTGTGACCTGGCAGGGTTGTGGGGGCAGGGGCAGGTCGCGGCCACCCTGCGTTTCTGTGCCCCGCTCAGGGCGGTTCTTGAAGGGTGGGCACTAAGCAGGACGGGCGTAGGCGTTATATTGACTAACGAGCCCCCGTCTGGGCCCAGCGCGAAGACACCCAGGTGTTTGTGGGCACCCGCGTTGTCCTAACCAGGGCTCAATTCTGTTGTCATCCACAGTCCATTTCATTCCCGATTGCCCCCTAGCTTGAGCTTGAAGATACGTATTTTTCTTGAAATAAGCCTTTTCGTCATAAAGAATATATGCCGATTAAGTTAACCCTGAAAACTGCACAAAGCCAAAAGGAGTCCCGGTGCCTCCTGTTCCCCCAAAGCTACGATTCTGGGTGTGACGTGTGTTCACTTTTACTGTGAACTGCCTTGAGCACCGTAAAAGAGAGCTGACGTGAGCACACACGAGCTGCTTGCTGGGACCCAGGCCCGGAACGCCCTGGGGCCCCAAGGCCCTGGCGGAGGTGGCCAGGCAGCTACGCGAGGGCAGCAGCCCTGAGGCCCTTCTCGTGGCCGGGCTTGGCTGGCCTCACGGGGCTTGTCCAGCAGGGAGTGTCTGTGGAGGATGTGCTTCTTGTCTCACTGGCCATGGGTATGCACAAGGCGGTTTGCTTGAGTCAAGTGTTCTCTTGACCTCCCTCCCCAGAGCGGGCCTGTGTGTGTTCACGGGTGTGTGCCTGTGTGAATCTGAGTGTCTTTGGGGGCGTGGTCAGCGTCCGGGTATGCTGTGTAGCACGTGTGTGCGACTCTGTTTCTAAATGGCTGTGTCTGGGGTTTCTGAGCCTGTGGGTCCACAGGGTGGGTCCGTGATGGCTCTGCCTGTGTGGAGGTTTCTCCTCGTCTTGTCTGTACTGGGTGCCTGTCCTTCTTCTGTGCCCCAGGGCTGCCTTTGAGGAGGGAGCTGGCTGTGGCCTTGGCATTTTGCAACCCTTGGCAAGGCTGGCCAAGAGGTTTCATTGAATGAGCCAGCCCCGAATAATCGGCACTGGCTGGTGTCTGGCCGTGGATTGGGAGGCTGTGTCCCGGCGCAGCCAGAGGCTGTGACGGAGCAGTGTCTTCCGTGGGTGTGGGTGGGGTGTGGCGTCTAGAGCCAGGAATTCCCCGTTAGGGCCCTGCACGCCCCCCCCCCACCCCGCCACAGGGCGGACTGGCGGATGCTCCTCGGGGCCGCCCCTCCTGTGTCTGGGGCACAGCGTCTCCCTGCCCGACGCAGCTGCTCAGCTTGTAGACAGGTCTCTCCAGAGGCCTCGGCCCGTCTTCACTTAGTGAATCCAAGAGAACAGCAGCCTGATAATGCTCTCCGTGCTGTTGAGTCTGGGTGTGGACACGCACACGAACCTGTGCGACTGCACCCTCCACCACCGAACACACACCACACGCTCCTTCCCCAGGGACTGACGGCCAGGCCAGGGGTTCAGAGCCAGCTGGGTTTGAGCACTCGGAGGCACTCAGACCTTCCAAGCACCCACAAAGTCTGCTCGCTCGTTTGTCAAGTGGCGCGAGGGGTTGGGTGGTGCAGAGGGTGGCCCTGTCCCCCCAGAGCTCAGTGTGGCCTGGGGGTTGGGCACGAAACAGGCCGACAAGCCGACAGAGTGCAGCTGTATAAGGGTGCGATCGTTGGGGGGCTGGAGACCTGTTAGCTGGAGCCTAAAGAAGGGCGGTATTGACGCCGGGACGTGGAGCCGAGAAGGAGCCAGTGAGCGCAGCGCTTCTCGGTGGGGCAGAGCAGAGGTGCCGCAGGCGTGGAAGTGACGGTGGGGGCAGTGGGTTTGGCTGGTGAGTCGGGGCAGAGGAGCGGCTTCCTTGGCAAACTTTCTGGAGACTGAGCTTTGGGGGCTCTGTGGACCACACTTAGCTCTGCAGCTGGGCCAGATGCAAAGGAGCTTGGCTGTGTTCCAGTAAAACTCCTTGAAAAGCAGGTGGTCACTGGCTGCTGACCCCTGAGCTACAGAGGGAGGGAGGGCCAGAAGCAGCTGGGCCCCCCAGGCCGCACAGAGGAGTGGGAATGGCCTGGGAGCATCGGGGCTGCCCTCCTGGACGGTGGCCGGGGGCGCTGGGGACGAGAGGCCGGTTCCAATCCAGATCTCGCACCCAGAGCCCAGCAGCCATGGAGACCGCCGCGGCCCTGGGTTCCCTCGTTTGTGAAGCGGGGGTGGGGGCAGGACCCACTGCAGGGGACACGGGTCCTTAGCACAATGTCGGTAACGGGTCTGACACACTTGGTGCCTGTGGAAAACTGGGGCCTCGAGCTGGGCCAGGGCTGGGGGCAAGCGTCCTTGTGGGGTGGGGGATGCACGTCCTCGAGGACGCATCTGCGGGGCTCACAGCGGCGGAGGGCGAGCGTGTCCTGGGGCCCACCTGTCCCCCACGTCCTCAGCGAGCCCCTGTTCCCGCAGGGTCCCCCTTTGCCCGAGCCAGCCTCAAGAGCGGGAAGACGGAGAGCTCGTCGTACTTCCGCAGGAAGGAGAAGATGTTCCGGTTCTTCATCCGGCGTCTGGTGAAGGCGCAGAGCTTCTACTGGGTGGTGCTGTGCGTGGTGGCCCTGAACACGCTGTGCGTGGCCATGGTGCACTACAACCAGCCCCAGCGGCTCACCACGGCGCTGTGTACGTAGCCGGCCCGGGCCCGCCCCTGCCCCCACCCCTGCCCCCGCCCCGCCTCCGCCAACCTCTTCTGAACCGCTTGCGGTCCACAACCCGTTGCTTTGGGATGCCCTGGGCAGGACCCCTGTGCTGACTAAAGTGCTCCAGGGGCCTCTGCTGGGGGCCTGGCTGTGCCCCAGGCCTGGGCTCCCCATCCCAGGGCTCCCCAACAACCTGGGCCCTGCTTCCAGGGAGCCTGGCTGATCTGGTTAGACCCCCATCCATCGGGGTAGTGAGGGGTCTGGGGCACCAGGGTCATGTGTCCTCCGCCACAAGGGCTTTAGACCCAGGGAACGAGGGAGCCATCTGCCCTGGACCCCTGAGGAGAGAGAGTCCTGGCTCCCAGGGGCCTCCCCGGGCTCTTCTGCTTGTTTCTGCTTGTCTTCTTGGTTGGTTGAATCTGGGTGTGTCCATGACCAGGGATGCCTTGCAAGCCTGTGTCCATGAGCCTCAGGCCAGGCCAGGGGCTCTGGGTCATGACCTGTCCGGCCCTGGCTACAGTTCCAAGGAGGCAAAGAGCTGAGGTCCCTCCCCAGGGACCAGGCTGACCCTTCACACCCAAGGGCCCTGCAGGGCACGTGCAACTGAAGGTCTTGCTTTGTTGTCTTGCCTCACAAGAGCTCCGAAGACACTGCACGAAGGACTTCTGTCCTGCGGTCAGTGCTCCCTCCTTCCCCTTCCCCGGGTCAGCCACCTTCACCCTGCTCGTGTCTGCGGCTGATCTGGAAACAGCCTGTTCTGGGTCCCCACAAGCGCCTCCCTCTCTGCTCGGAACCCTGCGCGCCTGCAGTCACCTAGGTGGCCAAGAGAGCCATTCTCCAGAGAAGAACCGTCCTGGCTCCCAGTTCTGGCCCCTGACGGGCCAGCCACACTGAGCCTGGGCAGCTCCAACTGGGAGCCTGGGAAGCTGCTGAAGGGTTCTTGTGGGCGGTGGACAGACGGCTCCACGGGCTGCTTGAAAGTGTGGGTGGGGAGGCCTGTGTTGGGGGTGGGACTCCAGGCTACTGTTTCCCAAACTTCGATTGAAATCTTTGCTGGTATAATGGGAAAGGGCAAAGAGAAAGCGGAAGCAAGAGGAGCCCAGGGAGCTTCTAGCAGCCAGGCTGGCTCCCCGGGAGAGGGCGGGTTACGGCACAGAGGGTGCATGTGGAACTGGTGCCCTGGCCCCTGAATCATGTGTCCTGGACCCGTGGTTTGGTGGCTTGGGACGTGGTTTGGGACCGAATTCAGTGTCTGCCTTGAGTCCTCAGGCTGCAGTCTCCCCGCCCTTGGGGGCTGGGTAGGGCCCGGGGAGACAGGGCTTCCTCCTACCTCGGCGAATGGTGCGCCTGCTCCCTGGGGCCTCCTAACCAGGCCTTTTCTTCCCTCGGAAGAAGCCGGTGGCGCCCAGTCAGTCTTGTGGTTTCTCCTTGTTTCCTGGGCATTCACCAGCTGAGCGGGCTGGGGGTGAGCCGCATGGCCTGGTCGCTTGTCTGACATGCAGGAGCGCGAGGCTGGAAGTGTCCAGGTGCTGGGCCAGGCCGTAGGTATCCCTGGCGGGGAATCTGCCCCCTCACTGCCTTGCCTTCTCTCTGGTTTTCTGGAGACCCCTGAGCTCATCAGCATATTCCCCAGGGAAAGTGGCTGGAGGGAGGGGTGGGTCTGTGCTGCCTCTGGACACCTCTGCTCAGTGCCCTTGACAGCTGGGCTGGAGCTGAGACAGGCTGACCCAGCAAGGGAGGGCAGGCCTTGCAGGAGGCAGACGCAGAGGTGGGGACTCCCCTTCTGGACCAGCTTCATCAGAGCTCGCCATGGGACTCTGGCCTCAGGCTGGCCGCCCCGCAGAGCGCGGGCACTGTGCACCTCACTGTCTGCCCACCAAGCACACCGCTCCCAGTGCACCAAGGACCCCGAGACTGAGGCTTGGATGGTGAAGGAGGGATGGGAGTGGGTGCTGTCATCCCGTGAACCCCCAGGCCTCGCGGAATGGACCTGACCACCCTCCCCTCTGTCCCCCCACAGCACGCTGTCCTCTTGTTATAATGCAGACACTGTTTAACCTACCTGCTCCGCTCCCCTAGCCTGTAATCTTCTGGGGAGAGGGGTCAGCTGTCTCCCGGGCCAGCTCAGAGTAGCGCCAGGGCCTGCTAGTTGAATGAATGCTTTAGGGATGAATGCGTGAGCACCCTTTCTCGGCCTCTGCGGGGAGGCTGAGCTCGTGAAGCTGAGGGTCTCCTCCTTGGGAGAGAGAAGGAGCAGGCAGGGTGCCGGGGGCTCCGCTCCAGGTGTCCCCTGTCTCTGAAAGCCTCCCCTTCGGCGGTTCCTGTGCTCGTTCATGCACAGGGCTCCCGCTTTGGTCTCTCGGGAGCAAGGTGGACACCCAGGCAGTGTCAGCTCCAAGGTCTGCCGTGTGTGTGGCTGGGGTGCCCGTCTCCGTGGTCGCTCCTCCCAGGACCTGAGCTCCTCTCGTGGGGCCCTGGGGGGCAGGGGCCCCGGGGCTTGTGTTCCCACTGCACTCGGGCACGGCTTTCCTGCGGTTCCTCCAGGAGGGCTGCTTTGCCGTCTCATTACTCGTCCCGTGCTCGGCTCGGGTGCCCTGGTGGTGGTTTTGACTGGTTTCGGAGGCCAGGCAGGAGCTGGTTGTCCACGTACTCCGGTCCCCTGCCCGAGGCCTTCCAGGGCCGTAAGGACCATCACGTGTGTGTCTGTGAGGCATGGTGCCCAGTGGGCAGTGGAACTGATGTCTCAGCTTGTTCAGGGCCTCGGCTGCCGCAGACCTGCCCGGTGAGGCCGCTGCCTCTGTGCAGCACTTGGTGGAGAGCTGTGGGGGAGTGTAGATTTCGGGGTGTGCAGGGAGGGCAGCAAGTGTGTGGCCCCCTCTTCTACCATCTGTTTTAGCGTGAGCTGCTTGAGGTCCAGTCTCCCAGCTAGCCTGGATGCCAGAGGCCCCGGGGAGGCTGGGTGGGCAACTGCCTGGTGACTGGACCCCTCGGTCCCTGGCCCTGCATGGTGGGCTCTGCCCTTGGTGCTGAGCTGCTTCCCTGGCTCCCGCGCCCGGGGGTCAGAGGCTCACTGTCTGAAATGATAGGTGGATTCCAGCTTTGGGATGAGGGTCAAAGCCAGTGGCCTTGTTCTGACGTCTGGCATTCCTGGTTTGGCAGCCCGTGAGTGGCCGAGCTCGGCTGCGTCTGCTGCGGTCTGTGGCCTCGTACCGCTTTTGGACTGTTTCCTCTTGCTCTGACCCTGCCTTATGCTCAGGCTGGGTTAGGGGCAGTGTCTGTGTGCGCTGGATTCGCAGCAGGTCCAGTGCAGCCTCCCTTCAGTCCTGCCAGCCGGGTCAGCACTGCCGTGGCGGGATCCCTGGGCTGAGGCAGGCCCTGCTCACCACTGCTGCCTGCCCGGCCCAGCCTGCGGGAAGCGCAAGGCACCCCACCCACAGGGGTCTCTGTATGACTCCCCAAGGCCCCCAGCAAGCATGGGTGCCTCCTGGGAGACTCGTACTGCGGGGGCCTGGGGGTGTCAGGTGGTAGGGACACTCGCCTTTAGGGGGGCGAGCCTGCAAACATGCTTAAAACCCAACACGGTGCTGCTGTGCGTCCAGGGGGGTCAGGAGGGCCTCGCAGAGGGACGGGGGTTCTGGCCGGGTGGCTGAGGGATTCCAGCTGCCGTCAGTGCACGGAGCGCGGGATGAGACGGACGGCAGAAGTCTCACTCACGGGGGTTGGGCGCCCTCTGCCTGACGCCTGGGTCCTCCCCTGGGAGATTTGGGCCCTTGACCCAGAACTCACTCTTGAGCCCAGTCCTGGGAGGCTGCCTCTGTGTCCCAAGGCACTGGGCACTCAGCTTTCAAGCTGGAAGGAGCACCTCTCTGCGACACTCCCTGTCTGTTCGCGGGCTGTTCTGTCCTGGGCTGAGGTTGGAGCTCAGGGGCCACCGGCCAGGCCTGGAAGCCCCACCCTGGGTCGGCCCAGAGGTCTGGTGTCCTCCTGTCTGGGCTGGAGCCAGGTGGGAGGAGACGCGAGCTAATCCCCCTCTTCTCCGGCTTCTCCTAGACTTTGCAGAGTTTGTTTTCCTGGGTCTCTTCCTCACAGAGATGTCCCTGAAGATGTACGGCCTGGGGCCCAGGAGCTACTTCCGGTCCTCCTTCAACTGCTTCGATTTTGGGGTGAGTGAGCCACCTCGTCAGGGACGCCTGCTGGGGGTCCAGACGGGTCCGCGGTGTCCTGGCCGGAGAGCGCACACACCCCTCCCACGATGCCGTACCCAGTGTGAGCTGGGGCCCGTGGAGCAGAGCCCGGGGGCTGGGGGACTGTGACCCCCTGTGGGTCAGAAAGGCTGCTGGCAGGCAGGGGAGGCCTGTCCTGGTCAGGCCCTGACTGGTGCGGGTGCTGGCCATGGGCAGCCTCCTTCCCTCCCTGGCCCTGTCTGTAGAGTCTCAAGATCAGCTTAAGGCTCTGTGGCCTCCTCCGCACCTGGTGTGCGATCTTCTGAATGTCTGCTGTCCCGTGGAGGCTCAAGGGGGCTGTGGTCCTGACCCCCTTCATTCCTGTGGGTCTGGTCCTGGGCACATGCAGCAGCGCTTCCTGGGGAGGCCGGAGGGGAGCAGTGGGCCTGGGTCCCTTCACCAGCCTCTGCAGGTGAGGGAGGCCTGGAAGGCAGGTGTTTCTGAGGCTCACTGTGGATGAGCACAGGGCCGGGCAGCGAAGAGTCCCCTTCCCTGGGCTCCTCCCTGTGTTGAGCCCAGAGCCTGGGGATGGGGTGCTGTTGACATCTGTCCAGAGGCTGAGTTCTGACCTGGTGGAGGCTCTGAGTGAGAAGCGGCCGTGCCACAGCCCGAGGAGGCCTTGCACCTCTGCAGACTTCTCAGAAGCCAGGGAGGAGGCTGGACCTAGGTCGAAGGAAAGCTTCGACTTGGGATGCAGTTTAACGTTACCTTTTCCTCTCTGCGCTGCGGTGCAGCTGACAGACAGTGTCTACGACTTTGTCAGATTTTCACGACGACTCACTTCATGCATGAATAACTGGAGACGTTGTGTGATGGGCCCAGGACTGCCCAGCTAGTGTGCAGGGGAGTCAGTGCTGGAGCCCGGGGTGGGCGTCGTACACCCGCCATGCTGCCTGAGCTCTGGGCGGGGGAAGGCGGTGGCTGCCCAGGTGCTCTCTGGGACACGTGGGCACCTGCGATTTTCAGAGATGGTTGTGGGGAAGCCAGCTCTTCTACTCCTTTGCCTTCTTGGTTACAAAGAAAGCTGTGGTGCGCATAGGCAGAGGGGACCCAAAGAGGGGAGGAGACTTCAGAGTGACGGTGTGTGGGAACCAGCTAGGCCCCAGGGCAGGGGAATAATTTGCACACAAGCCAACAAAGTTTTCCAAAACGTAGCAGCTTAAAACAAGCATCTATTATCTCAGTTTCTAAGGGTCAGGAATCCAGGCGTGGCTTTACAGGGTGCCTGTGGCCCGGGATCTCTCACACGTTTACAGCCCAGCTGAGGCCGGGGACGCAGTCATCCCAAGGCTTGATCAGGACTGGAGGGTTGCGTTCAGGCTCCTCACAGGCTGTTGATCGGACTCGCTCGTGGTTGGTGACTGGCCCCGCTTCCCGGTCCCGTGGCCTCTCCTCAGGCTGCTTGCGTGTCCTCACCGTGTGGCAGCTCGTGATGCGAGTACCTGACGGAGGCTGCAGAAACCAGGCTCAGGAGAGACAGCCGTCAGCCTTGCTGTTGTATTAACATTCGTCAGGAAGGAGTCGCCGGGCCCGCCCGCTTTTCATGGGGAGAATGCTACCCAGGGATGCGAGCACCAGGAGGCAGGGGTCCTTGGGGGCCGTCCCGGAGGCTGACTACCACAGTCCGCTGATCCAGTGTAAGATACGGTGGAAGTGTAAGATACACTCACCTCCACTCCCAGTTCCCCAGACGCATCCCATCACAGCCTCAGCTCAGCGCCCCGAATCTCGTCATCCAAATCGGACCCAGGTCTGGTTGAGGCTCCTACAGTTTCTTTCAATCTTAGAGCCGTGAACTGAGAGAGACGAGCTATCCACACCCACACCCAGCATACAGCAGTGGGACGGGCAGGGGTAGCTGCTTTAGACCTTCCCGTTCAAAACAGGGCCAGTGGGATGCACAGGAGGGCCGGCTGGACTGCAGCCAGCACGTGTTGGGAAAGCCCTGACTCGTTCTGGGGCCTGGGAGCCCTTGGGCTCTTGGTTTTACCCGAGTCCCCTCTCCTTTCCGTGGAAGGTAGGGAACGTTCGAGTCCCCTTCCCTTTCCGTGGAAGGTAGTGAACGTTTGAGTCCCCTTCCGTTTCGTGGAAGGTAGGGAACGTTCGAGTCCCCTCTCCTTTCCGTGGAAGGTAGGGAACGTTCGAGTCCCCTCTCCTTTCCGTGGAAGGTAGGGAACGTTCGAGTCCCCTCTCCTTTCCGTGGAAGGTAGCGAACGTTCGAGTCCCCTTCGCTTTCCGTGGAAGGTAGTGAACGTTCGAGTCCCCTCTCCTTTCTGTGGAAGGTAGGGAACGTTCGAGTCCCCTTCCCTTTCCGTGGAAGGTAGGGAACGTTCGAGTCCCCTCCCCTTTCCGTGGAAGGTAGGGAACGTTTCCAGCTGAGGTCTTCTTGGCCTGCTTCCTGCTTAGTAGAATTGTGGGATCCAAAGGCCTCATTTTGGTTTTTGCATTTCAACCCAAGCTGGTGACATTTTTGTGCATGTAAGCCTTTTAAGAGCATTGTGGGTGTGTTGTGAGCCTTCCCAGAGTTCAGTCCATTGGACGGAAGCCGTGCCCACAGCTCTCTTAGAGACGAGCCCTTCTCGGACTGAGCTGCTGCTGAGATGACCAAGGTCAACACCCTCCCACGTCCTGGAGGACTTACTGCTTCGAGAGGCCCATTTGCGAGGCTCACCCTACATCCCTGGAAGGGCCGGAAAGCAGCTGAATATGCTCGGAGGCCCCGCCTTTGATCTTTTGGGATCTTCCATACCAGCCCCCACTGTGCCCTTGGCTTCATTTTTAGACCGTGCCATTTCTTTTTTTTTTTGACCGTGCCATTTCTTAACGTTGGCCTTATTTGGTCTCTGGAGAGGCTGAGCATCTCCCAAACTAGCGAGTTGTGGCTTCTCTTCACTTAGCAGCGCTTCCTCAGTTCCCGCCCTCCTCCCGCCTTGGGCCGCGAGCAGCAGGAGACGCCAGGCAGCAGAGCCGCGTGCACTCTGCTTGGACGGCGCCTCCGCCAGCGCCCCACGCAGGAGGCACGTCTCCGCTGCCCCTGCGGCTGCAGCGTGGCTCTCTGCCCGCTCCCCTCCTTAGTTTCCTGTGCCCCCTCACTCTCCTGCAGGCCTCACGGACGGCACCTTCAGCGTCCAGAGTCCTCGGAAGAGTGTGTTCAGGGCGCCTCAGGCCGTCGCCGCTGTGCTGCTTGGGGCCGCCCCCCGACTCCAGAGCCGCCCCGCGCCTGGGCACCTTAGTTCAGCAGCACGGCACTCCTGCTTCCGAAGTCGGCATTGGTCTTTCCTTCTGGGTAACAAGTTACTCCAGGGCTTAGTGGCTTAAGGCAGCACATGTTGTCCTCTCATTCTGGTGGGGGAGCAGTCAGGCTGTGACTCTCGGGTCCCTCCTGAGGTTCAGTCCTCGCAGCCCCCGCTGGGCTGGAGAGCTCCCTTCCAAGCTTGTGCTCGTGACTGTTGACAGACCTCAGAGAGTCATCCTCCGGCCTCACTCTGGCGGCTGCTGGCAGGCTCGGGCCTGGTCACGTGGGCCTCTGCACAGGCTGCCCCAGTGTCCTCACAACACGGCAGCCGTGGCCCAAGAGAGGGCCGAGAGCACGAAGGCCAAAGCCTCAGGCTTCTTGTAACTGTTCTCAGAGGTGCCAGCCCGTCACGTTTGTTGTGTTCTGTTTGCTGGAAGTGGGTCACTAGGTCCAGCCCACCCTCCAGGGGACGGGGGTGTACAAGGGGGGAACCCGAAGCAGTGGGGATCATGGGGGCCGTCCTGAGAGGCCACCTACATTGTGAACCAATGCGAGCAAATTCTGAGGCTTACTGGGAAATAGGAGACATGTTGGAAGAGTGACAGTGAGAAGAAAGCAGATTCCGAACACAGCAGGCCTCAGCCCCGGGCACGATCTGGGTGCTGCGTGACGCTGAGACGAACCGGTGGTGACTTTCGGGGGACCAAGGACAGACGCGGCAAGCTCGCTCCATTCGCTGCCCTGCTAGGGCCGTAGTGGGTGCGGCAGCTGTGAGCAGGTCTGAACTCCCCTGAATGGTGTGCTTGCGTCCAGGGGGGGAAACGTGCAGCGGAAGGCTGTGCATTTGGGGCGATGCGGAGCTGGTGCAGCCGGCAGACCAGACACGCAGGGTCGTGGACCAGCGCTAACCTGCAGGGACCGCTGCCCTGGCATAGTCGCTGTTGGTCAGGCTTGGTGAGGATGTTGATGTCGAGCTGATCCTGTTTGCAGCTGGTATGAAGTGGGTGGAAGTGACTGAAACCTTGGGTGATGTGTGAGCCCAGCGAAGCGAAAGGGAATTTAAGAGATCGACGTTCGGCAGTGGAGTTCTCCCCACCAGCTGCAGAAGCCAGCTTAGAGGGAGTGAGAATTAGCCACACGCACGAAGGGCACACGAGCGCTCACGCTGACCGCAAGCCCGGGTGTGCCCCGTGAGGTGCAGTGGCCAGGGAGGGAATTCTGTTTGGCTGCCGTTGGGTGAGGGGTCCGCTGTGCTTCAGCCCTGCTGCCCTGTCCTTTCTGAGTCCCTCACATGAGACACTGATGCTGAGGAGTGGCTGGAAGGAGGGGCAGGCCTCTTGCCCGCAAGTCCCGGTCCACCAACGTGGACGGCGCCCAGGATGACTGTTGGTGAAACAAGGGGCAGGCTTGCGCCCATCTATCCTTGGTGGTACTTGCTGGCTCCCGCTGTTCGGAAGAAGACAAGATGCCGTTATGAACTGGAGCATCTCAGAGGTGGCAGGACCAGAAAGGGGATGTTACAAGGAAGCAGAGTCTGCTCGTCTGTGTGAGAGCAGCGTAACAGTCAAAGCTGTCGCAGGCGGTTTGCCGGCCCCAGAGGGTCACCGGGCTGTGATGGAGCACAGGGGAGGCATCAGACGAGGAGGCTTTAGGATCTGCCGGGAAAGCTGCAGCCCCACTCGCCCCTGTTCTGTGTCCTCCTGGTGTGTCTGGGTGGGGGAAGGGCGGACACCGTCTGCAGCTCCCGGAGGCGGCGGGGGCTCAGTGTGAGGCCTGTGCCTCCTGTCGCCTTCTGTGGCTTGAGCTGCAGACAGGGTGGGCGGGGCAGATGCTTACGGAGAGAAGCAGCCGCACGCGCGCCCCAGGCTGACTCATCTCCGTTGCAGGTCATCGTGGGGAGCATCTTCGAAGTGGTCTGGGCGGCCATCAAGCCAGGAACCTCCTTTGGGATCAGTGTGCTGCGGGCACTCCGGCTGCTGAGAATCTTCAAAGTCACGAAGTATGTCATCCGTGCGCTTTGGGGGGCGGGGGCGCGGGCAGTGTGGGAGCCAAGCCAACACGGGTGCCGCTCCTGGGGACGGGCGGCGTGGGTCTTGCCCTCAGCGGCCTGGAATCTCTTTCTGTGGGTTTTAACTGGTTAAAAACAGAAGACAGTCACAAAGCAGCCCACGCGAGCGAGGGCCACAGCGCACAGGACTTCGTGTCGGCCCTGGGAGCCTGTCTACCTGCAGCGCCATGTCCAGCCTCAGCACTGCCCCAGCACTTCTGGTTCTTTCGTTAGCTCGTTCCCCACGGTTTCACCCTGTCTCCTCTCTTGAAATCAGCAAGCCCACCTTTCAACCTCAAAGGATGACTCTGCTCCATAGTTGATGGAGAAAACAGAGGTTATCAGATGGATGTTTTCCCATCGTCCCGCCCCTAAGTCCGCTCACCTACCCTGCAGCCCTGCTCCCGTCCTGGCCCGACGGGACTCTGACCTTCTGACCTGAACTCCCAGGCCTGCCTTTTCCACTCGGGGCCGACGCTGCCTGGCCTGTCCTCGGTGGCAGGACGGGGCCCTGACCGTGTATTCAGTTTCATCCCACTTGGCTCTTCACAGCCTGGAAGCAGGTCTCTCCTTTTTGCCCACAGGGAGGCTGAGGCCCAGGCTAGAATGCGACGCAGGCCAAAGCTCCCCCCTCTCTGCCAGATCAGCAGTGCTGGGGAGGGGGCCGCCCTTGTCCACAGCTGTCTCGGCAGCAGCAGAGCTGCCCTCACCCCAACGGCCATGGCCGTAGGACTCCACAGTGGTACCCGAGCCACCCCGAGGCTCTGAGGCTCCCACCCCGCGAGCGGCTGGAGCGCGTGGCCCGCACGTGCCTGGCACCGGCCTCCGCGCAGTGTCCCTGGTGGCCCGGGTCACGACGACTGTGGGACGGTCCAGACCGAGCCTGCGCAGGTGGCTTGGGCTCCAGGCCCCCGCTGCAGTGACCGACACAGCCTCCCGGGCTTTCTGTTCTGTTTTAAATCCAAACCTGAGGCCACTCGAGGTCAGGACAGTTTAACCGTGGAGGAGCTTTGACAGGAGTTCGGCCGGCTTGGCCCACAAAGGCTGCTGGGTGCCCTGCGCCGCCTGCCCTCCGTGCTCCGCTGCTTCTGCGGGAGAAGGGGCTTCAGGAGGTGACGGCCGGTGCTGCCCTCTCCTTGGTCGTGGGCCTGGCATCTTAGCAGCTCCGCTTCCTCCTGGAAAGCGGGTGGCCCCTGTCCTGACGTGGGCTGACCTACACCCCGCCCATCCCACGACAAGGCTGTTTGGAGTCTTCCAGCCCATCTCCCGTTAACTCTCACCTACCTAGTCAGAGAGCCTGAGGAGGATGGTGGGCCGCTGTGAAGCAGCCTTGGGGACAAGGGCCCAGGGATGCCCCAGGCAGATGCCCTAGTCCAGGGCAGAGGACAGCAGGTGCAAAGGCACAGAGGCATGTGGTGCGCCCGCCTGGGCGCTCCTGGGGGTCGCAGCTGGAGGGGGCTCACCACCCAGCGAGCCAGCAGCGGCTAGACCGTGGGCAGACCTCAGGGGGCCTGTGAGCCAGGGGGGGCCAGCTGAATGAGAGGGACAGAGTCTCGGACCCCCAGGAGCGTTGGAGGGGTGGGGTGGAAGGGAGTCGAGGCTGGAGGGCTGCTCCACACTGTGTGGCCCTGGCCCTCTGGGAGGGGCCGCTGGGGTCAGCGTCTGCACCCCGTGCCCGGCCTGCTCAGTGGAGGCTCTTTGCGCGGGGACCCGCGTGCTGAGGGTGGCGATGCTGATGGATGCTCCAGTGCAGCCCCTTCTCCTGTGTGGCCGTGGCCCTCGCTTCCCGCGAGTTGGCCTGAGGGGGTTGAGGGGCGAAGGCAGCGTGGTCGTGGGGGTGGGGAGACTGGGGAGCAGGTGTAGGAGGCGACCGTGAGCATAGCGCTGGACCCTTGGCGTCTGCTGTCCCGGTGGGCAGGGGGTGGGCGCGGCCCAGACGGGTGGTCTGGACCCCTGAGAAAGTACTCTCCACACACCGAGCGTGGGCCCTCAGGCCAGCAGGCGCCGGAAGCCACAGGCACGTGCGTCCGTGTCCGGGCGTCCAGGCGCTCGGACCAGGCCTCCCCCCGCAGGTACTGGAGCTCCCTGCGGAACCTGGTGGTGTCGCTGCTCAACTCCATGAAGTCGATCATCAGCCTGCTCTTCCTGCTCTTCCTCTTCATCGTGGTCTTCGCCCTGCTGGGCATGCAGCTCTTCGGGGGACAGTAAGTGAGGCCGGGCCCCGGACGCAGCGCTCAGAGGGGATGGTGCCGCCCCGGGCGCGTCCTCCGCTCCCCTCCCTGAGGGTCCTGAGGGGGGCCGCTGGCACCAGACGCAGCCCGTCCAGCCCGATGGAGCTGCCTCTGTCCAAGACCCTTGTTCCTCTCAGGTTCAACTTTCAGGACGAGACTCCGACGACCAACTTCGACACCTTCCCCGCCGCCATCCTCACGGTCTTCCAGGTAAGGCTCCCGCTCCTGGCTCACTTCTGGCGTGTGGGGCCCCCCTGCCGGGTGTGCAGGGCACACAGCCTGCCTTCCCCGTCAGCCCCTCCCGCCTCTGACGTGCGCCCCCCGCGCTGGGACCAGGTCGGAAGGAGCTGCCCGAGGAACAGGTGGACACCTTGGGAGGCCCTGGCTTCAGGTCGCCACTTACCTCTCTGCCCCCGAGACCTGGAACCGATCACAGCCGTCGTCCATTGAGAGTCGAGTGGAAAGCACTCCCCAGGCTTCTCCCTCCAATGGCTTGGCCCCAGCGGCCCCTGTTTCCCTTTGTGTCTGGAAACATGCCGCCCGCAGCCCCTGGGGACGCTGAGCCTTGGTTCCCTCTTGAGGACTCTCCCGGTTCAGCGCTGTCCCCCTCACAGAGCTGTGGCCCCTGGGTGCCCCACAACTGGCCTCACCAATGAGCACCCTCCGCCACACCTGAGGCCAAGCAGGACAGGCGGGGGCGGCGGAGGTGCCCACAATGGCACTTAGGGAAGCCCACAGGCTGCAGGTGCTCTGGCCAGGGCCCTGCCTGGCTCCTGGCCTCTGGGGCCGCTGGCGCTGCCCCCCAGCCGGCGCTGGAGCCACAATGAGTGTATGGAGAGGGGACCTTTGGGGCTCCTCTCTCAAAGGAAGGTGTCTTTCCAGCCGACCGTTTGAACCACACTAGACGCTTGCTGACAGAGTGACTCAGTCTCGTGATGTCACCCGCAAGCCCCCCTCCCGACCTGGGTGGAGCAGAGCAGCTCTTTTCCCAGAGGTTCGTCTGCTCCCGGCCTGGCAGGACTCCAGACCCCGGGCTGTCATCGTTCTGTTTCCCGTCCGACCCCACTTTCGGGTCCTGTGGCTTCGCCGTCCTCTGAGCTTTAAGGATTGGGTTGCCCGTCAGCGTACTACCCTTCGCACCTTCTCCATCAGAAGCATCGCCAATGGCTTGACTGACTCAGAGCTGGGGAAGCGTCCAGCCCTTTAAGGAGGCCGAGAGAGTGGTCGAGGCTGGAGGAGGCTGAGAGGACGGCCGGGACAGACTGTTGGCCCAGCCGGGCCTGTGACGCCCACAGGATGATGCTGGGTCGAGGGCCTGAGACCCAGGCCGGAGCCCCTGCTTCTGAATGGGGTTGGAGAGGGCGCAGGGAGGCATGTGACCAGGGGGAGAACAGCTTGAACTCTGCTCCTGGTGAAGCTGCCTGACCACGCCCGCAGGTGGAGGCTGAGCCGCTCCTAAGAAACTGAAGCAGCACGCTAATGCAGGCGCCGTTGACCCTCAGAGGGTGAAGGAAGAACTCAGCGCAAAGTTACGGAAGAAAGCCGCCTCGGACCTGAGGATCTCCGGTTAATGCGAAAGATAACTAAGTAACATTCCTGGAAGTAAAAGACACAGCTGCTTAAATAAAAAGTGGAGGCTGGACCGCACACGGACGTGATCCTCTCAAGAACGCGGAGGACCTGAGCCAGCTGCGGCTCAGAGGTGGAGAGAGAGGGCGCCAGCGATGTTCCAGAAAGAGCTGAGACCTGGACACAGCCTGATACAGAGAAAATCTTGAAATCTGTTCTAGAAAGACAGAGCTCCTGCAAAAGAATGCCAGTCTGATGGCAGGCCTCTCGTGGCAATGATGCCAGAAGGTCTGGGAAAAGCAACTTTAAAATATTGGAGGACGGTCCCTGTTGGCCTGGAATTCCCACTCAGAGAGCCGCAATTCGAGGTGGAAGAAAGACACACCCAGACACAGATTCTGAGAGTCACAGCCAACTGCTGAAAGCGCTGCAGACACGGATATGGATACGTCTAGGAAAGAGGATAAATGGGGAGAAAAGGTGCATTAACCCAAGGAGAAGCAGAAAAGCTGGGCTATTTCAGAAACTGAATAATTTCTGAATACTAATTGAATAATTGAAAAATCTACCTGCCCTGGAGACACGCTGACAGATTTACAAGTGAATTCTGCTGCATATTTCAGAAAGGTTACTCCAATTTTATACAGACGACTCCAGGGAAGTTAAAGAGGAAACACCCACCCTTTTATGAGACTGGGATAACCTTGATATGAAAACACTAGACAAGGGCAATATAAGAGAACGAACATATAGATTACTGTCACACACAGAGGGACAAAACGTCCTGAGGGAAGTACTGGATGTACTTAAAGATCATCTTTATGATCAACTTGAATTTATCCTAGAAACGCAAGATGATTTAACATTAGAAGGTCTATTAATGTAATTCATCTTAACAGATTAAAGAAGGAAGAAAAACACATATGATCAGAGAAAACATTTGAACTCTAGCAAAAGCACAGCCAAGCACCAGAGAGAGAGGCAGATGAAACAAGACTGACAAATTGTGTTGATTGTTGAAGCTGGGTGATGAGTACGTAGGGATATATTACACTCTCCACTTTGTATGTTTGAAACTGTCCATCGTGAATTTTTTTTTCTAAAAGAAAATCCCATGATAAAACCCAACACTCCTTGCAAATAAAAACCCTTAGCAGAGTATGCTAGTATCAGTGGTCTTAGTGCAGTAGAATAAGAAAAAAATGAAATAACATTTCTCAGGATTGCCAAGGAAGAAAGAAAAATGTCATTATTTACAGATGAAATACTTATATACACAGAACACTCATGTTGTCACTGCAGATGGACAGTTTGGTTATCCATAGACAAAAACGTGGAGTTGGATTTCTACCCTGTAGCAGATTTGAAGATCAGTTCAGATGAATTAAGACGTAAGTGTGAAGAGCGACTCTGAAATTTTAGAACATGCAGGAGAGTAACGTTACTGACTGAAAGCAGGGAAAGCCTTCTTAAGGAAGATGCAGAAAAGCACAGATCATAAAGGAAAGCTCTGACAGATTTGGCTATTGAAATACAAATTTCTGTGCATCAGAAGACCCCATAAAAAGGTCAAACGAACAAGTCATAGGCTGGGAGTAGACGTTTCCACAGCATTAGCTAATAACCAACAGCCAGAATAAATAACCAATAACCAGAATAAATCGAAGACTTCCACAAATCAAAAAGGAAAGACAAATAATGCAGCGGGAAAGGGCAAAGTGTCCAAGCAAGGAACTCGGGACAGGAAATCGGGCTGATGAGCAGACCTGTAAAAACCGCCATCTGTTTACGCACAGTCAGGAAATGCAAAGGAAACCCACCTGTCAGTTTAGTTGAAATTAAGAAATCTAACAGTCTCGAGTTTTAGAGAAGATGTGGAGAAATGAGGATTCCTTTATGCTGTTGGTGGGTTGGTAGAACCACTTTGGAAAGTAATGTCACGGTATCTAACCCGCCGGAACTCACACAGCAGCAGTTGCTGCTGTGGGCATGTGCTCCGGAAGGTCCCTGGCCTAATGCACAGAGAGACCTGCGAGACCATCACAGCAGCATCGTGTATGATGGCAAAACGCTGGGAACCTCTCGATTGTTCATCATCAGGAGAGTGGATAGGAGGGTGTGTTCCGTCTGTGCAGCAAGACCGTGAGTGACCTAGAATTAACTATATTAACATGGATCACAAGCAATGTTAAGCTAAAAAAAAAGAAAAGCAAGATTTGAAATAATACAAGGCATATGATACTACTTAACTAATTTTTTAAATTGAAGCATAGTTGATTTACAATGTTGTGCTAATTTCTGCTGTACAGCAGAGTGACTCAGTTACACACACACATTCTTTTTCCATTATTTTCCATTACGGTTTAGCATATGATACTAAATATTTAATAAGGGCGGAAGCATCTTGTTTCAAAACACATTGCATAACAAGTTCATGGTATATGTGGAAGTACAGGTGTAAAAGCTTGCATGGGAATGTTTAACACCAAATTCAGGGTGAGCTGGGCTTGGGGAGAGGAGGAATGAGACCGGAGAGTTCTACTGAGGGAACTTCAGCTACATTTTAAAGTTTTATTTCTTAAGCTGGGTAATGGGTACACAGAGCTTTAAATATTGTTCATTGTACCTTTCTGAATGTTTGAAATAGTACATAATTTAAAATTAAATGGGTACAAAAAGATAAACTAAGTAGACCTTAACCAAAAGAAAGCTGGTGTAATGTTAACATCAGCCAAAAGAGAAGTGAAAAAGAAGGTGAGAAAAAAGCTGTTGTAAAAATCAGGAAGTACATTACGCAACAATAAAAGGAAGATGCAGCCTAACGGCACGGCTCAAAAAGCATACCAAGCAAAACCCGACAGAATTACAGGGAGAAATCAGCAGTCCACCCTCTTTTAAGAGACTTATACTTCTATCAGACTGAAGGATGAAGCTGATCAGGGATTAGACAGGATGTAAAAGAACTCACGAGCACAGCAGTCACAAATCGGCTGGTGCGCACAGAACTTGCCGATTGACAGTGAATAAAATAGCCATTATTTGGGGCACAAGGAGCATTCACAGAAACCGATCACTTGTTAAGTCGCTCCGGAAATTTCTACAAGCATTAAAGAATCACAGTCCTACAGCGCACATTCTTTTTTTTTTAAATTTATTTATGTTGTTTATTTTTCTTTGGCTGCGTTGGGTCTTTGTTGCTTTGCGCGGGCTTTCTCTAGTTGCAGCGAGCAGGGCTACTCTTCGTTAAGGTGCGCGGGCTTCTCATTGCGGAGCACAGGCTCTAGGCACGTGGGCTTCAGTAGTTGTGGCTCGCAGGCTCTAGAGCACAGGCTCAGTAATTGTGGCGCACGGGCTTAGTTGCTCTGCAGCATGTGGGATCTTCCGGGACCAGGGATCGAACCCGTGTCCCCTGCACTGGCAGGCAGATTCCGAACCACTGAACCACCAGGGAAGTCCAGCACATTCTTGCTATTACTTAAATAAATAGAAAGCACTAGTAAACAGTCACTTAAGATCTTCCCCATATTTGAAAGCTGAGGGTTTGGGTTGAAGAAGACAGCACAGTGGGCAGTACAGAATATTTAGGACCGAACAATAATTAGCAAAGCTCATAGGATGAGTCTGAAGCAATACTTAGAGGAAAACTTAGAGCCTTAAAAGCAATTGTCAAGATAAGAGAATGACTAAAAATAAATAAGTTAAGTGCTCATCTTAAAAATCTAGAAAAAAGAATAATAGAGTAAACCAAAGAGAAATTGAAAGCAGGAAAAAATGGTGCTAAGAGCAGACATTAATGAAACATAAAACTAAAATACCAAGATAACAAAATCCTAAAAAGCTCGTTCTCAATAAGGCTAATAAAGTAGATAACTTTATAGCAAGACTGATCAAGAAAAAAGGCACAAATAAAAAGTATAGCCCAATGCAACAAACTAGTGAATATAATGAAAAAGAAGCAGACTCACAGATAAAGAGAATAAAAGAGTGGTTACCAGTGGGGAAAGGGGAGAGGGGAGGGGCAATATAGGGGTAAGAGGTACAAACTATTACGTATAAAATAAGCTACAAGGATATATTGTACAATATAGGGAATATAGACATATTTTATAATAACTATAAATGGCATAGAACCTTTAAAAATTGTGAATCACTGTATTGTACACCTGTAACTTACATAATATTGTACATCAACTATGCTTCAATAAAAAAATATTTTTTTTGAAAGTATAGCCTAAAAGGGAGGTATAACTACAGAAAAGGGAGATATTTTTAAAATCCCAAAAGAATATTATGGCAACTTTATGCCAATAGGTTTGAAAACTTAGATGAAATGTGCACTTCTATAGGAAAACATCAGTTACTTAAGTCAGCTCAAGAAGAAAAAAGAACTGGATAATTTTATAACCATTAGAGAAATGGAATCCCTAGTCAAAGCTCTCTTCCTGCCTTCCTGCCTCCTGCGCAGGGCTCGGGGAGTTATAAGGTGAGTTTTGCCACGCCTTTAAGGAACAGATGATAATGGACTCAGACACTTCCAGAGAAGGGAAGAAACCATTTCATGGGGCTAGGACAACCTTGACCCCACAGCCCGGCAAAAACAGTGTAAGGAAAGCAAAACGCAGACAGAGCGTGAGCTCTGTCAACCAAAAAAACTGCAGGAGGCTGCAAATAAGAAGTGTTTTGGGGTCTTAAGAACTGCAATTCAAGAGACACAGATTTGGCTAAAATAAAAAGAGTGTCCTGGGGAAGAGAAAGAGTCGGGGGCTTGTAAGACAAAAGCCACGAGGCTGCGCTCTGACACAAGAAGGGAACTGTGTGTCCTTCAAGGATGGCTGTCACCAGGCATTGTAGGGTAGGTGTCTGATAAGCGTCTTGAGTTTCTGACAGATGTTCTGGAGGCCTGCATTAGGACATGAAGTGGTCAAAGGCCAGATTCCATCCAGGCCTCCTGGCTCCACTTCAGAGAGCTCTCTCCTTCCACAGATCTGTGAGGCGGGGGCTTTGTTTTGTCGACTGAGGATGTCAAGTGCCTGAAGACTGCCCGACGCACAGCAGGCAGGCACTCTAAGTGTTCGCTCAGCGAAGGTAGATGCAAATAGTCTGAAATAGAATACTCAAAAATCAAATCCAATTGTGTATAAAATAGAACCTCATGGCTAAACTGTGCTTATCTCAGTAATACAAGAATTTGTCAGTGTAATTTCCTGATCTCTACAGTTTAAAAGAGAAAAATAAGCATATCAATAGATTTAGAAAGATAGAATATTGATATGATGATGAAAAACATGTTATACAAAGAACTTAAAATACTGAGGACTCAAAAAAAAAAAAAAAACCGAAAACAAACCCACAGCTAGTTGGGTGATAGCTAATATGGATGGGTTTCTTTTTTTTTTTTTTTTTTTTCTTTTTTTTGCGGTACGCAGGCCTCTCACTGTTGTGGCCTCTCCCGTTGCGGAGCACAGGCTCAGCGGCCATGGCTCCTGGGCCCAGCCGCTCCGCGGCATGTGGGATCTTCCCGGACCGGGGCACGAACCCGCGTCCCCTGCATCGGCAGGCAGACTCTCAACCACTGCGCCACCAGGGAAGCCCAGGTTTCTTTTCTGAAGAGATGGAAATAAAATTCTAAATTCAGAATTCTAAATTGTGAATTTAGAATTCAGTTCTAAAATTGACTGTGGTAATGGTTGCACATATCTGTGAATATACTAAAAACCATTGCATTATACACTTTAAGTGACTGAATTATATGGTATGTTAATTATATCTCAGTAAAGCTATTATTTTACAAAGACCGTTGCAAACATCACAGATAAAAGATTGTTGGTGGTTAATTTTATGTCAACTTGACTGGACCATGGGGTGTCTAGATTAAGCATTATTTCTGGGTGTGTCTATGAAGGTGTTTCTGGATGAGACGAGCATTTGAATTGGTGGACTGAGAAAGCAGATGTGGAAGCCTCACCCAGTCCACCGAAGGCCTGAGTAGAATAAAAGGGCTGAGTTAAGGGAGAGTCCACTCTCGCTGCCCAACCATCTTTGAGCTGGGACATCCGTCTTCTCTTGTCTTTGGACTCAGAGTTGGGCTGAAACTTACACCATTGTCTCTCCTTGTCAGCTGTGGGTCTTGGGACTTATTCTCCATGACCACAAGATATACCCAGACATCTCCCCTGGGTTCTGTTTCACTGGAGAACCCAGACTAATACAGATTGAAAGCATAACTAAGGATATCTAGTATTCAGGCAGTTGAAGTCAATGTAATAAGAAAAAGAAAGAGGCAGAAGAACTGGAAAGGAATAGACAAAATAGTTATTATTTACAAATGGTGTGATTATTTACATAGAAAACTCAAGAGAATCAATTAGAAATAATAAGAGAATTCATTGTTGCTGAACACAAGGTCAACATAGGAAAAATAAAGCTTTTCTATATAACAGTATCATTCAATTAGAATATTCAATTAAAATGAAAGACTTCATTTACAGTAGTAACAAAAGCTATGTTATCCAGAAATAAATCCACAAAAAGTATGCAAGACTTTTACAGGTGAAATTATAAATTGTTATTAAAAGACCGAAAGAACTGAATACCTATGTTTATAAATGGGACGCCTTACTGTGGTAAAGGGATCCGTTCTCCCTAATTTAATTTGGGATCCAAATCCCAACAGAACTGCTCTTGGAATTCAGCATATTGATTCTGTGGCAGAGTAAATGGCCAAGGATAGCCAGGACAGTTCAGGAAGGAGTGATGTGCCCCTCCATATATCAAGACTTATTATAAAGCTACAGTAATGAAGATTGTGAGGTATAAAGACAAAGTATCAAAGAACAGACTAGAAAGCCCAGAAACACGCCCAAGCCTATGTAGGAAGTTGCTCATATGAAAAAGATGGCATTTTAAATCAATGGGAGCGGGATGGGATGGTCAAAAAACGAGCCTTCTGTGTGGAAGAAAGGAGGTCTTCATCCTCAGGTGTGCACAGAGCAGTAACCACAAGCCCTAGTTGGATTAGAGACCTAAAAGCCAAACTTTAAAATGATTTGAAGAAATAGAGGAAAATTATTTATGACCTTGGGACGGAGAGAGATTTCTTAAGGGGCAAAAAGCAGAAACCATGAAGGAAAAGACGGACACATTTGACTTCATTCAACCTCTTTACAACACAAACAATTAGTTAGAGGCAGAAAGGACACCAGCAGAAGGTTTCTCCAGTAGACATTGCAGATAGAGAGCTAGCATATACAAGAATACTTAAGGAAGCCAGTAAGAAAAGGTGAGTTACCAGAAATCCAAGCCAAAGTGTTGAAAAGGCCACAGAAAGGAGATCTGAGCAGCCACTGGATACAAGAGAAGATGTCCCGCCTGCCTGGCTCTTCCGTTCACCGCTCCGGCCGGGAGCTATCAAAGGGTGTGACTGCGCTCAGTTTGGGACGAGGGTGTGAGGAAGACAGAGCCTGCGTTGCTGGTGGGACTGTAATTTGGGCTAAACACTTTGGAAATGTCCAGTGAAGTCAAAGGCGTGCAGAACCTACGATCCAGCAGAACCAGTTCTAGACAAACTTCATGTTCACAGTGGGACACACCGGCAAAAACCTCGGAAGTGCCTGTTGGGGAAGATGGGTGAGTACGTGGAAGGGATCTATGCAGCACCTTCCACGAACAGTGGGTTTATACGTGTCCACCCGGGTAAACTTCAAAGATAAAAGAGTGAATGAACGGAATGATGATGTAGTCTGACACCTGCCCGTGCATGCTTAAAACACACGTGGTGTATTTCATTTATAGGCGTGTGTGTGTGTTGTGTGGTGTAGGACCACAAAGACTGGAGGCCCCCCAGGCTCACGGTTGGGGTTGCCTGTCGAGGGTGATCGTGGGCGGTGGGACCTGATGCGAATATGACAAAATGTTAGCAATTTCCATTCTGAGTGGCAGACTCACGAGTGTCTGTTACCTTATCCCCTTGTACTTTCCCCCAAATACAAGTGAAAAAGAGGCACGTGTTTCCCGATGGGGCAAGGACGGCATTTAGCCGCCCTCGTGGCCTGGACCCCCTGGGCCAGGGGAGGCAGGAACCTGGAGGGTCAGAGGCCCTGTAGCTGTTGTCTGGCCGTGAGCAGCTTGTGCCCCTCTGCGAGCCTCAGTTTCCTCACTGGTGCGGCAGTGACCAGGCAGCTCTGGGACGTGGGAAGCTCTGCCGTGGTCTCCTTGCCTTTGCTCGCCTTTCTCTCCTGCTGGGAGCTCCCTTTCCATTCTCGGCAGAAACCCAGAGCATATTCATCTTGACCCAGCCCAGCAGCCATGTCCTTCTGGAGGTTTCTCTGGAGGCTCCTGGGCCACCTTAACCATCATCCAAGGACCTGTGTGTGCGCACTCGTGTGCCCATGGGCTTGTGGGTGTGGGCGTGCGTGTGAACGCGGGTGGCTGTGGGGACATGCCCCGGCTGCTCTCCCGCCCTCTGCAGATCCTGACTGGGGAGGACTGGAACGCGGTGATGTATCATGGGATCGAATCGCAAGGTGGAGTCAGCAAAGGCATGTTCTCGTCGGTTTACTTCATTGTCCTGACGCTGTTTGGAAACTGTATCCTTCTGCCGTCTGGGCAAGGGGGTCGGTGCTTCCTGGGCCTGCTCTCCCCTCCCTCCCCAGGAGGACGGAGCCGGTGGTCGGCACGAATGAACGTGTGGGCGGCTTTCCCATGGAGGGTGGGCCATGATGCACCCCTGCCCAGGAGCAGCCTGAGTTACAGATGCAGCCTGAGGTCGGCCCCGGGGGCCGAGGAAAGCGTGAGCAGCGCGTGGGGTGTCCCGAGGCAAGTAGCGAGGTCAGCGGCGGGAAGACGTGGGCTTTGAGCCTGAGGGCAGCCATCTGTTTTGCTTTCACTTTAATTTAATTCAGTAATTAAGTTGTGGCACTGGGCTTTTGAACAAACCTTCGCCCATGGAAACGCCCACCTGCAGAGAAGCGCAAAGGAAGGTCTTGTGCGGAGGATACTCCTCAGGCTTGTGTTTCAGGGTCTGGGCTGTGGGACTCTGGGGCGTCAGGGCAAGCCCAGCCAGGGAGGCTGTGCCTCAGGCCCCCTGACCGCGCCGCCCGGTTGGAGTGTGTCCCTGTGGCTGGGCCCCAAGGGGCATGGCCTTCGTCCTGCTCTCGGCGTAGCGAGGCCTCTGCGGGTGCCCACAGCTGTGGGCAGTGCCAGGAGGCAGCAGCCGACCTTGGCGTCCTGTCCCGTGGGCCCCACTGGGGCCCTGAGCAGGCCTGTCTATGAGGCACTGCCCTGGGATGTGGGTCCCCCCTGAGTCCCAGGGCACCTCCTTGCCAGACAGGGGGCCTGACGCACAGGGGTCACGCAGAGCCGACGGCTGCTTGAGCGTGGCACTGGCCCAGAGCCGCTGGGATAACATGGGGCCCAGGGCTGTCCCTGGGCATCTGTCCCAGGACCAGAAGGGTCTGAGACGGTTCGGCTGTCACAGCTGAGGGGAAGGGGCAGCTGGCATTAAGCGGGCAGCGGACACCCCATGGCAAAGGACTGCCTGCCCATCGTCAGTGTGCAGGGCACTAGGTGACCGGGAGGGCACCCACCCGTGGGGGCCAGGGGTGGGCCTGGGTCTGCGGGGGCGGCACAGGGGTGAGGCACCGAGGGCTGGGGCTGGGGCAGGGGCGGGGGCAGTGCAGGGAGGACAGTGCTGCCTGGCGCTGAGGCTGGGAGAGGCGGCTCCGTTGACGGGAAGCCTGAGGGGGTTCAGGTCAGCGGCAGCGCGAGGGCCTGGGCCTGCAGAGTTCAGATGGGCGGGGCAGGGCCGTTGGGCCCCCTGACCCTGGGACCCTGGGGAGTTACCTGCCCTCTGTGGCCTTCGTTTCCTCATTTCTGACTGGGGGCCATAGGAGCACCTTGTCGCGGCTCCCAGGGGGCACAGTGGGAGGACGCTTTGGAGGCAGCGGCCTCCTGCTGGGCCCTCCCGTGGCATCTGCCATCCGCACGTTGCCCCTGCTGCTCTGGAGGAGGGGCACCTCGAGGGAGGGGTCCCAGGACTCGGCTTTGGTAAAGGAAGGTGGGAACGAAGCCAGGCACGTGTCCGTGAGCCTTGCCAGGAAGCTGGTCCGTCGGTCTCTGCTCGTGGGACCCAAAGGTGCCAGAGCCCACATGCAGCCTGGGTGCTTGTTGGGAGAGGTGGGGGCAGAGCGGGCAGCCCTTGTGCCCTCCTAGGAGGCAAAGGCAGATCAATCCAACACAGCGCGAGCTTCCGGCCTGGAGCGTCGGCCCTGAAGCGGGGGCGGGGGGAAGGGGTGGTGTGGGCCTTCGAGGAGGCCGGGCAATGTGACGTTGCATGAAGGAGGCCGGGTGGAGGCCAGGGGCCCACAGGACCCAGCGGCTGGGCTGGGCTGTGTCTGGGGCTGACGGGCTGACAGGGCTGGAGGGCCGGGGGTGGGGGCATGTGGACACCAAGGAAGGAGGCCGAGGCTGCTCAGGCCCTGGGGAGATGGGCCCCTGTGTTGTCAGAGGGAGCCGTGGTCTGAGCCTGGGAGAGGCTGTGCGTCGGAGGGCTTCCCTTCCTTAGCTGGAGCCGACCAGACACTCTGCTGAACGTCTTCCTGGCCATCGCCGTGGACAACCTTGCCAACGCGCAGGAACTGACCAAGGTGTGTAGGTAGGGACCCACCTGCAGCCTAGCTACGGGTGGGGTGGGGGGGTCAGTCCGTGTCGCTCTGGATGCTGCTGCAGAGCCATGAGGAGGGCCAGGACCTGGGTTAAGGGCCATGTGACTGCTGTCCAGGGGTGTTTCCTCCAGGCCCTGGACAGGCAGGGCTGTGGGGAACGGCACCGAGGAGGTGGGCAGAAAGAGCATGCTGGGAAGGCAGATGGGCACGAGGGCAGCTCCTGGGAAGCCGAGACCTGGGAAGGATGACCGGAGAGGCAGGAGGAGGTGTGGGAGCTGGTGGTGGATGACATGGCGCAGACCAGAGAGGGGCCTGGAAGATGGGGGCCGGGCTGCCCTGGTCTCTGTGTGGAGTGGGCTGTGTCCTCTCAGGAGCGAGACGCATCAGGAGGTGGGCCTAGGGGCCATCCAGTCTGAAGACCCCAGAGGGCGCTGAGGGACCCTTGTGGTCATTCCCGGTGTGGCTGGCTGAGCTCAGGCTGGCGCTGGGCAGCGCGGTCCTGAGTCGGGCCAGGCTGGCGCTGGGGGAGCAGTCAGTGCCTGTTCTCGGCAAGCCCGTGTCCCGGCAGGACAGCTTTCTTTCCAGGCTGTGCCCAGTGGGAGTCGTCTAACAGTCATGTCTCATCCTTGAGCCTGGCGGGGGACGTGATTACACGTGTCTCCCCTGTGGTTTCCCTCCAGATGGCACAACCCCCTGCCTGCTTACCGTCACCCTCTGTGCCCTGGGCAGTGCAGGCAGCCCGCTGTTTCAGCCTCAGGCTGGCGCTTTGACAAGCCCGGCTCCCGGTGCAGAGGGCACTCCTGCTGGTCAGGGGCTCTGAGCAGGCTCTGCTCCTTGCAGGCACGCGCATACTTGCTCTGTACGCCGGGCCTATGCCTGTGCGCGCACCTGTGTGTGTGGGTGTCTGTGCGCTCGCGCCCGCCGTCCCTGACAGCCTCCCACTTGTGTAGCACCCACTCCAGTCTAGCACATCCTAAGACTCTTAACACTGTCCCCGTTCTGGGGCTTGACTCGGGCCTTCCCTGAGGAAGGCAGGCGACAGAGATGCAGGTGTGCCACAGTGGTCCTGACAGCGCGTGCTGTACAGGTGCCCTGCTGCCCCACCCGGCTCCCTGCGAGGAGTGCTCCACGGGGGCGGCCCGTGCAGTGTGCCTCCCCCCACCCCCTAGCTGGGCTGGGGCAGTGCCTGTGGGTCTGGACTCCTCCCTTCTTCTGGGTGCTGGCTTCTGAGGATTGGGAATCCCACTGGCGTGCCCATTTCTGTTGTTAGCCAGTTCCTAGACTGAACCTTGCCATTCAGGAGGGGCTGGAGAATGGCCCAAGGCTCTGGCTGGGGGGACCTGTGCAAGCACAGAGCACTTCTTGGGGTCAGGATTTACAGGACCACGTGAGCTAGGGGTGCCCAGCAGCATCGTCCTGGGCTGGGTGAGCTTGAGTTCAAAGCTCTCACTGCCCCTTCAAGGCTCTCAGTGGGTGAGGACATACTGACAGGCCATGTCCTTGGGGCCCTGTATCCATGCACAGACCATAGGTGGTGGCCCCTTGGGGCAAACTGCCCTAATTCAGGAATTTCCTTGCTTTGGGAGTTGGGGCAGGTGGACGCCTGTCTGTGTCAGGCTATGGGGCATTCCTGGGCTGGCCAAGAGACCAAAGGGCGGACACTCCCTCCTTTACAGTCCCACAAATATATGGTAGCATCATTTATTTCGAAGTGGAAATAAACTCACATCGAGTTTGTTTGTAGAACACCAGTTGGAGTGATTTGAGGGCCGTAAACCAGGATGGAGCCCATAGCTGGAGGAACGACGTCTCTAGGGTGTTCTGGTGGGTCTAGCTCTGCCTCCCCTCTGAGGCCTGAAGTTTGAATGTCTCTTCTCTATGGTGGGAAGTCTTCAGACAGCTAATAGGGGGCTTAGTTGCCATTGCTATGCCTCTAAAAGCAGATTCAAGGACATTTGGGGACATGTTGGGAATGCCAGCTCCCAGGGGAGCCAGGTGGGCCCGGGATTGGGGTAATGGGGGATATAAGCATGGGCCCAGTGATCTAGCTGGACGGCACAGAGACTGGCTTCCCTCCCAGGGCTGGTAGACTCAGCCTAGAGCTGTTTATCTAGATCTGAGGAGCAGATCATGTTGGTTTTGCCTAGTGACAGGGGGCCAGGGCTGGAGGGTCTGTCTGGATGTCCACTCCCTTCCCATGGAGGGGGCAGAGGCAGGGCGGGGTGTCTGCGCAGGTGCGCACACATGAGCACATGCTATCCCGGGCGGCAGAGAGCCGTGGGGCTCCTCTCCAGGAACTCAGTGGGGAAGGGAACACAGGGCCAGGCATGGTCACAGGTAGACAGATGTGACCCGATGAGTGCAGGTGGGAAAGCTCAAAGGCTGCAAGGTGGCCCTGCTAGGCACATTGCTGGTGATGATTCGTGTGGGTGGTGCAGGGCAGGGACCCAGGCTCAGGGTGGGGCGCCTGCCCCTCGCCCTGGCTCAGCACCCTGGGGAAGAGGTGACTTCGTTCCAGTGTGACAAGTGCTCTGGGTGGCGGGGGAGCAGGTGGGAATAAAGGAGGGGTGGGTTTGCATTTTGATGGAATAAAGACTAACACGTGGAAATGGGTCCCTGGGGCTGGAGCTCTGGAGTGGGGCTGTCAGCTGTGAGCGCCCTGGGAAGGGGTGCTGACACAGAAACCCTGGGGACTCTTGCCTGCAGAGGTGGGCGTAGCAGGGCGGTCTGGAGCGTGGGTGGGTCGTGCTAAGGCAGGAGCTGGCTTCCTGGCCCCACTGGCTCAGGAGGCAGGAAGGACTCAGAGGCTCCAGGCGGAAGAGCTGGTGGCATCGGAGTGGACACAGCACTCTCAGGCTAGCTACACATTTCTGTCTGTCCAAACAGGACGAAGAGGAGATGGAAGAAGCAGCCAACCAGAAGCTTGCTCTGCAAAAGGCCAAAGAAGTGGCTGAAGTCAGCCCCATGTCTGCCGCCAACATCTCCATCGCCGCGTAAGGCTCTCGGAGTGGGTTGTGGGCGGTGGCGGGAGCAGAGTCCAGCTCCCCCGGGGCCTCCTCAGGGGCCCTCGCCTTGGCTGGAGCTGTTAGGATACAGCCCCTTCCCAGGAGCTGAGATGCGGGGGAATGGCACTCCTCCCCTGCGGGGACTTTTGAGCAAAGAGACCACCAAGTGAAGCCTCCCCGCTTCTCCCCGCCGGGGTGAGAGCGCGGTGTGGCAACGCCGTGGGTGGGAGTGACCACGGAAGGCGGCCCTCTGGACAGTCTTGGGCAGCGCCAGGGACTTGGTGTGTCTGACTTACACACCGCCTTTCAGAAGTGTGTTTTGTGAGCCGGAAGATTCAAGGGGTTACTTCAGCAGCCCAAGAGACTTAATGCAGTTTCCAATAGTATCGAGTTCTGGTGTTGGGACAGGGGTCGAGAGGAGGCCTCTCTGATGAGCAGAGGTGCAGGCGGGGCTGAGACTCCCGTCGGGGACTCTGGTCACCCAGAGCCAGCTGAGAGTGCTGCTGGGGGCGTTATGGATTTCCGAGTTGGGACAGAACGCCCCAGCGCAGGGCCAAAAGCCACGGTGGGCTGGGGGGCGTTGGCCCCCGGGGAAGGAGGCAGGAAAGTCCGGCCCAATCCCGGTCACTGGGTGGCCGTGAGAGAGCACAGAGGGGCTCGGGGCCAGGCTGAGCCCACCCTGGAGCTGCTGCCCCTGCCTTCTGCCCCGCTCGCCAGCCCCCGCCACGGCTCCCACTCCCCACGCTGCTCCACGGGCCCCCGCTCTGCACCTGCTTCCCTCTCCCGTGCACACTGTGCTGCGTGGTCGGAGCACCTCAGGCCCGTCTGTGGTGACACAGGCACTGGTGCCGAGAGTGCGCTGGCACGTGGATGCGTTTGTGGGAGTGGGAGTGTGTACACGCGCGGGTGAGGGTGCATCTTAGCAGCCCCATTCTCGCCTGGACGCCACAGGGCCATGGCCTGTTTTCTAGGAGGATGTTTGCAGAGGACCTGTCTCTAAGGTGAGCAGAAAGTGCTGGCCTTTGGGGGAGAAGAAGTAAAGGGAGGTCCCAGGCCCTGGGAGTCCAGGCAGGGGTGCAGGGGGCCTGCAAGGAGCCAGGCAGGACACAGCCGCCATCATTCCACAGCTGCTGGGGGCTCAGTGCCCAGGTGTTCTGGAGTTCTGTTGTCTGGCCAATGCACCTGCTCGGTCTGCTTGGTCCTGGGCTTGCTGTGACCCGGTTACTTCCTGAGCTGCATAAGCTGCTGGTGGTCTGTGTAGAGGACGTGGTTGGTGACTGACCCATTTATTCACGTGGGCCCTGTGGAGTTTCTGTGTAACTTTTGCCTTCCTGCTGTCCCGGAGGGGAGCGTGGTGTCCTGTGTCCCCTGCTGCTGCCCAGGGCTGCCCATTCCTTGGGGATGTGCGGCAGGGTGTCCACTCCCACCTGGGCTGGGACCTAAGCGGGGAGGGGCCCTCAGCACAGCCACGGGGAGCTTGTCAGGACACCCGAGAGGGAAGTCTGGATGTCCTTCCTCTCCCTCCGCCCCCGTCCCCGTTTGGGATGCTGCTGTGCAGGAAGCAGGCTGTAGACCTGCATCCCCGGGGCCTGGGGGACACTTGGCGCTCTCCCTCACAGCAGGCCCCGAGCTCGGTGCTGGCCCATCCCTGTCACGGCCAAGCTGGGGTATGTCCAGGCATTGGCCCTTGCGTCCCCCTCTTGGGCCAGCTGTGGGTCCCGCGGCCTCCCCCGGGACGCGGCTTTGGGCTTGTCCTCGGCCCATCTCCGCTGCATGCACAGTGGGTCTGACGTGACTCCAGGTGCGGAGGGTGGGGGCGTGAGGACCACTGTGCGTGCTGGTTTGCTCTCCTCCGTCGAGCTGAGGCATCTGCGGGCAGGAGCTGTGCTCCAGTGCCCGTCTGTCCCGTCTGCCCCAACGGTTCCCTGCTCTGCTGGCAGCAGCAGCCTCGCCGTGTTCACTTCTCTGCCCGAGCCTCTGAGGTGGTGGGAGAGGCTCCGAGGGACCCCGCTCTGACCTGCTCCCGCAGCGGTGCTGTGTGGTCTGTGAGACGGGGGCCTGGTCGAGACGTGCGCTGTGAGCCTCTGATGCTCAGGGCGCCTTTCGTGTCCGTGGTGTTTGAGCGGCTCCATGGGCCGTGCCCGAGCGGACGGAGGCTCTGTGACGGACCCTCCTCAGAGGGGCGCCCGAGTCCCCTAGAGCCACTGGGGGTCCAGTGTCCTTGGCCTCAGGGGACAGTCCCCTCAGCCTCCTGGGAGGGAAGGACACTCAGGCTGATGCGGCCCTTCTGGCTCTCGGCTGTGTCGGCCTCGACGTCACTGGGACTCACAAGTGCCGGTGCCCACGGCCGCTCCCACACGCGGGTTCACACTCACACACGCTTGCTCTGATCCTTGTTCTCTTAATGTTCACAGTCTCAGTCACACTCACACCAGCTCACATGCTCATTCACAAGCTCACACACTCAGCCATGCACACCGCTTTGCTCACTCTCTTGTACACACATGCCTGTATGCACGCAGGGCAGCCAGGCAGGTGAACTGCTTTGAGCTCCTCAGAAATGCTTGTCGACTCAACCTTGAGAAGGCAGCGCTGGGGACCCACCTGGTCCTCCCCTGGGAGGGAAATGACTGTAAAGAGACCTATGGTTTCTCTCTATTGATTTTGGAAAAGCTTCCAGAAAGACACTTCCAGAAGGACACTCAAGGGAAGGTGGGCTGGTGGTAGAACCTGTTTGCCCCTGGGGAGGCTGGTGGTGACCTGGTGGCAGTGCCTTAGAGCCTGGGGAGCTGAGGGGCCAGGGCGGCTTGGGGGCTGAGCACGGTGTTCAGGAAGCAGGGCCCAGGTGAGGCCGGAGGCAGGTAGGCCCCTGTGTCAGCCGGCTCTGCTCCGCCTCGAAGGCCAGGGGACCACAGGGGTGAGCCCTCCCTGGCGCCCGGGGAGTGGGGCGCCAGGTCCGGCGGGGGCGAGGGGGCTGATCACAATGGCGGACGAGTGGTACCCGCTCCTTCCAGCCCCCCTGGCCTTCCAGGGCAGTGTGCACAGAGCTGCGCTGGACGGCCCACGATGGCGCTCTTGCCCTCGGCCGTGGGGGTCACTGCTCCGTGGGCGCTCCTTCTCTCTCATCTTCTCTCTTACCCCGAGGTCTCGGCCGGCCTCACTCTGATAGAAGCATCCCCGGCCTCCTGCCTGGATGCACACTGCAGCCTGTGCCCTGACCCGGCGCGGCTCACACCGTTCTAGCCTCTCGTAGAACTCTCTGGTGTTCTCACTTTTGTTCTGTTTTGTTTTTTGCATGTGCAGTTTTGTAAAGCAAACTCGAGGTACTGTATCTCGCAGCTCATCTGTCTCCAGCGTAACCTCACCGTGAGTCTCTCTGCTGCAATTTCCATCTATGGCTTCGTGATAACTACACGCCAACGCCTTCTGTCCGCCCCTAACTCTGCTTCCCACTTCAAGTCATTCGCTTCAGGGGGCAGCTCCAGGCCCACATCCTGCAGCCTGGCCGGGGACGGCGGGCACACTTCCTGACGCCCTCACGTCCTGCTCGTGGGATCAGGCTCTCTGGGCTCAGCCCCTCCTCCTCTCCCTCCTGGTCTCTGTCCTCCTGCCTGTCTGTCCCTGTGCTGTCACTCTGGTGTCTTGAGCAGATCTACTTCTCCTGAGGTGACCACCACTGGGTGCCACTGGGGCTGTCTCCTTGTGGCTCCCATGAGGTAGAGGATTGCTCAGGGGCTCAGGACATCCGTGGGGTCCTCCTGCCCCACCCTGCCTTGCTGGGGAGGGGGTGTCTCTGGGACCCTCAGGAAGTCTTGTTCTCGCGAGAGCAGAGCTTCTGCCTGCTCGTGAGGCTTCCGGAGACCAGCCAAAGCCTGAGGTAGAGCCGTAGAAACCCCAGGGTGGCCCTGCTAGGGGTGACACCAGTCTGCCCCAGGGCCTTCTTTCTGCAGGTGAGAAGTCCCTGGAGATGGCCAGGTGCCCTCTCCGTGTCCTGGTGGTGACGGGCACTCCTGCCGTCCCTGAACCCCTGGCCCCTGTTACTTGGCCAGCACAGAGCTGGGCTCGGTGCTCTCACGAGCACGCGGACCTGCTGGCGGTTGGGCCCCCGACGTCCACAGGGTAAGAAGGCTGGATCCTGAACGACTGACTCCCGGGTGGCCTGAGATGCGGGCGTAGGTGCCAGCGCTGCTGTACCTGGGCTGCTCCACATCGTCACAGCTGGGGGTGACTGAGGGAAGACTGACTTTCTCAGCACGGAGACCTCAAAGCAGGGCCTCACCACAGAGGCTCCTTCTGAATCCTGTTGGCACATCTGGGTCAGGGCGGCTGAGCCGGGCTCTGCCTGCAAGCCGGGCTGGACTCGGTGGGGCGGGGGGGGCCCTTCCCTGTGCCCGCTTCGGGAGTGCTTCTAGACGAGGCTTTCGCCTGGGTCAGAGTCCTCTGCCACGCTGCACTGTGGGTCAGAGCCTGACCCGCCCCCGCACATTCTTGGAGCTCGGTGGAGACACAGAGAGTGAGAGGCGAGCGCTGGCCACGCCGCGCCACATGCCAGGCAGGGCAGGGACAGAGCAGCAAGCAGGTGGGGGCAGGCTGCCGCCCCCCCAGCAAGGCACAGAGGCAGAGACACGTCCAGAGAGGCAGCCAGCAGCGCCGCCGCGTGCTGGGCAGGCGCCGACAGTCTCGGGTGGCGTGAGGCCCAGAGAGGCAGCCACCCAGCAGGAGCGGGGCTGGTAGAGCCGCCCCTGGGAAGTTATGAGGGGAGCCTGCCAGCCCCACGCAGCCTCTAGTCCAGCAGGCACCCCGCCTCTCCGTGGACTTGAGCTGGTTCCTGGGTGAGGCAGAGCTGCGTCTGAGGGTGAGGCTGAGGGCAGAGCCCGTTCCTCCTGAGCTACCAGCTACCACGTCCCCATCGTCTTTACTGCCTGCCTGTTTCTGTTCTGACAGGCGGGTCCCCAGGGCTCATGGCTGGGTCTGAGCAGGCCACCACCTGCCGCCCAATGGCTCCGAGTCCAGGCCCATCTCGGCCTGCTGGGCTGATGGGGAAGCCTGACCAGTGTCCGGCCGTCAGCCCTCACGGGTTCCTGCACCACTGGGGAGCGCCCCTGGTGGCTGCTGTCCACTTCACAGGGTTCGGCATAGTTCAGAGTTGGGCCCTTTGTTTTGGTGTCAGCTGGGGATGGGTAGGTCCCCCGTGGCTCTGGGTTGAAGCCAAGGAGAGAAGGTGGGTCTGTTGCCAGGTGACCTTGGGAACGGGGCAGCAGCCGAAGGTGTGCTGCCCACCAGTCAGCAGGTGGTCAGAGAGGCTGACCGCTGTCCCCCATACGTTGCCCTGCCTGCCCCCCGCCTGGGCCCCCAAGGACAGGCATCAGGCTCTCCTGCTCTCATACTTTCAAGGTGCTTCCCTGGAAATGGCTCCCCACCCTGGGGGCAGGACTCAGCGTGGTGCTCAGTGGCTGGGGCTCAGAGCCGGGGGGTGGAGACCTGTCCCACCTGGGCCCCCAAGGCCCCCAGGTTGTGGCTCTAGGCTGTGCGGTCAGTGCAGCTGGAGTCCGGCGGAGGCCTCGCGTCTCCTTTAGACACTTGTTTCCTCTCGCCCTTGCATGCGTCCGATCGTGGCTCCGTCAGTGACTCGCTGTGGACCCTGTGTGAGTCACGTCCTCCGTGCTCAGTGTGACATGGGGACAAGAGCAGCACCCAGTCCCTGAGGTGGTTGTGAGGGCTGGAGGAGGTGGCCGCTGGCCCAGATGTCACAGCCACCCTTGTCCTCGTGCTGCCACTGCTGCCCCCCCACAGTGGTCCCGAGACCTCCAGGGGCTGCGGGACGAGACTGGCCTCTGAGGAGGTGGTGCCGGCTCGCCAACTTTGGGGTCTTGTTCAGCAAATATCCCAGAATGCAAAGGGCTTCCACGCACCCTGTGGCTGTGGAATCCACCTGTGACCGTGTGGGTGAGCTTGGGGGGCGGTCAAGGCCTTTAGAAGCCTGTCTAGTGAGGGCTGAGCCTGGACTACAGGCCACTCCTGGCGCCGGAAGGCTCTCAGCCCCAGTGGAGCCAGGAGAGGGGAGGGCACTGCTGAACACAGGACGTAGTGTCCAGCCGCAGACCTGCCTGCTGGGCTCCTGGGCATTCAGCAAATGGTCACTGAGCTGAGTGGCAGCTGCCCAGATGGGGCCGACCACCGCAGGGAGAGTCCCCGCCTGACTCCCGCGAGGGCCAGCCGCCCCCGGGGCCCCTCGCTCCCTGGGTAACTGTCCCTTCCGCTCCTGACGACCCGCCTCTTCTTCTCGGGTTCCCTCTCAGACACCCCGTCTTCCTCTGGCCAGTGGCTCCCCTCCTGGAGGTGGAGATGGAGAAGCCCCTCCTCGGGCAGCCTGCTTCCTGCCTCCTCAGTCCTGCTCCATTTGGACGTTGCCCCCCTCCTCGCCCCATTCTGGCCTTCCTGGCGGGCAGCCCACCTGCCCGGGAAGCCTGTCTGCCACCTCATGCTGGTGCCTGTCATTCCCACTGCTCTGCACCCCTGGCCCCCCGGCCTTGAGCCCCCACCCCCAGGTGAGGCTCTCACCATCTGTGGGCGCCCCCCGGAGGGCGCAGGGATGAGGTCTGTTTCCCTGGGTATCGGCCGCCAACTCTGCCCCTCGACTCTGCTGGGGTTGCCAGGGCTCCTGCCGCCCCCCCCCCCCCCCCCCACTGCGCCCTCTGCCATCTCTCCATCGCTGTGTGTCCATCCGTGGCTTCCCCTGCGAGGCAGAGAGGTGGGGGGCGGCTTGGGGGCGCGGCTCACGCGGGTCTCCCCACAGCAGGCATCAGAACTCGGCCAAGGCGCGCTCGGTGTGGGAGCAGCGGGCCAGCCAACTGCGGCTGCAGAACCTACGAGCCAGCTGCGAGGCGCTGTACAGCGAGATGGACGCCGAGGAGCGGCTGCGCTTCGCCACCTCCCGCCACCTGCGGCCCGACATGAAGACGCACCTGGACCGGCCGCTCGTGGTGGAGCCGGGCCGGGACGGCGCGCGGGGGCCCGCGGGGGGCAAGGCCCGGCCCGAGGGCGCGGAAGCTGCCGAGGGCGCGGACCCGCCGCGCAGGCATCACCGGCACCGAGACAGAGACAGGGACAAGGCCGCGGCCGCGGCCCCGGCGCCGGCGCCGGCGGGGGAGCAGGACACGGCGGACGCCCCGAAGGCGGAGGGCGGGGAGCCGGGGGCCCGGGAGGAGCGGGCACGGCCGCGCCGCAGCCGCAGCAAGGAGGCCGCGGGCCCCCGGGAGGCCCGGAGCGAGCGTGGCCGCGGCCCGGGACCCGACGGCGGCCGGCGCCACCACCGGCGCGGCTCCCCGGAGGAGGCGGCAGAGCGGGAGCCCCGGCGCCACCGCGCGCACCGGCACGTGCCCGAGCCGGGCAGGGAGGGCGCGGCGCCCGGGGCTAAGGGCGAGCGGCGAGCGCGGCACCGCGGCGGCCCCCGGGCCGGCCCCCGGGAGGCGGAGAGCGGAGAGGAGCCGGCGCGGAGGCACCGCACGCGGCACAAGGCGCCGTCCGCGCACGAGGAGGCGGAGAAGGAGGCCGCCGCGGAGAAGGAGGGCGAGGTGGGGGACAGGGACGAAGACAAGGAGCTCCGCAACCACCAGCCTAGGCGAGTCAGCGCGGGGGGGGGGGGCGGGGGGGCTGGGGGCAGTGGTGACTGGGCCGGACGTGCCAACCAGCCCGTGAGGGGCAGGCTGGTAGGGTTACACAGATCAGGGGTGCGCGGACCTGGCCGGGCGGCCCAGCCCTCTGTCTCAGCCCCTTTCTGCAGTGGTGACAGTCCTGCCTTGTTGGGCCGGCGTGGTGGGGAGCGTAGCTCGAAGGCGCCCGGGAGGAAGGGAGGCTATGGGTGAAAGTGTTGGGACTGGCTTGGGACACTGAGACTTGGAAAAGGTACCCCGGGGAGAAGAGAAAAATGTGTAACCCCGTGAAGCAAGGCGAGTCAGGAGAGCCTGAGGGAAGCCTGAGGAGGCCACAGGACTAAATGGTGGAATGGGAGGGGGCTGGGCTATGCGGCCATGACGGAAAGGACCCCCATCCCAGGCCAGCCCAGCCCGGTCCCTGGCTGGGACAGGATCTGACGGTGACTTTGTGAGAACCCAGGGGTAACAGGAGCTGTTAGGCTGAGGCCAGCAGTCTCCATGCTTGCCAATGAGTCACAGACCACCCAGAACTCGTGCAGCCAGAGGCCACAGCTCAGGATCAGCCCGACCTGGGCACGGTCTTTGTGTGCAGAGCTCTGTGCTGAGCCTTTGCCCTGGTGGGGCCCCAGATGGGGTGGCTTAGGGTAACATCCTCTTCCAGGCTTCTTCGTTCTGCACACAGTTCTGTTATATACACATAACGTGATATCAGCCATGCCTGGCCTTGTGCCAGGGACAAACAGGTGAGTCAGCCCTGTCCCTACCTTTCAGACCTAAAAACAGAAATGTATAGGGTGATAAAAACCATGACAGAGGAGGTGATCAGGGATTTATTCGATCTGTATAGGGGTTTAAGAAGCTGGGTTTTGCAGACTGAATAGGAGTTTGGCTCTCCGTCAGACTCTGATGTGCATTCTTGGTTGCAGGGAGCCACACTGCGATCTGGAGGCCAGTGGGGTAATGGGTGTGGGCCCTGTGCATGCCCTGCCCAGCACCTGTCTAGAGAAGGTGGAAGAACAGCCCGAGGATGCAGATAATCAGCGGAACGTTACTCGAATGGGCAGTCAACCCTCGGATCTGAGCACCACTGTGCACATCCCAGTGATGCTGACTGGCCTTCCTGGGGAGACCACGGTCGTTTCCAGTGAGTATCTTCCCATAACATCAGGGCAGGGCCCACCTTGTGCAGGCTCGGTTTGCTCTCCCCCCTTCCCTCCTGCTCCGTGACAGCCACCCGGGGACAGAGCTTGCCTCTGTGAATTGTTCCCCAACTGGAAAGTCTTTGCTGTCAGCATTTGTGCCTTGCTATCCCTTTGCTTTCCAGTGCCCCAGAGGAGCCCTCTTGCTATTACATGTCATTAAGCTCTAGTCTGCTTCCTTGCAACGGTATTTGCAAGTTACCAGGTAAGTGCCAGGCATGGTGTTAGAGTGCAGGGGGCACAGCAGGGGGGAGTGGGACTGGCTGCCCTTGCGGGGCTCAGAGTCTCGCCGGGAAGACAGACCACAGCGCGGTCACGGCTCTTCACAGTCGCACAAACGCTGCTAAGGACTGTGGCCACAGACCTGACTGAGGTCGGGAGCTAGCGGGCGAGAGGAGGGGGGTCTCAGGGTGGTGGTATTCCACCCACTTACTTATGGTCCTGGCTCTGCAGTTCCTCCACCCACTTACTTATGGTCCTGGCTCTGCAGTTCCTCCAGCCACCTACTTATGGTCCTGGCTCTGCAGCTCCTCCCAGGCCTTTGCCTGAGCTTCCCTTTTCCTTCCCCTCCCTCCCTCATACCCTGTGTGAGGTCATGACGGAGCAGCCGCTCCACAACTGGCTTGTGTGCGGGCACTGAGGGCACAGTGTGAATAAAATGCCAACCTGCAGGTGGCAAAGACAGGCCCTTCGCATGATGCGCAGGCGCACGGGCGTTCTGTGAGCACCAAGGACAGAAAAAAACATTCCCAGGGGCAGAGGTGACTCGGAATTCCAGATGAAGATTCAGCCTCAGGCAGGCCCAGGTGCTGCCACACGCTTGCCTGTCCGCAGACGTGTCCACGCACAGAACGGGCGCTCCCTCTTACCCAGGGGCTCTCGCCTGGGGCCGATGGATAGCGCACAGCGCCAGGTGTGACAGTGGGGGCGGCTGGCTCTGCCCGCTGAGCCTCCCCCTTCCTCGTTGCTTCCTTGGAAGAAGGCTTTCCCTGGTCCATTCTGTCGTTTCACCTCCCATGGCAGTGTCTGTCTTCCCAGACTCCCGAAATCAGCCCCCGGGTCTCATTCTTTCTGGACTAGCCTGAGGGTCCCCACCTGGTTTTTGTCCACGGGAGTCGAGCTGTGGCCCCTCCTCCCCAACCCCGGCAACCACTGATCTTTTTACTGTCTCTGTAGTTTGCCTTTTCCAGAACGTCTTATAGTTGGAGTCACCTAGTACGTAGCCTCTTTAGACTGTCTTCTTTCACTTACCCGTGTGCGTTTAAGGTTCCTTCGTGTCTTTTCGTGGTTCGGTAGCTCGCTTCTTTTTAGTGCTGAATAGTATTCCGTTGTCTGGATGGACCACGCTTTATTTATCCATGCACCTATTGAAAGACACGTTTGTTGCTTACAAATTTTGTCAGTTATGAATAAAGCTATTATAAGCATTCATGTTCAGGTTTTTGTGTAGACATACATTTCCAACTCATTTGGGTAAATACCTAGGAGCATGGTTTTTGGATTGTGTGGTAAAACTACATTTAGCTTTGTAAGAAACTGGTCTAACCAACTGGCTATATCATTTTTACATTCCCACCAGCAGTAAATGAGAATTCCTGTTGCTCCGCATCCTCTCCAACATTTGGTATTGTCAGTGTTTCGGATTTTCGCCATTCTAATACGTGTGTATTGATAGCTCATTGTTTTAATTTGCAATTCCTTAATGATATATGATCTTGAGCGTCTTTTCATACGCTGATTTGACATCTGTATATCTTCTCTGGTGAGGTGCCTGTTCATATCTTTTGCCCACTTTTAAATTTTTTTATTTGAAAAAAAATTTAGAGACAAAGTTTTAAAGAGCAGTTTAAGGTTCAAAACAAAATTGAGAGGGAGGTAGAGAGATTTCCATATACTGTCTGCCTGCACACATGCATAGCCTTCCCTATTATCAGCATCTCTCATTAGAATGGTGCTTTTTTTTTTTTTTTTTAAACCAAGGATAAAACTACATTGACACGTCATAATCACCCAAAGTGCACGGGGTACATTAGAGTTCACTCTTGATGTTGTACATTCTGTGGGTTTGGACAAATGTGTAATGACATATATCCATCATTGTGACGTGACACACAATATTTTCATTGCCCTAAAAATTCTCTGTGCTCTGCCTGTTCATCCCTCCTCACCTCCCATCAACGTCTGGCAACCACTGATCTTTTCATTGTCTTTGTTCTTTTGCCTTTTCCAGAATGTCATATAGTTGGAATCATACAGTGTGTAGCCTCTTCAGATTGGCTTCTTTCACTCACCAATATGCATTTAAGGTTCCTCCATGTTTTTCATGGCTTAGTAGCTCGTTTCTTTTTAGTGCTGAATAATATTCCATTGTCTGGATGTACCTTAGTTTATTTACGCATTCAACTACTGGAGAACATCTTGGTTGCCTCCAAATTTTGGCAATTATGAATAAAGCTGCTGTAAACATTTGTGTGCACGTTTTTGTGTGGACATAAGTTTTCAACTCCTTTGGCTGAATCCTAAAGAGAGTGATGGCTGGATCATGTGGCAAGAATATGTTTAGTTTTGTAAGAAACCGCCAAGGTGGCTGTACCACCTTATGTTCCCACCAGCAATAAATGAGAATTGCTGTTGCTGCACATCTTTGCCAGCATTTGGTGGTGTCCCTGTTCAGATTTTGGCCATTCTGATAGGTGTGTCATGGTGTCAGGTTGTTTCAGTTTGCGTTTCCCTGATGACGTTTGCTGGGAAACATCTTCGTGTGCTTATTTACCCTCCGTATGTCTTCTTTGGTGAGGTGTCTGTTAAGGTCTTTTGCCCGTTTTTTACTCAGGTTGTTGCTTTTATTTTTGAGTTTTAAGAGTTCTTTGTATATTTTGGATGGCAGTCTTTTATCAGATGTGTCTTCTGCAAACATTTTCTCCCGGTTTGCTGCTTGTGTTCTCATTCTCTTGATGTCTCTCACAGAGCAAAAGTTGTTCATTATCTCCTAGGAGTGTTATAGTTTCACATGTCACATTTAGGCCTATGAGCCATTTTGGGTTAATTTTTGTGAAGGGTGTAAGGTCTCTCCAGATTAATTTTTTTGGCATGTGGTTGTCCAGTTGTTCCAGCACCATTTGTCGAAGAGACTATCTTTGTTCCACTGTATTGCCTTTGCTGTCATGTCAAAGATCAGTTGACTGTTATTTGTGGGGGCCCGTTTCTGGACTCTCTGTTCTGTTCTGTTGACCTATTTGTTCATTCTTTCCCCAGTACCACACTGTCTTGATTACCGTAGCTATATAGTCAGTCTTGAAGTTGGGTGGTGCCAATCCTCTAACTTCGGTCTTCTTTAATATTGAAGTTTTGGCTATTCTGAGTCTTTTACATCTCCGTGTAAACTTTAGAATCATTTTGCTGATATCCATAAAATAAATTGCTGGGATTTTGATTGAGACTGCATTGAATCTATAGATCAAGTTGGGAAGAACTGACAATGTTGAGTCCTCCCATCCGTGAACATGGAACATCTCTCCATTTATTTAGTTCCTTTATTTCATGCATCAGAGTTTGTAGTTTTCCTCATAGGGATCTTGTACATATTTTGTTAGATTTATGCTTAAGTATTTCATTTTGGTGGGGTGCTAATGTAAATAGTGTTGTGTTTTAATTTTAAATTTCACTTGTTCATTGTTAGTATATAGGAAAACAGTTGACTTTTTGTGTGTTAACCCAACCTTGATAAAATCAGTTATTAGTTCCGGGAGTTTTTTTGTTGATTCTATCAGATATTCTCTATAGGTGATCAAGTCATCTGCAAACAAATACAATTTTTTAGTCTTACTTCCCAATCTGTATAGTTTTTTTGTTGTTGTTGTTTGCCTTATTGCATTAGCAAGGAATTCCGCTATGGTATTGAAAAGGAGTGGTGAGAGGCGCATCTTTTCCTTGTACGTGATCTTAGTAGGAAAGCTTTGAGTTTCTCACCATTAAGTATGATGTTAGCTGTAGGTTTTTTTTGGTACATATTCTTTATAAAGTTGAGGAAATATTCCCTCTATTCCAATTTACTGAGAGTTTTTATGGTGAATGGGTGTTGGATTTGTCAAATGCTTTTTCTGCACCTGTTCATATGATCATATGATTTTTCTTTTTTTAGTTTGTTGATGTTATTATGGATTACATTAATTGATTTTTAAAAATAATTTTATTTATTTATTTATTTGTCTGTGTTGGGTCTTCATTGCTTCGCACGGGCTTTCTCTAGTTGCAGCGAGCGGGGGGCTACTCTTTGTTGCGGTGCACGGGCTTTCTCTAGTTGCAGCGAGCGGGGGCTACTCTTTGTTGCTGCGCACGGGCTTTCTCTAGTTGCAGCGAGCGGGGGCTACTCTTCGTTGCTGCGCACGGGCTTTCTCTAGTTGCAGCGAGCGGGCGCTACTCTTTGTTGCGGTGCACGGGCTTCCTATTGTGGTGGCTTCTCTTGTTGCACAGCACGGGCTCTAGGGGCATGGGCTTCAGTAGTTGTGGCATGTGGGCTCCGTAGTCATGGTGCACGGGCTCTAGAGCACGGGCTCAGTAGTTGTGGTGCACGGGCTTCGTTGCTCCGCGGCATGTGGGATCTTCCTGGATTAGGGATAGAACCTGTGTCCCCTGCATTGGCAGACAGATTATTAACCACTGCACCACCAGGGAAGCCCTGTGTTAATTGATTTTTGAATGTTGGACCAGCCTCACATGTCTGGGATTAATCCCACTTGGTTGTGGTATATAATTCTTCTATACTTTTTTGGGTTCGATTTGCTAATGTTTCGTTGAGAATTTTTATATCTGTATTCATGGGAGATATTGGTCTGTAGTTTTCTTGTGATGGCTTGTTTGGTTTTAGTATCAGGGTAATGGTATTCCCTTTGGTAAAAGGTAAAAGTATTCCCTTTGCTTCTATCTTCTGAAAGAGATTGTAGAGAATGGGTATGATTTCTTTCTTAAATATATGGTAGCATTCACCGGTGAACCCATCTGGGCCTGGTGTTTTCTGTTTTAGAAGGTAGTCGATTATTGATTCAATCTCTTTAATAGGTATAAACCTATTTAGAAGGAATAGATATAAACCTATTTAGATTATCTGTTTCTTCTTGAATATCAGCAGATTGCGTCCTTCCAAGGAATTGGTCCATTTCAAGTAGTTTATCACATTTGTGGGCATAGAGTTGTTCATAGTATTAATTTATTATCCTTTTAATGTCCATGGGATCAGTAGTGATGTCTCCTTTTTTATTTCTGATATTAGGAATCTGTGTTTCCCCTCATTTATCTTAGTTCGCCTGGCTAGAGGCTTATCAATTTTACTAATCTTTTCAAGGAACCAACTTTTGGTTTCATTGATCTTCTCTGTTGATTTGCTTTTTCAGTTTCATTGATTTCTGCTTTAATTCTCACGATTTCTTTTCTTCTGCTTACTTTGGATTTAAGTTGCTCTTTTTTCTCTTCCTAAGGTGGAAGCTTAGATTATTGATTTTGGGTCTTTCTTCTCTTCTAATTTATGCATTCAATGCTATAAATTTCCTTCTAAGTGTTGCTTTTGCTGCATCCAACAAACTTGGATAAGTTGTGTTTTCATTTTCATTTAGTTAAAAATATTTAAAAATTTCTCTTGAAATTTCTTCTTTGACCCGTATGTTATCTAGAAGTGTGTGGTTTGAGCTTTACATATTTTGAGATTTATCTTTCTGTTATTTAGTTTAGTTCATTGTGGTCTGAAAACAGACATTTTGCCCACTTTTAAATTGGGTTGTTGTTTTCTAATTGTTGAATTTTTAGAGTCCTTTGTATAATTTTGATAAAGACTTTTGTCAGATATGTGATTTGCAAATATTTTCTCCCAGTTGGTGGCTTGTCTTCTCATTTTCTTAATGTCTGGTGTTTTTGATTGTTACCGGTGGGAGGGTTAATTTGGTCCCTGGTATGACTTCTGCTAGGAGCAGAAATCTAGGCTATTGACTTTTATATGTTAATTTTGTATCCTACTACTTTTCTGTATCTTCAGATTGTTCTTTAGTTTTAGCATTGATTCTCTTTGTTTTTTCCCAAGTACATTATGCAAAATTTTGCAAATACAGTTGTAACTATTCCTTTCCAAATATTAGGTCTTCCTTCCTTCCTTCCTTCCTCTCTCTCTCCTTCCTTCCTTCCCTCCCTCCTTCCTTCCTTCTTTCGTCCTTTCTTCCTTTCTTTCTTTCTTTTGCCTGATTTCACCAGCTAATATACTAACATTGGAGTTACTAGGTACCCTTACCTTGCTTCTGCCTACGCTAAGTAAGATTCTGGTTTTGGGCTTGAGAGGTGTGTGTCTGTGTGTGTCTACGTCTGTGTGTCTGTGTGTGTATAAGATCATGTTATAGTGTTCATTAATTTCTTTTTCAGTAAGTATTTTTTTATCTGGAATAGATGCTGAATTTTGTTGAAGGTCTTTTCGGCATCCACAGAGATCATATATTTTCCCCTGAAATATGGGGATTTATACTAATAAGTTTTCAGATCTTGAACTATCTTTGCAATCTTAGAATAAACCCCACTAGGTTATCATATTTATTTTTTAATGTGATGCTGGATTCTGTTTGATAATATTGATACTTTATGGAGGATTTTTGGATTGAGATGTATTTTAGGATATTGAGATGTGTTCTGTAGCTTTCTTATATTATGTTCAAGTGTCATAAGGTTTAGATATTAATGTTATATAGTTACCTCTTGCTTAACTTCATTAATCCATTTCTGAAAATCACATGTTGTAGTGGGAGTCCCATTTCCCATTATTTTAGATGGGAAAAATTGTAATGTACTATACAAATTATAATGTATTATAATTAGTTGTACTCAAAATCCCCAACCAATTTCTTAAAACAGAACTAAAGCACAGTTAGTCACAGAAAACACTTAATACATTGTTTCCTGATCACCGCAGTTAAAATAGCTGTTAACAAGCAATTGCTTTGGACACCTCCTTCAGTGAAACTTGCACTTTTCAAAAACATCGACACATGATTCTGATAGCTAACCAACTGACTTTGGAATCTTGCCTGACAGTTTTCAGTGTTTTGAGTTTGGGGGATGTATACATTTTTCCTGCATAAACAACAGTCAAGAAAGCCTCAACAACGTTGTAATGAGAGATACATGTATTCTCCTGAAGTGTGAGTATTATAAAACTAAGAGGTGCTCTGTTGAGTATTTATTATAAAACTAGGAGGTGCTCTGTTGAGAAATTTTACCTGAGGAGATGTTCTGTAGGGTGTACCTATTATTGATCCATAAAAAGAATTAGGACGTTTGCTTCTTTTCCTTTTCTGGGGTAGTTTAAGTAGCATTAGGATTACTTGGTCTTTAAAGATTTGGTAGAGTTCCGTTGTGAAATAAATCATCTGGGTTTGGTTTTTGTTGTTGTTGTTAGGATAGTTCTTTGATAATTTATCTGTTTCTGTATGGATATTGGTCTGTTTAAACGTTCTTATCTCCTCAGATCAGCTTGGTAAACTGTATTGATCCATTTGATCTAGGTTTTCCCATTTATGTACATAAGAGCTATGCAAAGAAGTGGCTTACGTTGTTAAAACAATTTGCTCACTGTTTTCTTCCCCCTTCTTATTTTTTATCCTGTATATTTTGTGTTTCCCCCTTATGTTCTTGATTAAATTAGTTAGAAGTTTATACAATTTGTGGATTTTTATAAAAAGAACCAGCATCTTTGTTAGTTCTACTATGGTTTTCTTTAAAAATCATTCTTTTTCCAATTTTATTTTCCTTATGTACCTCCTTCTGCCTTTTTTTGTTTTACTTTGTCATTCCTTTTCTAGCTTCTTTAGTTGGAGACTTAAGTTTATTTTAGTCTTTATTATATGATTATTTAAGGCTCTGAATTTTCCTCTGATTGCTAATTTAATTGTAGCCTATAGATTCTGATATTTGGTGTTTTCATTTTCACCAGATTTTAAAGGAATTATGCAATTTTGGTTTGTATTTTCCCTCAGTGTTTGTAGATTCCTTGGGATTTAGTATATAGAGAATCAAGTACTCTGCAAGTGAACAGTTTCATTTTTTACTTTCTGATATGTATGCCTTCTATTTCCCTTCTTCCCTTGTGGTGCCGTGACTTCCAGTACAGTGTCGGATAGCAGCGGTGAGAACTGACGTTCTTCCCTTGTTCCCATCTTGTGGGAGAAGGGAGCGCTCAGTCTTTCACCATTAAGTATGATGTTAGCTGTTTTGGGGTTTGTTTGGTTTTTTTTTTAAGATGTTCTTTATCAAGTTGAGGAAATTCCCCTCTGTCACTTTTTTTTTCTAAGTTTTTATATTAAATGAGTGTTGAATTTTATCAGATTTTCTGCCTCAATTGATATGATTATGTGGTTTTTCTTCTGTAACATGGTAGTTTACACATTGAGTGATTTTCAAATATTGACCTGCCTTGCATTCCTGGGACAAACTCTGCTGGTCATTGTGTATAATTATCTTTATATATTGCTGAATTCTGTTTTTTTTTTGTTGTTTTTTGTTGTTGTTGTTTGTTTGTTTGTTTTTTGCGGTACGCGGGCCTCTCACTGTCGTGGCCTCTCCCGTCGCGGAGCACAGGCTCTGGACGCGCAGGCTCAGCGGCCATGGCTCACGGGCCCAGCCGCTCCGCGGCATGTGGGATCCTCCCGGACCGGGGCACGAACCCGCGTCCCCTGCATCGGCAGGCGGACTCTCAACCACTGCGCCAGCAGGGAAGCCCTGAATTCTGTTTGATAATATTTTGTTAGAGAGTTTTGCCTCCGTATTCATGAGGGATATTGCGCTACGGTTTTCTTTTTTGTACTCTTTGTCTGGTTTTGGTGTCAGAATAATACTAAATTCATAAACTGAATTGGATAGTGTTTCTTATTATGTTTTTTGGAGGAGACTGTGTAGAATTGGTGTTAATTCTTTAAATGTTGGACAGAATTTGCCAATGAAACATTTCTTTTTTGGAATTTAAAAATTAGCCTTAATAGGGCTATGTTATGTAATCATACTGGGTGAGTTGCATTAGTTTGTGCTTTTGAAGGAATTGGCCTGTTTCCTTTGTCAAATTTATGTGTGTATAGTTGTTTGTAGTATTCCCTTATTATCTTTTGATGTCTTCATGATCTGTAGTGACTGCCCCTGTCTCATTCTTGATATTGGTGCTTTGTGTCTTGTCTCTTTTTTGTCAGTCTTACTAGAAATTTGTTAACTCTCGTTGATCTTTTCAAAGAAACGCATTCTTGTTTCATTGATTTTCTCTATTGTTTTTCTGTTTCCAATTGCGTTTGATTTCTGCTCTTTATTATTTTCTTCTCTCTGTTTGCTTCGGGTTTATTTTGCTCTTTTTTAGTTTCCTGAGATGGGAGCTTAGATTAAGTCTTTTCCTCTTTTCTAAGGTAAGCATTTAGTGCTATAAATTTTCTTCTTAGTACTGCTTTAGCTGTGTCCCACAGATTTTGATATGTTATCTTATCATTTTCATTCAGTTTTGTTTTAAAATTTTCCCTTGAGACTTGCTCTTTGACTCATGGGTTATTTAGAAATGTGTTATTTAGTTTCCAAGTGTTTGGAGATTTTCCTGTCATCTTTCTGTTTGGTGTCTAGTTTGATTATTTTGTGGTCAGTGAACACACTCTGTGTGATTTCAGTTCTTTTAAATCTGTTAAGGTTTGTTTACTAGCCCAGGAGATGGCGTTTCTTGGTATGTGTTCTGGGTGTGCTGGAAAGGAATGTGTATACTGCTGTTGCTGGGTGGAGTATTCTGTAAGTATAAGTTAGATCCTGTTGGATGCTGTGGAGTTCTGTGTGCATGCTGGTTTTCTGTCTAGATCTATCGATTGTCGGGAAAGAGATGTTCCAGTATCCAACCATAAATGTGCTTCTTAAACCCCTATCCAGACCTGTTTCTTCCAGTTCCGTCTGGTTTTGCTTTACGTACTTTTCAGCTCTGTTGCTGAGAACACACACATTTAGAATTCTGTCTTCTTGAGCGATTGACCCTTTTATCATTGTGTAATGTGTCCCTTATACCTGATAAATTTCTTTGCTTTGATGTTTACTTTATCTGATATAAATATACCCACCCTTGTTTTTCTTAATTTTTTAAATTAATATTTGCCTATAAGATGTATATCTTTTTACTTTTAAACTAGCTATATAGGTATATTTTAAGCTAGTTTCTTGTAGACAGCATATCTTTGGGTCATGTTTTTCATCCATTCTGTCAGTTCTTTTTTTTTTGCATATTTAGACAATTTATGTTTAATGTAATTACATATTATGGCTTACATATTCTGTTTTATTTTTCCTATTGTCTGTTTTTTCTATTTTTTATTTTTTGGCTGCACCGCACAGCATATGGGATCTCAGTTCCCCAGCCAGGGATCAGACCCACGCCCCCTGCGTTGGAAGCGTGGAGTCTTAACCACTGGACTGCCAGGGAAGTCCCCCTATTCTTTCTATTTTTTATTTTTCTGGTTTCTTTTTCCTGCATTCCTGTGGGTTACTTGTTTATATTTTAGAATTCCACTTTGATTTATCTATAGTATTTTTGAGTGTATCTCTTTGTATTGGTTTTTTAATGGCTCCTCTAGGTATTACATATATATAACTTGTCTCTCAGTCTACTAGGGTTGTCATTTTACCAGTTGGAGTAAAGTATAGAAACTTTACCTCTCTTTTTCCTCCACATGTATAAAATAATTAAACGTTTCCTCTGCATATATTTAGAAGCACATCATTGTGTGTTATAATTTTTGCTTCAACTGTAAAATGTAATTCAGAAAACTCAAGAGGAGAAGGAAAGTGTGTTGTATTTTTACTCTTTCTATTGTTCTTTGTTTCTTCCTTCCTGATATTCTAATATTTCTTCTTCCATAACTTTCTGTTTGGAGGACCTTCCTTAGCCATTCTTTTAGGGTAGGTCTGAAGGTGACAAATTCTCTTAGTTTTCCTTCATCTGAGAATGTCTTGATTTTCCTTTCATTCCTGAAGGATATTTTCACTGGGTATAGAATTCTGGGTTGACAGTTCTTTTTTTTTCAGCACTTGAAAAAACGTGTGCCTCATCCTTCTGACCTCCATGGTTTCTGATGAGAAATCCACTGTCATTCGAATTGTTTTCTTCCTATAGGTAAGATGTTGTTTCTCTCTCGCTGCTTTCAAGATTTTTTCTTTGTCTTTATATTTCAGAAGTTTGATTATGATGTATTTTGGCATGAGTTTCTTTAGGTTTATCCTGTTTGGGGTTCACTCAGCTTCTTGAATTTGTAGGTTTATGTCTTTTTGCCAATTTTGGAAAATTTTCATCCATTATGTCTTTGACTGCGTCTTCAGCTCTGCCCTCTTTCTCTTTTCTTTCCAGGACTCTGTTGACATGAATGGTAGATCTTTCGTTATAGTCCCGAAGGTCCCTGAGGCTCTGTTTACTTTTTTCAGTCTGTTTTCTCTCTGTTGTTCAGATCGAGTAATTTCTATTGTTCTGTCTTCCAGTTCACTAATTCTTTCCTCTGTGCCCTCCATTCTGCTGTTGAGCCCATCTATTAAGTTTTTAATTTCAGTTATTGTATTTTTCAGTTCTAAAATTTATGTTTGGTTCTTTATATCTTCTTTTTCTTTGCATTTTTTTCTCATTTGTTTCAAATGTGTTTTTAATCATCTGTTGAAGCATTTTTATGATGGGCACTTTAAAATCATTGTCAGATAATTCTAACATCTGTATTATCTTGGTGTCTTTTCTCATTCAAATTGAGTTTTTCCTGGTTCTTGGTATGACAAGTGATTTTTGATTGAAACCTAAACATTTTGATATTATGTTATGAGCCTCTGAGTCTTATTTAAGTCTTCTGTTTTTGCTGGTCTGCTGTGACAACACACCAACAGGAGGAGGGTTGGGGAGCTGCCTCATTATTGACAAATCGGGGTGAAATACAGGTTCCTCACTTGCCCTCCATTGACACCCAGTGGGAGTGGGTTCCTTGTCCCCGCTGGGATTTCTAGCTCCCCGCTGGGCCTCCACTGATACCGTCTTGTCTGGGAGAGAGGGGAGTCCTTGTTACTGTTCCCTACATGCCTGCATTGACGCAGTAAGGGTTGACCTCATTACCTCTGGGTGGTGGTAAAAGTCCCGACTTTCCACTAAGATTCACTCTAGCAGATAAAGGGAAGGGGATGCCTCCTTACCTCTGGGTAAGAATCGAAGTCCAGGCTACCCATGTAATCTTTTCTGATATTGTATGGGTTGGGAGTCTTGTTATTACCGCAGGGTGGGTATGAAAGTTCCTGCACTCACTTGGCTCTCTCTGATACCACCTCAGCAGGGGCTTTGGGTACCTCATTACAGACTGGTGAGGGTGGAGGTCTAGGCTCCCCACTTGGCCTCTGCTCATATGAGTGGAAGTAGGGCTGTGGTTTTTTTCTGAGGTGTTAGTAGAGTGGTTATTGGCTATAAATTTCCCATCTGGTTAGGCTCTACCTTTCCTGGTCCTGTCACTAGGGAGAGCTGGCCTTTAAAAATCTTTCCTGTTGGCATTCTGGGTTGCTGGCTTCTCCAGCACCAAGGATATATGAGGCATAAAAAAAACAACCCAGAAACAAAACCTGTTGTTGTGTTGTTCCTCAGTTTCCAAGATACCAGCAAATCTGCCTTCTTTTCTCCACCTTTCGGAATCTTCTTAGGTTGGCCTTATGTATGATGTCCAGGGTTTTTAGTTGTGCTTAGAAGGATGAATGGAAGAAAGTACCTCTATTCCATCTTTTCAGAAGCTGAAGTCTTGAGTTAATTTTTATATATGGCATGAGGTAAGGGTTGAGGTTCTCATTATCCACTCCCCCAGCACCACTGATGTCCATTTGTTCCATTACTGTTTGTTGAAAACGCTGTCTTTTTCCATGGAATTACTTTGGTTCTTTTGTCAAAAATCAATTGATAGGTGTTATGTCATTTCAGGAAAAATTTCTGGGATTACAGTTTTAAATGTTAGTTCTATTACATTGTTTAATTTTTGTTTTTCAGACATTCCAGTTATACACGTGTTAAGTCTCCTTTGCCTATCTTCTGTATGGATTTCTCTGTTACCCTTCTGAAAACTCATTCTTCATTTCACTCCTAAATTCTTTTTCCCTTGCTATAATTTCAGTCATATCTACTTTCCCTTGGACTTATCTGTTGTCTTGTGATTTCCAAGATGATTTTTTCTCTTTAACTTTATTTCTCAGATATTTTTGTCTTTTTCCTCAATTTCTCTCCTAAGTTTGGTCAGCTCTCATCTCACATCGCCTAGTTGTCCATACATTTTTATTTTGAATCTGATTTTGTGGTGTTTTTTCCTTATCAACAACTGTTTGTTTAATTATATTTAATTCATGTTGGAAAGTTATGTGACAGTTTTCCTCCTTTGCAGCTGTTTTTTTGTGGAGAATTTTTATTACCTGAAAGGTTTTCATCCTTCCTTTCTGTGTCCTTATGTAGAAGCTTTGTATGGTTGTTGGGTTCATTTTTCTGATAATGAGGAAGTATGTTACAGTCTCCTGGACCAAAAATTACATGTGATTTTGTGAAGAGTAGGGGAGGGGTTTGGGCAGCTTACTTGGTTTCTAGTTCAAGAACACCCTCTTATTTAGTACAGTGAAACCCAGTTTCTTTTTCAGTGGTACCTAGTGGGGAGTGTTTGTCTAGTTCTAATTCTGTGATAAAATCCTATCTCTGGAGGACCCTGGACCTCAGACACTTGTTTCTTCCTTCCCTACATCACTGAGCCGCTGAAGTCGCGTCTCTCATTGTCTTCCCCAAGTTGCCATCTCCAGTGCCTTGTACTTTCCAAGCCTCTGCTTTCAAGCCCCCAGAAGCAACGCCCTGACCTAGCAGGCCTCAAACCTGTTCTCAGTGTTTCCCTGCTTGGCGGGGGATGGCGGGGGTGGGGAGCTTCTCTCCTGTGGATGAATGAGTTGATGTTGTCTGTGTTCCGGCACGGCTAGGACCCTCCTCACTCTCCCTTCTGCACACACTCCCTGCCTGATTCTGCAGGTCTGAGGTTTGTTTTCCCACTTACGTGGTAATTCAAGGGTGTAGTTTTCTTGTCTCCCAGATGCTGAGGGCATGGACTGTGGTTGACTGTGTCACCTCTCCTTATCGACCGCATGGGTTATGGAGCACGTGGGGAGAAACCTGAGCGTGGGTGGCTGCTGTTGTCTATGGGAACCAGCCTCTCATCTCTTTAGTTTCTGCTGGGTTTGTAGTTATGGCCACATTACATTTTTAATTTCCTTCCTTCCTTCTTTTCTTCTTTCCGTCCTTCCCTTCCTCCCTCCCTCCCTTCTTCCTTCCCTTGATAAACCCTTTTTTCCCCCTAAAGTTCTGTCCGTTTTAATAGGCTACTAAAGTCTCAACTTTGGCCTTCTTGAGCTTCTCTATCATATCGTTTTCTGTTTCATTAGTTCTTTTTTCTTTGGCTGCGTCGGGTCTTCGATGCTGCAGACGGGCTTTCTCTAGTTGCGGCAAGTGCGGGCTACTCTTTGTTGCGGTGCGTGGGCTTCCCATTGCAGTGGCTTCTCTTGTTGCGGAGCACGGGCCCTGGGTGCGTGGGCTTCAGTAGTTGCAGCACACTGGCTCAGTAGTTGCAGCACGTGGGTTCAGTAGTTGTGGCGTGCGGGCTCTAGGGCAGGTGGGCTTCAGTAGTTGTGGCACGCAGGCACAGTAGTTGTGGCTCAAGGGCTCTAGAGCACAGGCTCAGTAGTTGTGGCGCACAGGCTTAGTTGCTCCACGGCATATGGGGTCTTCCCAGACCAGGGATCAAACCCGTGTCCCCTGCGTTAGCAGGCAGATTCTTAACCACTGTGACACCAGGGAAGTCCTCATGTTCTTATTTATTGTTTCTTTTCTTCTGCTTTCTTATTGTAATCTCTTTCCCCATTTATTAGTTGAATACTCAGCTCTGACACAAGGCTTTCTACTTCGCTAGGGTGTTGAAGGCTTTAACTTTGACTCTAAGAATTATTTTAGTTTTATGTTGCAAGTTATGAAATGTCATATTTTTTAGTTCTAAATCTTTTCCAGGTTTCATTATGATTTCTAATTTGATCCATTAGTCATTCGTAAGTACAGGTTTGAATTTCCAAATGGCAAAGGTTTCTTTATTGGTTTAAAAATTTTTTTCCTGTTCATTCCACTTTTTTTTCTTGTATTTTATCACCCCTTGTATTTCAGATCATCCATTTGGCTTTTTTTCCCTTCTGCATGAAGAACATCTTTTCTAATTTCTTTTACTGAGGTTTGATGGTGGTAAATTCTCTCAATTTGCCTGAAAAATCTTTTTGCCATTGTTTGTGAAAGTAGTTTCAATTTGTATGGAATTCTAGTTGGTTAGTTATTTCCTCTCTGTGTTTTGAGACTATTCCACTGTCTTCTCCCTCCTGTTGTTTCTGTAGAGAAGCTAATCATTAGTCCAAATGCTTCCATTGTGTGGCTCTCTCTTCTCTCTATGGCTGCTTACATAAAAACCTTTTTATTAGGGAAAATCGAAACAGTGTTAAATAGAGACACAAGTATAATGAACGCCTATTTGCTGCCACTCACCCTCAAAGCAATTATCCACATTTTGCCAATCATGTTTCACTTTTTTTTCCTTTTAATCACTTTAGGTTTAACTGTGTCTGTAAGCATCTCTAACAATTAAGGATTTAACAACTACAATAGCATTATTACACCTAGCAAAGTTTATAATAATTTCTTAGTGTTATCTAATACCTATCCCAAGTTCAAGTTTTACCAGTTATCTCAAAAATAACTTTACGATTGATCTGTTTGAATCAGGATCCAAACAAGGTTTGCTCATTTGACTTAGCTTCATCTGTTTATGTCTGTTTTACTCTGTGACTGTTTTCTGCCTGCCATTTATTTGTTGAAGAAACTGTAAACCATTCTGGATTGGGTTGATTGCATCGTGGTGTCATTTAACACATTTCTCTGTCCTCAGTATCTCCTGCTAACTGATATTTAGATCCTAAAACAGGCCGTCTGAACCTTGGCACTATTGAAATTTTGTTGGTGGTGGCTGTCTTGTGCGTTTTAAGATGTTTAGCAGCATCCCTGACCTTTCCCCTCTAGATGCCAGCAGTACCCTGTAGTTGTGACAGCCAAAAAAAAAAAGAAAGTCTCCAGGCATTGCCAGGTATCCCTAGGAGGCAAAATCGCCCTTGTTTGTGAACTGCAGATCTTGACTGTGATCAGGTTAAACTCTTTGGGGAAGCTTCATGGGTGGCTGGCTGTGTGCTTCGTCTCACGTTCCATCCGGAGCCACATACCATCTAGTGTTTTCCTTTGGGCAGTGTTAAGATGGATCGGTGGGTAGAGCCCGATCCACCCACTGGAAGGTTCTCCACCAGCCTTTCCCCTAATGATCTAGTAGGCACCGATGATGGTCGCCCAGATCTGTGATTTTATTTGGCATTGCACAGTTGTGAATTTATAATTCTATCATGTTCTCTGCATTAGTTATTCTGACATTTTCTGTACAGAAGAACTTCCCTCATCAACTCTTTGGTTACCCTGAAATACAGTTTGTATTTGTATTAGCAAGATACATGCTTAATTCCGTCCCTTTACATATGAGCTTTCAAAAGAGCGAGTTGGTACACTAGGAACTCCAAATCCAGTCATCGAGAGCTTTAACAAAATTATTGTCATGAATCTTCGGATTTTAACATGTTTGGTGTGTTTCAGTCCTTTGGACTCACTGTTAGCTCTGATGCTCAAATTGTCCTGTCTCTGGATAGTGGGAGCCCCTTAAAGTCGGCCTTTTTACCTTCTCACAGCCTGTTGTCTTCGACAGCTGTCTGCTTTCATCTGTGACAAAACATTCCAGGATCATTGTGTGCCTTTCCTGCCCAGACCTAGAATCGGCCATTTCTCCAAGGAGACCTGTGCCCTGGACACCTGCTGTTTTTCCAGATCTCCCTTCGCTTCCTTCAGGGTCCTTTTGCCTCCAGTGGCCTCACCTCAGCTCCTCTTTGGAGAGCTGCCCTTGACCACTAGAGGTGCTTCCCAACACGTGGGGGATGGAAGGTGGAAGTCCCTGAGGGTTGACGCCCCCAGGTGGCCCTCACCAGGCAAAGGAGTGCGGGAGGTGAAAGCCCGACCCTCTGGCTTCAGGTCTGACAACTTTGAGGCTTAGTTCAGACCCCAGGGTCCCCCGAAGGAGCAGCTGACGCTGTTGCAGGACTTTATCTGAAGCTGCGCCCTGCTTGGGCCTCCTTCGCTGCCCTGGTCTGCCTTCTTTCTCCCTTCCAGTTCCTTCTGGGAGTCCGTCCTTAATCAGTCACTTGCACATGGACCCTCATCTCATGGTCTGCTTCTGTAGAGCCTGATCTGAGAGGCTGTGGTTCCTTTGGTGAGAAACGGTATTATTTACCAATGTGGTCATTGCTACTAGATTTTTACTGCTTTCAGGCTTTTTAGGACTTTTTTTTCTTTTTAAAAAAGAAGAATATACCATGTATTCTTTTGGCATTTGTAATTCAAATGTAAGATTATAGGATTTTTACCTAACTACTTAAGTTTTATATTTGTATCTCTTTTCTGTTACCCTGAAACATTTGTATTTTTGTCTTTTTTTTTTTTTAGAGCAGTTTTAGGTTCAAAGTAAAATTAAATGGAAAGCACAGAGACTTGCCGTACACTCCCTGCGCCTGCACCGTCGGCCTCCCCCACCCAGTGGTCCATTTGTTACGGTCAGTGGGCCTCCATGAGCCACTGTTCTCACCCAGAGTCCAAGGTTTACAGTAGGGCTCACTCTTGGTGCTGTACCTTTTAAAGGTTTGGGCAAATGTATAATGACCTGTGTCATTACAGTATCATACAGAGTAGTTTCACTGCCCCAAATTCCTTCTTTTGTCTTTTTACTTATTCTGGTTTTTTAAAAGTATTGTTTAAAAAAATTGTATTTTAAAATGCTTTGCCCCTAGCATGTAGAAATGCAAGCAATTTTTGTCCTTCAGTTTTGTGTCCAGCCAGAGTTGCCAAACAGACTCTCTTATTCTAAATAATTTTTCTGCTGTTTTCTATGTAGACACATTTATACTGCCTGTGATATAAAATGTTTTGACCCATGAACTATTTAACATCTGTTTTTCAATTTCCAATTGTAAAATTTAAATCTTAATTAATCTTTTGGTTTCTGATTACTGCCTTAAATTGCAACTTAATTGTACTGTAATTAGAGGACATGACCTGCATGAGGGTCTTCTTTGAGACGAGAGATTTACGACTACTTTATGGCTTAGCATATGGTCGACTTCTGTAAATGTTTTTTTTTTTGTAAATGTTTTATGTATGCTTAAGAAGAATATGTTTCCTCTAATTTGGGGAACACTTGGCTTGTTATATTTGTCTGCTAAATCAAGTGTGTTAGTTGTGTTGCTAAATATTCTATATATTCACTAATATTTTGCCACACGGACCCATCGATAATTAAGACATTGTGCATTGAAATCTCTTTCTGTAGATCTGTCAGCTCTTGCTGTGTGTGTGTGTGTGTATGTGTGTGTGTGTATGTGTGTGTGTGTGTGTGTGTGTGTGTGTGTGTTTAAGTTTCTATATTTAATGCAGTTATTTTGAATAGTTTGAAACATGCAGTTCAGTATAGGAAACATGCTAACAGATGACCAAGTACTATCGTGTATGTTTCTAAAATAGAACTATGTGTTTCTGAATCTCTTTTGTTAGGCTTTTTCTTTTATTTATTCCTTTTTTCAAAAAAAAAGCTTATGTTAAAATATATGTTTGCTTTCTATATTTTAAGCCACTTTATGTATATTTAAAATTGCTGTGTCTTACTGGAGCTGAACTTTTTGTCATCTTCTGCTGACCCACTTTAACTCTAATAATGATTTTTTCGTATATTGTATTTTTCTGATGTGAATATATACCTGAGTTTTGTTTTATTTTGTTTTTTTAATGAACGTTTGCCAAGTGTATCTTTTCCCGTCTTTTGACTTCCAGCCTTTACGTGGCCTTGATTTCAGGCTTGTCTCCTGGGAACTGCATATAACTGTATTTTCAAAACGCCATCTGGGTGGCCTGCGTCAGTCAGTAGCCAGGTTCCTTCGGCTTTTATGTATTGTGATTATCAGTTTACTTGGACTTGTGACACTTGTTCCATTTTTCCTATGCTTTTTCCTCCTTTCCTTGCTTTTTAGTATTGAATAATTGGTTGTTTATTTGCTTTCGTGTCACATTTTCCCCTCTATATTAGTTTATAAACTATGAATTATTTTTCTGTTTTTTTAAAGTGGTTATCTTATAATTCTATCATGCATGCATAACAAAATCTATAGTTATTTTATTAAGTAAGACCTTAGAACAGCAGCTGCGATCACGTTTCCCCCAGCTTCCTTGGTAGCATCCAGCGTTTCAGTCCTTTTCTCCCCACAAAACAGATATTGTTCTGCCTTTGTAGGCATTCAGGATGAACCCTCCCCAGAATGTGTCACTTTTGCATGAGGATTATTTTGAGCTAAGGGCAGTCGAGTCCCTGTGGGTTCAAGAGAAGCAACTGCCCCTCCCTTAACTACCTAGAAGAATTTAAATTGGGGACTTTTCCCAGGGAAGAGTTATTACCAGAGATAAATGTTATCTAAGTGGCCCCATCTGTATGGCAGGGCAAGCGTCTAATTACCAAAAACCTGCCCTTTTTTATATTGTCCAGTGAATGACCCTCCTGTCCTTGGAAGCCCCAGGCTCCTATCCCATTCCTTAGCTTAAGGCGGTGTATATACCTCATTTTACCCTTCTGTCTGAACCTCTCACGTATGTGTGGTTCCCGTATGTACGAAGTTAAATTTGATTTTCTCCTGTTAACCTCACGCCAGTTTAATTCGTAGACCAGTCAGAAGAACGTAGGAACGTAGAGGAAAATTTCTTCCTTCCCGACAACTTTATAGAGACTGTGTTTATTTATTGATAGACTTACCAATTTCTTACATTGCAGACCTTCCTTTAATATCATTTTCTGTCTTCCTGAAGTACAGACCTTCCTGCTATAACATTATGTGTGCATTTCTGAAAATGCCATGCATTGAAAATAATAGGCCTTGTAGAAAAAGTTAGGTTAAGAGCAAATTATTCAAGATATGCAACTCTTTAACCAGAACACTAACAAAAACAAGAACGCTCTGAGTGCAAAATGATAGCGAAGTTAAATCTCCGTTTGCCTTTGCACCATCACGTCTTCAGCCCTGCATCCTCCTCGGGGCCCTTGGCTTCTGGCAGAGACCAGCCTTGTCTTGCTCTTGTGCAGCAGTGACTGGAGGGGAATTAATTGGGACCGACAGACGGGCTCACTTCTCTGCCCTTCTCTCCTCTCTGGGATTTCGCCCCTCATTCCCAGATACTTTGTCATCCTCAAACTCCAGTCTTTCCTCCTCCTCCCAGTAGGCATGTTGCTTTCTGCTTCTAAAGATGGGAAAATGGCCCCACGTGCACAGGGGTCGCCTCGTGCCTCCTTTCTCCCAAGGACTGTGGCTTCTCAGGTTCTGTCCGTGTCAGCTGGTTCCCTGTGCCTTTAAACAGTTATGTATTTTTGTCAGCTTTTATAGTTGTTTTTAGTAGGAGGATGAGTCCTTTTTAAGCCTCTCTCATAGGTCAATTTTATAGACTTCTATTGCTTGTTCATTTTTTTTATTTCTTTACATATTTATGTTTAGTTCTTTCATAGTCCTCATCTAAAGGTACTTACAGCTGAAGTCCATTGGGGGTTATATATATATTACCTGTTTCTGTTGTCTTTCACGCACCTCGTATGGGGGTGATGTTTGTTTTCTGGTCCTTGTATGTTTGCTGATGATTTTTGTTGGGGTTCATATATGACTGGCCGTAATCCACCCTTTCTGAAGTGGGCTTTGTTTGATAATCAAGCCCTACAGAAAAAGAATTGTTTGGTTGCTTTTTCAGTTCTCCCACGGATGGTACATAGCTGTAGGAGAGAAATTCTTTGTACGTGCTGGATGCCTTGGGACATTAGGCTTAAGTTCTCTTCAAGTTGGAAATGATTGCCTTGGTCGGTGGGGATTCTGTGGGCCAGATGAGGGATGTTCTCGTCAGAGAGGACTTACCTGTGCTTTCCTGGAAGCCCAGCGCACCACCCGCCTGGTCTCCCTTCGGTCCTCTGGAGGGAGCAGTTTAGCGTGGTGCCTCACTCAGCTTTCCCGCCTCACCCCAGCTTTGGTCGATCATGGCCCCACAAGGTAATTCCTCCGTTCAGCCTCAGTTTCTTAATCTGCAAACTGGAGGTAATAATACGTGCCAGTAAGTGCCATTGTGAGAATAAAGCACCTGGACCAGCCCGGCACATGTTGTTTTCAGTGAACGTTCTGTTCCTTTCTTTATCCGCCCCCCTCCCCCATATCTGGCCATCTGGCTTGATTGTCTTCTGTTTCAATGAATTAATTTTTGTTACTGTCTAGTTTTTTTTTTAAACAGCTTCCAACAGGATATTTCCTCAGTCTGTTGTAGTTCTCGTTTTGATCCTCTCCCTTTATTCCTGGTCTGTTTTGACTTAATCGATGATTTCTGCTGTTGTTGTGGTAGTAAATCTATTTCAGGAGAAACATTTTCATCCAGGCTCTGGCATCTTTGTTCCACTTCTTTTGAGCAGAAAAATACTTCATTCAGTGTATATTGGTTCCTTTTTCCCAGTTTACTTGTCCTTGGGTTCGCTTAATTGTTATTGTGGAAGAGTCTGAAAAGCTGTGGTTTTAAAATAATAAATGTTTCTTAATTTAGAAGTTACACATGCTCATCACAGAAAAAAAAATGTTAGCGTTAAAAGTATAGTGAAGAGAATTAAGATTATTATCAGAAAGCCTTTCGGAGATCACCACAGTTACTGTTATTTTGGTGTTATTTCTCTCCCTGTATATGTTATTTTTCGTAGTTGAGCCCATCTGGGATATACAAGTGTGCAGTCTTTTTTTTTTTTAACTTACCTTAGCATAAGCTTCTTCTTTAAAGCTAATGATAAGTCATTTAAACTATTTGTATGCATTTTTAATATTCATAGTATGATGCTTCCTGTAAGTGCTGCACACTTCGTCGATCTCCTGTGGTTATACTTTTCATTGTTGTTGTTACTGTAACAGAACTTACAGCAAACACCTTTGTGAGTACAGATGTTTGTGTGCATGCTTGATGTCCTTAGGAGATAATTTTGTACAAATTAAATCAATAGACAGATTTTTTACTTTAAATAAGTATTGCCCAGTTGCTTTCTTAGAAGATGCTATAGTTTATGCCTTCAGCCGGGAATTGAATGGTGCCGGGTGGTGGCAGCTGACAGTCTAGGAAGCATCGTAGCTGCTGTGGCTTAAGCCACAGCACGTGGTTTCACGTTCGGGTCAAGGCTGTTTTCTCTGGCCCGGCGGTTCTCTGCAGGACTTCAGAGTGGCCAGCAGCCAGGGAAGAAGCTTAGAGCCTTCGTCTTCACACATGCTGGAGGGAACCTCCCTCATTTCTGCCTTTATGCTTCTTCCAAGAAGTAAAAGTGAGGTGGACAGGTGGGCATTGGCTCCAAGTCACTGCACTGTCCTCCCTGGCATCCCTGGGTCTCAGGAGCTATTACCCGCAAGAATGGAAACATACATTAGGATAGTTAAAAATGAGACACTGTTGTGAGAAACATACTATGCAGAACAGCAAAGTCTACGTGAAAACAGTGGTCACAGCCAAAGTAACCCTGGAGGCTTTGATTTGTGGGTGCCAAGTGGAGGAGGGCTGCTGATAGCGCAGAGGATGGGCCGTAGGGAAGGGGGGCGATGAAGAGCGAGGAGGCAGGGCCAAGCGGGTGTGTGGGCGACGGCAGTGCCCGCGTCCTCCCTGGGTCAGAGTCCTCTGCGGGCCCTGTGCGGCGGGTCAGGCCTGACCAGCAGGTTCAGGAGAGCGGCTCAGGCCAGGCCAGCCCCTCTCCTTGCTGCCCTGTTGGCCCTGCCCCAACCCCCTGCAGCGACAGTGGGAGCTCTCACCAGGCAGCCCGGGATGCCTTCTCTCGAGCGGTGAGCCCTGCACTGGGATGGGGGAACCTACTGGCCCTGGTCTCTGGGGCTGAAGGCGGCTTTGGTGTTCTTAGAACATCTAGATTTATGGCCCCTAGGGAAGCAGAGAAGTCCGCAGCCAGGGACGCCTGCTAGGCTTGGTACTGCTTCCCCAGTGACCCTGGGGAAGGGAGAGGTGAGGAAGGGTCTCTGGATCTCTGCGGCAGACGGCCCAGATCCTCAGCGCTGGCACGGCCCTGCCTTTGTTCGCCTCAGTGGTGGCCTGACTGTGATCGGAGGGGTCTTATGTGAAGCTGTGTTCTTCGCTGCACGCCCTTCCCTGGGGTGGGTCCACGAAGACCTGTGAGGTTGGAGCTGGGAGAGTGTCCATCGCCCCGGGGCGAGACCTGCGTGATGTGGGTTTATGAGCCACACCCCTAACTTGGTGGCCTCGTGTCCTTGCAGGTGGTAACGTGGACCTGGAAAGCCAAGCAGAAGGGAAGAAGGAGGTGGAAGCTGATGACGTGATGAGGAACGGCCCCCGACCCATCGTCCCTTACAGCTCCATGTTCTGCTTAAGCCCCACCAACCTGTGAGTCTCGTCAGCAGCCTGTGTCCTGTGCGGTCCTCTTGTCCATGGCCCATGATCCACGTGTACACCCTAGCAGTGTGTGCTAGGCGTGAGCTGCACCTGTCCATGTATTAATATCCTGATTGATCACCACAGCATCCCACAAAGCACACACTACTGTCACCTCACTTTGCAGATGAGGACACGAAGCCACAGGGAAGGCCGGTGTCCAGACACACAGCCCGTCCGTCTCGGTGGCGGAGCTGGGATTTGAACCCAGGCAGTTGGTCCCAGGGCCTTGTTCTTAACCCCCACTGCAGCCTTAGTTTACCTCTGCACACACGCACCCAGTTTACATCCATCGTGCATATGTGCTGCCCTCCGCCCGCCTTCCAGCAGAGCCCGCAGGTGTGCGTCACAGTCACTCGTGTCTGTGCACGGTTTCTCCCCTCTGTTTACACCGTGAGTCTCATCCACTCATCAGTCCACCTGCCTTCATTAGCTCAGCCAATGTTCACATGCCAGACAGCGTGCTAGGTGCTGGGAATACACGGTCATGAGCGGAACGGACAAGGGCCCCATCTGTTCTTAAGCTTACAAGCGAGTGGAGAGGCAGACAGCAGACAGGACGTTAGGGAGGGGACATGAGATGGTTCATGGACGGAAGGGCTAAGAGGAAGCACAAAGCGGGGACTGGAGATGCAGACGGTGGGGGCTGCTGACATGAAGTGGGATTGGAACAGAGACGTGGCGGGGGGTCGTGAGAGCCCACCAGGCAGAGATGCAGGCAGAGCGAAGGCGGAACCACACCGCCCAGAGGGGCAGCACAGCAGGGTCTGAGGAGCTCGTGCTCTGTCCTTTACCCACGTGAGCAGCCAGCCCTTCTGCCCTGGGCATCCAGCAGTCTTTCCACCAGCCCCCGTCGTCCATCCTCCCCACGTTCCTCCTTTCAGCATACGTCTGTGGGGAGCTTGCTCTGCTAGGGGCTTGGAGTAAGATGGCGGTAGAGACAGATGAGGCCTCGGCCTCCAGCACCGACCGGGTGGTGTCCGTCAAATAAGTACAATGTGGACGGTAAAGCAGGGAGGTCTGGTGTCTTGGAGCAGGTGGGGAGAGTCAGGGGAGCCTTCCTGGAGGAGGTGAGAGATCTCAGGTGAAACCTGAAGGGTGAAGAGTTAAGATGAAGAGGGAGGAACCAGTATTCTTGGAGGGCGGAGAGAACTTAGAGTGGTCCAGAAGTGAAAGATATCAGGCTCAGAACAGCAAACGACAGTTGCATGGAAAAGCACAGAGGCAGACAGCGCTGTTGTGTGTTCTGTGGAGAAGCAGAGGTGACACCGAGAGCCCTGATAAGCTTGAGAGGTTGTAAACAGTTGGGGGTGAGTGGTGACTTGGTTAGACTGCACTTCAGCAGAGCCCTTTGGTTGGAGGACTGGAGACGAGACAGGGAGACCGGTTAGTAGGTGGCCGCGGTTTTCAGGAAGAGTTGCTGGTGATTTGCTGAGGGCAGCCGGAGCGGAGAGGTTTGGGAGCGAAAAGCTTGGGGAGAACTTTTGGAGGCAGGATCTGCAGGATTTGATGGCAAATTCGATGTGGAAGGGGATGGAGATGTGAAGGATGGCAGCCAGGGTTTCTGCTTGACGGCTGGGGGCCCGGCCAAGCTGGGGGTGGTGAGCACAGACCCTGTGGAGCCCGGGGCAGCTGGCAGGTGGCACATGGCCGGGGGGCTTGGGGATCTGAGCGAGGGTGGAAACTCAGCCACAAGATGGAGCGGCAGCTGCTGATTAGAAGGAAGGGGGCTGGGATGGAAGAGGGCCCGAGAGGGAGCGTCGGGGAAGTGGAAGGAAAAGCGTCTCAATTAGGAGGGAGGAGTGCCAGCAGGTCCCTCGGGGGCCTGGGAAGGGCAGCTCCAGGGAGTGTGTGGGCTGGAGCTGGACACCGGTGGTCGGGGTGAGGAGGAGACAGGCATAAAGTCCAGTCCCTTCCAGGGACAGAGAGACGTGGGTGCCCTTGGGAACACTCCGCGTTGGCGAGAGGAGCAGGTTGGACGGGCTGGTGGGCAGCGGTTGAGCCAGCAGAGGCAGGAGGGGGGCCCCCGTGAGCACGTGCCTCGGGGTGGCAGGAGCGACGTCTGCCTCGTGCGCTCGTCCCCCAGGATCGGCTTCACTCTCCCCCTGCTGGGCCTTTGCTGGCCTCCTGGTCACCGTCTCCTGCTGAGTCGTAGTGTGTGTCAACACCTGAGCATCTCCTGTTGCTTTATGTTTACTGGTGTCTTGTTCGCCACTGTGTCCCAGCCCAGAATGTGCCTGAACGGAGCAGAATAGTGGTGGGTGGAGGCGGGCAGGTGCACACACGCAGCTCTGGCGGCTCCGACGGGGGCACCGCACCCAGCACTGGGGCTCGAGAGGCACCTGCTCTCCACGGGACTGTTGGTACTCGGCCTCTTCCCCCACCCACAGCAGAGCTGGAAGCCCGTCCAGGGCACAGCAGCCCCACAGGAGGTAGACGAGCAGGCCTGGCTGGGCCCCAGTGGAACTTCATGTAGCGAACGGACCAACTTGGCCTGCAAGCCGTGGTGGGCTGGCCCTGCCCAGGGTTTCTGCAGCCTTCCCACCACCTACCTTCCCAGGAATCTGGTCCCCATCAGTCACCTGGCTGCTATCTCCTGACCACAGGGACACTTCCCAGAGCTCAGTTCTCCCTACGGAGAGGACCCAGCCCAGCCCTCCATGGGCCTTAGGTGACCCGTGCTTTGCCTTTCAGGCTCCGCCGCTTCTGCCATTACATCGTGACCATGCGGTACTTCGAGATGAGCATCCTCGTGGTCATTGCCCTGAGCAGCATCGCCCTGGCCGCTGAGGACCCTGTGCAGACAGACTCGCCCAGGAACAACGTGAGTGCTGCCGTCGGGCCGCGGGGGGGCTGGGACACAGAAGAGCGGGGCGTGCCCGGCATGGGAGGGAGGGCTGCCGCTTCAGGGGTCGCTGGCCTGCCCTCTCCTCCCCAGACCCTTGCCCACAGGCCCCAGGCTGATGCGTTGTCGTTCAGGCTCCTGCCCCCGCTCGAGCTTCCGGCCTCGCCTTTGAGAAAAGCCTTTCCTTTTGGTTCCAGGTGCTGAAGTACATGGACTACATCTTCACAGGCGTCTTCACCTTTGAGATGGTGATAAAGGTGAGATGTGTGGCTGCCCTGGTGACCGCGGGGCTCTGCTCGTCCCCCTCGTGACTGGGATGGAGGCACGTGGCAAGTGTGCCCTGGGCGTGCACACACGTGTGGTGACATGAGGGCACATGAGCCCGCAGGTAGAGGTTGTGTCTCGTGGAGACACAGGGCCACGTTTGTTAAGGACTCGCCACAGCATCACGTCAGCCTTAGGAGAGCCCGCAGGCGCTGGCCGTGGTCTCCACTGCCTGCTAACGGAGACCCTTCTCGCTGAGGGGGACAGGCTTCCCTTGCTGTGCGGTGTGAGCCCAGCCTGTGCAGGGCAGTCTCAGCAGAGTGGGAGGCCGGGCCCTCGGCTGGAGGAAGGAGAGCAGGGACAGGGCGGTGGCCTCAAGGCCCAAAGGTCGCGGCAGGTGGGTGTAGAGGACTCCCTAGTGTTTGATCCTAGGTGGAGAACGGCCGTGTTGTTGTTGTGACCCTCGTTCCTCCTCTAGGGGTTGCCAAGTGGCCTGTGCTTTCCACACAGGTGCGCGGGCGGCGCCGCTGCTGGGGCGGGGGGTGCCCACGTGCTGACTCAGGGTGGCTTCTGTGTACGCGAGCCCTCGCTTCAATGCTCTCCCAAATTCCTGGGGGAGGCGTTGTCGTTTCATTTTACGACCAGAGACGTTAAGGTGCCGCTGCAGGAGGGGCAGAATCCAGCAGCTCCTCCTCTTGCCGCCTGGGGCTGACACTCCAAGGGTCTGGCAGGCGGCGTGCTCCGGGCGGCACGTGCCTGCAGCCCAGCGACGGAGGAGAGACTCAGGCTCCACAGGAGCGGGGGGCCCAGGGAGGATCTCAGCCAGTCATGACCATGCAGGGCCGTTGGGTAAAAGGCATGGAGATCCAAACACCCGTTGAGGCTCTAAGAGGCCATTACCTGAGCTGTGACCCCTCCCCTGACAGGAATAGACCTGAGCCGTGACCCCTTCCCTGACAGGAATTGACCTGAGCTGTGACCCTTTCCCTGACAGGAATTGACCTGAACCGTGACCCCTTCCCTGACAGGAATTGACCTGAGCCGTGACCCCTTCCCCTGACAGGAATTGACCTGAGCCGTGACCCTTTCCCTGACAGGAATTGACCTGAGCCGTGACCCCTCCCCTGACAGGAATTGACCTGAGCCGTGACCCCTCCCCTGACAGGAATTGACCTGAGCCGTGACCCCTTCCCCTGACAGGAATTGACCTGAGCCGTGACCCTTTCCCTGACAGGAATTGACCTGAGCCGTGACCCCTTCCCTGACAGGAATTGACCTGAGCCGTGACCCCTCCCCTGACAGGAATTGACCTGAGCCGTGACCCCTTCCCTGACAGGAATTGACCTGAGCCGTAACCCCTTCGCTGACAGGTGTGACCTGAGCCGTGTCCCCTCCCCTGACAGGCGTGACCTGAGCCATGACCCCTTCCCCTGACAGGATGTGACCTGAGCCGTGACCCCTTTTCCTGACAGGCGTGACCTGAGCCGTGTCCCCTCCCCTGACAGGAATTGACCTGAGCTGTGACCCCTCCCCTGACAGGCGTGACCTGAGCCATGACCCCTTCCCCTGACAGGAATTGACCTGAGCTGTGACCCTTTCCCTGACAGGAATTGACCTGAACCGTGACCCCTCCCCTGACAGGAATTGACCTGAGCCGTGACCCCTTCCCTGACAGGAATTGACCTGAGCTGTAACCCCTTCCCTGACAGGTGTGACCTGAGCCGTGACCCCTTTCCCTGACAGGATGTGACCTGAGCCGTGTCCCCTTCCCCTGACAGGAATTGACCTGAGCTCTGACCCCTTCCCTGACAGGAACTGACCTGACCCGTGACCCCTTCCCTGACAAGATGTGACCTGAGCCGTGTCCCCTCCCCTGACAGGAATTGACCTGAGATGTGACCCCTTCCCTGACAGGCATGACCTGAGCCGTGACCCCTTCCCCTGACAGGATGTCACCATAGCCGGGTCCCCTTTCATGATAGGCATAATCAGGGCTGTGTCCCCTCCCCGATGGTACGTGACATGAAGTGGCACCCTTCCCCTAACCACGTCTCTGGGCTCTGGCTCTGCCTTTCTTTTCTGAGATATTCTGTTCATTAAAGTGTGTTGTTCCCCTAAAGATGATCGATTTGGGACTGCTGCTGCACCCTGGTGCGTACTTCCGGGACCTCTGGAATATTCTGGACTTCGTTGTGGTCAGTGGGGCCCTGGTGGCATTTGCCTTCTCGTAAGTACCCAGGTCTGCTCTGACTCTTGCTGGGCTGCAGTCCCCAGAGCCGTGATGAGTGTGGGGGGTGAAGGAGGAAGGGGTCCATTGGCCTCCATGGCCGTCTCTAGTCAGTCCCTCTGTGCCTGGGGCTGGGCTGTGGGGCTGGGAGGACCTCAAGGCTCGTCTGTGCCTGACGCACCCCATGGCTCTGAAGTTGGGTAGGCAGGCCTCTGCTTATGGTGTCTGCCTCTTGGGTCCTTCAGGAACCTTTCCGTGCCCGGACGCGGCTGCCCTGCTTGGTCAGCCAGTGGGTGGGTGCAGCTGGGGGTCTCCGCCGTCGGGGTGCCCCGCCATTTTCTGTGGCTCCCTAGCGAGCGACACTCAGCCCTGTTGTGGCCGGGCCTGGATTGGCTCCCTCAGACCCTACGCAGTGGCGGGCGTGAGGCAGGCGTTGGGTGCTCGGGTGGAGCAGGGGGGAGACCTGGCGGAGGTGGTGGGGGGAGATCCAGAGATAAGTAAGACCCTCGATGGACACAGATACGGAGGGATGGGCTCATCCCTGAGCCCACAGGGAGGCCTCCTCACTGACTCTCTTCTCTTTGTCTCCTGTTGCTGGACTCTCGCTAGGAGCTTCATGGGGTAATGCCTTCCCTCTGTCCCCTCACACTGCCGCACATCACAGCACGCTGCGGCCCCTCGTGGGCCGCTTCATCACCATGCCTCACCTCCGCTCATTCCCCGCCACCGTCTGGGCTGCATGCTGCCCGGAGCCATGTCCCCAGGGCCACACGTCCCTGCCTCACCTCTGGGGGCCGGGTTGGGGGCTGGAGCTGGGCGTGGCCCCCCCCTTGGTGAGCAGGGAATCCTGACTGAGGGCTGGGGGCGGGGCGCCTGGGCCTGAGGGCAGTGCCCGCTCGGGGTGGGAGCTGTGTGACCTTGGCGGCCAGGATGTTGGCTATCCTGAGACACTTTCCCACGTGTCTCTCCTGGAAACAGGGCTTTCTTGCTCTTTCCTTTCCACAACGCCTCCCTGAAATGCCCAGCATCTCCGACCCTCTATTGTTATAAAACAAAATTCAGCTGAGTAAATCTGAAGGTCTAATTGGGTTTATTCAGTGATTCATGAAACAGGCATTATCCCATCCAGTAAGTAGAAAGGCTGTACACGATGGAGGCTGTACAAAATTGAAGGCCTTTATAGAAAGGGAGCCAGACAAGGTTATTAACAAAAGAAAAGAAAGGATTGTTTCAGGCAAGGTTACCTCACTGGTGCTGACCAGGAAAGTCCAGAAATTCCATTCCTGGGAGAGGCTGAAACTGCAATTCAGTCCTGGTTCGCTGTCCTGGGGACAAGTGGCTCCACTTTGGGCCTGTTGTTTCTTTTCATTTTTCCTTCTTCTCCTTTTTCTTCCTTTTCCTCTTTCTCCTCTCCCTCCCTCTCCCCCTCCTCTTTTTTTTTTTTTTTTTTTTAACAATTCTCCCCTTCTTGTCAAAGTGTCAGCCCAACTGAGAGATGTGATCAGAATTTTAGGTGTGTTGACTAAAAAAACATTCACAACCTAGAAGTTGAGAGTTACATTTTATTTGGCGGACAAAACTGAGGACTTAAGCCCGGGACACAGCATCTCAGACAACTCTGAGGGACGGCTCCAAAGAGGCAGGGGGGAGCCAGGATATACAGGAGTTTTTGCAACAGAGCCCAGGTAGTCGTAATATCAAAAGATTACTGTTAACTAAAGAAAACCAGGCATCTCAAGTTAAGGGATTTAGTGCTTTTCTTTATATGGGAAATGCAAGAGTCTGGGCTCATTGAATCATTCCTTTGATATGTACCTCAGCTACCTGGGCCAGTATCCTGGGCTTGTCATCCTGAGTCTCCTGAGGTGCCCCGTGGGGAGGGGGGTGGCTGACAGCTAGGTGGGGGGGCATCCTGCCTCCATCCTGAGCTCCCACAGGGCTCACCATCTGTGGCTGTAATGTGGTGGCTTGATGGCTGCAACATCCTTTGTTTACTGATGTGGCAGCAATATTTTTTATTCACAGGCATTGGCACCACTCTTAGCTCCTGCTGTGTAATGTTTTGCAGCTTTGATCTTTGATGTGGGATCCATAGATCATGATGTGTTTGCTTAACCCCTGTGACATTCACAGATCGTAGTTCCAGGTTCATAACCCTTATGGTGGTCATTTCCTTTGCTGCTTTTCTGACATTCCAGTCAGAATGGAGACCGTTTACTTAGGGGTTATCAGCTACAAACGTGTATTTAAAGTTTTTGAAAGAATATGACAAACACAAACACATCAAGGGCATTATAAGCAGGATAATTCCTAATGTTTGAAGTGTACTTTGGAGCCATGGTCCCCAAGACCCAAACCAATCAAAGAAAAACCTCATGAAGCAGTCACACATTTGAGCCTAGTAGCTGGCTCAGTGATCTCACGTAACTGATTTTCAGCCTCCCCGGAAGTGCCAATCCCGGTACTGTAGGTGGTGTTGGCCACAGCATAGACAACTTGCTCAGTTAAAGATAGCCAAGGGCTATCCCATTATTAGGACCAACTTTGGCCAGAGAGTCTAAGGATTTTTGCAGGGAAATCTGCAGTGTCTTCAAGAGTTATGGAGAGGTTTCTGATTATATCTTGTGCATATTTACTCCTAACCTAACTCCTTGTGCGTATTTACTTGAAACCGAGTGATGGATTTATTCACAGCGTTTGCTGCGTTTACCCATTTAAGCCAGGGGTCAGTCAGGTTTTTAGTGTATGTGGGACTAGAATCCCCTCCCCTGAAATAAAGAGCCTTCCTAAATGCCTTGCAGAGATGGGTGCTGCTGGTGGGGCCTCCTAGTGAGTGGAGACAAATCTGAGCTAGATAGTCGGGCTAGGTCGGAATGCTTGGTGGCGAATCCAGCAGTCTGAAAGGCCAGCCCCATTGGAAAAGGAGAGTTTCACGATTGAAGTGTAAATCGTGATCTGTCGTCTTGGGCCGAAGCAGTCTGTGTCCATGTCGGCTACTTTTCTTCCTCTCAGTTTGATTCGGAGGTCGCCAGCGTTTGTACAGGATGAGATGGGGTGTTTTGGTTTTGTTTTGAAGGATGGCTGAGGCTCTGGGTTCCCACAGAGGGAGGGGGAGGAGAAGGGCAGGCGGGGAGGTGGCCTCATCCCTGAGGGAGGCTCGGAAATGGATTTTCTCTGTGACATGTGGGTGGCAGGTGAGGTGAGGTGAGTGGGGGGCAGCACGGAGGGAGCTGGTCCTCGCCTCAGCCAGCCTGGCCGTGCGGAGCCCGGGGCAGGGCAGCAGAACTGAGGCCGCCCCAGCTTCCCGGTGCTGGGGACCTGGGAGCTGTCCAGCACGGAGCCTGCTGAAACCAGCGGGGGCTTGGCCTGCAGGAGGCTCTGCCAGGGGCCCTCTGTGGCCTGCTGCCCCTCTCTGCTCCAGGGCTTGAGAGACCAGTGTAGGGGATCAGACCAGAGAAGGGAATGCTGGGGCTTCCTCAGCTGTGAAATGTTTATCCAAGGTGCAAGTCCCTGAAGTTTACTGCCGTCTGGGTAGTGAGGAGGACCTGGTGCTGTCCCTTCCAAGGAGATTTCAGGGCAATCTTTGTTCTGACTGATTTCAAATCAGAGAGGTGGGAGAAGATTGGAAACGTTAGTTTGGTAAGTCATAGCCAGATATTTGAGGAAACTGGAAGAATTCAGGATCCAGCCCAGTTTACAGGTACATAGCAAAACCTTAAATATAATTATTAGGATTAGAATCTAATATCTCTAAAGGGACAAACATATTTTTTTTCTCTACAATACCCCCACTTTTTTACCAAAGATAATCACAGTAAAACTAATTTGTTTGTATTAAACTTGGCCTGATTATTTGTATAAGTGCAGCAAGAAGAGTGACTGATCATTTGAGTTCTTCTTAAGGCTGCTTTGTTACAAATTTCCATAGGGAGTCTCAGACTGAACTCTCAAAAGCCTCCAAAGCCAGGAAACCACACCAAGGACACGGCCATCAGATCTGACCTGTGACGCCTTTTCCATCAAAGCCCAGCCCCGGCTGGGGCTGCAGTCCTGGCGTGGCCTCCCCACTTTATTCCCACTGGGGGTCTCAGCATGGTGTCTGGAGGAAGCTGGTGTTCCCACTGTGGGTGGGAGTGCTGAACGACATGGCCCGGCGGGGAGGGGCTCTTCCCATCCAGAAGCTCAGCTCTCCCTGGACACCAGGTGCTGCTGACCTGGCCCCGGCCCTTGTCCACTCTGAGGACACCTTGGCAGGCAGCCCGTAGGGGGAGATGCACTGGCTTGTGGTGCCTGCAGGGCCGAGGCTGCCCTGTCCCCAGGTCCTCTGGGCACAGGTGTGCACCCTGCCTGTCTACATGGGTGGCTTCTCCTTCTAGAGGCTCCAAAGGGAAAGACATCAACACCATCAAGTCCCTGAGGGTCCTGCGTGTGCTGCGGCCGCTCAAGACCATCAAGCGGCTGCCCAAGCTCAAGGTGCGAGTCTGGAGCGGGGCCGTGGGTGTGTGTGTGTGTGTGCGCTCATGTGTGCGTGTGGGCACACATGCACATGTAGATTGTGCGTGTGTGCGTGCATGTGCACACGTGTACATGTAGGTGTGCGTTGTGGGGTGCACATGTGTAACTGGCCTGGTCCCCTGCAGCTTCCCGCGTGGGGTGAAGATGAGCAGGGCTGAGGGGAGGCCCTGTGTCGCGTGCGTGGGGCGGGCTCTCGGCTCTGTGACCCTCCCCGAGGGGCTCATTCTCCGCAGTGTCCTGTAAGGCTCCTCTTCCTCAACCCAGGGGTGCCCGATGGGACAGCGGGTTTCATCAGCAGCTGGAGTGCAGGGGGAGGGGCTGCGGAGAGAGGGAGGTGGGCTCACAGGGAGATGCGGGGAGGGCGGGGTTCCCGGAAGCATGGGTGCGGCTTTAGAATTGTGCTACAATCTAATAGTTGCTGAGCTGGTATCTAAACTCACTCAATCCTCCAAGACTGTGTGCAGTCGCGTTCGGAGCAGCTTGGACAGGCGGGCCGTGGAGACCCTAAGCGATGGGGGGTTACGGCAGGCAGTTTGCTTAGAGCCGCGTGTGAAGGAGTGGCTCTGGGGGTGATGGAGGCTCCGGGGGGGGGTGGGCAGGGTCTGCGCTGCCAAGGCAGCTGCTTGTGTCTGGAGTGTGCTAGATGGGGTCTCGGGAGATGGTCGTGGATCTGCCTTTGTGCACAGCCAGCCGGAACCGGGGCCAGGGCAGCAGGGAAAGGCTCACTGGAGAACAGTGAGAGCCCCTGACAGGCGGCCCGGGCAGTGCTAACGGACGGGAGTCTCCTCTGGTTCATGGACATGCCCCAAGTCCCTGTCCTGAGCTGGCCTCCGCATCACCACTCCCCCATCCCACTTCCCACCAATAGGCAGGGGCCAGGCATGGTCCTCAGCCCGGCCCTGCCCCTTCCCTCCGCGCCAGCCCGTGGCCTGGCAGAGAGGCCCGACCCAGCCCCAGCCCCAGGTTCCCCTCGGCATCTGGCCCCCCTGCCCGCAGCACCTTTTCTAGCACCTCCTGCGCACCCCGTCCAGTCCAGGATCACCCTTCTGGAGGAGGACGGCACAGGCAGCTTCTCACACAAGGCCGCCGGTCCCGGTCCAGACCCTTGCGGTGGTCCCGGGCCTGGGCCCCGCCCCTCACGGCTCCGCCCCTCACGGCTCCGCCCTCCCGCAGGCTGTGTTTGACTGTGTGGTGAACTCCCTGAAGAACGTCCTCAACATCTTGATTGTCTACATGCTCTTCATGTTCATATTTGCCGTCATCGCGGTGCAGCTCTTCAAGGGGAAGTTTTTCTACTGCACCGACGAGTCCAAGGAGCTGGAGCGGGACTGCAGGTAAACCGGGCAGGGCGGCTCCTCTGTCCCCAGCGCCGCGCCTCCCCGGCAGGAGGGGCCCTTGCTGCCCGCACACCTCAGGGAGCTCCGCGTGGCCACTGCCGGGCGTCCCGTCGGCCCTCGCGATCCAGGCTGGGCCCTGAGGTCAGAGGGCCGCCCCGGGGTTGGAGCCACTTCCCCGTCCCCCCTGAGGCCTTGGGCCCCAGCAGAGCAGACAGGAGAGGCGCCTTCCGGGAGGAGCGAGGGGGAGGGTGGTGCTGTGTGGATGCCGTCCTGGACACATCACGTAATGGAATCCTGTGATCTGGGGTCTTGTGTGTCCAGCTTCTACCACTAGTGCTGTGGCCTGTGCAGTACTTCGTCCCCTTTAATGGCCAGATGTTTATTCCTTCTTAAGTTACCCCTCATTGTACTGAGCCAGTTATCTGTTGGTGGACATTTTGGCCGTTGTGATTGCTGCTGCTTTGAACACGTGTACAGCTTTTTCTGTGGATAGGTGTTTCCATTTCTCTCGAGTATGAACGCAGAAGTGAGATTGCTGGGTCACATGATGATTCTCTTTATCAGTTTCAGGAACTGCCAGACTGTTTTCCAAAGTGGCTGAACGATTTTGTGTTCCCACCAGCAGTGTCTGGGAGTTGCGATTTCTCCACGTCCTTGCCAATACTTGTTATTTTCCTTTTTAAAAATATAATTATAGCCGTGCTGGTGGGTGTAAAGTGGTGTCTCATTGTGGTTTGATTTGCGTTTTCCTGATGATTCACGACATGGAGCCTCTTTTCATGTGCATATTGACCATTTGTGGGTCTTCTTTGCAAAAATGTCTATTCAGATCTTTTACCCATTTTTTTTTTTTTTTTTTTTTTGCGGTACGCGGTCCTCTCACTGTTGCGGCCTCTCCTGTTGCGGAGCACAGGCTCCGGGCGCGCAGGCTCAGCGGCCATGGCTCACGGGCCCAGCCGCTCCACGGCATGTGGGATCCTCCCGGACCGGGGCACGAACCCATGTCCCCTGCATCGGCAGGCGGGCTCTCAACCACTGCGCCACCAGGGAAGCCCCGTCCTTTTTATAACCGATTGTAATTGTTCTTAATATAGCCCTGATACGAGTCCCTTGTCAGATAGATGATTTTCAATATTTTGTCCCATTCTGTGTGTGGATGATGTCCTTTGAAGCACAAAAAAAGCTTTCAGTTTTGATGAAGTCCAATTTATCTGTTCTGAGCCCCCCTGTGCTTTCTTCTAAGAGTCTTATAGTATTAGCTCTTACATTTAGGTCTTTGATCCACTTTGAGCTAATTTGTATACATGGAGTGAGGCGGGGTCCACATTCATTTTCTTACCTGTAGATACCCAGTGCTTTCAGCACCACCTGTTGAAAAGACGGTTCTTTCTCCACTGAATGGATGACCCTTTTCAAAGTTCAGTTGACCGCAGACACAGGGGTTTATTTGGACCCTTCGTCTCTAACCTCTGACTTCCTCTGTGTTCCCGCTCCCAGGGGCCAGTACTTGGATTATGAGAAGGAGGAGGTGGAGGCTCAGCCGCGGCAGTGGAAGAAATACGACTTCCACTACGACAACGTGCTCTGGGCCCTGCTGACCCTGTTCACAGTGTCCACGGGGGAAGGGTGGCCCATGTGAGTGCCCCCCTGGCTGGTCAGGCTAGAGCAGAGGGGCAGCCAGAGTGGGGAGCGTAGACTCTGCGTCCGTCACTAAGCAAACACCCCCCGGGCTCTTGTACTTACCGGGTGAGACATGGTCCTGCCCTTCGAGGGTGGGCAGCCTGGGGAGCAGGAGATTAGCCAAGAGCACAGCACCGTGACCTCCTGAAAACCCTTGTTTAGTGGCTGGGGGCCGGAGGGAAGATGGGCCCCTTGGCGTCTCCCTGTGCTAGCCTCTGGCCGCAGTTAAGGGGAGTCCAAGGGATGCGTGGGTTCCAGGGGCTTCCTTTGGGGCTGAGAAGACCACCCTTCAGAAGGCAGGATCGATGCTCTTCCAGGTGACCCTGCTCAGCCCAAGGCTTTCTGGCGACAGGTGAAGCTGGGTGTGAGCAGGTTACCTGGTGTGAGGTGGGAGAGAGCCGGGCAGCACAGGACTGCTGGACCTCTCCCACCTCTCCTCCAGGGGATGGGACCTCAGGCACACTGAGGCATCCTCTAGGAGGTTCCCCCAGTAGCCCTGAGTATAAACCCTACTGGCGAGACAGGCCCCCGCCGGGAGCCATGGCCCTCCTGAGGAGCAGGCCTGGCCCGCACATGGCACCGTCTCTGGGCTCAGCCGCAGAAGCCTCACCTGTGACACGGGTCTCGTCTTTCCCGGGGTCGTATCCTCCTGGGCTCCCCTGATGCTTGGCGCTGGTTCTTGGCCCAGGGTGCTGAAACACTCGGTGGACGCCACCTATGAGGAGCAGGGCCCGAGCCCTGGGTACCGCATGGAGCTGTCCATCTTCTATGTGGTCTACTTCGTGGTCTTCCCCTTCTTTTTCGTCAACATCTTTGTGGCCTTGATCATCATCACCTTCCAGGAGCAGGGGGACAAGGTCATGTCTGAATGCAGCCTGGAGAAGAATGAGGTAGGCGACTCCCCTCCCACTTCGTCTCCTCGCGGACTCTCCTTGGGCAGTGTAGGCAGGGCCCCTGGGCTCCCCTCTGCGTGGGAGCCACTGGCCAGCACAGGGCAGGGAGGGCTGCCCAGAGGAGGCCTTCTGGATGAGGGCGGGGGGTGTGCAGGGGCTCCGCAGGGTCCCAGCTCCCCCTGCTCCTTCCTTCCTGTGCAGAGGGCTTGCATCGACTTCGCCATCAGCGCCAAACCCCTGACGCGGTACATGCCCCAGAACAAGCAGTCGTTCCAGTACAAGACGTGGACGTTCGTGGTCTCGCCACCCTTCGAGTATTTCATCATGGCTATGATAGCCCTGAACACTGTGGTGCTGATGATGAAGGTGCGTGGGGCCTGCGTGGTGGATCCCGGTGCCTGTGGGGCGGGAACCCGACTCCAGCCTGGCGGAGGGTTGGCTTCCTCCTGGGGTGTGTGCAGGAGTGGGCGTCGCCCCGAGTGCTGGTCAGCTCAGGGTGCCTGCGCAACCCTGGGCCCCCAGTCGTCCGTGGGCTGAGATCGTGAGAAGGTTCTGGGAGACGAGGGGAACCGGGAGGGGGTCCTCGTGCAGCAGGCATGTGTGACAGGAGGTCATCGTGAGCCCCGTGGGGTGTCTCAGGGCAGCCAGGCCTGGGGCCAACGGTGCCCCTTCCCCGGGCAGTTCTATGACGCGCCCTACGAGTACGAGCTGATGTTGAAGTGTCTGAACATCGTGTTCACGTCCATGTTCTCCATGGAGTGCGCGCTCAAGATCATCGCCTTCGGGGTGCTGGTACGTGCCTTGGCCCCTCCTGGCCTTTAGGTGTCTGCATGCTGGCTCCCCCTCTTCAGGGGACCTTCGGGGGCCCACCGTTTGGAGCTGGGGATTCCCTGAACCCCCACAACACATGTGACCCTGGAGGGGCCCCAGGGAGGGGGCTGCCGGGGGCTGCCCGCACCTCTGCCCCCGCCCTGCTCCTGGGAGCGGGTGGGGCCGGGCTCCTTCCCTCTGATGCGTGGCCTCGTGCACTCCCACCTGAGGCGGTGCGTCTGTCCACTCGCCGCCTTCTCGACGAGAGGCCACCTCCTGCAGCTCCTTGTGTGGCAGAGCCCTCACCGGCTCCACACTAACTGCCCTTCCTTCTCTCCAGAACTATTTCAGAGACGCCTGGAACGTCTTTGACTTCGTCACCGTGTTGGGAAGTATTACTGATGTTTTAGTAACAGAGATTGCGGTAAGCAGCATCTCCTGCCCCTGCAGGGCCCCAAGTGGTTTCCTTCCAGAGGTGTTCCCTCACTGAGCCTCCAGGCCCTGGTGGTATTAGCGCCTCCTCGGAGCAGAATTCCCCACGAGCTCTGGAGATGGAAGCTCCTCTCCAGAGGCGAGTGCGGGGATGAGTTTGGGGGGGGGGGAGGGTGGGTGTCCTCTCGGCAAATGCTTTTTCTTGGCTAAGAAATTGGTTCCCAGGAGGTCTTCCAGGCTGGTGGCCTGAGAATCACCAGGGAGCTCCATGGTAACAAGTGACCAGGAAGATAAGGATCTCCTAAATTTGTGTTTATCTAATACATGCACATCTAACAACTGGTGCCAAAAAGATACAAACTAAAACCAGTAAGAATTTAGAATATTTTAAAGTATTAAGTTTGTTTTACATATACGTGGTGTGTGTGTGTGTGTGTGTGTGTGTGTGTGTGTGTGTGTGTACACATGCTGGAGATTCTTATTCTTACTAAAGTACATGGATTGTATCTAAAAACTGACTGAGGGCTAGAACATGAACTTGTCTCAACAAATTTGAAAGAGTCTGAGTCATAAAGCCGTATTCTTTCAGCACAGCATGTTAAGTTAGAACTAAATGGCAAAAACCACATTTATTTTTCTTAGGTTGAATTCTCTAGGAACAGACACCGAGGCGAAGGTTCTTATAGAAGTTATGTCTTAGGACGTGTTCTGAGGCAGAACCCGCGGAGAGAGGTTTGGGGAGGTGGATGGGGAGAGAAGGACCAGAGGTGCCGGTGAATTGCGTCATCCCCCAGGGGCTCTGGAGACAGGGTGGGTCACACCTCAGAGCTGCAGAGTTCTTACCTCTGTGCCCACCAGTCCTCGGCTAAAGGCCGTGCCCGGGGTGTCGATTCCCAGACACCCGAGCGCCCCGAGGGCAGGCGAAGCAAGCTCTGGCCGCCTGCGCTGCTGCGGGTGAAGGGCCACGTGCAGGGTGGGGGCATCTGCTCGCAGCCCTGGCTCAACCTGGCTCTGCCCACGCCTCATGTCGGGTCCCGTTGCTGTCTTCAGGGTGGTGCTGCTCACGACTTCTGGGAGGAGAGGGTTGATAGGAGGAGCAGGGCACCTGCTGCTGTGCTGGGGACTCGCGTCATCGCCGGGGTCCCCTCACCTCTGGCCAGCCCTCTGCTGCTCTGGTTGCTGGTCTCGCCAGGTGACCCAGCCCTCTGTGCTGTGCGGCCCGGGCCCTGCTTGCCATTCCCTGTGTGGCTCTGGCTGCTGTGATGGTCCAGGCACAGTTCAGACTGGTCCCAGGAACCTCTAGAAAGGCCCCGGGAGCCCCTGATTTCCAGACAGACTTCTCCCTGCCCCTGTGCAGGGGCAGCTCTGCCCTTCACACCCTGGCCAGCGTGGAAACTCTGGGGAACCCAGAGCGACAGGAGCCACCACGGCCTTCCTGTGTCCCACAGTGGAAGTGGTCTCCAGCCCCTTTGAGTCAGGACCCCGAGATGCGCCTAGCCTGAATTTGTGGGGATGGTGACACAAAGTCCCAGCGGGCTGCTGGAGTCATGGTGACAGGGGCCACCTCCGCTTTGGCCCCTTGCTTCCTGGATCCATGCGGTTTACAGGTCAGGCACCCAGTATGTCTGCTGGCCGTCAGTTCATCTTGAAGTGCAGCACCCTGAACCCCCTGAGGTGCCCCATCAGGCCAGCTCTTTTCTGTGCCTGTAAGAGGCCATCTCAGCATTTTATCAGAGCGACACCTCCTGAGTGATGTGGAGTGTGACACGCCGGCGGGTCCTGGGTCTCCTGCTCCTTTGCCCGCCCTCCGCTTGCTCTGAGTTGATGGCATGTGGCATCCCCTGTTGGTAAATCTCTGACGCTAGGGCATCAGCAGAGGCAGGCCCGCACCCAAGATATGAGTGATCCTCGTTGAGACAAATCACTGTTGCTTCTGGGTGAAGGTTCTCAGGTAGGCAACTTACCACCAAGTGGCTGAGTGACAGCTCCAGACGTGGTTCCCTGTAGAGGCCTAAAGGTGGTCTCTGCTCACTACGAGCTGGTGTTCAGTCGTGGCCGTGGCTGGATCAGCCTTGCCAGGCGCAGCCTTTATCCCAGCCGTCACAGTCACTGCCTTTGTGGGTCTGCCGTGTGAGCGGGGGCTGGGAAGACAGAGGCTTGCTGACATCTGTTGTCCACACAGCCTAAGGCGCATGGGGTTTTCGTGTCCCTACGGCTGTAGGTGTCCGGGGTGGACGTTAACATGTGATGCCTAGACCTGCACATGGTGCCCATTCCCACATCCAGAGGTGGCCTCTGCCACAAGCTTTGTTCCCTCCAGAGGCCTGACCAAGCTGTAGCCTTTGCCTGGGACCCTGTGGTCCTTACCACCAGCAACTTCACGCACACACACACACACACACGCACACACACATACTGTGGCGGATGGGGCACATCGCCAGAGCTCTGCCTCACCGCCGTCTTTCAGGCCGACGCCGCCTGGGGCTCTGGTGAGGCCTGCACCAGTGCATTAAGCCAGTCCTCCATAACCAGGTTGGAGCTTTCCTCGACATTTAGTGATCATCCCATGATGTGCTGGGGAGGGGTGAGCTGAGGAAGAGACAGTGGTGCCGCAGAGGTGAGCGGTGTGGGGGCCAGGCCAGCCGTCGTGTGACGGCGCCCTCTAGGCTTGCCCAGGTGTGGCCCCGGATGTAGCACTTCCACAGTGCACTGGGCTGTTGCTGGGCGGGTGGCACATGGCCCATGAAGACGAGCCGTCTGTGGATGAAATCCAGAGTAATCTAAAATGGATTAAATGTGAGATTGCTCAAGTAAGTTTGCCGCGTTTCATTACGGCGCCAGCAGTCCTGACAATAGACCTGACAAGGTACGCGTGCAGGACCTCTTTGTGGAAAATTACTAAGCTTTATTGGAAGATGCTAAACGAGACTTGAATAGATGGAGTTATACATGATGTTAATTAGTAAGTAGTGTCGGTGCCATAGAGATGACAGTTCCTCCCAACTGATCTGTAGATTCAATGCGATTTCAATAAAAACACCAATGATTTTGTTTTTCTTTTTGTTTGTTTGTCTCTTTGTTTTGGAATTTGACAAAAGCTGCTTCTAAAATTTATAAGGAAGAGCAAAGCCTCCCAAGTAGCCAAGATGCCTAATAGTAAGAAGGTGCCCCTGGGGCCGCGCCAGGGCGGCGGCTTCCTGCAGAGCGGTAGCACTTTAGACCGCGTGGGGTAGCCCAGGAGCCTGGACTCAGGCCCACTTGCGTGTGACCGTCTGTGGGCGTAGCTAATGATCAGTACAGGAGAAAGAGGAATTGGGTCTTGGCTTGCACCATTCACAAAAGTACTGCAAATGGAGGAAAAGACTTAAATATAAGAGACAGAAACTTTAAAGCTCTTAGAAGAAAATACAAGAGATTATTTTTAAGACCTTGAGATCAAGGACTGATTTGTTAAGCAAAATATATATATAAAGCACCAGCCATAACTGGAAAAAGAATTGTATAATATAAAATTTCTGTGTATCAAAAGGAGAAAGGCCAATCCATGAACAGGGGAAGGATATTTGCATCACATTCCTTCATGTATACGCGTTAAAATGTTTATGCAGTGCCTGTCATGTGCTAAGCACTATTCTAAGTGCTGGGACAAAAGATGAAAATCCCCGCTTATTCTAATGGGAAAGACACATGGTGTCAGACAGTGACCAGGGAGAAGGCCAAGCAGAGGGGGTGTGAGACACTGGGGAGCCGTGATTGTGTGCCACTGAGACGGCGACCCCAGGTCAGGAAGTCTGGACTCGCAAGGAACCTGAGCAGGTGCCAGCTGGGGGGCAGGGAGTGCAGAGACCCCACCAGGGGTGAAGAAAGGGTGGACGCTGTGGCTGCACAGTGAAGACCTTGCAGTCGGTAAACCTTGGCTTTTCTTTTGAGTGAGATGGGAGGATTTGGAGGGTTTTGTGGAGAGGAGTGACACGACCTGGCATTTAAGAGCACAGCCCTGGCAGCTTTGTTGAGAATATTGTGCAGGGCACAGGCAGAGGCAGTGAGACCAGTCAGGGCTGTCTTAGCTGGGTTCCCCCAGAAACAGACCCTGAGACAAGAACGTGGTGCATGTCGTTCACCTGGAAGCCAGCAGAGAGGCAGGCAGCCCAGGAAAGGCGCTATCAAGTCAGCTACCGTTACTACCCCAGGGCTCTCCCAGCAGCCGCTGTCTGCTGCGGGTTGAAGGCTGCTGGGGGGAGGGGGCCAGAGAATTATTTTTTCAGCAGTTCACCCTTCATTAATGTTAGGGCCTGGGTATTGTGTCCTGGCCTGGGAAAGCTCTCAGAAACAAAGATGTAAGTGCTGACAACTGGGTAGTGGGCCTTGGAGGATGTGTGTGCGGCCGAGCGTTACTGCTGTGAGCCAGGAGAGGAGCTGGGAGCTGGGATGTGGTCAGACATCGTCAAGTTCTGGGTGTAATTTCCAGGTAGAGCTGCAGATGGGTCGGACGTGGGTGTGAAAGATGAGGCAAGGATGGCATCATACTTTGTCGTCTGTGCGCTTGGAGAAGTGGGTTGTCATTCACTGAAAAGGGAGGGAATTGTGAGGAACAGGTTTGCCGAGGACGGTCCGGCTGCACCTTGTCCATGTTAGAGTTCAGTCCTGCTGTCCTCCCAGGAGTCGTCCAGCGGGCAGCCGGAGGAGACGCAGGCCAGTGACGTACGGCTAGGAACCGTGAGCCTGTAAGATGAGATGGGATGAGATCCATGGGGGAAAAGAGCGTGAGGCCAGCATGTAGTGAGCAAAAGGCTGGAGGGCGGAGGCCTTCCAGGCTCGCGGTGGAGGTTAGCGTCCAGAACGTGCAAGGCTCTTCTGGGAGCAGAAGGTACGGTGGGGCATCTTCCAAAATAGAAAACACAAGTGGCCACAGAAAGATACTCAACCTTACCTGTAATCAAAGAAGTACAAAGTGAAACGGCACTGAGATGCCATTCCACACCCAGCGTTTGTCAAACAGAAACCCTGAGGCTGCCGGCTGTAGGCGAGGATGTGGACACTGCTGCTGGGTGTCGGTCAGCTCGGCCTCGCTGGAGGGGCGGGCGTGTGTGCCTGCCCAGGGTGCCTGGCGGAGGAACCTGGAGACGTTTTCACACGGATGTTCATGGCAGCGTTGTTCGCAGCAGCAGCGGCAGAAGTGGTTTATTGACACAGTGAATGGCACCCTTATCGAGAGGATGCTTCCCCAAGGCGGTGTTTGCTCAGCGTGAGAGCACAGGTTTGCCTGAGCCCAAGAGGGCCACGTGTAGTCTAATCCCGTCACAGAGTTAAGAACAGGCAAGTATAAACGTGTTTTAAGAGTTAGAGGTGAAACAGTGCAGAAAAGCAGTTATTAACAAGGGTTAAGGATAGTCACTACATCTGGGGAAGAGAGGCACGCAGGGCTTCCGAAGCAACGGCGACGTTCCGTTTAGGCTGGATGACGAATATATGGACCTTTTATCGCCTTTATTTAAAATACGTGTGTACATAGACTTGCACGTATTCCTTTGTTTATGCGAGTTGTTTCATGGTTCTGAAAAGTCAGTGATCTGAATAATCCAGGCAAAAAGCTGAAAGCTGCCATCTTAACAACAAAACACGGTGATTTGTTCCCCCGGCTGCTGGCCTTGCAGCATTGCCCGGGCGCTGCCCCTTCGCTGTGCACCTCTTCTCACCCAGAAGTAGTTCCCCAGCGTGGTTTCTGCCTAGGCGCTCCGCCTCCTTGGGCACAGGAGTCTTTATGCCCCAGACAAAGGCATCCTGACACTGGGCTCCCAACTGCAAGGACACAGCCCTGGGGGTTTGGGCGTGTGTGTGCCCCCTCGGCAGAGGGGTGACGGCTGGGAGGGCATCCACAGGTGGGGCAGGCAGGGGTGCCCGGCGGATGTCGCAGAGGCGCTGTCTCCCAGGGGCACCTCCCCACAGAGAGGCCCCTCAGCTGCTGGAAACTCAAGGGAGGGCGGCTGCAGATGTTCGAGACTTAATCCCAGCAAGACCTCCAGGGTAGCCACCACCAATCCTGGACGCCCAGCAGGGCCGGCAGGGGGGCTGAGAAGCTGCTTGGTCTGAAAGCTCAGCTGCCCCGCCACTAGTGGTTTCAGAGGGCGGTCTTCACCCTGTCCTGCCTGGAGGAGGAGAGGTGAAAGGAAGCCGTCTTGTGGATTTCGGCGTCTTTTTTTCTTTCTCCATTGTAGTCACTTCATGTGTTACTTTGTGGATGCACTTTTTTTTCCTTAGGCAAAAATGTGAGTGTCAGTTCCCACCCCCGACTTAAAAATCACCATAGAGCAACAGTCTTAACCAGGGTCACGTAGAGAACGCACTCTAAGCAAGCATAAAACTGACATTGATTTCTTTGCCTGGAAATAAAAAAATAAGTGTCTGTGAGTCATCTTTGGATTTGCATTACAAACAGAAATGCAAATGATGCCCCTGTCTGCATAACCTACAGATTTCAAAAATGTGTTTTGATTCGGTACATTTCAAGCAAAATATGCAAAGTTTACCCAAATCCTAAAAGTTTCCGGTGAAGTGTTCGGAGTTTGAGTTTTGCTTGTGTTGGTGACTCAGTTTCTCTTTTGTTTTGTTTCTGTTCTTGATTTACCCTCACCTACCTGCTGACTCACGTCACGCAACCAACATACAATGCGAAAACCATGTCTCCGTCTGTATGTTGTGCGCCTGCCGCCCAAACATCCCAATTTGTAAATAACTCGCAAATGTCCATCCGTGAAAACATCACGTATAGGAAACGGTTGGTTTCATGACTTTAAATAGTTCTTAAAACTCCTGGCTTTGCTTGCTCCGGTCCTCCTCCCTTCTGCTTCCTGTCACCCCTCGCCGCTGCCCTCCTGTGCTCAGAGCCCAGCTGCACCCGCCCCTCTGGCCTCTCACGCACTGTCCCGGCTCCTGGGGTCCAGCCGGGGCTTATGAGGGCCCCCCAGGGACCACCTGATCACAGGAACTGGCCTTGGGCTGAGAGAGGAGGTAGGGGCTTCTGAGTGAGAGGCAGGTAAGTGATGAGACTGGCTCAGAATTGGGGAGGTTTTGCAGGATGTGAGTTTGGACCTGATCCCCGAAAAGTCCATGGTTTCTGCTGCACAGTCATGTCCCTTCTGCTCTGTCTCCACCGGCAGACCGAGCGGACTCGGCTCTGCCCAGTGGCCTCTGACAAGGTCTCCTGTAGGGTCCTTCCTGGGCGTATCTTCCGTGGGGGCCTGGCTGGGGGCACCAGGCTGGGGGGTTGGCCTGAGTAGAAAGAGGGGCACTGCCCCAGGAGGGAGCAGAGGGCTGGGCCCTCATCCAGCGTCGCTGATTCTTGTGTGCCCTGGTCAGCGAGCTTGTGTGGAGCCCGTGCAGGAGGTGTGGACGGAGCCTCCTTCCGGGTGAGGGGAGAGAGAAGATGCTGGGAGCAGAGTGAGCTGAGGCCATGCCTGCAAGTTCGTGCAAAGTAGCAGATTCTGAGATTCCTGCTACAGAAAGTGAATGCTTGTGATAAAGGTTTCACCATCGGAGCAGAAAAGCTTGAGTTTTGAGAAAAGGCTGTTTGATGCTGCCGAAATACCAGGCCACATCTTTCGCACAGGCTCTGCTCGTGGCACCAGGCCTCTGCTCAGCCCTTCCTGTCCAGCCGCTCTGTGCCCTCCTCTGCCTTCATGTCAATCAATGTCCAGGGTACTGTGCGTGTGTGGGCTTTCTCCACAGGCTTTCTCTCCTTTCTCTCTCTCTCCCATCATCGGTCCCCTTGAGAACGAAGCTGAGTAGGAGAGCAGCTTGTCCCACGCTCTGCTGCACCTCATCCCCGGCACGTGTGTGTCCCCGACACGTGCACAGTGTGAGGGGGGGCACCTCATTGTGCTGTGACTCTGACCAGAGGCAGTGATGCGCTTGGACGTAGGAGACGGGGGCCTCGGCCTGGGCTCCGTTTGCCTCTGTGGCGGCGTTGCAGTGCTCAATGCACCGTAAGTTCCTTTTCTCAGGGATTCCTCGCCCCCGGGCATGATGTCCGAACACCTCCATCGTGTAGAGGTGGAAGCTGGTGCTCAGTGGAGCTGGGGACCAGTGTCCCCTCAGCATAAGTCAGCTCCGTGTTGAGGGCTGTAAAGCTGACCTTTCCTGGCTCAGAGGCAGGGGCCCTAAGGAGGGGCCTGGCTTGGAAGTAGGTGGGGTTGCTCGTGGGTACAGCAGAAACCATGGACTTGGGGGGTCGGGGCATGTTGCATCCACCTCCGGGGGTTGGCTGAGGCCAGGGGCGACGGTGCGCAGCCGGGGGGAGGCCGCTGTGTGCTTGCTGCCCCTGCTGTCCTGCATGCAGTCTGCATGGTGGTGTCTGGCGGCTCGCGCATGGGTGCAGCCATGGTGCACTCAGCCTGTCACACTGTGGTTGCGGCATCTGGGGCCGCTGTCACCTCCGCCCTCACGGCTCTCTAGGGCTGGCTGTCTGTTGGCACGTGCACCTTCTCCTACGTGCCCGTGGAGCCCCGAGAGAGAAGCTGGGGAGGAGGGTTGGGACCTGGGTCTCAACAGAAAGTAGGAAGGGGCTGCGTTCACGCATCCAGTAACTGGAACGAACAGCGCCTTCCGCTGCCCGCTGTGGCCTCCGTCTCTTCCTTCTTACCCAGAAGCTTATATTTCCCCCCAGTATTTTCAGGAAATCTTGTCTGTCCCAACCGTCTGAGCAAATTGCTTTGGTCTCGGCCCCTCCAGACCCACCTGCGCAGGTGGTTTGAAAGCAGACACCCCTGAGGTGGCAGCTCCCCCCTTTCTGTGCTTTACTGTCTTGTACAAAGGGTACCCTGGCACCGTAGGCAGTCCCCCCTTGCATCCCTGTGCCCGTCCTCCTGAGGCGACTGGCTCACCGGAGAGTCCTCAGGCCCACGGGGCTCAGAGAGTGTGGCTATGTCTCATCCACCCTGAGGTCCTCTTGCCCCAGCGCGAGCCGGTGAGGGAGCTGCAGGGAAACGAGTACACCCTCCGGGGTCACACCCCAAGGTCCACTTCTGCCTGCGTGCTGATCTGGGCCACAGCCGGCCCTCCTCGTGCCTGCCAACTGCCCCCTCTCCCTGTGGCACTGTCCAAAACCCGGGAGCCGTCCCCCAGGGTAGCTGTTAAGCCCCTCGCCAGCAGAGACAGTCCAGAGTCCCTGGTGGGAAGCAAAGAAGCCAGCCCCTGAGACAGGCAGCGGAGGGGCGGAGTGAGGCCCGTCTCTCCACCAATGCCTCGTCCCAGCCAAGACCAGATGGGCAGCCCTGGAGGGAGGACGCGGCTCTGCCCAGGCCCCGCCGCCTCCTGCGTGAGCTCTGCCGCTGCACCTGTGCTCTCTTTTCTCTGTATTTGACCACTGTATCTGGCAGCACAATGTGTCTAGCCTGAGCTGCTTGCGTATTTCAAAGCAGCCAAGTGTGGGGAAGCTGACCTCAGGCTGCGCGTGGGCACCTGGTCTCCAAGCAGACAGGGCAGGAAGCCGCCCGGGCCCGCGAGCACCCCTGCCTACTCACGGACGCCGAGCAGGGCCGTGCCCCCGAAAGGGATGGCCAGGAATTCAGGCGCCCCTGGGCCAAGGTGGAAGCCTCGCTCCCGGGTCATCCGTGCAGTCCAGAGACGGTTGGGTTCGTTTGTGCCTGACTTCGACCCTTTGGGTGAGGGGGCCGTGCGAGATGGCTTGGGCTCTCTGGGGCAGACACCGGATAGTGGGCTGCAGAGGTGTCTTCCCTGGCGTGGGCAGCAGGACCGACACCACCTACGCCTCCTGCGGTGACCTGCGTGCGGGCACCTGCCCAGGCCCGGAGGAAGGGCCTGCCTCTCGGCTGGGCCCCAGGCAGGCCGGGGCTTTGCTGGCCGTGTGGTAGCCCTGCCCCTGGGCGGCTGGGCCGTGCCCTGTGAGAGGCCGTCAGTGTTGGAGGCCTGGCTTCAGGCATCCTCCCCTTCCACGTGGCAGCGGGGGGGTGCTTCATGGGACTCTCCTCTGCCCCTCCCTGTGGAGGGCGTTTCTCTGATTTGCTGCATGGGAAGCGGTTTGCAAAGACAAGCTTCACTCTTGGAAGGTTTCCTGGTGGCTGATTGCTGCTTAGACTGTGAAGCGGGGACTTTTTGTTCCGTTCTCTCTCTTCACCCGCTTTTCTTTGGGGCACAGTGACTTGGGGAGGTGGGGTGGGGCGTGGCCGCCCTGCGCCTGTGGGAGGCTGGTCCCCGAAGGTCAGAGCATAACCTCTCTTCCCTGCAGAACAACTTCATCAACCTCAGCTTCCTCCGCCTCTTCCGCGCCGCCCGACTCATCAAGCTGCTCCGCCAAGGCTACACCATCCGCATCCTGCTCTGGACCTTCGTCCAGTCCTTCAAGGTGAGGCTGGGCGTGGCCAGGCGCGGCCTGACCCCTCCCTTGTGCAGGCTGGGGGGCTTCTGCCGCCACCGCCCGAGCGCCCTCCTCGGGAAGGCCGGGGCGGGGCCCACACCTCCCGTGGCCCCCGCTGTCCCGTGATGGTTTGAAAGGACGCTTTCACACCTCCCGTGGCCCCCGCTGTCCCGTGATGGTTTGTAAGGACGCTTTCACACCTCCCGTGGCGCCCGCTGTCCCGTGATGGTTTGTAAGGACGCTTTCACACCTCCCGTGGCCCCCGTTGTCCCGTGATGGTTTGTAGGGACGCTTTCACACCTCCCGTGGCCCCCGTTGTCCCGTGATGGTTTGAAAGGACGCTTTCACACCTCCCGTGGCGCCCGTTGTCCCGTGATGGTTTGTAAGGACGCTTTCAGGTTTACGGAGAGTATCTTGTTTATGCTCACCAAGGGCTGAGGTGGCTTTTATGGCTTGCTTTGTAGATGAAGGAGTTGACAGTAGCTTGGTGGTCATTGGGGTGGGTCTGCAGTCAACTGAGGCCAGTGTGGCCCCAGAGACCCAGCCACCATCCGCTCTGCCGATGAGGCTCAGGCCAGGGGGCAGGCCTCTCTCCTGGAGCTGACCTGTCCTCCCTCCTGGAGCTGACCTGCCCTCCCGTGTCTCTACAGGCGCTGCCCTACGTGTGCCTGCTCATCGCCATGCTGTTCTTCATCTACGCCATCGTCGGCATGCAGGTGGGTGTGCGCGGGGCCATCGCACGATAACGATGGCACGTTCGCACTTCGGCAACGTTTCTATGAGCCAGGTGCCGTTCTAAGCGCTTTATGAACTTAATCCTCAGAAAGACTCTTCTGTGGCTGAGGCCAAGCAGTGCCACCCTTTGTGGGCAGATGCCCGGCCCTGCTGTCTAGTGGAATCCTGCTGGGGTGTGCTAGGGCGCTGGTGGGCACGATTGCTTGGGTGCTGGGCACCCACGGCGGTGGAGTGTTTGAGCACATCTGCAGGATGCCGAGAGGCCTGCGGCGCAGCAGCTGGTCATTCTTTTGGCCCAGCAGCACTTCTGAAGGACAAGCGTCCTGATCCTGTACCGGAGATTATATGCTGTTGAAGGAAAAAGTCAACAGGATCATACCAGGTCACTGTCCTGGTCAAAATTAGCTTTTGCGTAACTTACCTTTATTTTGTCAAAGAACGCTTTGTCAGCTATTTGGGAAAATGTTTAAAATACACAAAGCAGTGTCCCAGTTGATACTTTTGGCATCTGACCACTTTCCAGTAGTAGGGATGGGAGATGGACTCAAATGTTAATTTGTAGTGGAAGGAGACAGTGTCTAAAGGTTAGCTGAAAACTGATTTTTAAACTCAATTTCCAGGGGTTGAAAAGTTGTCTTGCTTAAAATTTGCTGAGATCTGATGCTGTTTAAAACAAACATATATTTTTTCTTGCTTTGGTATCTGGGCATACAAAGACATATGTCACTGATCTTTATTTTATTTTATTTTTTATTTTTTTTTCTACATCTTTATTAGAGTATAATTGCTTTACAATGGTGTGTTAGTTTCTGCTTTATAACAAAGTGAATCAGTTATACATATACATATGTTCCCATATCTCTTCCCTCTTGCGTCTCCCTCCCTCCCACCCTCCCTATCCCACCCCTCCAGGCGGTCACAAAGCACCGAGCTGATCTCCCTGTGCTATGCGGCTGCTTCCCAGTAGCTATCTACCTTACATTTGGTAGTGTATATATGTCCATGCCTCTCTCTCGCTTTGTCACAGCTTACCCTTCCCCCTCCCCATAGCCTCACGTCCATTCTCTAGTAGGTTTGTGTCTTTATTCCTGTCTTACCTCTAGGTTCTTCATGACATTTTTTTTTCTTAAATTCCATATATATGTGTTAGGATACAGTATTTATCTTTCTCTTTCTGACTTACTTCACTCTGTATAACAGACTCTAGGTCTATCTACCTCATTACAAATAGCTCAATTTCGTTTCTTTTTATGGTTGAGTAATATTCCATTGTATATATGTGCCACATCTTCTTTATCCATTCATCCAGTGATGGACACTTAGGTTGTTTCCATCTCCGGGCTATTGTAAATAGAGCTGCAATGAACATTTTGGTACATGACTCTTTTTGAATTATGGTTTTCTCAGGATATATGCCCAGTAGTGGGATTGCTGGTAGTTCTACTGGTAGTTCATATGGTAGTTCTATTGGTAGTTTTTTAAGGAACCTCCATACTATTCTCCATAGTGGCTGTACCAATTCCCATTCCCACCAGCAGTGCAAGAGTATTCCCTTTTCTCCACACCATCTCCAGCATTTATTGTTTCTAGATTTTTTTGATGATGGCCATTCTGACCAGTGTGAGATGATATCTCATTGTAGTTTTGATTTGCATTTCTCTAATGATTAATGATGTTGAGCATTCTTTCATGTGTTTGTTGGCAGTCTGTATATCTTCTTTGGAGAAATGTCTATTTAGGTCTTCTGCCCGTTTTTGGATTGGGTTGTTTGGTTTTTTGTTATTGAGCTGCTTATAAATTTTGGAGATTAATCCTTTGTCGGTTGCTTCATTTGCAAATATTTTCTCCCATTCTGAGGGTTGTCTTTTGGTCTTGTTTATGGTTTCCTTTGCTGTGCAAAAGCTTTGAAGTTTCATTAGGTCCCATTTGTTTATTTTTGTTTTTATTTCCATTTCTCTAGGAGGTGGGTCAAAAAGGATTTTGCTGGGATTTATGTCATAGAGTGTTCCACCTATGTTTTCCTCTAAGAGTTTGAGAGTTTCTGGCCTTACATTTAGGTCTTTAATCCATTTTGAGCTTATTTTTGTGTATGGTGTTAGGGAGTGATCTAATCTCACGCTTTTACATGTACCTGTCCAGTTTTCCCAGCACCACTTATTGAAGAGGCTGTCCTTTCTCCACTGTACATTCCTGCCTCCTTTATCAAAGATAAGGTGACCATATGTGCATGAGTTTATCTCTGGGCTTTCTATCCTGTTCCATTGATCTATCTTTCTGTTTTTGTGCCAGTACCATACTGTCTTGATTACTGTATTTTTGTAGTATAGTCTGAAGTCAGGGAGCCTGATTCCTCCAGCTCCGTTTTTCGTTCTCAAGATTGCTTTGGCAATTCGGGGTCTTTTGTGTTTCCATACAAATTGTGAAATTTTTTGTTCTAGTTCTGTGAAAAATGCCAGTGGTAGTTTGATAGGGATTGCATTGAATCTGTAGATTGCTTTGGGTAGTAGAGTCATTTTCACAATGTTGATTCTTCCAATCCAAGACCATGGTATATCTCTCCATCTGTTTGTATCATCCTTAATTTCTTTCATCAGTGTCTTATAATTTTCTGCATACAGGTCTTTTGTCTCCTTAGGTAGGTTTATTCCTAGATATTTTATTCTTTTTGTTGCAGTGGTAAATGGGAGTGTTTTCTTGATTTCACTTTCAGATTTTTCATCATTAGTGTATAGGAATGCCAGAGATTTCTGTGCATTAATTTTGTATCCTGCTACTTTACCAAATTCATGCCAGAGATTTCTGTGCATTAATTTTGTATCCTGCTACTTTACCAAATTCATTGATTAGCTCTAGTAGTTTTCTGGTAGCATCTTTAGGATTCTCTATGTATAGTATCATGTCATCTGCAAACAGTGACAGCTTTACTTCTTCTTTTCCGATTTGGATTCCTTTTATTTCCTTTTCTTCTGTGATTGCTGTGGCTAAAACTTCCAAAACTATGTTGAATAAGAGTGGTGAGAGTGGGCAACCTTGTCTTGTTCCTGATCTTAGTGGAAATGCTTTCAGTTGTTCACCATTGAGGACGATGTTGGCTGTGGGTCTGTCATATATGGCCTTTATTATGTTGAGGAAAGTTCCCTCTATGGCTACTTTCTGCAGGGTTTTTATTATAAATGGGCGTTGAATTTTGTCGAAAGCTTTCTCTGCATCTATTGAGATGATCATATGGTTTTTCTCCTTCAATTTGTTAATATGGTGTATCACGTTGATTGATTTGCGTATATTGAAGAATCCTTGCATTCCTGGAATAAACCCAACTTAATCATGGTGTATGATCCTTTTAATGTGCTGTTGGATGCTGTTTGCTAGTATTTTGTTGAGGATTTTTGCATCTATGTTCATCAGTGATATTGGCCTATAGTTTTCTTTCTTTGTGACATCCTTGTCTGGTTTTAGAATCAAGGGTGGCCTCATAGAATGAATTTGGGAGTGTTCCTCCCTCTGCTATATTTTGGAAGAGTTTGAGAAGGATAGGTGTTAGCTCTTCTCTACATGTTTGATAGAATTCGCCTGTAAAGCCATCTGGTCCTGGGCTTTTCTTTGTTGGAAGATATTTAATCACAGTTTCAATTTCAGTGCTTGTGATTGGTCTGTTCATATTTTCTATTTCTTCCTGATTCAGTCTTGGCAGGTTGTGCATTTCTAAGAATTTGTCCATTTCTTCCAGGTTGTCCATTTTATTGGCCTAGAGTTGCTTGTAGTAATCTCTCATGATCTTTTGTATTTCTGCAGTGTCAGTTGCTACTTCTCCTTTTTCATTTCTAATTCTATTGATTTGAGTCTTCTCCCTTTTTTTCTTGGTGAGTCTGGCTAATGGTTTATCAATTTTGTTTATCTTCTCAAAGAACCAGCTTTTAGTTTTATTGATCTTTGCTATCGTTTCCTTCATTTCTTTTTCATTTATTTCTGACCTGATTTTTATGATTTCTTTCCTTCTGCTAACTTTGGGGTTTTTCTGTTCTTCTTTCTCTAATTGCTTTAGGTGCAAGGTTAGGTTGTTTGTTCGAGATGTTTCCTGTTTCTTAAGGTAGGATTGTATTGCTATAAACTTCCCTCTTAGAACTGCTTTTGCTGCATCCCATAGGTTTTGGGTCGTCGTGTCTCCATTGTCATTTGTTTCTAGGTATTTTTTGATTTCCTCTTTGATTTCTTCAGTGATCACTTCGTTATTAAGTAGTGTATTGTTTAGCCTCCATGTGTTTGTATTTTTTACAGATCTTTTCCTGTAATTGATATCTAGTCTCATAGCATTGTGGTCAGAAAAGATACTTGATACAATTTCAATTTTCTTAAATTTACCGAGGCTTGATTTGTGACCCAAGATATGATCTATCCTGGAGAATGTTCCATGAGCACTTGAGAAAAATGTGTATTCTGTTGTTTTTGGATGGAATGTCCTATAAATATCAATTAAGTCCATCTTGTTTAATGTATTATTTAAAGTTTGTGTTTCCTTATTTATTTTCATTTTGGATGATCTGTCCATGGGTGAGAGTGGGGTGTTAAAGTCCCCTACTATGAATGTGTTACTGTCGATTTCCCCTTTTATGGCTGTTAGTATTTGCCTTATGTATTGAGGTGCTCCTTTGTTGGGTGCATAAATATTTACAATTGTTATATCTTCTTCTTGGATCGATCCTTTGATCATTATGTAGTGTCCTTCTTTGTCTCTTGTAATAGTCTTTATTTTAAAGTCTATTTTGTCTGATATGAGAATTGCTACGCCAGCTTTCTTTTGGTTTCCATTTGCATGGAATATCTTTTTCCATCCCCTTACTTTCAATCTGTATGTGTCTCTAGGTCTGAAGCGGGTCTCTTGTAGACAGTATATATATGGGTCTTGTTTTTGTATCCATTCAGCCAATCTGTGTCTTTTGGTGGGAGCATTTAGTCCATTTACATTTAAGGTAATTATTGATATGTATGTTCCTATTCACATTTTCTTAGTTGTTTGGGGTTCGTTATTGTAGGTCTTTTCCTTCTCTTGTGTTTCTTGCCTAGAGAAGTTCCTTTAGCATTTGTTGTAAAGCTGGTTTGGTGGTGCTGAACTCTCTCAGCTTTTGCTTGTCTGTAAAGGTTTTAATCAAATCTGAATGAGATTCTTGCTGGGTAGAGTAATCTTGGTTGCAGGTTTTTCTCCTTCATCACTTTAAATATGTCCTGCCACTCCCTTCTGGCTTGCAGAGTTTCTGCTGAGAGATTAGCTGTTAACCTTATGGGGATTCCCTTGTGTGTTACTTGTTGTTTTTCCCTTGCTGCTTTTAATATGTTTTCTTTGTATTTAACTTTTGACAGTTTGATTAATATGTGTCTTGGCGTATTTCTCCTTGGATTTATCCTGTATAGGACTCTCTGTGCTTCCTGGACTTGATTAACTATTTCCTTTCCCATATTAGGGAAGTTTTCAACTATAATCTCTTCAAATATTTTCTCAGTCCCTTCCTTTTTCTCTTCTTCTTCTGGACCCCCTATAATTCGAATGTTGGTGTGTTTAATGTTGTCCCAGAAGTCTCTGCGACTGTCCTCAGTTCTTTTCATTCTGTTTTCTTTATTCTGCTCTGCAGTAGTTATTTCCACTATTTTATCTTCCAGGTCACTTATCCGTTCTTCTGCCTCAGTTATTCTGCTATTGATCCCATCTAGAGTATTTTTCATTTCATTTATTGTGTTGTTCTTCATTGTTTGTTTCATCTTTAGTTCTTCTAGGTCCTTGTTAAATGTTTCTTGCATTTTCTCTATTCTATTTCCAAGATTTTGGATCATCTTTACTATCATTATTCTGAATTCTTTTTCAGGTAGACTGCCTATTTCCTCTTCATTTGTTAGGTCTGGTGGGTTTTTATCTTGCTTCTTCATCTGCTCTGTGTTTTTCTGTCTTCTCATTTTGCTTATCTTACTGTGTTTGGGGTCTCCTTTTTGCAGCCTGCAGGTTCATAGTTCCCATTGTTTTTGGTGTCTGTCCCCAGTGGCTAAGGTTGGTTCAGTGGGTTGTGTAGGCTTCCTGGTGGAGGGGACTAGTGCCTGTGTTTTGGTGGATGAGGCTGGATCTTGTCTTTCTGGTGGGCAGGTCCACGTCTGGTGGTGTGTTTTGGGGGTGTTTGTGGACTTATTATGATTTTAGGCAGCCTCTCTGCTAATGGGTGGGGTTGTGTTCCTGTCTTGCTAGTTGTTTGGCATAGAGTGTCCAGCAGTGTAGCTTGCTGGTCATTGAGTGAAGCTGGGTGCTGGTGTTGAGATGGAGATCTCTGGGAGATTTTCGCCGTTTGATATTATGTGGAGCTGGGAGGTCTCTTGTGGACCAGTGTCCTGAAGTTGGCTCTCCCACCTCAGAGGCACAGCACTGACTCCTGCACCAAGAGCCTTTCATCCACATGGCTCAGAATAAAAGGGAGACAAAGTAGAAAGAAAGAGGAAAGAAAGAAATAAAAAGAAAGAAGATAAAATAAAATAAAGTAACATAAAATAAAATAAAGTTATTAAAATAAAAAATATTAAGAAAAAAATTTTTTTAAGAAAAGAAACGGATAGAACCCTAGGACAAATGGTGGAAGCAAAGCTATACAGACAAAATCTCACACAGACGCATACACATACACACTCACAAAAAGCGGAAAAGGGGAAAAAATCATAAATCTTGCTCTTCAAGTCCACCTCCTCAATTTGGGATGACTCGTTGTCTATTCATGTATTCCACAGATGCAGGTACATCAAGTTGATTGTGAAGCTTTAATCCGCTGCTCCTGAGGCTGCTGGGAGAGATTTCCCTTTCTCTTCTTTGTTCTCACAGCTCCAGGGGCTCAGCTTTGGATATAGCCCCGCCTCTGCATGTAGGTCGCAGGAAGGCGTCTGTTCTTCGCTCAGACAGGACGGGGTTAAAGGAGCCGCTGATTCGGGGGCTCTGGCTCACTCAGGCCGGGGGGGAGGGAGGGGCACGGAGTGCGGGGCGGGCCTGCGGCAGCAGAGGCCGGCATGACGTTGCACCAGCCTGAGGCGCGCCGTGCGTTCTCCCGGGGAAGTTGTCCCTGGATCCCGGGACCCTGGCAGTGGCGGGCTGCACAGGCTCCCCGGAAGAGGGGTGTGGATAGTGACCTGTGCTCACACACAGGCTTCTTGGTGGCTGCAGTAGCAGCCTTAGCATCTCATGCCCGTCTCTGGGGTCCGCGCTGTTAGCCGCGGCTCGCGCCCGTCTCTGGAGCTCCTTTAAGCAGCGCTCTTAATCTCCTCTCCTCGCGCACCAGGAAACAAAGAGGGAAGAAAAAGTCTCTTGCCTCTTCGGCAGCTCCAGACTTTTCCCCGGACTCCCTCCCGGCCAGCCGTGGTGCACTAACCCCTTCAGGCTGAGTTCACGCCGCCAACCCCAGTCCTCTCCCTGCGCTCCAACCGAAGCCCGAGCCTCAGCTCCCAGCCCCGCCCGCCCCGGCGGGGGAGCAGACAAGCCTCTCGGGCTGGTGAGTGCCGGTCGGCACCGATCCTCTGTGCGGGAATCTCTCCGCTTTGCTCTCCGCACCCCTGTTGCTGCGCTCTCCTCCGCGGCGCCGAAGCTTCCCCCTCCGCCACCCACAGTCTCCACCCGCGATGGGGCTTCTAGTGTGTGGAAACCTTTCTTCCTTCACAGCTCCCTCCCACTGGTGCAGGTCCCGTCCCTATTCTTTTGTCTCGGTTTATTCTTTTTTCTTTTGCCCTACCCAGGTACGTGGGGGGTTTCTTGCCTTTTGGGAGGGCTGAGGTCTTCTGCCAGCGTTCAGTAGGTGTTCTGTAGGAGTTGGTCCACGTGTAGATGTATTTCTGGTGTATCTGTGGGGAGGAAGGTGATCTCCGCGTCTTACTCTTCTGCCATCTTCCCCTCGTCCCAAAGCCTGGTCTGTATTTTTGATGGATAGATGATGATTCGTACATTTTCATCTGGATTCGAGTTTAAGCTGCTTAGAGTTAGGGACTCATTTGCATTTCTAACCTTGAAAGAAAGAAATTAAAATGGATAGAAAACCCATTGTGATGTTTGCACAGAATTGTAAAGAGAAAGGTTCAAGTGACTATCGTAATATCAGTATAATTACTGGTTTGGAGTCATTGATGAGAGAGTGAATTTTAAAACGCTTCCCTTCTTCTGTCTGGCAGAGCCCACCAAGACTTAGCTCTGGGTCCCCCGCTTTTACTAGTCACTCTGGGAGATCCCTGGACAGGCTCAGAGCCAGAGCCAGTGCACGCTGGGCCGTGGGACAGGGATACGTTTGCCTCTCCAGAGGTTTTCTCTACCCTGGAAATGCACAGACGCTGCTGGAGCTGGAAGCCACCAGCCCCGGCAGCAGTGGTGGCGGCTTCTGTCGGGATTATCTGGCTCAGGGCAGCGTCCTGTCCCATGTGGGTGCACACGTGCACACACACCGTCTCCTGCCCGGCTGCAGCTCCTGAAGACCCAGCAGCAGTGGTCTGCAGCCTTCTTCTCCACTTCAGGTGTTTGGAAACATCGCCCTGGATGACGACACCAGCATCAACCGGCACAACAACTTTCGGACGTTTCTACAAGCCTTGATGCTGCTGTTCAGGTGCGTTGTGGGGAGGTGGGTCCAGGCTCACTGGCTTCTTCACTCAGGATGGGACCACCCCCCAGCCCTGGTCACACTGGCTTCTCCGCAGCGGACCTTTCCAGTTTCTCTTCTTTCCCTGCTTGTTCTTCCCTAAGGGCTCCTGGGCTTCAAGACAGCCCGAAGGGGAGGCCCTGAGGAGGTCAGCCTGAGAGCGCCAGGCCGGGCCCGCCTCCTCCACCTTGTCTCTGCTCCCCGGCGGCAGCTGCAAGGCCTCCAGTGGGGCTGCAGCCCGAGAGGTCTGGGAGGACAGAAGGTGTCCAAAGGGCTTTTCTTGGTGTGCCAGGCCAGGCTTCCCGCGTGCTCACCTTAGTGATTCGGGGATCTGTGCTACCAGGAGAAGCAGGGCAGTGGAGCGCTGCTGTCAGCAGCTGGCACCCGCTCGGTGGCCCAGGGAACCCAGCTGGCCAGCAGTGCCGTTCTGATGGGAGCTGCAGTTCCTGAGGCTCGGGGGTGCGGCCAAGGGGAGCACCAGGGCGGGGCCTGGAGGAGCACAGGCTGGTGTCCGCTCAGAGGCCTCCCTGCGCGGATGTGTGTGGGACGGCTCCCCCGCCATGGCTGTCAGGCGTGGACACCCGTGGGCTGGGGCTGTCCACCCGCCTGGCTTGAGAATGCACTTGTGGGCGGAGGCCAGAGAGTGGAACGTGTCTCCCTCCTTCCCCGTGACCCTAGGAGGGGAGAAAAGAGCTCTGTAGTGACTTATGGTAGAGGGGTCCTGACAGCACACCCTGCGTTGGGCCCTTTCCTGAGGTTTCACCATCTGTGTTCACTTATGTAAATGCATCGGGCGGGCTGCTGCCAGGCCCACCCTTGGGGACCCCCAGCACATCTGGCCCTATGCAGATGCGTTTTGGGCACCGTGGGAGTTCTTCTTTATATGGAGGGTGAGCTCAGATCAGGCCTGCTTCACTGCGCTGCCTGGACAGAGTTTTCGACTTGTTCTTTGCAGCAGATGAACAAGCACCCTTAGGCTTTTTACACTTTCCCCAAATAGTGTCGTTTCTCTGGACTTTAGCTGTTACATTAACTTTATTTCTTTGTTTATTAATAGCCTGCCTTGTGCCACAAAAGATATGAAGTGAGCCTTGGTTTTAAGCCTTTGATCTCAAAGATCTCTCTTCCTTCCTCATCTTGGTGTCACATGTGGGCACCCTCGTCATTCAGGCCTGGCACGGGCTGAACCAGCTGTTGTCCATAGGGAGTGGGCCCAGCTTCTGCCCGGGGCTGACCACATAGGGGCACAGGGGGGACCCAGGCCTCTGGCCCACCTGCAGGTCTGGTGCACATCTGGCCCCTGGTGCGGGCCTCACACACAGAAGCAAACGTCCACGCAGGAGGGGCCTCTGTGGTAGCTGCTCGGGGTGGGGGTATTCTTGATGTGTTCGAGAAGCAGTAGAAGCTGGGGTGGCTGGTGTGGGGTGAGGTCAGGGAAAGGGCAGGCTGTGGGTAGTCATGTGGATTTTACCTTTTGCAGGGAGTGAGGGGGTCACTGAGGGGTCATTGATCTTATCCCTGGGCTGCTGGTGGGGAGTGAGCATCCAGTTAAGAAGCTGCTGCAGCAGCCCGGGGTGGGGAGGTAGCACGTGTCTGGCTGGTTTGAAGGCCGATGAGCTGATGATCAGGACACGGTGAGAGAGGAGGCGAGGGTGACGCCCGCGTGTTTGGCCTGAGCAGAGGGAAGGGTGGAGTCCCTGTGTCCTGAATCCAGGAAGACTGGGCGGCGGCTGCCGGGGAGGAGATCGGAGCCCACAGAGGGGAGCTCGCCATGGTGCTGACTTCTGGTGCGGTGGATTCTTTCCCGTAGCTAGTGCTTTCCCAGTTATGATCAGCTTGAAAAGCTAATGCCAGAGGCTTCTTTTTAAGAAGCAACGTCTGATAACCAGACCTCACACATGTGCAGGATCCCTGTGGGAAGGAACCCAGCTCTCCTGAATTCCCAGGCTCCCTCCCAGGGCCGGTCCTGGGCCTTCCTTCCTGGGCCTCATGCTCTGCCCTTTTCTCAGGAGCGCCACTGGGGAGGCCTGGCACGAGATCATGCTGTCCTGCCTCGGCAGCCGGGCCTGCGACGCGCTCGCCAATGCCGCTGAGTGTGGGAGCGACTTCGCCTACTTCTACTTTGTCTCCTTCATCTTCCTCTGCTCCTTTCTGGTGAGTCCCGGACGCTGTGCCCATCCCGTCGCCTGTGTCTGCTGGTCTCAGACCGCCTTGGGCCCCCCTAGTCTCTTGCTGGTCCCTGATTTTGATCCATGTCACATGAAAGCTGATTCCACATCGATGGTCCTCGTTTCCCCAGAGATGAGGACCTCGTTAATCCTGAAAGGACCCACTGGGTAATGAGCTCCTGTGGGCCTGCCTTTACTTCTGTGGAAGGGGTTTTAAGTTTCTGTAGGGCAATTGTCCCTCAGTTCTCAGCTTCTAGAAGGACTTGCACCGTGGTGATAAGATACGAAGCAGCAGAATTCCAGGCAGCCTGCCTGTGACCCATGAGCTATGGAAACTCATGGGGTCAGGTTGGAGGTGTCAGCGGGCCAGGTCGCAGGGTGTGGATTTTATTACAAGTCAGCAGAAGGCTCTGGGACACTGTGAGCAGTGGCATCCTCTGCTTGACATCTTAAAACCTCACTCTGGCTTCTGGCTTCTGGTCAGGAGAGGCTGTAAGTGAGCAGGAGATAATTAGAGGTGACAGTTGGAGAGGGTGGGTGTGAAAGAAGTTGTGTGGACTTGGGCTGCATTGTAAAGGTAGAGCTGACACAATTGATTGAACACGAGCATGAGAGTAAAGGAGGGAAAAACGCTGCCTTCTGGGGTTTGCTGGGGTGATGGAGTGAGTGGTTCTTGCCCCGAGATGGAAAGGTTGGGGAGCCATGGGCGTGGGGATAAGGAGGGGGTGCTTAGAGACACGTGGGGGCCTCTGGGCTGGAGATGTGGATTCGTCGTCGTTCGTATTTGGTGTATCCATCAGGCTTGGCGATACCCTCTAGGTCCCTGTGTGGTCCAGAGACCCACGGCTTAAACATTGCCTGAGCACTGGTTAGAAATGCAGATTCCTGGGTCCCTTCCAAGACTTGCTGTATCAGGATCTCTGGGAGAGGGACCCAGGAATCAGTTTTAGTGAACTTCCTGGGTGATTCCTTGTGTGCTAAGTTCGAGGAGCACTGACCTATGGAGAAGAGGGCTGAAGACTCAGCCCTGGGGGCATTTAGGAGACAGAAGGGAGCATGGGGTCCAGAAGTTGATTCGGAGCAGTGAGGCAGGAGAGAGCCAGGAGAGGGCAGTCCCCTAAAAACCAAGGGAAGAAGGTGTCCCTAGTGGGAGGGAATCATCAACCATGTGAAATATTGTTGGGAGGTAAAGTAAAATGATGACTGAGAATTGCTCATGGGGTGTGGAAAGGTAGAGACCATGGGTGCCCTTCACAGGAACAGTTTCTTTGGAGTGTTAGGATCAAGGCCTTACTGCAGCAGGTTCAAGAGATAACAAGAAGCAAAGAGCACAGCAGGAGTGGACAGCTGCTTTCCACAGTGGGCAGTGCTGAGCAGACACTTCAGATTTACAGTCATAACTTTCATGCAGGACCAGCCAGCACAGTTTGTGCTTTTCTCGGGCCATATTCTCTACTTGGCGCCATGGGTAGCAAAGTGCATTATTCAGATTTGGGATTTACCAGACAAGTGTAAGGAGGGAGAAAACGATGTGTGTAAAAGTATCATCTTAGTGCTGGATGCGGGATCAGGCCTGGGGACAGGAGGGAGGGGAGGGGCAGGACCACTGGATCAGAGGTCCCCATGGGACACAAGTATTAGATGAAGTGAGCCAGAAGGATAGGAACTGTGGGCAGAGAGTGAGACATCTGTGGTTAAGACTTTGGAGGTGGTAATGGTAATGTTCATTGGTAGTCACTGGCAATGAGTTGTTTTGCAGTCATACGAGTAAGGGGCTGAGATGATGGCGGGAGGCTGGGGGGAGGTCAGGGATCAGAGAGGCCAGGCAATAGTTGACCCATCTCTGTGGATATTAACAGCAACAAGAATTAAGAGTAGATGTGGGGACAAATACAGCAAGTCAGGTGCACATTTCCCAGGAAGCAGGGGGAGGTTGGTAGACCAGAAACCTTAAACGGCAGGCTTTTTTCTTAAGAGGATGGAGGGGGACACCACTGTTTCACCTAGAGCAATGGGAAATGAAGAACGTTCGGGTAAGATGAAGATAAAAGAATTTCTATTGATGGTGAACTGAGAGTTTTGGAAGGTACAGTAGAAGGTTGGGGTAGTTGGGAAAGGTGTGCATTTGAGACCGATGAGCTTGCATATTGATAGAAAAATACAGAAAAATCTATGAAACTAGTCTTTCACTAGTTGCCAGGAACCAAGGAGAGGATTTGCATGTTGGGGTCATTCCCTGATACATCAGAAGACCCACTGTGGGCAGTGGGGAAGGAAAGCTTTCTGGAGAGTCACCCGTCTTGTAGGTAGGGGGGACAGTGGTCTCTGTGAAGTTCAAAGACATCTGGTGCTGCAAGAGCCAGCCAGTCCATGGGCGCAAGGTTGAGCCCACCAGGTTGGCTTCACTGTGCTCTGGCTGCAGACATGCGGTTCCACAGAAAGCCACATTCACGATGCCACACCATCCACAGGACCGACACTCCCTGGACATGTCAGGGGTGAGCCGAGGCATGACATTATTCTGTTGGTTCCATTCATCCAGCAATTCCACTTCTGAGTATATATCCAAAAGAAATGAAGACAGGATATTGAAGCAATATCCACACTCCCATATTCATTGCAGCCATTATTCACAGTAGCAAAGATAGGAAACAGCCTAAGTGTCCATCAACAGATGAATGAATATAGAGGATGTGACACACACGCACACGCACACACACAATTGAATAGTATTCAGCCATGAGAAGGAGATCCTGCAATTTGTGACGACATGGATGGACCTTGAGGGCATCATGCTAAATGAAATAAGCCAGATAGAGAAAGACAAATAGTGCATAGTATCACTTATGTGTGGAATCTTTTTTTAAAGAAGTCAGCATCATAGAAACAGAGTAGAAAAGTTGTTGCCAGGGCCTGGGGATTGGGGAAATAAGGAGAGGTTGATAAAAGGGTACAAACTTTCAGCTATATAAACAAAGTCTGAGTATCTGATGTAAAACATGGTGAGTATAGTTTTTAAGACTGTATTATATAAGTGAAATTTGCTAAGAGAGTAGAACTTAAATGTTCTATCACTAAAAGATAAACATGTGAGGTGATAGATGTGTTAGTTAATAGATGGCGGGAACCCTTTCACAACGTATATGTATATCAAATCACCACAATGTACACCTTAAGAATCTTACAATTTTGTTAATTCCACCTTAATAAAGCCTGGGGGTGGGGGACAATGTGGTGCTGGCATAAGGATAAATATAGAGAGCAATGGAATAGGATTGAGAGTCTGGAAGTGAACCCAAACATCTATGGCCAATTGATTTTTGACAAGGATGCCAAGACCATTCAATATGGAAAGAACAGTTTCTCTAACAAATGGGGAGGAGCTAACTGGTTATCCACATGCAAAAAAATGAAGTTGGACCCTTACCTCACTCCATGTAAAAATATTAACTCAAAATTGATCAGAGACCTAAGTGTGAGAACTAAAACTGTAAAACTTTTAGAAGAAAACATAGGGAACCAATCTTCATGACCTCAGATTTGGCAAAGAATTCTTAGATTTGACATCATAATCACAAGCAAGAAAAGAAAAAAAATAGATAAATTCAACTATCAAAATGCAATACTTTTGTGCATTAAAGGATATTATAAAAATATGAAAATACAATAGAAGGAATGGGAGAAAATATTTTATAAGGGGTTAATATGCAAAATATATAAAGAACTCCTACAACTCAACAACAAAAAGAGAAACAACCATATAAAAAGGGACAAAGAATCAGAATAGTCATTTTTCCAAAGAAGATCTTCAACTGGCCAGCCAACAAGCACATAAAGACATTCAACATCCTTGGTCATTAAGGAAATGCAAATAAAAACCACAATGAGATACCATTTTGCACTCACGAGGATGGCTAGAATAATTTTTTTTTTTTTTAAACAGAAGATACCAGGTGTTGGTGAGGACATGGAGAAATAGGGACTTTTGTGCATTGCTGATGGAAATGTAAAAAACAGTAGCTTCTGTGGAAAACAGTTTGGAAGTTCCTCAAAAACTTAATCATAATATTACCATATGACCCAGAAATCCCATTCCTAGGTATGTACACGAGAGAAATGAAATTTTATGTCTACACAGAAATTTGTCCATGAATATTTATAGCAGCATTAACCATTAACAGCCAAAGGTGGAAACAACCCAAATGTCCATCAGTGGATGAATGGATAAACAAATTGTAGTACATACCTACAAAGGAATATTATTCAGCCATAAACAGGAAGGAACTTCTGCCAAATGCTGCGACATGGATGAACTTTGAAAACATCACACTAAGTGAAAGAAGCCAGACTCAAAAGGTCATACGTTGTATGGAGTTTTTTTTTTTTTGCGGTACGCGGGCCTCTCACTGTCGTGGCCTCTCCCTTTTGCGGAGCACAGGCTCCGGACGCGCAGGCCCAGCGGCCATGGCTCACGGGCCCAGCCGCTCCGCGGCATGTGGGATCCTCCCGGACCGGGGCACGAACCCGCGTCCCCTGCATCGGCAGGCGGACTCTCAACCACTGTGCCACCAGGGAAGCCCTGTATGGAATTTTTTATTCGAAATATCCAAAATAGACAAATCTACAGGTACAGAAAGGAGATTGGTGGTTTCTAGGGAATGGGAGGACGGAGGAATAGGGAGTGATTACTTAGGGGTGCAAGGTATTCTTTAGGAGTGATGAAAAGATTTTGAAACTAGGAAAGTGGTGGTTGCACAGTACTGTGCGTACGCTCAATGCCACTGAATTGTGGACTTAACTGTATGTTAAGTGAATTTCAACTCAGTTAAAAAAACAAAACAAAACAAAATACCTGAGCTGTAGTTCTCTAGAGCCCAAACTATTAAGTCCAAAGTTGCTACTTTCCTTGAAGGTTTACCTGAGAAGGGGAGAGGGTGGGGACCAATCAGTGGAGAAGATTAACCTAGACGGCAGGACAGATCATGGACAGGAGAAGCTGGGCCTGAATGAGGACGGGGTGGGAGAAGTAGAGAACAGAAGCCTTCAGAGGACAAATACTGGGTTGGGGTTAGCCTGTGGGACCTAGAACCCGGGGAAGGATGCTGCTGGTGGTGGCGGCAGTGTAAAGGGGGCCTGGGAAGCCCTCTGCAAGGCTGTGGAGGGAGCAGGTTGGGCAGGCTCTGCCTGAGTCAGTGGCGTCAGCTGCCCTGTCCGCCTCACACGGAGACTTTGGCTGCAGGTGGAGAGGTGGGGGAGGGGGCAGGCTGAGGTCTCTGGATGTCACCTCTTTTCCTTCCTGTCCTGCAGATGTTGAACCTCTTTGTGGCGGTGATCATGGACAATTTTGAGTACCTTACGCGGGACTCTTCCATCCTAGGGCCTCACCACCTGGACGAGTTCATCCGGGTCTGGGCTGAGTACGACCCGGCTGCGTGGTGAGTGAGCCACCATGCTGTGTGGTCCTCAGGGGTGGTCCCTGCCACCCACGGATCTCAGCACAGGGCTGCGTGGTGAGTGAGCCCCACGCTGCGTGGTCCTCAGGGGTGGTCCCTGCCACCCACGGATCTCAGCACAGGGCTGGTGGCTGCAGACATGTTTCAAGTGAGTGTTCCCCCTGTGGATTTTGGCTGGGGTAAGTTAGGGTCCATCCTGCTCCCCGTGGGGTACTGCTGAGCCCGCCTCCCAGGGGGTGCGCTCATTCCCACTCTCGGTGTTCTTGTATACAGCTCCCTGGGCTGAGAAATCCTCTTGTCAGACCCTCCGTCCAGCCCTTCGGAGGTTACCTGGGGGTCATGGAAGGTTTTCAGGGGGTTGTGAGACTCAGGGTTCCTATTGACGGGAGCTCACCGTCTTCTCACGTCTGGGGTCGTGGAGAGCGTGTGGAAACAGAGAAGGACCTTCTCTCAGGGCCTCACCGTTCTTGTGAAGCTCTGAGACCTCTGTGGGCAGAAATAATGTGGGGCCTCAGGACATTCTCCTCTGTGGACTCGGGGCTCTCCCTCCCTGCCATCTCCTTGACGTCAGGAGCCAAGTGCACCTCTGTGTCACCAGCCCAGGCCGCGAATAGAGGGTTCTCAGTAAAGTTTTATTGAAATCAGATGAGCTGCCAGGAAGGGTCTAGTGTGATTGAGGCCCTTTGGTCTTGGTGAAAAAGGGTTACTGCGCTGCTGTTGCGTAAGTGAGGGGCGATTCGCTTCCAGACGGAGCAGGGGTGTCCTGGAGGGAGTGGCTTGGGGTCAGGAGGCGGTGGAGACTGTTTCGTGGGAGATGCTTGCACACCTGTGACATTGCGTCCTGGGGGTCAGCACGGCAGCACGGATCCACCACCTGCCGATTTGTCTGTTCCTTCATCGCTCACTCATTCCCTTGCTCATTCATTCATTCACCCTCTCGATCCGTGGCTTGAGGAGTTACTAAGGGTGCACTCTCTGCAGCAAAACACAGGACGCAGAGGGCCTGAGAGACCTGGCCGTCGGTAAGACTCAGGCCTGCTCAGCGCCTCACTCACGGTGAGCCCGGGAGTGAACTGTGCCCCAGGGCGGGGGCTCCAGGGGGACGAGAAGACCCTGGAACGGGGGTGCCGCCGCTTCCCGCCTCCTCTCCCTCAGGCTCCCTGGCCTGCCCGCGTCCCTGTGGCGCAGCTCTGTGTCTGGTCACCCTTTGTGTGGCAGAGGCCTTTAGGAGAGGGTCAGCGTCCTCATGGGAGGATCCTGCTACCCACAGAGCACCTGGGACTCTGAATCCACGTTCAGCAAGGGGAATACTCTGGAGCTTTCCAGGCCCCAAAATCCTGGGAGCTTGGCTGGGCTCCCGTACCCGCTTCTTATGCAGTCTCCCTGGAGCCCCCATCCCATCACAGTGAAGATCCAGAAGGCGTTATGTGAGGCCCTTTCCGGTCTGGGCAGCACCAGGGCCCTGGGGCTCTTCCAGGCCCAGAGCATCTCTGAGTGTGTTCCAGTGTAGTGAAAAATCGGCAGTTTTCACACAGTGTAGAACAAGCCTGGCTGTTATTTGTGGTTCGTGTTGTGTGTGACTTTTCATGGTCTTGGAGAGTCCCAGCATTTTTCTGATGCATCAGCACATTTGCCCACAGCACATGCTTGAGTCCACAGGCTCAGGGGTATTCCTGGGTTCTCTGGTCAGGAAGGCCCAGTCACACCGGAGGGGAGACTGACCACACCCAAGGCCTGGTCCTTGTCAGGCAGAGGGCGGGAGGGAGTCCAGTGAGGCAGGATTGAGGCTCATTCCGGGAGGGCCATCCTGACTGTGGTCTGAAGAGATGCTGCTGCTTCTGGGCGTATATTTTTCTAGAGGAGAAAAACACAGATGTTGTATAGAGCATGACTTGGACTAACAGGCAAAGGCAAGTCAGTGCAGGCCTGCGAGAGGGGGGTCATGTCTCCCAGATCTCTATGGACTGTAGACCCAGCACCTCCCCAGTCAGCCCCAGGTGGAGCAGAATTAAGACACACAAGAAGTGCACTCGGGCCAGACGGCAGCTCTGTGATTGTGCACAGAGACGGCTGACTGTCTCCCAAATCCAGGGTTCTAGAACTGGGGCCTCTGGAAGGCATAGGCATTCAGGAATATGGTGAAGTGCTTATGGAAGAGTAGATAGCAAAATGTAAGCCTCAGCCCAGAGCAAGATACCAGCGGGATAACACAAGACCCCCAGTCCGGAAGTAGCACAGGCATGACCTGCAACTGACACTCAGACGTGCTTCTCCCACGAGCGGCTGGGGCGGCGGAAGGCTCGGCTGAGGCAGCTGAGCAGGCTGGGTCTGTACCCCACGACTGGCAGGGCAGAGCGTGCTTGAGCCTTCAACTAGCCTCTGTGACAGCTGCAGGGCCGTGACCATCTTTATTTCCCAGGGACCATCTGCCGTCTCCTCATTCTTGGGGAGGCTGAAACAAAAACAAACTTTATGAAATTTCCTGAGCTTTGTGTGTATGTGAGTGTATTACGTGAGTGTGCACAAGCATGTGCATGTGTGTGCTGTCTGTGCACAGGTCTGTGTCCACCCGAGTGCATGTGAGTGTGTTTACGTGCAGGCAGGCACACGTGTGTGTATGCACGTGTTTTTGCACGTGCAGCAGCACGTGTGATTGCGTGCATGTGTGCATGTGACTGCAGCGCATCTTTGCGTGTACGTGTGTGTGAATGCAGGTGTGCTTGGGCGTGTACGTGCACGTGTGTGTGTACGCATGCATGCTGTGGGGGGATGAGGAAGGCGTGGAGTTGTTGCTTTCTGGCGCCGCCTTCCCCCACCCTCCGTTTTGCTGTTGCCTCAGTGCTTCGTGGTGAAGTGTGGAGACTCAGCAGGAGGGTCACTACCCGCTACCGTGAGCGATCTGTCTGCTCACCCTCATGGTCACCCATCTGTCCAGTAAATGTCTCTGAGCCTGTGCCATGTGCTGGGGCCTGGGGCCCACGGGGGAGCAGGCCTGTGCTCTCAGCTCTGCTCGGCCCAGCCGGGCGTGGGGCAGAGGAGCTGCAGGCCAGGCGTGTCTGCGGAGGGAGAGCTTACCTCTGGCTGGTGGGTCAGCGGAGGTGGCAGCTGAGCTGAACTGAAGGAGCGGGGTGGATGGAGCTCGCTCTAGAGGAGGGTGGGGGCGGGGGCATGGGAAGGGGCTGGGTGCCTGGCTCGCGGGGAGGGCGCATCGCAGAGGGGCTGCAAGGTGGCCAAACAGCTAGCTTTGACTCCGTTTTATAGACAGAGAGAACAGCTTTGGAACCAGCGTGACAGGATCAGGCCCCCACTTTTCCTCTGGTGGCGGCTGAGGGGTTTGATGGCAGAAGAGAGAAGATGGGCCAAGGAACAGGGGTGACGGTAGGGGCTGTGCCTCCGCCAGGCTTCCAGCCTCTTTGTGGTGGTCCCTTGGGTCCACAAGGTTAGCAAGCACCTTGCGTGAGGCCGGAATGGGGCTTCCTCTTCACTCCCTCTTTCCCAGAAGTGAGCGCAACACAGTTTAGAGTTGGTGAGACTGAGGGGGCCATCTTGCAGGAAAGGCAAGCGTCAGCGTGGGCTGGGGTGCCCACCCGGGGACAAGAGGGGCCCTTAGCCAGACCCGCAGACCCCAGGGAAGGACACAGTGTGCTCAGAGAGGCAGGGATAGTCAGGAGAGCCACGTGTGCAGAGAAGGCCCTGGGGGCTCAGGCACTCAGGGAGTGAGGGGAGGGGCGGCCAGACAGCCGTGAACGAGGCCCAGGGGTGCTGTGTGCAGGTGGACACACAGGGCCCGAGGCTGTTCTGTAAGGAACGTCTCCCGGCTGCAGTGGGCTCTGGAAACTGTCTGCGGGCCGCCGCGCCTCCTGGGGCTCTCTGGCCCAGGCCCCAGCCGGGAGCCGCCTGTCCAGCCTGCCCCGGCTCCACCTCCAGACTGCGCAAGGCTGGACGGGCGGGACGGGCTCCTCGTGCCTCTTGCCATGACCTGTGACGTTTCCTTTCCAGTTGCCGGATTCATTATAAGGATATGTACAGTTTGTTGCGTTGTCTTGCGCCGCCCGTTGGCTTAGGGAGGAACTGCCCTCGTAGGTTGGCCAGCCAGGTGTGCTACTCCAACTGACATACCCTTCCCTGCCCGAAATGCAGACACAGCACACACTCCCTGCCTGGTTTGGGAATGATGACACCTCACCTCTCGCCCCTCCTGCCCTGTCCTGCCTGCACTCCAACCTCCTGGACACTTCGGTTCCCCATCTGACTCCCGACCCCTCCAGCTGGCTGGGGACAGGCAGCCTCACGAGACGGTGCGCACAGAGCTTTCCGGCTGGGCCGTGAGGATGGGGACCGGGTCCCACCTGTGCCAGGGAAGCAGGCGTCTCACCCGGATTTGCCTCCGGGCTCTTGAAGGTGGACTGAAGGTCAGACAGTCCAGAGGCCAAGGGCCCCCGAGGAGGGGGTGTGGGCGCAGGTAGACCAGGAGCAGCTGCCCCTCTGGTCAGGAGAGTCCAACAGCCCAGGGCTTTCTGGTTGCTGGGGGGAGGAGAGGGCGGAGGCCGTGGGGCCCAAAGACAGGTCCTGCTTCACCTCTGGTTGCAGCCACTCAGCTGAGCCCAGGAGCCCTGGGAGGAGGGCCAGACCCTGGGGTGGATGAACCTGCCAGGAGAAGGCTGTCCGCCTTCTCTCTTCGGTGGCCTGAACCCACCTGTGTCTCTGGGAGCCCAAGCAGGTCCCGTAGGCAGCCATCCCAGGGGTGGAGGTGAGGCTTCAGGACTGGTGGCCCGTCTGCCTCGGAGGAGACACAGTCAACAACCCCTGGACACCTCCCTGAGTCTGGAGCCTTATCCCTTATGTTGGTCCCAGCCCTTCCTGGCGTGCTGTCAGGAGGGTACAAGAGTGGCACCAAGCCACATCTCACCCCAGCTGCCCCCCCGCCCCCTCTGCAGTCTCCCATTTCCCACCCAGCCGTGACCCAGCAGCAGCCCTGCCCCGGGCCGGCCTCGGGTGTCTCTGGGCCTGGAGCTGGCCTTGGCCCCGTGGACTTCGTCTCTAGAGCCTCGGGGCTCCCTGCAGAACAGCGTGGCTCGCGCTCTCGTTTTCTGGCCTGCTTCAGACTTTTCTCCACTTCTTAAGCCTCTCGGCTAGCTTGGAAGCCAATTGAGCGTGAATTGGCTCATCAGGCAAGCTGACGTCTCTGCTGTGGGTCTCCAGCCGGCCTTGCTGGTCACTTAACTCTGCCAGCTGCCCTGGCATGGTGAAGCAGCTCTTTTCCAATTTGGCATTACCCGTGGCTTCTGAAAGTGTAAAATCAGAGTTGACAACCCAAAGCCGCCCCGATGCAGCCTGTCATTCCCTCCATGTTCATTAGCTCAGATGCCCCCCTGCCCGCTCCCTGCGTGGGACCAGGGTGCGGAGGTGAGGCTGGGGCAAGGAGGGGATCGAGCCCAGCAGAGAGATCCCTCATTTGACCTGTTTTGTCATTTAATCCGACGCTGGTTAACTGGCTCTGTTTTCTTGTCTGCTTCCTCCCCCTTCCCTCCTGCTGCGCCCCTCCCGTGGACCCCACTCTGCCTCTGTCCTGTGGGCCGGGCCTCCAGTGGGCGCATCAGTTACAATGATATGTTTGAGATGCTGAAACACATGTCCCCGCCCCTGGGGCTGGGGAAGAAATGCCCTGCTCGAGTTGCATACAAGGTAGACCCCTCGCCCACACCCCGCAGGCTGTCTGTGCTGCGGCCGGGCTCCCGTGTCTCTTCTGGGGCTTGTCCATCTGTTTGTCTGCTGCTGTGCTGTCTCACTGTTTCTTTCTCTTCTCTGCCCCGAACATCTCTGCTTCCTTCCCAAACAGAGGGAAGCAGACACCACGAGGTGTCCCTGCACTGGCCCCTTGTCCCCCAGGGCTGCCCCTCTGAGAGCCCCCGGGGAGGCTCGGGAACATGGAGCTGGAGCCCACCAGCTGCCTCTTCTCCTTCCCTTCTCTTCCCTAGAAAGGAGGGGACAGGCCAGCTTTTTTGACAGAGCCTGTTTTTGCTCCGAGCTCAGGACCACACTCTGCTCCTCTGTCCCCTAAGCCCCTGATGTGGGTGGAGTTGTCTAGCCCTGAGGGTCCGACCCTGGGGGAGCAGCGGCCTGCAAGGTCTCTGCAGGGTGCACCTGAGGAGCCCGCCCCCAGCCCCGCATGTGCAGAACTTCCCGGGCTGGGGAGGGAGCGTTGTCTCTAGGGCTTCGTGGGTTCACGGAGCCTTAAGAAGGAAGGGTGCTGGAGAGAGGCATCCTGCCTTCATTCCTGGCGCTCCAGAGGGCCCTGTGGGGTGAGAACAGCCTCTGGGGCCTGGGCGGTCCCATGTCCCTCCCACCCTGCTGCTGAGGGCCCAGCGGCTGAGCTGCAAGGAGGGGGGTAAACTGAGGACACCGCCAGGCCTCCCTCCCGGGTGGGCGAGCAGGCCACATGGCCCCATCCCCAAGCCTGCTCCCACCTGCCCCTGCATCCTCCGTCACCCGCTTGGTGAGTAAGCACCTCCCATCCCTCCAGCGCTCCGCCCTCTCAAGAGCCTTAGTGCTCCCGAGACTCAGCCAGCAAGTGTCTGGGGCCTGACTGCTGTCTCCCTCTCTGAGCAGGCTTCCCACCAGAGCTTTCATCTTTCTGATTCTGTCCACACTGTCTGTCTCTGTGCCCGATTCTGGGCTTGCGTCTCTCCCCTGGCTCAGCACAGCCTCTGGGAGCTAAGTGGCTCCTCCAGGCCATATGCAGACGCCTCTAGTGTCTTCCTTGGTCCTCCCCTGCCCGGCATGTGAGTCGAGCCTGCCTGGAGGCCGTGCATGAAAGGCTGTAGCTTTGTCCCCAAGAAGGAGAGCTGTGTCCACACTGACACCTGGGGCCAGGGTGGGCAGCCAGGGCCGTGACGGGGTAGCCTTTGGAGTTCCTCCCCGGGTGTGCTGGCCAACTCCAGGTTCTGGCAGTGAAGAGACCAGGTGAGGCCTCGTGGTGGGTGGAAGTGGATGGGCTTGGTGAGCTGGGGAGGGTCAGGAGATGCACAGAGTGCCATGTCCAAGAGGGTCTAGGCCCAGGCAGAGACTCCTGTCTGTTTGCCCTGGTCTCGCCCCTTTGCTGCTCCCTGAGATTCCTGGCTCTCCCGGGCCTGGGCAGGCAGAAGGGGCTCTGGTAAAGGTGCCCCGGACGGAGCTCTCCTCTCTTGGAAAACACCTGCTTGCCCCTCCTTCCCGCTGGCCCCTGACTCCCTGACTCTCCCCTGGCGTGGAACCCCTCTGCCTCTCCCACTGCCATCGGTGCTGGTCTCCAGGGACACCGTGCTCTGGGAAGCCGTGTGTGTCACACAGGTGACCAGCAAGGTCCTAGGACCATGATTGGAGGTGCCAAGTGGGGCTTTGCCAGCATTAGGGGAAGGAGTCTGGGCTCGTGTCTCTAGCCACCTGCCCTCCATCAGGCTGAAGACTGGATTTGGTGCCAGGATGCTGGGGGCAGGCCTGGGGGCAGAGTGGCCCTAACCAGAGAAGGGACAGAGAGGCTGCCCTGTCACAGGGTGCAGGCTTGGCAGAGGGCAGGCAGACCGCAGGGAGGGGCCCTGTGCCCCCACCCCTAGCTCCCACCCTGGCTGGGAGAGGACAGGGGGCTCACGGTGCCCCGAGGGCTCCACTTGGCAGGCGAGGTGGCCCCCCCGATGCTCAGGACGTTCCAGACACACCTGAGACCCTTCTCCTCCTGGAGATCGCATAAGTTCTCAGAGCCTCAGGGGCACACCTGTCTCCAGCTGTTCTGTCCTGGAAAATGGAAGAGAGGAAAGGGGGCTGTTCACCCGATGGGGAAACAGGGAGCAAGCTTGCAGGGCTCCCAGTCTGGTCCGAGCACTTGTGTTCCTGTGGGATAGCCCTGGGTCCCCAGGCAGCTGGCTGAGCCTGAGGCCCTGTTCAGTCACATCTGTTTGGGTCCTTCCCCCTGGAAGGAGCTGCTCTCTAAGGCTTCCCTTGCTGCCTTGGGCTGGCGGCATCAAGCATCTCTTCCTGGCCCCGTAGCTGGGTGGTGAGAGGCAGAGGCTTCCCGGGGCTGTGGGTCTCCTCACTGGGAGCTGACCTCTGAGCCTGTGGTCTTGGCTGCCCCACCCGTCGTCCAGTGCTCCTGTCTGTGGGCTGCCTCAGGGGTTCTGCAGCCGGCCCACACCCCTCTTCAGCCTAGGCCACACACTTGTTCTGTCATGGGCAGTGGGCAAGGGCCCCTCTGGCTGAGACATGCCTGTTCTTTCAGAGGAATCCAGACTTATGGCCTGGCCCCGTTGTACAAGATGTACCTGGACTTCTACTTTTGTGCAGCCAAGGGAACCCTCAGCTCAGATGAGGGTGGGGGTCCAGGGGTAGTGTAAATGCTGGCAAAACTCCCATGCATCCAACCTCTCTTGGTCCTGGGCACCTGCAGGGACCACCTCTGGGAGGCCAAGCCCAGCCTCCAGGGCCCTCGAGCACTGTGTAGCCCTGTGGCGGGGGCACCCTGGGAGGCCTGGCCCTGACCTGCCCCCTTGTCCCCAGCGCCTCGTTCGTATGAACATGCCCATCTCCAACGAGGACATGACCGTCCACTTCACGTCCACGCTGATGGCCCTCATCCGGACCGCACTGGAGATCAAGCTGGCTCCAGGTGAGCAAGCCAGCCTTGAGGGAGGCACAAAGCCAGGGCTGCGCGAGCGCCCCTGGGAGCCGCCCCAGGCAGCTGTGCAGGGGCGGGAGGAGGGGCCTGTCTGGACTGGATGGAGGACGACTGCCCCTGGTACCTCTGTCAGACCGATCTTGTCCCCCGAAACCATCCTGCACGTTAGTGCTGCAGTGATCCCATTTTCACGTGAGGAAGCTGAGGTGGAGTGAAATGGAATGACTCCAGATTTCCCAGGGTTCTGCAGTGTTGGAGCCAGCGTCACATGAGCCAGTACCCCTCATGGGGTGAATAGTCTGCCCCTTCCCCATAGTGAGCCCAATTCCCCCATCAGGCCCTCTCCGGAGTTACTGGTAGAACGACACAGCCTGAGCCACACCAAGGAGGAAATGAACCTCCCCTCCCCACCGCATGTGATGACAGCTTCCCCTTCGCAGAGAACATGAGTCACCAGAGGGGCCCTCCCCCCGCATGGCCTTCCTCCCTGCGCCCGTGCCCTTGAGCTCCGCCCTCTCTCGTGTAGCAGATGAGCAGAGGCCAGTCCTCCCGCTCGCACACTCTGCCCTGTTTTCATCATCTACCCAAGGATGTCATGACAGAAATTCTGTATTCTATTTCTTGCCCGGTCAACTTTCTCTCTCTGCTGGATTATTTCTATCAATATGTAAATGTGCTGTTATTTTTCCTATTTTTAAAGTTTTTCTCTTCCCCGTCCATCGACTTCTCTCTTTTTCTTCTCTCCTTCTTAGCCACAGGAGGCACAGGTCTGCATTGTCTCTGATTTCTCCTTTCCTAGTCTGCAGTCCATCTTTCAGTGCAAAGCTTTGTTGGAACTGCTCTTGTCAAGCTCCGCAGGGACCTCCCCTTCTCAGCCCTTGCCTTACGGACCTGTCCACAGCCTTTCCGCAGTTGTGACTCCCTTCTGTGTGAAACCCCTTTGTGTCTCTTTTTCTGTCTTCTCCCAACCTCTGAAGGTCACTGTGTGCCTCAGGCATACGTTCTCACCTTTTCCCATGGCTTCCAACGTTGTGAATTCCAATTTTGTATTTTTAGTCCAGGTCTGCTCCTACACCCCAGGCTTATATACCCGACAAATTATTCACCGTCTGTACTTGGAGGCCCAGTGAGCATGCAGAGTTCACGTGCTGACCCTCGAGTCCCAGATACTCCCCAGATTCCTCCCTGTCTCCATCAGTGGAAACTGCTGTTAGAGTTGCTCAAGCCAAAACTTTTGCAGTCGTTTTTATGTCCTACTTTCTTTTCTTACCCTACTTCTGATCCATATCTGAACCCGTATAGTATCTTCTGACTCCACCTTCAAAATACACTTAGAATATGATCACTTGTCCACCCTTTCCTACTGCCACCTCCTGGTTCAAGTCACTCTTGTTCTTCTTGACTGGGTTGTTGCAGTAACCTTCTAACTGGTCTGCTTCTGCCCTTGCCTCTTTCAGTCTACCTTCAACACAACAGCCAGAATGATCATGTTAAAAATCAAACCAGTAAAATTATCAAACCTCTAGCTAGCCTGATCACGAAAAATAGATAAAAATAACCAATATAAGGAACGAAAGAGGGAATATCACTGTAGATCCTGCTGACATTAAATGGATAACAGGGAAATTTTGTAAACAACTTTATGTCAATAACTTCAGTAACTTAAATGAAATGGAAAAATTCCTTGACACAAACTATGAGGCTCATTCAAAAGTAGATAACCTGGAAAAATAAAAGGAAATAGGTAACCTTAGTAATGCTGTATATATTAAATAAATTAAATTCATAGTTAAAAATCTTCCAACAAAGAAAATCATGGGCCCAATTTGTTTCATTGATGAAGTCAACCAGACGTTTAAGGAGGAAATAATTCTATACAAAGTCCTGTAGACAGTAGAAAAAGAGAAGGTATTTCCCAATTTATTTTACGAGGCCAGCATTACTCTGATACCAAAACTGACAGAGACGTTACAAGCAAAAAAATTACAGACCAACATTCCTCATGAATATGAACAATAAAATTTTCAACACAACTTTAGCAAACTGAACATGTTGATTAAAGTAGGGTTTATCCCAGGAATGAAAAATGCAAGGTGGGTTCAAGTTTAAAAATCAATCAATATAACTTAATATATCAAGGAGGAAAAACTATATGATTATCTCAATAGATGCAGAAAAAGCTTTGACAAAATTCAACATCCATTTATGATACATAAATTCTACATAAACTAGAAATGAAAGCAAACTTCCTCAATCTGATCAAGGATATCTATGATAAACCTACAGCTAATGACATGCTTAACAGAGAAAGCCTGGCTCCTTTCCCCCTAAGATCAGTGACAAGGCAAGGATGTCTCCTGTCGCCATTTTTGTTCAATATCATACTTGAGGCTCTAGCCATTGTAACAAGTCAAGAAAAAGAAATAAGAGGTGTACCAATTGGAAAGAAATAAATAAAATTGTCTCTATTCATGACTGACATGATTGTCTATACAGAGAATCTTAAAGAATCAAATAAAAAGTTAATAAAACCAAAGCATCTACGAGCCTAGGAATACCAAGGATTGCTGGGAACCACCAGAAGCTAGGAAGAGACAAGAAGCTTCTTCATTAGAGCCTTCCAAGGGATCACAGCCTTGTCGATACCTTGATTTTGAGCTTCTGGCCTCCAGAACTGAGACAATATATTTCTGTTGTTTAACGCTGTGAGAAGAAGTTACTAAAACTAATACCTGAGTATAGCAAGGTCAGTATATGAAAAGCAAATGTATTTCTATAGATTAGCAATTAACAACTGAAATTGAAAAAGTTCCATTAAAATTGCACCAAAAACATCAAATAACTGGCTAACTCTAAAAATATATATGCCAGAGTGTATGCTGCAAATTTCAGAATATTGACCAAAGGAATCTTCTTTAATAAATGAGCCAAGCACGGCGTCGTGTTCATTGGGAGACTCAGTATTGACAGTTCTCATATGGATCGGTAGGCTCAGTGTTATGCCAGGCGAAACCCCCACAGGCTTCCTGGGTTGGAATTTATAAACTGATTCTAAAATATACCTAGAAAAGCACACAAACTTGAGGAACAAAAACAACTTTGCAAAAAGAATAAAGTGTTTCAGCCGTTTAAAGAATGACAACGGTAAGTACTGATGAGAACGCAGAAAACTCGAGTTCTCGTGTTCCTAGTGTGGATACAGTGGTGCCGCCGCTTTGGAAAACAGCTTCACCGTTCTTGATCGTGTGGCCCAGGCATCCCACTCCTAAGGGAGATGACATGAAAGTATACACGCACACAAAAACCTATACGCTAAAGTTTGTGGCTTTATTCATAATCGTGCCAAACTGTAAACAACTCAACCATCAGCCAAATGGTGACGGATAATCAAACTGTGGCGTGTCTGTGCGATGAGACGGTTCTCACTCAGCAACAGAGAAACAGGCTACCGATGTGCGTGGGTGGGGCTCAGATGCATCGTGCTGGGTGGAAAGTCAGACTCGACAGCATGTTGTGTGAAGCCATTTGTATGACATTCTGAGAAGATGAAACAGTTGAGACAGAAAACACATCGCTGATGCCAGGGCCCTGGGAGAGGGCGAAGGGGTGGGCCACAAAGGGTACGGAGGGAGCTGGGCAGGGGTGCCGAGCTCCTGCCTGGATTGTGGTGGTGGATCCACGGTCATATGCATTTACCAAAGTTCACAGAGTGGGAGAACTAACAGGGTGAATGTTTATGTACGTAAATCACACTTTAATAAACACGATGTTTACAAAAAGCTGGATCAGAGTACTTTATTCCTCTGCTTGGACCCTCTGCTGCTTCCTGTCTCAGCGGCCCCCACCTGCACGTCCTCTCCCTCTGCTCCAGCCTCGCCCTCCTGGCTCCCTGGCCCCCTTCAGGGTCCCGTGAGCCCTTTCCTGACCGTTCTGTCCGAATTGCAGCCCTCCTGATAGTTCCTGTCCCTCCCCTCTTGGCTTTTCCTGTATCCAACAGACTGGATTTTTAACTTACTGCTACTTTATCGTAGACTAAGATCATGTACCTCCACAAGGGCAGCTTCCTTTGCATTTGTTCCCTCACCTAGAACAACACCTGGTGTTCGGTGGGCGCTCAGTAACTTTTATGGAATGATCGATGAATGGCTGGAACACTGCGGTGTCCCCGCCCAATCCCATCGCCACCCACGCCTACACGGCCTCTCACCCTCGCCACTGGGCGGCTCAGCTCCCACACCTCTTTAGACAGGTTCTGGCGGGGAGCGCTTTGACCAGCCTCCAAGGCAGTGTTTCTCCCCCCTGCACCTTTCCTCCAGCATGGGGTCTCTCCCCGCCCACCCCAGCTCCGCCTGTTCCCCCAAGGGGGCTGTGGGATGGCTCCTAACATCTCTCCTCCCTTCCCACCCTTATCCTGCCCCAGCTGGCACAAAGCAGCATCAGTGTGACGCAGAGCTGAGGAAGGAGATTTCCTCTGTGTGGGCCAATCTGCCCCAGAAGACCCTGGACTTACTGGTGCCACCCCATAAACGTAAGTAGGGTGAGAAACTCGCCCTGCCCACCCCTCTTCTGTCGCACCCAGAGGCAGAGCAGGGAGTCCTGGGTGAGGGCAATTGAGTCACCTTGGAGAGGAAGGCTCACGTCCTTGGTAGCCCCGAGCACTCGTCTCCAAGGTGGGTGCCAGGGGCTGTGGGAGGAGATGTCTGGGCCATATTCCATTGGGCAGAGTCACCCACACTCCTAGTGTGGGGGATTCCCTTCAGAAAATGCGGAGAAAAGGTAGGGAGACGCCTACAGTTGGAGCTGGCGGAAGGATGAGGTGTCTGGGGTTAAGCTGAGCTGTGCTGTGTTGGGTGGAGCCCGGTGGGGCCTGGGGAAGAGCCAGTGCAGCTCCAGGTGGGCCAAGCCCCACGGTCCCGCCCGCGGGTTCAGGAGTCCTCGTGGTGGCTGCTGGCTCCTCACCCCAGCCCACCCCGCATGTCCCGCTTCTCTCGTATTCCCTCCGTTGCCTGCCGTGCTCTGCAGCCGATGAGATGACAGTGGGGAAAGTGTACGCAGCTCTGATGATATTCGACTTCTACAAACAGAACAAAACCACCAGAGACCAGATTCACCAAGCTCCCGGAGGCCTGTCCCAGGTACCAGGTTCCAGGAGTTCCAGGAAGTAACCCCGAGACTCTGCCACCTTCCACTGTTTGGCAGCAGAGGGGACCCAGCCCCTTCTTGAAGAAAGTGCAGCGGGAAAAAAAGGAAGATGAGAGGTTCTTGCGGCCGCCTCTCTGGCCCACAGAGTCAGAAACCCCATATATCCTGTGCTTCCGTTAGTGGGAGGTGCACACAGGCGGGGCCCAAAGAGGTTCAAACCTACTGCCCAGGGTCATGATGTGTCCCACTCATGCCTCTGGCTGGGATAGTTTGGAGGACTTCCTTCCAGAGGTCATCCTTCAAAGATGACGACTTCACCACACAGCCAAAACCTTTGGTGACTGTGTGTAGACTCTCATCGATAAAGTTGTCCTGTGTCCAGCACTCAGGACATTCACCCCCAGGGTGCGAAGTGTCTGGTGCCCACACCCCAGCCCTGAAATCTCCTCCGAATTCTGCTCAACCTGGGACTCTGGCAGCCTCTACCAGTCAATCCAAGTGGATGATGAGATGAAATCTTTTTGCCATTTGTAATCAGATCCAGTCCCCAAATTGTGTAGGAAGGGAAACTGAGGCTCCAAGAAATGCAATGACTGTCCTGAAGTCACTTACAGGCCAGATTGGGAATGGGCTTCTGATGGGCGAAGGGCAGACCCAGGGATCCCCATCCTGCCCTGGGGGTTCCGGACAGGTGGCCGAGCACCTTGGTGCCTGGGGTCCATGGGGCGTCCCCGGCCTCAGAGACCCTCCTCCTGGCGCCCCTTCTGCAGATGGGCCCCGGGTCCCTGTTCCACCCTCTGAAGGCCACGCTGGAGCAGACGCAGCCGGCCGTGCTCCGCGGAGCCCGGGTTTTCCTTCGGCAGAAGAGCTCGGCCTCCCTCAGCAATGGCGGGGCAGTGTGAGTACCACCGGGCAGAGCGTGGGGCCTTGGCGGGAGGAGGGCAGGGGTCCCCCCGGGGCTCCCGTGGGCAGTGCCCCAGGACAGGGAGCCCTTGGGTCTCACCTCCACCCAGCCACACCCACCTCCACCCAGATGCTTCGCGGTGGGTCCAGCTGGTCCAGTCTGCCGCCGGAGCCGGTTCTGTGGTGCGTCTGAGGCTAATTCCTGTAACAGTAGACAGGTGCTCTGACGGCACCGGGGTCACCCGATTTAGACAGTCTGCTATTCCAGCCCACGCCTCCCACTGCGGGAACCTCTTTCTCAGGTGAGGGCTCCCCCCTGCTTCCTCGCTGGCCTTCGGTGCCTGCAGACCATTAAGAAGGTATCTGTTTCCACCTCAGCTTCTCACCGCTTTTTGTTAACGGCCTGTTCATGTTCTCACCTTCCTTTAAGACACTTTCCCTCTCAGATCTCCATTTGATATTGATGTCTGTTTTGTAGACAAGTTGGCAAGGTCTTTCCCTATCACGTAACTCTTGGTAACGACCCAAAAACCAAGTGGTCCAGAATAGGCATCCCTGTGGCACTGTGAGGGGTGGTAGCTGGTGCCAGGCTGAGCCGCACTGGGGGGCGGGACCCTCTCAGCCACCGCCCCCAGTCAGAGCGGGTGTCCCACATCTGCTAACATCCCGTTGACCGAAGCAGCTCATTGGTTGAGCCCAAAGCAGGAACGTGCGCTCTGTCTCACCGGCAGGGGCTGAGGGTGGGCCTCACGCCCACTTGCCGTTCTGGAGAACCACAAGGCCGGGCAGCAAGCATGGCTAGGGCTCCCGGTTTCTTCCTCTCCTGTGCCTGTTCCGGACACTCTTTTTGAAGCCTGATTTTGGGTCATGGACTGTGGGTCAGGTGGCTTTTGCTGAGTAACAAACTGCTGTACTTAGGAAGCCAGGCCTAAGTGCTCTGGGCCCGGGCCCGCTCCTGTGGGGCCAGCGGGCCCAGGACAGCATATTCTCACCTCCTGTGTCTGGGCTTATCGGTGTGGGGAGGCCGGAGAACAGCCCGAGGGGAAGGGTTAGGGTGCAGGCGTTCAGGCCTCTCCTTGTGCCCCATTGGCCACAGCAAGTCACCTCCCTAGCCCGAGCTCATGGGACAGGGGTTGACACTGCGGTGGCACAAGTCCAGAGGTGGAGAGGCCACGGGACACTGGGAGAACCTAAGCACAACTGGTAACGCTCCCGTGCGAAAACCGCACTCTTGAGTGCATGCAGGCCCTGAGGGCTGGCCTCCCGGCCCCTGGGAGCCCCCGTGTTCCCGCACTCTCCTTTCTCCATGCTGATTACGATCCCATTTGTGCATTTAAAGTTAAACAGTGGATTCTGAGTGTCCGTGTGTGTGTCGGAGGGGATGGGGTGGGGAGGTGTCTTTGTGGACTGATCTGAGCTGGGCTTTCGGTTCAGGAAAATGAACGTCGCTGATTTCCATGGTTATAATTTCTACACAAATCAGTTACCACCCCTTTTTGTTGCACGTGAGAGAGGGCCCAATCTACCGAGGCCAGGCAGTGGGGGCATTTACTGAGCCTTCTGATGGCTGGTGTAAGTGCCCACCCGGCCTCGGCATGGTGTGACCTCAGAGGTGACCAGACCCTGGGGCCAGCGTCCGTCCTCCTGGCCGTGGTTCCTCTCAAGGTCAGCCTTGCCTGAGGCTAGAGCAGCTCCAGACAGCACCGTGCAGGGGAGATGCTTGCAACTTGAGAAGATGAAGGATGTTCTCAGAAACCCCAGTGATGGTGCGTCTGGTCATCGGCGTGGCCAGCTTAGGCCATCCGGCTTCACCTCTGAGCTCAGAGTGTGACTGTTGCCCCGCAACCTGGGTGACGGAGAATGTATGTGATGCCTCACTGTACACAAGAACGAGCAGAAACCCAGGCAAATGCTGGGCTGTTGTGGTGCCACTTGGGAGACACGATAAGAAAGACAGACGCTGACAAGGAGAGGGCAGGCGGTTAGGTTGTGTGTGGTGGGGAAGGCCTCCAAAAGTGGTCTCACCAAAGGTGACACTTGTGCCTAGACCCAGGGCAGGAAGGCCTCCGTGGCTGGGGTCAGGGGAGTTGTGAGTAGCCGTGGGCCATCAGGGCTGACGGAGCAGCCGCACAGGCTGGATGCCTCACCTGTGTGCACGTTTGTGGCCTTGTCCCACCGCACATGTGAGCCCCTGTCTAGGCCAGATGTCCCCAGACTAGGGTCCCCTCTCTGCCCATCAACTCTGAGAGGGCACGACCGTTGCTGTACCTCCACTGGAGAGTGGCCACACTCAAGGGGCCTCCTTCCTCTGGGCTCCTTCTAGCCCAGAACAGGGTCGGGGTGGAGGTTTCTGGCGGGTGGGAGCCAGGTTCTGTGGCCCATGGACCTCCAGGCCCACAGGACAATCCTCTCTCCTCCACAGACATACCCAAGAGGGTGGCATAAAGGAGTCGGTCTCCTGGGCCACTCAGAGGACCCAGGAGGTGCCCTGCGAGGTGACGACGCCCCTGGAGCGTGGCCACTCCGCGGAGATCCCGGTAGTGCAGACAGGAAAACCGGTGAGGGCTCCCAGGGCTGGGGGCCGAGTTGGGGGTGGGGTGAGAGTGGGAGGGTGAGGGTGAGAGCAGGATGGGGGGAGGCTGGCATGGGGGAGAAGGTGAGAGTGGGATGGGGGTGGGTGTGACTGGGGGGCTTCTGTCCCCCCAGGCTGTGGATGTCCAGATGCAGAGCATGCCCCTGAGAGGCCCTGACGGGGAGCCCCAACCCGGGCTGGAGAGCCAGGGCCGAGCGGCCTCCATGCCCCGCCTGGCAGCAGAGACTCAGGTGGGTGGCCTGGGAGGGTTGGGGTCATGGGAGGGGGTTGGGGGTGAGGAGACTTGGCGTGGAGGAGCTTGTGTCCCACATGCGGGCTTTGCTGGGGTGGAGCCTCCCCGAATGCACTGTAGCCTGGACACCACCGGCCCTGTTTGGAACCCTCAGAACACGATGCTGGCCTCGAGAGGTGTGGCCAGGCCAGCAAGAGTCCCCACTGCCCCGTGTCACTGACCCAGCCCTTCCCTGTCTCTGGGACACGCCTCTCCCACTCCAGCTCTTCACTCCCCCAGAAATCACACACAGGGCCTCCTCAAGCCACCCTTTTCCCTCATGTCCTCTCGGAGCCCTGGGGGTGACCCTGCTCCCTCTCTGGACACTGGACGTTCTTTCTCTGGGACTCGCTTGACCACCTGGCAGGAAGCCCCTGGCCAGGGGGCTGCAGCACTGTTTCCCGGGCTCAGCCCCTGGGTTGAGCATTCCTCTTCCAAGCCCTCACTCCCCCGTCTCTGCCCACTGCGCCTGGTGCCCTCCTGGCCTGGCCACGTCCCTTCGGTGCCAAGCTGGCGCCTCTTCTCCCTCCTTGCTGCTTGAGCCCGAGCAGTGGCTCTGGGTGAGCCCGTTTCCGTGGGTTGTGCTTTCAGCCCGGGGGGAGCAGCCTCACGGTGCTGGATGGACGGAAGGGCTGGCACAGTGGTCTCACCGAGGCCGCTGAGGAAGCTCTGCCCCCCCCCCCCCCCCCCCCCCGCCCCGGGATCCTTCCAGCCAGGCCAATAGGCTCCCTCTTCCTTGCACCTCCCTGTCCTGTAGGGACGCTGAGGCCAAGAGGGCTCCTGGGCCCCGCCCGGCCTGGGAGAGACAGACAGGCACACAAACAGCATTTTGTGCAGAGCGCTTCTGAAGAAGCGGTGGGTCTCGGGTGGGCAAGACCAGTCCAGGGAGAGGGCGGGGCTTGGTGGTCCCTGACCCCCAGCCCCGCAGTGGGCCTCCCCAGGGACCCTGCCAGACCGCAGGCCTGGCCCTCCGTGGCGCCATGCTCCCCCCTCCCCCCCCAGCCCCCTGGGGCACAGCCTCCCTTGTCTGAGGAGATGCCCCAACTTCAGGGATAGAGTCCCAGGCCCATTCCTCCCGATGGGACGTGTCCTGTGGTCTGCCCAGCCCCCGTGTCATGGCGGTTTCCCCGCCGCCCTGGGCCTCCCTGGACCCCACTCTCAGACCGTGCGCCCACCCGTGTCCCCGCCCGCAGCCGGCCCCAGACGCCAGCCCCATGAAGCGCTCCATCTCCACTCTGGCGCCCCAGCGCCCCCCCGTGGCTCGTCTCTGCAACGCCGCCCTGGACCGCGCTCCGGCCAGCCAGGCCGCCCCCCACCATCACCACCGCTGCCATCGCCGCCGGGAGAGGAAGCCGAGGTCCCTGGAGAAGGGGCCCAGCCCGTCCGCAGACACAGATGGCGGTGCGTGCGAGGGGTCTCTCTAGGGGCGGTGGCTTGAGTTGGGGGTTCAAGAGCACATGGGAACCGTCTTCCTTTCTGCACCTCACAACCTCACAGCCAGCCCTGAGCCTGAGACCAGGCAGAAGCCCCCCCACCCCTGCTCTGCCCTGGGACCCTCTGCTGGCCCTGGGGGGCCAGGCCGGGGTGGGGTCTGTCTCGCCGCCGGCTTGGCTGTGCTGACTTCTCCTCTCCCCCCGCCAGCACCCAACAGCGCCGCGGGGCCAGGGCCGCCCCCGGGGGACGGGCCAGCAGGCTGCCGGCGGGAGCGCAGGCAGGAGCGGGGCCGGTCCCAGGAGCGAAGGCAGCCCTCCGCCTCCTCCGAGAAGCAGCGCTTCTACTCCTGCGACCGCTTTGGGGGCCGTGAGCCGCCACAGCCCCAGCCCTCCCTCAGCAGTCACCCTGCGTCGCCAACCGCTGGGCAGGAGCCAGGACCCCCGAGACAGGTACGTGGGCCTCAGGACCCCGCCTCGCCTGCGCTCCCTGGGGTCCGGGAGGGAGCCCCTTCCCGTCCTGGTTCCTAGGCCCAAGCCTGCGCTCCTTGCTTCCCGGGCCCGTCCATCCTGCCGGGCGGAGCCCTGGCCCTCCCGCTGTCCAGTCCCTTCTTTGCTTTCCTTCTGACTGAGCTGGGCTGGGCTGTGGTCTCCTGGTCCCTGGCCCTGTGCCTATCCCTTGTTGTCACCACCATCCCCAGACTGCCATCCGACTCTCTTGGGGCCGCCCCGGGTCCATCCCAGCTGGCCGACCCCGCCCCCCCCCCCCCCCCCCCCCCCCGCCATGGCTCTCCGCTGCGCTGTGCTCTGTTCGCCCTGTCCTTTGACTGGGGGTTGCTGCGTTCCCGTTTCCTGCAGGGCAGTGCTTCAGCGAACGGGAGCCCCCTGCTGCCAACATCTGGTGCTAGCACCCCTGGCCGCGGCGGGCGGAGGCAGCTGCCCCAGACCCCGCTGACCCCCCGTCCCAGCGTCGCCTATAAGACGGCCAACTCCTCGCCCGTCCACTTTGCTGGGGCTCAGACCAGCCTCCCTGCCTTCTCCCCCGGCCGGCTTAGCCGTGGCCTTTCAGAACACAACGCCCTGCTCCAGAGAGACCCCCTCAGCCAGCCCCTGGCCGCCAGCTCTCGGATCGGCTCCGACCCGTACCTGGGGCGGCGTCTGGACAGCGAGACTGCTGCCCGCACCCAACCTGAGGACACGCTCACCTTCGAGGAGGCCGTGGCCACCAACTCGGGCCGCTCGTCCCGGACTTCCTACGTGTCCTCCCTGACCTCCCAGTCGCACCCCCTCCGCCGGGTGCCCAACGGCTACCACTGCACTCTGGGGCTCAGCTCTGGCGGGGGCGGCCGGGGGCGGCGCAGCTACCACCACCCCGACCAAGACCACTGGTGCTAGCCGCACCGCGACCGGCGGGCGCGTCCCAGGTGATGAGTTTTATCATCCGCGCTGGGCTCCGGGGGCGCTCGGGCGCTGAGGCGGGGGCCGCAGCCCCGGGAGGACCGCCTCGCCCCTGCGTCTCCTCCCTCGCGCTGGGTGGAGCGGTTTGTAGAGGGATGTGGCTCCCCCTCTCCCCCTCCCGCGCTGCCTCCCTGGGTCTCACAGCTCAGAGCCTACACAGGACGCGGCTGTGTGTGCTGAGCGGCACTGGGTGGAGGACCCAGCATCCGAGGTGTGTGCTGGGAACGTTTTGCAGGAGGTCTGAATCTTGTGCGGATCATCCTTCATGCAAACGTGTGGTGCAGAGGGGCGGGCGAGACCTCAGGACAGAGTCGGTGGTAAACCGAGCAGGTCTCGTCAGCCCCCGCCCACCAACAGTCCGGTGGCGCCCTTCGTACCTAAAATGGCAAATAGGCACTAGAAACACACGCCGATGCTCTGTCCTCTCCCAGACACAGTCAGCCCTGACAGGGACCAAATCTGGACAACGTTCTTGCTGTTGGTTTTGATTTTTAGTCACGACACCCTTCACTCGTTTGTTGACTCTATATACTTGATCAGAAAACAAAAATAAAAAACCAGAATAATGGGGAAGGGAATGTTAACATGACTGTAAAACATGAAACCTATAGGAGGACCTCAGCCTCTCAGGATGTGTGTTCTCGGCTTGCTGGAGGACATGCTCTGTGTCCAGTCCAGGCGGCCGACCAGACCACCCCGGCTCCCGCGGCTCTCGACCAAGTGCCTGACCTCCTAGCCCCTCGCGCAGGCTCCCGGGGGCGGGACGGGAGGCCTGTGTGGACTGCGAGTGGGCTTTGTGGAAACTGTGGCAAACAGCAACTGAGTAGAAAGCGGATGTAATGGAGAACGTGCAGAAAACATCCAGTAGGTCCGTCGTAGTTGGAATGAAGCGGCCGTTTGCCCTCTTTCCTCGAACCAGTAGAGGCTGCAGGGCATGTGTAGCATGGCCCGCGCGGGCCGGTCAGTCTTTCTACACCCGATTCTCAGGGACGGGGTGCCTGACAGGCAGGGCACAATCTCTGTAGTTGTGCAAATTTCTTTTCACAGAAGACTCATCGGGGAGAGGCTGGTGGGAAGCGGGGGAGATTGGATGGGGTGGGGGCAGGAGGAATGCCCGCGTCTGAGCAGATGAGGGCAGCTGGGAACCAAACGGAAATGAGGCCGGAGCTCGGAGGAAGGAGCAGCTCAGCTGCAGCTGCTGAGCTGGGCGTCTGAGCCCACACTCTTTCTGGCACAAGAGGTGGGAAAGCAGGCAGCCAAACGAAGCCCCGCTTCAGGGCCACATTCAAAAAAGGCCACTGTTAGGACGTGGTGCATAAAGCACTGGAGAGCCTCTGTTTTGTGAACAAAAGGAGCATTTAGATGAGTAGATTCGGGTGTGTCCTCCGCAGTTTGAAATGTGAGATGATCTCTTTGCTGGACCATTTGAGTGTTCCCATTGGCTTTTACCCCATGATTCTCCTAAAGAGACTTGGAGTGTGATGTGTGTGTGTGCGTGTCTGTGTGTCCCCGTGAGTGGATGCCGTTAACCCATAGGGCTATGCAACAAAAGACACACGTTTAATATTAGAAATAAAACACACAAGACCGCCACCTGTTCTAGGGTTTGAGCATGATTGTGACCAAACCATTTTATAGAATTTCCTTACTTGAAGGCACAACACTCTGAAACTTTAAAATAACAGAGTATTTTACTCAAGTAGGATATAATTAGAATCGGAATCTCGGGCTGTGCATGTCATCCCTGGCTCCTGCTGCAGAGCAGAAGCTTGTGTATTTTGGTAGATGTTTTGTCTCTGGTCCCCCCGCCCACATTATTTTGAGTGTATTCATTCTGTGCAGAACCACAGCTGCTTCCCCAGGCCATGTTGGGCAGAGAATCCACTTTTCCGGACCCACCCAGCCATGCTGGCTTGTCTGGATTCTTCTAGACACTGGAATTGGTGAAAATTACAGACAGCGGGGGATATACTGTCTTGTTTTCCCGACTCTGCGTTTTGTTTCTGTACTGTCTCTTCTCAGCTGTCACGTTTCCCCCCAGATCTCATAGCGAGTTGCCAAATTTGAAGAGCATCAACCAGTTGCGTGCACCTGGAACCAGTCAAGCAGTGGCTGTAGTTTGAATAAGTTCTGTGTGCATGTAAAATGTATACATATATACATATATTCAAGTACGTGCATGACATGTATATCTTCGTACTTTTTGATAAAATGTATTCATTTGTTAATTTTTAATTATATTTGATATAAATCAAGGGTTTGTTGCAAAACTTTATATTTAAGAACAGTGTTTAAAAAAAACAAAAACAAAAAGAGAAGTCCCAACCATGCAACACAACTGGGACTTGCTTTAAAAAAAATTCTGTGATTGACTAGTTTGCTGCCTGAGTAATATTTATCAGCCAAACTTTGGATTCTGCTATTGTTTCTACAATGACATTTTGTATGAAGCAAAGTCCTTGGATTAAAATAAAACTTAGCAAAAAACAAAACCCCACCATGCTGCTGGGTGATATATGCAAGGGGTGCGGAGCCAGGCGGATGAGCCATCTCCGTGGGTACGGGGCTCGGGGGCGGAGGGCACAGGGCTCAGAAGAAGGTGAGAACCTCTTCAACTTGCTCTGGGGCTGATAGGATGCAAGGGTGGATTAGGCCCAGCGTCATGGTGAGGATCAGGGTAGGCTTGTGGCTGGAGGAGCCAGGATAAGGACTCATGGGGGATGTGGTTGTTTTAGGGTTAGGAATACAGTTTGGGAGTTGAGCGGGCATTGGCTGAGGTTTGGGGTGGCTGTGTTGGGTGGGTTAACGGTTAGAGGTTAGAGTTAGGTTTGGGGTTGAGGTTGGGATGTAAGTTAGAGTTGGGGTTAGGAATTAGAGGTTAGGGTTAGGTTACAGGCAAAGGGTTTGTCTATATAACCACTAACAGTGTAGGGTTATGTGGGTATAAGAACTAAGGTTTTGTTCAGTTTACTGTATATTAGAGTTCATTTAGAAAAGGCGTAATTGAACAGGCTTAGGTTTCAGACAAAAATGAAAATTATGGTTCTGATTACACAGGGAAAAGGGATTGGAGTAGGGTTCAAATTTTCAATCTGTTCTAATATGGACCTATATTCGGATTAGGGTTAAGGGTGGTGTAGGATCATGGTCAGGCTCAGAGGTTAGGGTTAGGAGTAGAGTAAGGTTCAGAGTTAGAGGGTCAGGAGTAAGGATAGAAATTCAGGCTCAGGGCTCAGGGTTAGAATGTAGGGTCAGGGTCAGGGTTAGAGGCTCAGGGGCAGAATTAGAGGGTACATTAAGAGGATGAAGGGCTTCCCTGGTGGCGCAGTGGATAGGACTCCGTGCTTCCAGTGCAGGGGGCCTGGGTCAAATCCCTGGTCAGGGCCCTAGATCCCACATTCATGCCACAACTAAGAGTTTGCATGCCACAACTAGGGAGACCGCATGCCACAACTAAGGAGTTGGCAAGCTGTAACTAAGGAGCCCACGAGCCACGACTAAGGAGCCTGCCTGCTGCAACTAAAGACCAGGTGCAACAAAAAAACAACAAAAAAAGAGGATGAGGTTTGGAGGGATTAGAGTTAAAGGATGCAGGCTAGAGGGTCAGGGTTAGAGGGTTAGGTTAGATTGTCTGAGTCAGGGTCAGGGTAAGGGTTAGGAGTTTACAGGGCAAGGTCGAGTATATAGGGGCTAGGGGTTAGGAGTATTAGGGTTTAGGTTTAGAGATTAGGAGGTTAGGGTTAGGGAGTTAACAGTAGAGATTTGGGCATTAGGGTTAGTGGGTCAGTGTTAAGCATAACTGGCCCACGACCCCCCTAACCCCACACCTCTGAGTCCTCTAGGATGGACAGGACTTGCCCTGGGTCACTCATGAGTGTGGGGTTCACCTGGACCGCTGGTTATCTACCCCCCGTCCTGGAACCTGATAGCAGAAGAATGAAACGTCTGCTCCGGTCACTGACTGTTTCAAATCCAACTCAACCTCAGTCAACAGTTGTTAGGGCCTCAGAAGTCCACAGGGTTTCCTCCTACCATCTGAACTGGAAAGAGTAGTGCTGGCCCCACTTGGCCTGGGCAGCCCCGGTCCAGCACAGGCCTGGCTGAGGTCACTCCATGGTCATGTTATGAATTTATACAGAACTTGGTGCAGCGACCTACCAGCCCCCAGATGCTGCCTCCTGAGGGCTGGTGGGGCCCTCCTGGGACTGCAGGCATCCTTTGTCCCATCTGAGTGGGCATCAACAGACATCAAGTCTCAGGACAGCCCTTGACCTCTGACCACACAGGCAGGCATCTGTGGTCCTCCAGCTCAGGCCAGTCTGGTCCCCGTCAAGCCTCTGTGGCCAATTACTGAGCTGACCATGCTGCTGGGCAATTGAATCTGCCGCTTTCCCCAAGCCAGCATCTGTTCTCATGCCAAAGTCCAGAACCTCAGCTTTCCTCTGGGCACTTCTTACCTGTTTCCAGTCCAAACAGTTCCAGAGGGCTGATGCTACGTTCCACCCACCTTGAAGATGGGCGTATGATCCACATCTAGCCAATCCCATGGCACACCTTATGGGTGCTCTGATGGTTCAGGGACGACGCTATGACCCAAAACCAGGCCAATGACGTTTATTTTATTTTATTTTTTGGCCATGCTGTGCACACGGGATTTTAGTTCCCCTGCCAAGGATCGAACCTGTGCCCCTTACGTTGGGAGCGCAGTCTTAACCACTGGACCACCAGGGAAGTCCCATCCCCTCATTTTCAAAACTGCTATGGATTTAAAGCACACAAGAGGATTGTGATATGAGTGGCCTTTTCAGTATGACTTCTTTGACTTAGAATGTTTTCAATGTTTATCCATGTTGCAACATGTATTATCAGTGCTTCATTCATTTTTTTTATTGTGGTTAAAAATACATAACATGGGGATGGGGGGCAAGTGGAGGGAACGGCCCACATGCACATCATTCACGGACCCTCTGGACTGGAGGGACTCGTGAGAGCCGGAGCCCAGAAATCCGGGGATGGATAAGACACAGCGTCCCCTCCAATTCCCGTAAGCACCCCTTGCTCCATCCTGCGCCCAAATACCTCAGCTAGGCGCTCTCCCCACTCTTTACACTCCAAACTCAGCCAGGACAGACCTCTGCAGCCGCCGCTCCCCACCCTGAAGGTGAAGCGCAGAGGTCCTGTCCCCCTTTCCTCGGAGGGACTCTTTTTGGTGACCACAAAAGGATTCGATCGCTCAGGACAAAGCTGGTAGAGGACAGCGGGATGGCTGCGCCGGGCGTGCCGCGCTTCCTCCTGACCTTCGACTTTGACGAGACTATCGTGGACGAAAACAGCGACGAGTCTGTCGTGCGCGGGCCGCGGCGGGCCAGCGGCTGCCTGAGAGCCTGCGTGCCACCTAGCGCGAGGGCTTCTACAACGAGTACATGCAGCGCGTCTTCCAGTACCTGGGCGAGTAGGGCGTCCGGCCGCGGGACCTGCGCGCCATCTACGAGGCCATCCCCCTGTCGCCCGGCACGGGCGAGCTGCTGCAGTTTGTGGCCAAGCAGGGCGCCTGCTTTGAGGTTATTCTCATCTCAGACGCCAACACCTTTGGCGTGGAGAGTGCGCTGCGCGCCGCCGGCCACCACGGCCTGTTCCGGCGCATCTTCAGCAACCCGTCGGGGCGCGACCCTTGGGGGCTGCTGGCGCTGCGGCCCTTCCACGCGCACAGCTGCGCTCGCTACCCCGCCAACATGTGCAAGCACAAGGTGCTCAGCGACTACCTGCGCGAGCGGGCCCACGACGGCGTGCACTTCGAGCGCCTTTTCTACGTGAGCGGCGGCGCCAACGACTTCTGCCCCATGGGGCTGCTGGCAGGCGGCGACGTGGCCTTCCTGCGCCACCGCTACGCATGCACCGCCTTACGCAGGAGGCGCAGAAGGCCGAGTCCAGCTCCTTCCGCGCCAGGGTGGTGCCCTGGGAAACCTCCACCGAAGTGTGCCTACACCTGCAACAGGTGCTGAGGACGTGGCCTGCAGGGGGCACCCGGGCGGGGGGGGGCGGGGGCGGTGGGGGTCGGGAAAGAGGAAGCTAGTTTTATTACTCCCTCTCCCTTTCGTTTTGGTATATCCCTCCGGGATTTCCTGGAATCCCAGGGTGGTCCATTTGGGGACTGGAGGAGGGAGCTGGGAGCTGTCCCCATCTGTGCAGTTAGCCCAGCTCGGCTGCCTCCCCCAGTTCCACTGCAAGCGAATTCCGGAGTCTGGCCGCACCAGGGTGGCGCGCATATCTGAGCAGGCAGCAGTGTTTCCAAAAACCTTGTCCTCCCAGCTGGGAGGACGGGGTTCCCTGTCAGGGTAGAGAAGGAACATGTCCCGCCGCGTCACGGTTAACTGTTGCCTTGGGCTGCATGGCCTCCGTCCTCCAGTCTTCTGTCCAGGGGACCCAGGCCCCGAAATGTTCCCCCCACCCCGACCTCCCCTGCACCGGACTCCCTGCGGAGAGAGGTGGCGCTCCCTGCCTACGGTCCCAGGCCTAGATCTCGCTTTACCTACTGTGACCCTACACTACACTCCTTGCCTCCCTCCCCGCCCCCACCCTGTCAGCATCCCCACGGGAAAAAAAGCTAGAGGGAATAGTCCCCTCCTGTTGGTGGAAAGAGGTAGCACACTGTCCCGGGGCTCGGGTCTGGCCAGCCAGGGACCTCACAGAGCCCGAAGATGTCTCCTCGCACCCCAGCCTCGTCTATGCAGCAAGAAACCAGGGACTTAACCAAAGTCGCCCCACTGACGGGGCCCTCTGAGTCCCCCTCCTCCCGTATGGAACAGAAAGCCATGATGCTTTAAAGCAGAGCCAGTGGAAACCCAAGGTCCACCTCCCTCTTTTGGTGTTTCAGAGCTGTAAAGGAGGTGAAGGGGCAGAGGTGAGCGAGATCTCTCACGCTGCAGTCTGAGGGATGAGGGCGAGGTGATCTCTGCTCTCAGAGAGCCCCACTTAAGTGAGGGAGCTGGTCCCCACTCTTGGAGGAGTGCCCAGCTTGGGGAACCAAGCCTGAATACACAACAAAGCAGGCAGCAGGCAGAAGAGCAGGATGCAGCCCACCTCCGCAGAGGGGCACAGGGGTCTAGTGTGGAGGGCCCCGTGAGCACCGAGGAGATGGGAGAGCGGAGGGGCACAGGGGTCTAGTGTGGAGGGGGCTCCGTGAGCACCGAGGAGATGGGAGAGCGGAGGGGCACAGGGGTCTAGTGTCGAGGGGGCTCCGTGAGCACCGAGGAGATGGGAGAGCGGAGGGGCACAGGGGTCTAGTGTGGAGGGCGCCGTGAGCACCGAGGACATGGGAGAGCGGAGGGGCACAGGGGTCTAGTGTGGAGGTGCCGTGAGCACCGAGGACATGGGAGAGCGGAGGGGCACAGGGGTCTAGTGTGGAGGGGGCTCCGTGAGCACCGAGGAGATGGGAGAGCGGAGGGGCACAGGGGTCTAGTGTGGAGGCTCCGTGAGCACCGAGAACATGGGAGATTCTGCTGCTTAGGGCAGGCAGAGGAGGCTCAATTAGCAGGAGCCGTGCAAGTGGGCTGCCTTTCAGTCCCTCGGCCACTAGCCCTGCAGGGCAACCATCAGGAAGTCGTCAGGATTGTATTCAAAGTCGGCACTTGCAGCTGGAGATCCTGTCTTCATGGCGTAAGGGTCCCCTGAGGATAAGGGCACCAAACTCCCTGGCTTCCAGTTCTTTCCTGTCTCCAGCAGGCCTCTGGGTGCCTCCTCTGTCTTTACCAGGACCCCTTCCCACTGCACTGGGGGGAAGGAACAGACACAGCTCACAGCCCAGGAGGCGTGCAGGACTGGTCCAGTCTTGACTGGAGCAGGCTTTGGAGTGGGACTCAAGAGGCTCACTGAAGGCGGTGCCCAGGTCAGCATCCCAGAGATCCCAGGCGTCAGCAGCTGGCCTGCACATAGTTCCCGGGGAGGAATCCAGACCCCTCTGAGCCGATGCCCTCACACCAGCCATCGGAGTAGCGGCAGGTGATGCAGATAATGGTGCCCTCAGAGAAGGAGAGTTCGTCGTCCTTCTGGCGCGTGTATGGGTTCAGTGTCACCACTGCAGGGCGGGAGGAGAGGGGTGCCGTGAGATGTGCCTCCTGCCCCGCCACAGGGATGCTTGTGCCCACGTACTGGACTCTAGGGGGCAATGTGGGGAGTGGGGCAGGAGATGCCTTCTCCAGAGCCCCAGGACTCCTCCCCAGCTGAGCTAATATTCAGTATCAGGCCAGCTGCTTCCCTCCTCTGGGGGTGCGGTGGGGTGGAATGAAAGGCTCCGCAGGTGTGACACAGGCCAGCCCTCCACTCCAAGAAGCGTCAGTGTCTGAGAGCAGGGCCCCAGGGTCTGCCCATGTTTTGTAACCTGCTTTCAGCCCCCGTTCACCCTGGTCCTCCCACAATGTCTCTAGCAGGTGCTGGAGGTGCTCAGTAGGTGCTCTAGTAGGTGCTCAGTAAATACAGTAACATTGAACAGTGTAGACTTGGCCGAGTGAGGCTTGGGCAAGTCACTTAGTTTACCCTCTCAGGCTCAGCTTCATCTGCTAAATGGGAGTGTGAAGATCCTAGGAGGTTAAGTGAAAGCGAGAAGATGGATGAGAAGCTTTGACTCTGGGGTCTGGTATAAAGCAGGGGCTAAATTATGTTACCCACCCACCCCCACGTAACATAACATTTGCCATTTAAATCATTTTGAGCATACAGTCCATGGCATTACCTACATTCACGTTGTTGTACAAATATTCTCAGCCTCCTCCTCCAGAACTCATTCATTTTCCCTGTGGGAAATTCTGTATCAGTTTCTCTAAATTTTTGCCAACATCTGTTATTTTTAGCTTTCTTGATTGTAGGCCTTCTAGTGTGTGGAGGGGTGTATGGCGCTGTGGTGTTAACTTGCATTTCATCACGGCTCATGATGATTAACGTCTCTTCATGTGCTTGTTGACCATTTGTATGTCTTATTAGGAGAAGGGTCTTTTCAAGTCCTTTTTCCATTTAAAACATTGGGTTGTTTGCCGAGTCCCGCCAAGCGCTCCTCCTGGCGGTTTTGGTGTCGGTGAGTCCGGCCTGGAGCGGTCTTCCGCGCCGCAGGGGCCCACGCGCCGGGGCCTCCGTAGCGGCCTCTCAGGAGAGGAGACGCTCGGCCCGCGGCGCCCGTGTCCAGAGCGCCGAGATCGTGCCGTGCCGCGCGGACGCGGCGCTGCCGGGGCGGGTTTTGTTCGGCATTGGCTGCGGCGGTCTGCGCGCCTCTCCCGGAAGCGGGCGTCCCGGCCAGAGCGCACCTGGCGCGGGGCGTCCTCGGGGCTCCTCGCCGTCGGCGCCGCGCGAGCCGGCGGGGGTCTAAGGAGCCAGCGCGCGGCGGCTGGGAACGACCCGTCCCGTGGGTCCCTGGCACCCCAGCGGCATCCGAGCGCGGAGCGGAGGGCCGCGGACCGCAGGTAAGGAGACGGGCTCGGTGGGGTGGGTGGAGGAAGGAACGACGAATTACATCAGAGCTGTTTGCTACAGTCGCGGAGCTACCTAACCTGGCGGCAGCAGGAAGGGCTCACCTTTGGAGTAAAGGCTTTGAGGACGAGCCCGAGCCTACTCACTCCCGTTTTACAGAACATCTGCAGGTGTAAAGCTCACTCGTGCGCGGTTTTCCTAAGCAGCCAAGTGCCCCTCCCCCGCGATGTCTCTGCAAGCAGAACCTGAGAGGGGCCGGTGCCTTGAGAGACTCGCCCTTGGCCCATGGGAAGCTCAAGGGATTTATCCTGCATGGTGATTTCACGTGCTGGGACCCCCCCGCCCCCCCCGCCCCCCCCCCCCGCCAACCCCCACTCTGGCCAGCTGGCCCAGCCTTGGTTACTGCACTTCTCCAGCCCCAGCCGGCCCTTGGCCACCTGCCGGGATGGGAAAGGGAAGCGTGTCAGAATTTCACCTTAGAAACTTGCCAGGGGGCGTGGATTTAAACACATAGTGGTCACCCTGGCAGAAGAGAAGGGAGGAGGGCGCCTTGTTACCCTTTCATTGTGGAATCGGTGGCGCTCCCGCTGAGAGGGACCTCTCCAGTGTTTGGTGTATTGGAACTGAATAATTAGAACTTGTACAATTTTCAAATTATGTGGTACTTGAATTTAAAAGCAAAACCCCTAGAAACTCTAAGTGTTTTATAAATTGAGATCTAAAAATTGAAGGTCTGTTTTGCTTCCACTATGACATTATATTAAGAAATGTGCATTTATTGAGAAGAGAGTCAGAAAAGGGAAGCAAACAGAAAACTCAGACGTACCACTGCAGAGGCCGTGGGAGTTAAGTTGTACATGCTGCTGGCTTCCAGGAGCCTGCAGCCCTTCTCCTCCTGTAGCTGATGGGATACAAAGCTCTACTGGGATGCTGCTGGCTTTCAGGAGCCTGCAGCCCTTCTCCTCCTGTAGCTGATGGGATACAAAGCTCTACTGGGATGCTGCTGGCTTTCAGGAGCCTGCAGCCATTCTCCTCCTGTAGCTGATGGGATACAAAGCTCTACTGGGATGCTGCTGGCTTTCAGGAGCCTGCAGCCCTTCTCCTCCTGTAGCTGATGGGATACAAAGCTCTACTGGGCTGTTCTTTGCACGGGGTAGTCTTGTTTTGCAGAAATTCAGCTCAGAGCCATCTCTTGATGTACAAGAATTTCCCAGATTAGGTCCCAGGCAGATCCTGGAGGGCCAGGGGGATTCCTTGCTTCATTATACCCGTCTGTTGGAGTAGAAAACAGCAATGACGTAGTTTTCTTTAAATATGGTTTTTGGTCTATCATCCAGAGCTTAGAGTAGCTATTTCCTTTCTCCCTCAATATGGTTGTGTTCCTGGAATGAATTATAGTCATATGACCTTGTTTTTACAGGCGAGGGTGAGGGTGAGGGTCAGGGTCAGGGTCAGGGATCAGGGGTCGGGGGTCGGGGGTCGGGGCTGGGGTTAGGGGGTAAGGGTTAGGGTTAGAGTTTAGCGTTAGGGTTAGGGTTGGGGGTTAGGGGTTAGGGGTTAGGGTTAGGGTTAGGGTTTAGGGTACGGGTTAGGGTACCGGATAGGGTATGGGTTAGGGTTAGGGTTAGGGTTAGGGTTAGGGTACGGGTTAGGGTTAGGGTTAGGGTTAGGGTACGGGTTAGGGTATGCTTTAGGGTTAAGGTATTTATTAAACCTCTCCCACTCTCCAGATGTCACTTAGCACGTAAAGGAATATTATTTGGGGTCCAGCCATGGAGAAGACTTTAGACACTAGGATAAGACAAAGAACACACGCATTATAAATAAATCACATTAGGATTTTGTTTTTAACCTGTACATTAAAACACTAGTGCCTAGGAAATTTAATGGAGGCAGAAGCAGTAAAGGGTAGTTTTATGGGAATAACGTCACAGTTTTCTGTGGAATACACAGATTTTGACTGGTTAGAAAGTCAAGGAGGAATGCTTTTGTTCTGAAGATATAAACCCTCTTCTAAATTGAGCTGTTATTGGAAGTTAGAAATTCTTTGTTGCTGTTGTATTGCTTTGTGTGTTCATGATTATTCTGCTTGCATCTCCCTTGTTAAACCTTTGATTTGGGGAAGAGTGCCATTCCTGGAAATGAGTTTACAGAATTATTCTCAAAAACGGAAGGAAATGGTTCTCACCTAAATATTAAGAAATAATCTCTATACTGGTGTACTAACAGAATTATGATTCAGGGATAATAATTCTATGAAATGTAATTAAAAACAATATATATTTTTTCTTTTAAATTTCCATTGTTACTTTTTAAAAGTACAATTATAATTCAATGCTTTGTAACAAGTGAAATTTAAAAAGATTAAAGGGAAAGATAATATTTTACCACTTGCCCTCCTTTCCCACTCCCTGAAACGACCAACATAATGTGTAGCTTTCTCATTTTATGCAGGTGTTCCTTACATGTGGAACATCATGTTTCTCACTGTAGAAAAACAGATTTAGCTCTCACACATTTTATAGGCTACATAACAGTCCGTAGAACAGAAGTACCAAGTATTTCAGACTTAACTTTTTGAGGGACACTCAGGTTACTTTCTGATTTATTTTGTTGTTCTGCTAAGTTGTTTTAACAACAGAAAAATATATTTTAAAATATAAAAATCAAAATCAAGTTAGGGGTGAGGATAAGGGTTTAGGGTATGGGTTAGGGTACAGGTTAGGGTTAGGGTACAGGTTAGGGTTAGGGTACAGGTTAGGGTTAGGTTTAGGGTATGGGTTAGGGTTAGGGTACGGGTTAGGGTATGGTTTAGGGTTAGGGTATGGGTTAGGGTTAGGGTTAGGGTACAGGTTAGGATACGGCTACGGGTTAGGGTTAGGGTATGGGTTAGGGTTAGGGTACGGGTTAGGGTTAGGGTTAGGGTTAGGGTACAGGTTAGGGTTAGGTTTAGGGTATGGGTTAGGGTACAGGTTAGGGTTAGGGTACAGGTTAGGATACGGCTACGGGTTAGGGTTAGGGTATGGGTTAGGGTTAGGGTACGGGTTAGGGTATGGTTTAGGGTTAGGGTATAGTTTAGGGTATGGTTATGGTTTAAGGTTAGGGAACGTGTTAGTGTTAGGCACGGGTTAGGATTAAGGTACGGGTTAATGTTAGGGTTAGGGTTAGGGTTAGGGTAGAGTTTAGGGTACTGGTTCGGATACGGCTACAGTTTAGGCTTAGGATACGGATTAGGGTATAGGTTAGTGCGAGGGTACGGGTTAGGATTAGGGTACAGGTTATGTTTAGGTTTATGGTACGGGTTAGGGTTAGGGTATGGGTAAGGGTACAGGTTAGGGTATGGCTAGGTGTTAGGGTTAAGGTATGGGTAAGGGTAGGGGTTAGGGTTAGGGTACAGGTTAGGGTACAGTTTAGGGTATGACTACAGTTTAGGGTTAGGGTATGGGTTAGGGTACGGGTTAGGATACGGTTTAGGATTAGGGTACGGGTTAGGGTTATGGTACGGGTTAGGGTATTGGTTAGGATTAGGGTACAGGTTACGGTTAGGGTACAGTTTAGGGTATGGGTACGGGTTAGGGTTAGGGTACGTTATAGGGTACAGGTTAGTGTTAGTGTACAGGTTAGGATTAGGATACAGGTTAGCGTGAGGATTAGGATTAGGGATAGGGAACGGGTACGGTTTAGGGTACAGGTTAGGGTATGGCAAAGGGTTAGGGTTAGGGTACGAGTTAGGGTACGGGTTAGTGTTAGGGTCCGGTGGAGGATTAGCGTACGGATTAGGGTATGGGTTAGGGTTAGGTTTCAGGTACAGTTCAGGGTATGGCTACAGGTTAGAGTTAGGGTACGGGTTAGGGTACGGGTTAGTATTAGGGTACGGGTTAGGGTTAGGGTACGGGTTAGGGTTAGGGTACGCTTTTGGGGTTAGGGTTAGGGTTAGGGTTAGGGAATGGGGACGGTTTAGGGTACAGGTGAGGGTACGACAACGCTTTAGGGGGAGTGTACGTGTGAGGGCATGGGTTAGTGTTAGCGTACGGGTTAGGATTAGGGGACAGGTTAGGGTAAGGCTTCGGGTAAGGGTTAGGGTTAGTGTTCGGTCTAGGGTGAGGGTTAGGGTTAGGGGACGGTTTAGGGTCCAGGTGAGGGTACGACAACGCTTTAGGGGGAGCGTACGTGTGAGGGCACGGGTTAGTGTTAGCGTACGGGTTAGGATTAGGGGACGGGTGAGGGTCAGGCTTCGGGGAAGGGTTAGGGTTAGGGTTCGGGCTAGGGTTAGGGTTAGGGGACGGGGCTGGTTTAGGGTCAAGGTGAGGGTACGACAACGCTTTAGGGTGAGCGTACGTGTGAGGGCACGGGTTAGTGTTAGCGTACGGGTTAGGATTAGGGGACGGGTGAGGGTAAGGTTTAGGGGAAGGGTGAGGGTTAGGGTTCGGGCTAGTGTTAGGATTAGGGTTAGGGGACGGTTTAGGGTCCAGGTGAGGGTACGACAACGCTTTAGGGGGAGCGTACGTGTGAGGGCGCGGGTTAACGTTAGCGTACGGGTTAGGATTAGGGGACGGGTGAGGGTCAGGCTTCGGGGAAGGGTTAGGGGTAGGGTTCGGGCTAGGGTTAGGGTTAGGGAACGGGGACGGTTTAGGGTCCAGGTGAGAGTACGACAACGCTTTAGGGGGAGCGTACGTGTGAGGGCGCGGGTTAACGTTAGCGTACGGGTTAGGATTAGGGGACGGGTGAGGGTCAGCCTTCGGGGAAGGGTTAGGGTTAGTGTTCGGGCTAGGGTTAGGTTTAGGGGACGGGCACGGTTTAGGGTCCAGGTGAGGGTACGACAACGCTTTAGGGGGAGCGTACGTGTGAGGGCACGGGTTAGTGTTAGCGTACGGGTTACGATTAGGGGACGGGTGAGGGTAAGGCTTCGGGGAAGGGTTAGTGTTAGGGTTCGGGCTAGGGTTAGGGTTAGGGGACGGGGACGGTTTAGGGTCCAGGTGAGGGTACGACAACGCTTTAGGGGGAGCGTACGGGTGAGGGCACGGGTTAGCGTTAGCGCACGGGTTAGGATTAGGGGACGGGTGAGGGTCAGGCTTCGGGGAAGGGTTAGGGTTAGGGTTCGGGCTAGGGTTAGGGTTAGGGGACGGGGACGGTTTAGGGTCCAGGTGAGGGTACGACAACGCTTTAGGGAGAGCGTACGTGTGAGGGCGCAGGTTAGCGTTAGCGTACGGGTTAGGATTAGGGGACGGGTGAGGGTCAGGCTTCGGGGAAGGGTTAGGGTTACGGTTCAGGCTAGGGTTAGGGTTAGGGGACGGGGACGGTTTAGGGTCCAGGTGAGGGTACGACAACGCTTTAGGGGGAGCGTACGTGTGAGGGCGCGGGTTAGCGTTAGCGTACGGGTTAGGATTAGGGGACGGGTGAGGGTCAGGCTTCGGGGAAGGATTAGGGTTAGGGTTCGGGCTAGGGTTAGGGTTAGGGGACGGGGACGGTTTAGGGTCCAGGTGAGGGTACGACAACGCTTTAGGGGGAGCGTACGTGTGAGGGCGCGGGTTAGCGTTAGCGTACGGGTTAGGATTAGGGGACGGGTGAGGGTCAGGCTTCGGGGAAGGGTTAGGGTTAGGGTTCGGGCTAGGGTTAGGGTTAGGGGACGGGGACGGTTTAGGGTCCAGGTGAGGGTACGAAAATGCTTTAGGGGGAGCGTACGTGTGAGGGCGCGGGTTAGCGTTAGCGTACGGGTTAGGATTAGGGGACGGGTGAGGGTCAGGCTTCGGGGAAGGATTAGGGTTAGGGTTCGGGCTAGGGTTAGGGTTAGGGGACGGGGACGGTGTAGGGTCCAGGTGAGGGTACGACAACGCTTTAGGGGGAGCGTACGTGTGAGGGCGCGGGTTAGCGTTAGCGTACGGGTTAGGATTAGGGGACGGGTGAGGGTCAGGCTTCGGGGAAGGGTTAGGGTTAGGGTTCGGGCTAGGGTTAGGGTTAGGGGACGGGGACGCTTTAGGGTCCAGGTGAGGGTACGACAACGCTTTAGGGGGAGCGTACGTGTGAGGGCACGGGTTAGCGTTAGCGTACGGGTTAGGATTAGGGCACGGATGAGGGTCAGGCTTCGGGGAAGGGTTAGGGTTAGGGTTCGGGCTAGGGTTAGGGTTAGGAGACGGGGACGGTTTAGGGACCAGGTGAGGGTACGACAACGATTTAGGGGGAGCGTACGTGTGAGGGCGTGTGTTAGCATTAGCGTACGGGTTAGGATTAGGGGACGGGTGAGGGTCAGGCTTCGGGGAAGGGTTAGGGCTAGGGTTCTGGCTAGGGTTAGGGTTAGGGGACGGGGACGGTTTAGGGTCCAGGTGAGGGTACGACAACGCTTTAGGGGGAGCGTACGTGTGAGGGCGCGGGTTAGGGTTAGCGTACGGGTTACGATTAGGGGACGGGTGAGGGTAAGGCTTCGGGGAAGGGTTAGTGTTAGGGTTCGGGCTAGGGTTAGGGTTAGGGGACGGGGACGGTTTAGGGTCCAGGTGAGGGTACGACAACACTTTAGGGGGAGCGTACGGGTGAGGGCGCGGGTTAGCGTTAGCGCACGGGTTAGGATTAGGGGACGGGTGAGGGTCAGGCTTCGGGGAAGGGTTAGGGTTAGGGTTCGGGCTAGGGTTAGGGTTAGGGGACGGGGACGGTTTAGGGTCCAGGTGAGGGTACGACAACGCTTTAGGGGGAGCGTACGTGTGAGGGCGCAGGTTAGCGTTAGCGTACGGGTTAGGATTAGGGGACGGGTGAGGGTCAGGCTTCGGGGAAGGGTTAGGGTTAGGGTTCGGGCTAGGGTTAGGGTTAGGGGACGGGGACGGTTTAGGGTCCAGGTGAGGGTACGACAACGCTTTAGGGGGAGCGTACGGGTGAGGGCGCGGGTTAGCGTTAGCGCACGGGTTAGGATTAGGGGACGGGTGAGGGTCAGGCTTCGGGGAAGGGTTAGGGTTAGGGTTCGGGCTAGGGTTAGGGTTAGGGGACGGGGACGGTTTAGGGTCCAGGTGAGGGTACGACAACGCTTTAGGGAGAGCGTACGTGTGAGGGCGCAGGTTAGCGTTAGCGTACGGGTTAGGATTAGGGGACGGGTGAGGGTCAGGCTTCGGGGAAGGGTTAGGGTTAGGGTTCGGGCTAGGGTTAGGGTTAGGGGACGGGGACGGTTTAGGGTCCAGGTGAGGGTACGACAACGCTTTAGGGGGAGCGTACGTGTGAGGGCGCGGGTTAGCGTTAGCGTACGGGTTAGGATTAGGGGACGGGTGAGGGTCAGGCTTCGGGGAAGGATTAGGGTTAGGGTTCGGGCTAGGGTTAGGGTTAGGGGACGGGGACGGTTTAGAGTCCAGGTGAGGGTACGACAACGCTTTAGGGGGAGCGTACGTGTGAGGGCGCGGGTTAGCGTTAGCGTACGGGTTAGGATTAGGGGACGGGTGAGGGTCAGGCTTCGGGGAAGGGTTAGGGTTAGGGTTCGGGCTAGGGTTAGGGTTAGGGGACGGGGACGGTTTAGGGTCCAGGTGAGGGTACGACAACGCTTTAGGGGGAGCGTACGTGTGAGGGCACGGGTTAGCGTTAGCGTACGGGTTAGGATTAGGGCACGGATGAGGGTCAGGCTTCGGGGAAGGGTTAGGGTTAGGGTTCGGGCTAGGGTTAGGGTTAGGAGACGGGGACGGTTTAGGGACCAGGTGAGGGTACGACAACGATTTAGGGGGAGCGTACGTGTGAGGGCGTGTGTTAGCATTAGCGTACGGGTTAGGATTAGGGGACGGGTGAGGGTCAGGCTTCGGGGAAGGGTTAGGGCTAGGGTTCTGGCTAGGGTTAGGGTTAGGGGACGGGGACGGTTTAGGGTCCAGGTGAGGGTACGACAACGCTTTAGGGGGAGCGTACGTGTGAGGGCGCGGGTTAGGGTTAGCGTACGGGTTACGAATAGGGGACGGGTGAGGGTAAGGCTTCGGGGAAGGGTTAGTGTTAGGGTTCGGGCTAGGGTTAGGGTTAGGGGACGGGGACGGTTTAGGGTCCAGGTGAGGGTACGACAACACTTTAGGGGGAGCGTACGGGTGAGGGCGCGGGTTAGCGTTAGCGCACGGGTTAGGATTAGGGGACGGGTGAGGGTCAGGCTTCGGGGAAGGGTTAGGGTTAGGGTTCGGGCTAGGGTTAGGGTTAGGGGACGGGGACGGTTTAGGGTCCAGGTGAGGGTACGACAACGCTTTAGGGGGAGCGTACGTGTGAGGGCGCAGGTTAGCGTTAGCGTACGGTTTAGGATTAGGGGACGGGTGAGGGTCAGGCTTCGGGGAAGGGTTAGGGTTAGGGTTCGGGCTAGGGTTAGGGTTAGGGGACGGGGACGGTTTAGGGTCCAGGTGAGGATACGACAACGCTTTAGGGGCAGCGTACGTGTGTGGGCGCGGGTTAGCGTTAGCGTACGGGTTAGGATTAGGGCACGGGTGAGGGTCAGGCTTCGGGGAAGGGTTAGGGTTAGGGTTCGGGCTAGGGTTAGGGTTAGGGGACGGGGACGGTTTAGGGTCCAGGTGAGGGTACGACAACGCTTTAGGGGGAGCGTACGTGTGAGGGCGCGGGTTAGCGTTAGCGTACGGGTTAGGATTAGGGGACGGGTGAGGGTCAGGCTTCGGGGAAGGGTTAGGGTTAGGGTTCGGGCTAGGGTTAGGGTTAGGGGACGGGGACGGTTTAGGGTCCAGGTGAGGGTACGAAAATGCTTTAGGGGGAGCGTACGTGTGAGGGCGCGGGTTAGCGTTAGCGTACGGGTTAGGATTAGGGGACGGGTGAGGGTCAGGCTTCGGGGAAGGATTAGGGTTAGGGTTCGGGCTACGGTTAGGGTTAGGGGACGGGGACGGTGTAGGGTCCAGGTGAGGGTACGACAACACTTTAGGGGGAGCGTACGTGTGAGGGCGCGTGTTAGCGTTAGCGTACGGGTTAGGATTAGGGGACGGGTGAGGGTCAGGCTTCGGGGAAGGGTTAGGGCTAGGGTTCTGGCTAGGGTTAGGGTTAGGGGACGGGGACGGTTTAGGGTCCAGGTGAGGGTACGACAACGCTTTAGGGGGAGCGTACGTTGAGGGCGCGGGTTAGCGTTAGCGTACGGGTTAGGATTAGGGGACGGGTGAGGGTCAGGCTTCGGGCAAGGGTTAGGGTTAGCGTTCGGGCTAGGGTTAGGGTTAGGGGACGGGGACGGTTTAGGGTCCAGGTGAAGGTACGACAACGCTTTAGGGGGAGTGTACATGTGAGGGCGCGGGTTAGCGTTAGCGTACGGGTTAGCATTAGGGGACGGGTGAGGGTCAGGCTTCGGGGAAGGGTTAGGGTTAGGGTTCGGGCTAGGGTTAGGGTTAGGGGACGGGGACGGTTTAGGGTCCAGGTGAGGGTACGACAACGCTTTAGGTGGAGCGTACGTGTGAGGGCGCGGTATAGCGTTAGCGTACGGGTTAGGATTAGGGGACGGGTGAGGGTCAGGCTTCGGGGAAGGGTTAGGGGTCAGGCTAAGGTTAGGGTTAGGGGACGGGGACGGTTTAGGGTCCAGGTGAGGGTACGACAACGCTTTAGGGGGAGCGTACGTTGAGGGCGCGGGTTAGCGTTAGCGTACGGGTTAGAATTAGGGGACGGGTGAGGGTCAGGCTTCGGGGAAGGGTTAGGGTTAGGGTTCGGGCTAGGGTTAGGGTTAGGGGACGGGGACGGTTTAGTGTCCAGGTGAGGGTACGAAAATGCTTGAGGGGGAGCGTACGTGTGAGGGAGCGGGTTAGCGTTAGCGTACGGGTTAGGATTAGGGGACGGATGAGGGTCAGGCTTCGGGGAAGGGTTAGGGTTAGGGTTCGGGCTAGGGTTAGGGTTAGGAGACGGGGACGGTTTAGGGACCAGGTGAGGGTACGACAACGCTTTAGGGGGAGCGTACGTGTGAGGGCGTGTGTTAGCATTAGCGTATGGGTTAGGATTAGGGGACGGGTGAGGGTCAGGCTTCGGGGAAGGGTTAGGGCTAGGGTTCTGGCTAGGGTTATGGTTAAGGGACGGGGACGGTTTAGGGTCCAGGTGAGGGTACGACAACGCTTTAGGCGGAGCGTACGTTGAGGGCGCGGGTTAGCGTTAGCGTACGGGTTAGGATTAGGGGACGGGTGAGGGTCAGGCTTCGGGGAAGGGATAGGGTTAGGGTTCGGGCTAGGGTTAGGGTTAGGGGATGGGGACGGTTTAGGGTCCAGGTGAGGGTACGACAACGCTTTAGGGGGAGCGTACGTGTGAGGGCGCGGGTTAGCGTTAGCGTACGGTTTAGGATTAGGTGACGGGTGAGGGTCAGGCTTTGGGGAAGGGTTAGGGTTAGGGTTCGAGCTAGGGTTAGGGTTAGGGGATGGGGACGGTTTAGGGTCCAGGTGAGGGTACGACAACGCTTTAGGGGGAGCGTACGTGTGAGGGCGCGGGATAGCGTTAGCGTACGGGTTAGGATTAGGGGACGGGTGAGGGTCAGGCTTCGGGGAAGGTTTAGGGGTCAGGCTAGGGTTAGGGTTAGTGGACGGAGACGGTTTAGGTTCCAGGTGAGGGTACGACAACGCTTTAGGGGGAGCGTACGTTGAGGGCGCGGGTTAGCGTTAGCGTACGGGTTAGGATTAGGGGACGGGTGAGGGTCAGGCTTCGGGGAAGGGTTAGGGTTAGGTTTCGGGCTACGGTTCGGGTTTGGGGACGGGGACGGTTTAGAGTCCAGGTGAGGGTACGACAACGTTTTAGGGGGAGCGTACGTGTGAGGGCGTGGGATAGCGTTAGCGTACGGGTTAGGATTAGGGGAAGGGTGAGGGTCACGCTTCGGGGAAGTGTTAGGGTTAGGGTTCGGGCTAGGGTTAGGGTTAGGGGACGGGGACGGTTTAGGGTCCAGGTGAGAGTACGACAACGCTTTAGGGGGAGCGTACGTGTGAGGGCGCCGGTTAGCGTTAGCGTACGGGTTAGGATTAGGGGACGGGTGAGGGTCAGGCTTCGGGGAAGGTTTAGGCTTAGGGTTCGGGCTAGGGTTAGGGTTAGGGGACGGGGACGGTTTAGGGTCCAGGTGAGGGTACGACAAGGCTTTAAGGGGAGCGTAAGTTTGAGGGCGCTGGTTAGCGTTAACGTACGGGTTAGGATTAGGGGACGGGTGAGGGTCAGGCTTCGGGGAAGGGTTAGGGTTAGGGTTCGGGCTAGGGTTAGGGTTAGGGGACGGGGACGGTTTAGGGTCCAGGTGAGGGTACGACAACGCTTTAGGGGGAGCGTACGTGTGAGGGCGCGGGTTAGCGTTAGCGTATGGGTTAGGATTAGGGGACGGGTAGGGTCAGGCTTCGGGGAAGGGTTAGGGTTAGGGTTCGGGCTAGGGTTAGTGTTAGGGGACGGGGACGGTTTAGGGTCCAGGTGAGGGTACGACAACGCTTTAGGGGGAGCGTACGTGTGAGGGCACGGGTTAGCGTTAGCGTACGGGTTAGGATTAGGGGATGGGTGAGGGTCAGCCTTCGGGGAAGGGTTAGGGCTAGGGTTCGGGCTAGGTTCAGGGTTAGGGGACGGGGACGGTTTAGGTTCCAGGTGAGGGTAGGACAACGCTTTAGGTGGAGAATATGTGTGAGGGTGCGGGTTAGCGTTAGCGTACGGGTTAGGATTAGGGGACGGGTGAGGGTCAGGCTTCGGGGAAGGGTTAGTGTAGGGTTCGGGCTAGGGTTAGGGTTAGGGGACGGGGACGGTTTAGGGTCCAGGTGAGGGTACGACAACGCTTTAGGGGGAGCCTTTGTGTGAGGGCGCGGGTTAGCGTTAGCGTACGTGTTAGGATTAGGGGACGGGTGAGGGTCAGGCTTCGGGGAAAGGTTAGGGGTAGGGTTCGGGCTAGGGTTAGGGGACGGGGACGGGGATGGTTTAGGGTCCAGGTGAGGGTACGAGAACGCTTTAGGGGGAGCGTACGTGTGAGGGCGCGGGTTAGCGTTAGCGTACGGGTTAGGATTAGGGGACGGGTGAGGGTCAGGCTTCGGGGAAGGGTTAGGGTTAGGGTTCGGGCTAGGGTTAGGGTTAGGGGACGGGGACGGTTTGGGTTCCAGGTGTGGGTTCGACAACGCTTTAGGGGGAGCGTACGTGTGAGGGTACGGGTTAGCGTTAGCGTACGGGTTAGGATTAGGGGACGGGTGAGGGTCAAGCTTCGGGGAAGGGTTAGGGTTAGGGTTCGGGCTAGGGTTAGGGTTAGGGGACGGGGACGGTTTAGGGTCCAGGTGAGGGTACGACAACGCTTTAGGGGGAGCGTTCGTGTGAGGGCGCGGGTTAGCGTTAGCGTACGGGTTAGGATTAGGGGACGGGTGAGGGTCAGGCTTCGGGGAAGGGTTAGGTTTAGGGTTCGGGCTAGGGTTAGGGTTAGGGGACGGGGACGGTTTAGGGTCCAGGTGAGTGTATGAAAACGCTTTAGGGGTAGCGTGCGTGTGAGGGCGCGGGTTAGCGTTAGCGTACGGGTTAGGATTAGTGGACGGGTGAGGGTCAGGCTTCGGGGAAGTGTTAGGGTTAGGGTGCGGGCTAGGGTTAGGGTTACGGGACGGGGACGGTTTAGGGTCCAGGTGAGGGTACGACAACGCTTTAGGGGGAGCGTAGTGTGAGGGCGCGGGTTAGCGTTAGCGTACGGGTTAGGATTAGGGGACGGGTGAGGGTCAGGCTTCGGGGAAGGGTTAGGGTTAGGGTTCGGGCTAGGGTTAGGGTTAGGGGACGGGGACGGTTTAAGGTCCAGGTGAGGGTACGACAACGCTTTAGGGGGAGCGTACGTGTGAGGGCGCGGGTTAGCGTTAGCGTATGGGTTAGGATTAGGGGACGGGTGAGGGTCAGGCTTCGGGGAAGGGTTAGGGTTAGGGTTCGGCCTAGGGTTAGGGTTAGGGGACGGGGACGGTTTAGGGTCTAGGTGAGTGTATGAAAACGCTTTAGGGGTAGCGTGCGTGTGAGGGCGCAGGTTAGCGTTAGCGTACGGGTTAGGATTAGGGGACGGGTGAGGGTCAGGCTTCGGGGAAGGGTTAGGGTTAGGGTTCGGGCTAGGGTTAGGGTTAGGGGACGGGGACGGTTTAGGGTCCAGGTGAGGGTACGACAACGCTTTAGGGGGAGCGTACATGTGAGGGCGCGGGTTAGCGTTAGCGTACGGGTTAGGATTAGGGGACGGGTGAGGGTCAGGCTTCGGGGAAGGGTTAGGGTTAGGGTTCGGGCTAGGGTTAGGGTTAGGGGACGGGGACGGTTTAGGGTCCAGGTGAGGGTACGACAACGCTTTAGGGGGAGCGTACGTGTGAGGGCGTGGGTTAGCGTTAGCGTACGGGTTAGGATTAGGGGACGGGTGAGGGTCAGGCTTCGGGGAAGGGTTAGGGTTAGGGTTCGGGCTAGGGTTAGGGTTAGGGGACGGGGACGGTTTAAGGTCCAGGTGAGGGTACGACAACGCTTTAGGGGGAACGTACGTGTGCGGGCGCGGGTTAGCGTTAGCGTACGGGTTAGGATTGGGGGACGGGTGAGGGTCAGGCTTCGGGGAAGGGTTAGGGTTAGGGTTCGGGCTAGGGTTAGGGTTATGGGACGGGGACGGTTTAGGGTCCAGGTGAGGGTACGACAACGCTTTAGGGGGAGCGTACGTGTGAGGGCGCGTGTTAGCGTTAGCGTACGGGTTAGGATTAGGGGACGGGTGAGGGTCAGGCTTCGGGGAAGGGTTAGGGTTAGGGTTCGGGCTAGGGTTAGAGTTAGGGGACGGGGACGGTTTAGGGTCCAGGTGAGGGTACGACAACGCTTTAGGGGGAGCGTACGTGTGAGGGCGCGGGTTAGCGTTAGGGTACGGGTTAGGATTAGGGGACGGGTGAGGGTCAGGCTTCGGGGAAGGTTTATGGTTAGGGTTCGGGGTAGGGTTAGGGTTAGGGGACGGGGACGGTTTAGGGTCCAGGTGAGGGTACGACAACGCTTTAGGGGGAGCGTACGTGTGAGGGGGCGGGTTCGCGTTAGCGTACGGTTTAGGATTAGGGGACGGGTGAGGGTCAGGCTTCGGGGAAGTGTTAGGGTTCGGGCTAGGGTTAGGGTTAGGGACGGGGATGGTTTAGGGTCCAGGTGAGGGTACGACAACGCTTTAGGGGGAGCGTACGTGTGAGGGCGTGGGTTATCGTTAGCATATGGGTTAGGATTAGGGGACGGGTTAGGTTCAGGCTTCGGGGAAGGTTTAGGGTTAGGGTTCGGGCTAGGGTTATGGTTAAGGGACGGGGACGGTTTAGGGTCCAGGTGAGGGTACGACAACGCTTTAGGGGGAGCGTACGTGTGAGGGCGTGGGTTAGCGTTAGCGTACGAGTTAGGATTAGGGGACGGGTGAGGGTCAGGCTTCGGGGAAGGGTTAGGGTTAGGGTTCGGGCTAGGGTTAGGGTTAGGGGATGGGGACGGTTTAGGGTCCAGGTGAGGGTACGACAACGCTTTAGCGGGAGCGTACGTGTGAGGGCGCGAGTTAGCGTTAGCGTACGGGTTAGGATTATGGGACGGGTGAGGGTCAGGCTCTGGGGAAGGATAAGGGTTAGGGTTCGGGCTAGGGTTAGGGTTAGGGGACGGGGACGGTTTAGGGTCCTGGTGACGGTACGACAACGCTTTAGGGGGAGCGTACGTGTGAGGGCGCGGGATAGCGTTAGCGTACGGGTTAGGATTAGGGGACGGGTGAGGGGCAGGCTTCGGGGAATGGTTAGGGTTAGGGTTCGGTCTAGGGTTAGGGTTAGGGGACGGGGACGGTTTAGGGTCCAGGTGAGGGTACGACAACGCTTTATGGGGAGCGTACGTGTGAGGGCGCGGGTTAGCGTTAGCGTACGGGTTAGGATTAGGGGACGGGTGAGGGTCAGGCTTCGGGGAAGGGTTAGGGTTAGGGTTCGGGCTAGGGTTAGGGTTAGGGGACGGGGACGGTTTAGGGTCCAGGTGAGGGTACGACAACGCTTTAGGGGGAGCGTACGTGTGAGGGGGCGGGTTCGCGTTAGCGTACGGGTTAGGATTAGGGGACGGGTGAGGGTTAGGCTTCGGGGAAGGGTTAGGGTTCAGGCTAGGGTTAGGGTTAGGGACGGGGATGGTTTAGGGTCCAGGTGAGGGTACGACAACGCTTTAGGGGGAGCGTACGTGTGAGGGCGCGGTTAGCGTTAGCGTACGGGTTAGGATTAGGGGACGGGTGAGGGTCAGGCTTCGGGGAAGGGTTAGGGTTAGGGTTCGGGCTAGGGTTATGGTTAAGGGACGGGGACGGTTTAGGGTCCAGGTGAGGGTACGACAACGCTTTAGGGGGAGCGTACGTGTGAGGGCGTGGGTTAGCGTTAGCGTACGAGTTAGGATTAGGGGACGGGTGAGGGTCAGGCTTCGGGGAAGGGTTAGGGTTAGGGTTCGGTCTAGGGTTAGGGTTAGGGGACGGGGACGGTTTAGCGTCCAGGTGAGGGTACGACAACGCTTTAGGGGGAGCGTACGTGTGAGGGCGCGGGTTAGCGTTAGCGTACGGGTTAGGATTAGGGGACGGGTGAGGGTCAGGCTTCGGGGAAGGGTTAGGGTTAGGGTTCGGGCTAGGGTTAGGGTTAGGGGACGGGGACGGTTTAGGGTCCAGGTGAGGGTACGACAACGCTTTAGGGGGAGCGTACGTGTGAGGGCGCGGGTTAGCGTTAGCGTACGGGTTAGGATTAGGGGACGGGTGAGGGTCAGGCTTCGGGGAAGGGTTAGGGTTAGGGTTCGGGCTAGGGTTAGGGTTAGGGGACGGGGACGGTTTAGGGTCCAGGTGAGGGTACGACAACGCTTTAGGGGGAGCGTACGTGTGAGGGCGTGGGTTAGCGTTAGCGTACGAGTTAGGATTAGGGGACGGGTGAGGGTCAGGCTTCGGGGAAGGGTTAGGGTTAGGGTTCGGGCTAGGGTTAGGGTTAGGGGACGGGGACGGTTTAGGGTCCAGGTGAGGGTACGACAACGCTTTAGGGGGAGCGTACGTGTTTGGGCGCGGGTTAGCGTTAGCGTATGGGTTAGGATTAGGGGACGGGTGAGGGTCAGGCTTCGGGGAAGGGTTAGGGTTAGGGTTTGGGCTATGGTTAGGGTTAGGGGACGGGGATGGTTTAGGGTCCAGGTGAGGGTACGACAACGCTTTAGGGGGAGCGTACGTGTGAGGGCGCGGGTTAGCGTTAGCGTACGGGTTAGGATTAGGGGACGGGTGAGGGTCAGGCTTCGGGGAAGGGTTAGGGTTAGGGTTCGGGCTAGGGTTAAGGTTAGGGGACGGGGACGGTTTAGGGTCCAGGTGAGGGTACGACAACGCTTTAGGGGGAGCGTACGTGTGAGGGCGCGGGTTAACATTAGCGTACGGGTTAGGATTAGGGGACGGGTGAGGGTCAGGCTTCGGGGAAGGGTTAGGGTTAGGGTTCGGGCTAGGGTTAGGGTTAGGGGACGGGGACGGTTTAGGGTCTTGGTGAGGATACGACAACGCTTTAGGGGGAGCGTATGTGTGTGCGCGCGCGTTAGCGTTAGCGTACGTGTTAGGATTAGGGGACGGGTGAGGGTCAGGCTTCTTGGAAGTGTTAGGGTTAGGATTCGGGATAGGGTTAGGGTTAGGGAACGGGGACGGTTTAGGGTCCAGGTGAGGGTACGACAACGCTTTAGGGGGAGCGTACGTGTGAGGGCGCGGGTTAGCGTTAGCGTACGGGTTAGGATTAGCGGACGGGTGAGGGTCAGGTTTCGGGGAAGTGTTAGGGTTAAGGTTCGGCTAGGGTTAGGGTAAGGGGACGGGGATGGTTTAGGGTCTACGTGAGGGTACGACAACGCTTTAGGGGGAGCGTACGTGTGAGGGCGCGGGTTAGCGTTAGCGTACGGGTTAGGATTAGGGGACGGGTGAGGGTCAGGCTTCGGGGAAGTGTTAGGGTTAGGGTTCGGGCTAGGGTTAGGGTTAGGAGACGGGGACGGTTTAGGGTCCAGGTGAGTGTACGACAACGCTTTAGGGGGAGCGTTTGTGTGAGGGCGCGGGTTAGCGTTAGCGTATTGGTTAGGATTAGGGGACGGGTGAGGGTCAGGCTTCGGGGAAGGGTTAGGTTTAGGGTTCGGGCTAGGGTTAGGGTTAGGGGACGGGGACGGTTTAGGGTCCAGGTGAGTGTATGAAAACGCTTTAGGGGTAGCGTGCGTGTGAGGGCGCGGGTTAGCGTTAGCGTACGGGTTAGGATTAGGGGACGTGTGAGGGTCAGGCTTCAGGGAAGGGTTAGGGTTAGGGTTCGGGCTAGGGTTAGGGTTAGGGGACGGGGACGGTTTAGGGTCCAGGTGAGGGTACGACAACGCTTTAGGGGGAGCGTAGTGTGAGGGCGCGGGTTAGCGTTAGCGTACGGGTTAGGATTAGGGGACGGGTGAGGGTCAGGCTTCGGGGAAGGGTTAGGGTTAGGGTTCGGGCTAGGGTTAGGGTTAGGGGACGGGGACGGTTTAGGGTCCAGGTGAGGGTACGACAACGCTTTAGGGGGAGCGTACGTGTGAGGGCGCGTGTTAGCGTTAGCGTACAGGTTAGGATTAGGGGACGGGTGAGGGTCAGGCTTCGGGGAAGGGTTAGGGTTAGGGTTCGGGCTAGGGTTAGGGTTAGGGGATGGGGACGGTTTAGGGTCCAGGTGAGGGTACGACAACGCTTTAGGGGGAGCGTACGTGTGAGGGCGTGGGTTAGCGTTAGGGTACGGGTTAGGATTAGGGGACGGGTGAGGGTCAGGCTTCGGGGAAGGGTTAGGGTTAGGGTTCGGGCTAGGGTTAGGGTTAGGGGACGGGGACGGTTTAGGGTCCAGGTGAGGGTAGGACAACGCTTTAGGGGGAGCATACGTGTGAGGGCACGTGTTAGCGTTAGCGTACAGGTTAGGATTAGGGGACGGGTGAGGGTCAGGCTTTGGGGAAGGGTTAGGGTTAGGGTTCGGGCTAGGGTTAGGGTTAGGGGACGGGGACGGTTTAGGGTCCAGGTGAGGGTACGACAACGCTTTAGGGGGAGCGTACGTGTGAGGGGCGGGTTTGCGTTAGCGTACGGGTTAGGATTAGGGGACGGGTGAGGGTCAGGCTTCGGGGAAGGGTTAGGGTTCGGGCTAGGGTTAGGGTTAGGGACAGGGATGGTTTAGGGTCCAGGTGAGGGTACGACAACGCTTTAGGGGGAGCGTACGTGTGAGGGCGCGGGTTAGCGTTAGCGTACGGGTTAGGATTAGGGGACGGGTGAGGGTCAGGCTTCGGGGAAGGGTTAGGGTTAGGGTTCGGGCTAGGGTTAGGGTTAGGGGACGGGGACGGTTTAGGATCCAGGTGAGGGTACGACAACGCTTTAGGGGGAGCGTACGTGTGAGGGCGCGGGTTAGCGTTAGCGTACGGGTTAGGATTAGGGGCGGGTGAGGGTCAGGCTTCGGGGAAGGGTTAGGGTTAGGGTTCGGGCTAGGGTTAGGGTTAGGGGACGGGGACGGTTTAGGGTCCAGGTGAGGGTACGACAACGCTTTAGGGGGAGCGTACGTGTGAGGGCGCGGGTTAGCGTTAGCGTACGGGTTAGGATTAGGGGACGGGTGAGGGTCAGGCTTCGGGGAAGGGTTAGGGTTAGGGTTCGGGCTAGGGTTAGGGTTAGGGGACGGGGACGGTTTAGGGTCCAGGTGAGGGTACGACAACGCTTTAGGGGGAGCGTACGTGTGAGGGGGCGGGTTCGCGTTAGCGTACGGGTTAGGATTAGGGGACGGGTGAGGGTTAGGCTTTGGGGAAGGGTTAGGGTTCAGGCTAGGGTTAGGGTTAGGGACGGGGATGGTTTAGGGTCCAGGTGAGGGTACAACAACGCTTTAGGGGGAGCGTACGTGTGAGGGCGCGGTTAGCGTTAGCGTACGGGTTAGGATTAGGGGACGGGTGAGGGTCAGGCTTCGGGGAAGGGTTAGGGTTAGGGTTCGGGCTAGGGTTATGGTTAAGGGACGGGGACGGTTTAGGGTCCAGGTGAGGGTACGACAACGCTTTACGGGGAGCGTACGTGTGAGGGCGTGGGTTAGCGTTAGCGTACGAGTTAGGATTAGGGGACGGGTGAGGGTCAGGCTTCGGGGAAGGGTTAGGGTTAGGGTTCGGGCTAGGGTTAGGGTTAGGGGACGGGGACGGTTTAGGGTCCAGGTGAGGGTACGACAACGCTTTAGGGGGAGCGTACGTGTGAGGGCGCGGGTTAGCGTTAGCGTACGGGTTAGGATTAGGGGACGGGTGAGGGTCAGGCTTCGGGGAAGGGTTAGGGTTAGGGTTCGGGCTAGGGTTAGGGTTAGGGGATGGGGACGGTTTAGGGTCCAGGTGAGGGTACGACAACGCTTTAGGGGGAGCGTACGTGTGAGGGCGTGGGTTAGCGTTAGGGTACGGGTTAGGATTAGGGGACGGGTGAGGGTCAGGCTTCGGGGAAGGGTTAGGGTTAGGGTTCGGGCTAGGGTTAGGGTTAGGGGACGGGGACTGTTTAGGGTCCAGGTGAGGGTACGACAACGCTTTAGGGGGAGCGTACGTGTGAGGGGGCGGGTTCGCGTTAGCGTACGGGTTAGGATTAGGGGACGGGTGAGGGTCAGGGTTCGGGGAAGGGTTAGGGTTCGGGCTAGGGTTAGGGTTAGGGACAGGGATGGTTTAGGGTCCAGGTGAGGGTACGACAACGCTTTAGGGGGAGCGTACGTGTGAGGGCGCGGGTTAGCGTTAGCATACGGGTTAGGATTAGGGGACGGGTGAGGGTCAGGCTTCGGAGAAGGTTTAGGGTTAGGGTTCGGGCTAGGGTTATGGTTAAGGGACGGGGACGGTTTAGGGTCCAGGTGAGGGTACGACAACGCTTTAGGGGGAGCGTACGTGTGAGGGCGCGGGTTAGCTTTAGCGTACGGGTTAGGATTAGGGGACGGGTGAGGGTCAGGCTTCGGGGAAGGGTTAGGGTTAGGGTTCGGGCTAGGGTTAGGGTTAGGGGACGGGGACAGTTTAGGATCCAGGTGAGGGTACGACAACGCTTTAGGGGGAGCGTACGTGTGAGGGCGCGGGTTAGCGTTAGCGTACGGGTTAGGATTAGGAGCGGGTGAGGGTCAGGCTTCGGGGAAGGTTTAGGGTTAGGGTTCGGGCTAGGGTTAGGGTTAGGGGACGGGGACGGTTTAGGGTCCAGGTGAGGGTACGACAACGCTTTAGGGGGAGCGTTCGTGTGAGGGGGCGGGTTAGCGTTAGCGTACGGGTTAGGATTAGGGGACGGGTGAGGGTCAGGCTTCGGGGAAGGGTTAGGGTTAGGGTTCGGTCTAGGGTTAGGGTTAGGGGACGGGGACGGTTTAGGGTCCAGGTGAGGGTACGACAACGCTTTAGGGGGAGCGTACGTGTGAGGGGGCGGGTTCGCGTTAGCGTACGGGTTAGGATTAGGGGACGGGTGAGGGTTAGGCTTCGGGGAAGGGTTAGGGTTCAGGCTAGGGTTAGGGTTAGGGACGGGGATGGTTTAGGGTCCAGGTGAGGGTACGACAACGCTTTAGGGGGAGCGTACGTGTGAGGGCGCGGTTAGCGTTAGCGTACGTTTTAGGATTAGGGGACGGGTGAGGGTCAGGCTTCGGGGAAGGGTTAGGGTTAGGGTTCGGGCTAGGGTTATGGTTACGGTCGGGGACGGTTTAGGGTCCAGGTGAGGGTACGACAACGCTTTAGGGGGAGCGTACGTGTGAGGGCGTGGGTTAGCGTTAGCGTACGAGTTAGGATTAGGGGACGGGTGAGGGTCAGGCTTCGGGGAAGGGTTAGGGTTAGGGTTCGGGCTAGGGTTAGGGTTAGGGGACGGGGACGGTTTAGGGTCCAGGTGAGGGTACGACAACGCTTTAGGGGGAGCGTACGTGTGAGGGCGCGGGTTAGCGTTAGCGTACGGGTTAGGATTAGGGGACGGGTGAGGGTCAGGCTTCGGGGAAGGGTTAGTGTTAGGGTTCGGGCTAGGGTTAGGGTTAGGGGACGGGGACGGTTTAGGGTCCAGGTGAGGGTACGACAACGCTTTAGGGGAAGCGTACGTGTGAGGGCGCGGGTTAGCGTTAGCGTACGGGTTAGGATTAGGGGACGGGTGAGGGTCAGGCTTCGGGGAAGGGTTAGGGTTAGGGTTCGGGCTAGGGTTAGGGTTAGGGGACGGGGACGGTTTAGGGTCCAGGTGAGTGTACGACAACGCTTTAGGGGGAGCGTACGTGTGAGGGCGTGGGTTAGGGTTAGCGTACGAGTTAGGATTAGGGGACGGGTGAGGGTCAGGCTTCGGGGAAGGGTTAGGGTTAGGGTTCGGGCTAGGGTTAGGGTTAGGGGACGGGGACGGTTTAGGGTCCAGGTGAGGGTACGACAACGCTTTAGGGGGAGCGTACGTGTTTGGGCGCGGGTTAGCGTTAGCGTATGGGTTAGGATTAGGGGACGGGTGAGGGTCAGGCTTCGGGCAAGGGTTAGGGTTAGGGTTTGGGCTATGGTTAGGGTTAGGGGACGGGGATGGTTTAGGGTCCAGGTGAGGGTACGACAACGCTTTAGGGGGAGCGTACGTGTGAGGGCGCGGGTTAGCGTTAGCGTACGGGTTAGGATTAGGGGACGGGTGAGGGTCAGGCTTCGGGGAAGGGTTAGGGTTAGGGTTCGGGCTAGGGTTAAGGTTAGGGGACGGGGACGGTTTAGGGTCCAGGTGAGGGTACGACAACGCTTTAGGGGGAGCGTACGTGTGAGGGCGCGGGTTAGCGTTAGCGTACGGGTTAGGATTAGCGGACGGGTGAGGGTCAGGCTTCGGGGAAGTGTTAGGGTTAGGGTTCGGCTAGGGTTAGGGTAAGGGGACGGGGATGGTTTAGGGTCTACGTGAGGGTACGACAACGCTTTAGGGGGAGCGTACGTGTGAGGGCGCGGGTTAGCGTTAGCGTACGGGTTAGGATTAGGGGACGGGTGAGGGTCAGGCTTCGGGGAAGTGTTAGGGTTAGGGTTCGGGCTAGGGTTAGGGTTAGGAGACGGGGACGGTTTAGGGTCCAGGTGAGGGTACGACAACGCTTTAGGGGGAGCGTTTGTGTGAGGGCGCGGGTTAGCGTTAGCGTATTGGTTAGGATTAGGGGACGGGTGAAGGTCAGGCTTCGGGGAAGGGTTAGGTTTAGGGTTCGGGCTAGGGTTAGGGTTAGGGGACGGGGACGGTTTAGGGTCCAGGTGAGTGTATGAAAACGCTTTAGGGGTAGTGTGCGTGTGAGGGCGCGGGTTAGCGTTAGCGTACGGGTTAGGATTAGGGGACGTGTGAGGGTCAGGCTTCAGGGAAGGGTTAGGGTTAGGGTTCGGGCTAGGGTTAGGGTTAGGGGACGGGGATGGTTTAGGGTCCAGGTGAGGGTACGACAACGCTTTAGGGGGAGCGTAGTGTGAGGGCGCGGGTTAGCGTTAGCGTACGGGTTACGATTAGGGGACGGGTGAGTGTCAGGCTTCGGGGAAAGGTTAGGGTTAGGGTTCGGGCTAGGGTTAGGGTTAGGGGACGGGGACGGTTTAAGGTCAAGGTGAGGGTACGACAACGCTTTAGGGGGAGCGTACGAGTGAGGGCGCGGGTTAGCGTTAGCGTACGGGTTAGGATTAGGGGACGGGTGAGGGTCAGGCTTCGGGGAAGGGTTAGGGTTAGGGTTCGGGCTAGGGTTAGGGTTAGGGGACGGGGACGGTTTAAGGTCCAGGTGAGGGTACGACAACGCTTTAGGGGGAGCGTACGTGTGAGGGCGCCGGTTAGCGTTAGCGTACGGGTTAGGATTAGGGGACGGGTGAGGGTCAGGCTCTGGGGAAGGATAAGGGTTAGGGTTCGGGCTAGGGTTAGGGTTAGGGGACGGGGACGGTTTAGGGTCCAGGTGAGGGTACGACAACGCTTTAGGGGGAGCGTACGTGTGAGGGCGCGGGATAGCGTTAGCGTACGGTTTAGGATTAGGGGACGGGTGAGGGTCAGGCTTCGGGGAAGGGTTAGGGTTAGTGTTCGGGCTAGGGTTAGGGTTAGGGGACGGGGACGGTTTAGGGTCCAGGTGAGGGTACGACAATGCTTTAGGGGGAGCGTACGTGTGAGGGCGCGTGTTAGCGTTAGCGTACAGGTTAGGATTAGGGGACGGGTGAAGGTCAGGCTTCGGGGAAGGGTTAGGGTTAGGGTTCGGGCTAGGGTTAGGGTTAGGGGACGGGGACGGTTTAGGGTCCAGGTGAGGGTACGACAACGCTTTAGGGGGAGCGTACGTGTGAGGGCGTGGGTTAGCGTTAGGGTACGGGTTAGGATTAGGGGACGGGTGAGGGTCAGGCTTCGGGGAAGGGTTAGGGTTAGGGTTCGGGCTAGGGTTAGGGTTAGGGGACGGGGACGGTTTAGGGTCCAGGTGAGGGTACGACAACGCTTTAGGGGGAGCGTACGTGTGTGGGCGCGGGTTAGCGTTAGCGTACGGGTTAGGATTAGGGGACGGGTGAGGGTCAGGCTTCGGGGAAGGATAAGGGTTAGGGTTCGGGCTAGGGTTAGGGTTAGGGGACGGGGACGGTTTAGGGTCCTGATGACGGTACGACAACGCTTTAGGGGGAGCGTACGTGTTTGGGCGCGGGTTAGCGTTAGCGTACGGTTTAGGATTAGGGGACGGGTGAGGGTCAGGCTTCGGGGAAGGGTTAGGGTTAGGGTTCGGGCTAGGGTTAGGGTTAGGGGACGGGGACGGTTTAGGGTCTTGGTGAGGATACGACAACGCTTTAGGGGGAGCGTACGTGTGTGGGCGCGGTTTAGCGTTAGCGTACGGGTTAGGATTAGGGGACGGGTGAGGGTCAGGCTTCTTGGAAGTGTTGGGTTAGGGTTCGGGCTAGGGTTAGGGTTAGGGGACGGGGATGGTTTAGGGTCCAGGTGAGGGTACGACAACGCTTTAGGGGGAGCGTACGTGTGAGGGCGCGGTTAGCGTTAGCGTACGGGTTAGGATTAGAGGACGGGTGAGGGTCAGGCTTCGGGGAAGGGTTAGGGTTAGGGTTCGGGCTAGGGTTAGGGTTAGGGGTCGGGGACGGTTTAAGGTCCAGGTGAGGGTACGACAACGTTTTAGGGGGAGCGTACGTGTGAGGGCGCGGGTTAGCGTTAGCGTACGGGTTAGGATTAGGGGACGGGTGAGGGTCAGGCTTCGGGGAAGGGTTAGGGTTAGGGTTCGGGCTAGGGTTAGGGTTAGGGGACGGGGACGGTTTAGGGTCCAGGTGAGGGTACGACAACGCTTTAGGGGGAACGTATCTGTGAGGGCGCGGGTTAGCGTTAGCGTACGGGTTAGGATTAGGGGACGGGTGAGGGTCAGGCTTCGGGGAACGGTTAGGATTAGGGTTCAGGCTAGGGTTAGGGTTAGGGGACGGGGACGGTTTAGGGTCCAGGTGAGGGTACGACAACGCTTTAGGGGGAGCGTACGTGTTAGGGCGTGGGTTAGCGTTAGCGTACGGGTTAGGATGAGGGGACGGGTGAGGGTCAGGCTTCGGGGAAGGGTTAGGGTTAGGGTTCGGGCTAGGGTTAGGGTTAGGGGACGGGGACGGTTTAGGGTCCAGGTGAGGGTACGACAACGCTTTAGGGGGAGCGTACGTGTGAGGGCGCGGGTTAGCGTTAGCGTATGGGTTAGGATTAGGGCACGGGTGAGGGTCAGGCTTCGGGGAAGGGTTAGGTTTAGGATTCGGCCTAGGGTTAGGTTTAGGGGACGGGGACGGTTTAGGGTCCAGGTGAGTGTATGAAAACGCTTTAGGGGGAGCGTGCGTGTGAGGGCGCGGGTTAGCGTTAGCGTACGGGTTAGGATTAGGGGACGGGTGAGGGTCAGGCTTCGGGGAAGGTTTAGGGATAGGGTTCGGGGTAGGGTTAGGGTTAGGGGACGGGGACGGTTTAGGGTCCAGGTGAGGGTACGACAACGCTTTAGGGGGAGCGTACGTGTGAGGGGGCGGGTTCGCGTTAGCGTACGGGTTAGGATTAGGGGACGGGTGAGGGTCAGGCTTCGGGGAAGTGTTAGGGTTCGGGCTAGGGTTAGGGTTAGGGACGGGGATGGTTTAGGGTCCAGGTGAGGGTACGACAACGCTTTAGGGGGAGCGTACGTGTGAGGGCGTGGGTTATCGTTAGCATATGGGTTAGGATTAGGGGACGGGTTAGGGTCAGGCTTCGGGAAAGGTTTAGGGTTAGGGTTCGGGCTAGGGTTATGGTTAAGGGACGGGGACGGTTTAGGGTCCAGGTGAGGGTACGACAACGCATTAGGGGGAGCGTACGTGTGAGGGCGTGGGTTAGCGTTAGCGTACGAGTTGGGATTAGGGGACGGGTGAGGGTCAGGCTTCGGGGAAGGGTTAGGGTTAGGGTTCGGGCTAGGGTTAGGGTTAGGGGATGGGGACGGTTTAGGGTCCAGGTGAGGGTACGACAACGCTTTAGCGGGAGCGTACGTGTGAGGGCGCGGGTTAGCGTTAGCGTACGGGTTAGGATTAGGGGACGGGTGAGGGTCAGGCTCTGGGGAAGGATAAGGGTTAGGGTTCGGGCTAGGGTTAGGGTTAGGGGACGGGGACGGTTTAGGGTCCTGGTGACGGTACGAGAACGCTTTAGGGGGAGCGTACGTGTGAGGGCGCGGGATAGCGTTAGCGTACGGGTTAGGATTAGGGGACGGGTGAGGGTCAGGCTTCGGGGAAGGGTTAGTGTTAGGGTTCGGGCTAGGGTTAGGGTTAGGGGACGGGGACGGTTTCGGGTCCAGGTGAGGGTACGACAACGCTTTAGCGGGAGCGTACGTGTGAGGGCGCGGGTTAGCGTTAGAGTACGAGTTAGGATTAGGGGACGGGTGAGGGTCAGGCTTCGGGGAAGGGTTAGTGTTAGGGTTCGGTCTAGGGTTAGGGTTAGGGGACGGGGACGGTTTAGGGTCCAGGTGAGGGTACGACAACGCTTTATGGGGAGCGTACGTGTGAGGGCGCGGGTTAGCGTTAGCGTACGGGTTAGGATTAGGGGACGGGTGAGGGTCAGGCTTCGGGGAAGGGTTAGGGTTAGGGTTCGGGCTAGGGTTAGGGTTAGGGGACGGGGACGGTTTAGGGTCCAGGTGAGGGTACGACAACGCTTTAGGGGGAGCGTACGTGTGAGGGGGCGGGTTCGCGTTAGCGTACGGGTTAGGATTAGGGGACGGGTGAGGGTTAGGCTTCGGGGAAGTGTTAGGGTTCAGGCTAGGGTTAGGGTTAGGGACGGGGATGGTTTAGGGTCCAGGTGAGGGTACGACAACGCTTTAGGGGGAGCGTACGTGTGAGGGCGCGGTTAGCGTTAGCGTACGGGTTAGGATTAGGGGACGGGTGAGGGTCAGGCTTCGGGGAAGAGTTAGGGTTAGGGTTCGGGCTAGGGTTATGGTTAAGGGACGGGGACGGTTTAGGGTCCAGGTGAGGGTACGACAACGCTTTAGGGGGAGCGTACGTGTGAGGGCGTGGGTTAGCGTTAGCGTACGAGTTAGGATTAGGGGACGGGTGAGGGTCAGGCTTCGGGGAAGGGTTAGGGTTAGGGTTCGGTCTAGGGTTAGGGTTAGGGGACGGGGACGGTTTAGGGTCCAGGTGAGGGTACGACAACGCTTTAGGGGGAGCGTACGTGTGAGGGCGCGGGTTAGCGTTAGCGTACGGGTTAGGATTAGGGGATGGGTGAGGTTCAGGCTTCGGGGAAGGGTTAGGGTTAGGGTTCGGGCTAGGGTTAGGGTTAGGGGACGGGGACGGTTTAGGGTCCAGGTGAGGGTACGACAACGCTTTAGGGGGAGCGTACGTGTGAGGGCGCGGGTTAGCGTTAGCGTACGGGTTAGGATTAGGGGACGGGTGAGGGTCAGGCTTCGGGGAAGGGTTAGGGTTAGGGTTCGGGCTAGGGTTAGGGTTAGGGGACGGGGACGGTTTAGGGTCCAGGTGAGGGTACGACAACGCTTTAGGGGGAGCGTACGTGTTTGGGCGCGGGTTAGCGTTAGCGTATGGGTTAGGATTAGGGGACGGGTGAGGGTCAGGCTTTGGGGAAGGGTTAGGGTTAGGGTTCGGGCTAGGGTTAGGGTTAGGGGACGGGGACGGTTTAGGGTCCAGGTGAGGGTACGACAACGCTTTAGGGGGAGCGTACGTGTGAGGGCGCGGGTTAGCGTTAGCGTACGGGTTAGGATTAGGGGACGGGTGAGGGTCAGGCTTCGGGGAAGGGTTAGGGTTAGGGTTCGGGCTAGGGTTAGGGTTAGGGGATGGGGACGGTTTAGGGTCCAGGTGAGGGTACGACAACGCTTTAGGGGGAGCGTACGTGTGAGGGCGTGGGTTAGCGTTAGGGTACGGGTTAGGATTAGGGGACGGGTGAGGGTCAGGCTTCGGGGAAGGGTTAGGGTTAGGGTTCGGGCTAGGGTTAGGGTTAGGGGACGGGGATGGTTTAGGGTCCAGGTGAGGGTACGACAACGCTTTAGGGGGAGCGTACGTGTGAGGGGGCGGGTTCGCGTTAGCGTACGGGTTAGGATTAGGGGACGGGTGAGGGTCAGGCTTCGGGGAAGGGTTAGGGTTCGGGCTAGGGTTAGGGTTAGGGACAGGGATGGTTTAGGGTCCAGGTGAGGGTACGACAACGCTTTAGGGGGAGCGTACGTGTGAGGGCGCGGGTTAGCGTTAGCATACGGGTTAGGATTAGGGGACGGGTGAGGGTCAGGCTTCGGGGAAGGTTTAGGGTTAGGGTTCGGGCTAGGGTTATGGTTAAGGGACGGGGACGGTTCAGGGTCCAGGTGAGGGTACGACAACGCTTTAGGGGGAGTGTACGTGTGAGGGCGCGGGTTAGCGTTAGCGTACGGGTTAGGATTAGGGGACGGGTGAGGGTCAGGCTTCGGGGAAGGGTTAGGGTTAGGGTTCGGGCTAGGGTTAGGGTTAGGGGACGGGGACGGTTTAGGATCCAGGTGAGGGTACGACAACGCTTTAGGGGGAGCGTACGTGTGAGGGCGCGGGTTAGCGTTAGCGTACGGGTTAGGATTAGGGGCGCGTGAGGGTCAGGCTTCGGGGAAGGATTAGGGTTAGGGTTCGGGCTAGGGTTAGGGTTAGGGGACGGGGACGGTTTAGGGTCCAGGTGAGGGTACGACAACGCTTTAGGGGGAGCGTACGTGTGAGGGGGCGGGTTAGCGTTAGCGTACGGGTTAGGATTAGGGGACGGGTGAGGGTCAGGCTTCGGGGAAGGGTTAGGGTTAGGGTTCGGGCTAGGGTTAGGGTTAGGGGACGGGGACGGCTTAGGGTCCAGGTGAGGGTACGACAACGCTTTAGGGGGAGCGTACGTGTGAGGGGGCGGGTTCGCGTTAGCGTACGGGTTAGGATTAGGGGACGGGTGAGGGTTAGGCTTCGGGGAAGGGTTAGGGTTCAGGCTAGGGTTAGGGTTAGGGACGGGGATGGTTTAGGGTCCAGGTGAGGGTACGACAACGCTTTAGGGGGAGCGTACGTGTGAGGGCGCGGGTTAACGTTAGCCTACGGGTTAGGATTAGGGGACGGGTGAGGGTCAGGCTTCGGGGAAGGGTTAGGGTTAGGGTTCGGGCTAGGGTTAGGGTTAGGGGACGGGGACGGTTTAGGGTCTTGGTGAGGATACGACAACGCTTTAGGGGGAGCGTACGTGTGTGCGCGCGCGTTAGCGTTAGCGTACGGGTTAGGATTAGGGGACGGGTGAGGGTCAGGCTTCTTGGAAGTGTTAGGGTTAGGATTCGGGCTAGGGTTAGGGTTAGGGGACGGGGACGGTTTAGGGTCCAGGTGAGGGTACGACAACGCTTTAGGGGGAGCGTACGTGTGAGGGCGCGGGTTAGCGTTAGCGTACGGGTTAGGATTAGCGGACGGGTGAGGGTCAGGCTTCGGGGAAGTGTTAGGGTTAGGGTTCGGCTAGGGTTAGGGTAAGGGGACGGGGATGGTTTAGGGTCTACGTGAGGGTACGACAACGCTTTAGGGGGAGCGTACGTGTGAGGGCGCGGGTTAGCGTTAGCGTACGGGTTAGGATTAGGGGACGGGTGAGGGTCAGGCTTCGGGGAAGTGTTAGGGTTAGGGTTCGGGCTAGGGTTAGGGTTAGGAGACGGGGACGGTTTAGGGTCCAGGTGAGGGTACGACAACGCTTTAGGGGGAGCGTTTGTGTGAGGGCGCGGGTTAGCGTTAGCGTATTGGTTAGGATTAGGGGATGGGTGAGGGTCAGGCTTCGGGGAAGGGTTAGGTTTAGGGTTCGGGCTAGGGTTAGGGTTAGGGGACGGGGACGGTTTAGGGTCCAGGTGAGTGTATGAAAACGCTTTAGGGGTAGCGTGCGTGTGAGGGCGCGGGTTAGCGTTAGCGTACGGGTTAGGATTAGGGGACGTGTGAGGGTCAGGCTTCAGGGAAGGGTTAGGGTTAGGGTTCGGGCTAGGGTTAGGGTTAGGGGACGGGGACAGTTTAGGGTCCAGGTGAGGGTACGACAACGCTTTAGGGGGAGCGTAGTGTGAGGGCGCGGGTTAGCGTTAGCGTACGGGTTACGATTAGGGGACGGGTGAGTGTCAGGCTTCGGGGAAAGGTTAGGGTTAGGGTTCGGGCTAGGGTTAGGGTTAGGGGACGGGGACGGTTTAAGGTCAAGGTGAGGGTACGACAACGCTTTAGGGGGAGCGTACGTGTGAGGGCGCGGGTTAGCGTTAGCGTACGGGTTAGGATTAGGGGCCGGGTGAGGGTCAGGCTTCGGGGAAGGGTTAGGGTTAGGGTTCGGGCTAGGGTTAGGGTTAGGGGACGGGGACGGTTTAGGATCCAGGTGAGGGTACGACAACGCTTTAGGGGGAGCGTACGTGTGAGGGCGCGGGTTAGCGTTAGCGTACGGGTTAGGATTAGGGGCGGGTGAGGGTCAGGCTTCGGGGAAGGGTTAGGGTTAGGGTTCGGGCTAGGGTTAGGGTTAGGGGACGGGGACGGTTTAGGGTCCAGGTGAGGGTACGACAACGCTTTAGGGGGAGCGTACGTGTGAGGGGGCGGGTTCGCGTTAGCGTACGGGTTAGGATTCGGGGACGGGTGAGGGTTAGGCTTCGGGGAAGGGTTAGGGTTCAGGCTAGGGTTAGGGTTAGGGACGGGGATGGTTTAGGGTCCAGGTGAGGGTACGACAACGCTTTAGGGGGAGCGTACGTGTGAGGGCGCGGTTAGCGTTAGCGTACGGGTTAGGATTAGGGGACGGGTGAGGGTCAGGCTTCGGGGAAGGGTTAGGGTTAGGGTTCGGGCTAGGGTTATGGTTAAGGGACGGGGACGGTTTAGGGTCCAGGTGAGGGTACGACAACGCTTTAGGGGGAGCGTACGTGTGAGGGCGTGGGTTAGCGTTAGCGTACGAGTTAGGATTAGGGGACGGGTGAGGGTCAGGCTTCGGGGAAGGGTTAGGGTTAGGGTTCGGGCTAGGGTTAGGGTTAGGGGACGGGGACGGTTTAGGGTCCAGGTGAGGGTACGACAACGCTTTAGGGGGAGCGTACGTGTGAGGGCGCGGGTTAACGTTAGCGTACGGGTTAGGATTAGGGGACGGGTGAGGGTCAGGCTTCGGGGAAGGGTTAGGGTTAGGGTTCGGGCTAGGGTTAGGGTTAGGGGACGGGGACGGTTTAGGGTCCAGGTGAGGGTACGACAACGCTTTAGGGGGAGCGTACGTGTGAGGGCGCGGGTTAGCGTTAGCGTACGGGTTAGGATTAGGGGACGGGTGAGGGTCAGGCTTCGGGGAAGGGTTAGGGTTAGGGTTCGGTCTAGGGTTAGGGTTAGGGGACGGGGACGGTTTAGGGTCCAGGTGAGGGTACGACAACGCTTTAGGGGGAGCGTACGTGTGAGGGCGCGGGTTAGCGTTAGCGTACGAGTTAGGATTAGGGGACGGGTGAGGGTCAGGCTTCGGGGAAGGGTTAGGGTTAGGGTTCGGGCTAGGGTTAGGGTTAGGGGACGGGGACGGTTTAGGGTCCAAGTGAGGGTACGACAACGCTTTAGGGGGAGCGTACGTGTTTGGGCGCGGGTTAGCGTTAGCGTATGGGTTAGGATTAGGGGACGGGTGAGGGTCAGGCTTCGGGCAAGGGTTAGGGTTAGGGTTTGGGCTATGGTTAGGGTTAGGGGACGGGGATGGTTTAGGGTCCAGGTGAGGGTACGACAACGCTTTAGGGGGAGCGTACGTGTGAGGGCGCGGGTTAGCGTTAGCGTACGGGTTAGGATTAGGGGACGGGTGAGGGTCAGGCTTCGGGGAAGGGTTAGGGTTAGGGTTCGGGCTAGGGTTAAGGTTAGGGGACGGGGACGGTTTAGGGTCCAGGTGAGGGTACGACAACGCTTTAGGGGGAGCGTACGTGTGAGGGCGCGGGTTAACGTTAGCCTACGGGTTAGGATTAGGGGACGGGTGAGGGTCAGGCTTCGGGGAAGGGTTAGGGTTAGGGTTCGGGCTAGGGTTAGGGTTAGGGGACGGGGACGGTTTAGGGTCTTGGTGAGGATACGACAACGCTTTAGGGGGAGTGTACGTGTGTGCGCGCGCGTTAGCGTTAGCGTACGGGTTAGGATTAGGGGACGGGTGAGGGTCAGGCTTCTTGGAAGTGTTAGGGTTAGGATTCGGGCTAGGGTTAGGGTTAGGGGATGGGGACGGTTTAGGGTCCAGGTGAGGGTACGACAACGCTTTAGGGGGAGCGTACGTGTGAGGGCGCGGGTTAGCGTTAGCGTACGGGTTAGGATTAGCGGACGGGTGAGGGTCAGGCTTCGGGGAAGTGTTAGGGTTAGGGTTCGGCTAGGGTTAGGGTAAGGGGACGGGGATGGTTTAGGGTCTACGTGAGGGTACGACAACGCTTTAGGGGGAGCGTACGGGTGAGGGCGCGGGTTAGCGTTAGCGTACGGGTTAGGATTAGGGGACGGGTGAGGGTCAGGCTTCGGGGAAGTGTTAGGGTTAGGGTTCGGGCTAGGGTTAGGGTTAGGAGACGGGGACGGTTTAGGGTCCAGGTGAGGGTACGACAACGCTTTAGGGGGAGCGTTTGTGTGAGGGCGCGGGTTAGCGTTAGCGTATTGGTTAGGATTAGGGGACGGGTGAGGGTCAGGCTTCGGGGAAGGGTTAGGTTTAGGGTTCGGGCTAGGGTTAGGGTTAGGGGACGGGGACGGTTTAGGGTCCAGGTGAGGGTACGACAACGCTTTAGGGGGAGCGTAGTGTGAGGGCGCGGGTCAAGTTAGCGTACGGGTTAGGATTAGGGGACGTGTGAGGGTCAGGCTTCAGGGAAGGGTTAGGGTTAGGGTTCGGGCTAGGGTTAGGGTTAGGGGACGGGGACGGTTTAGGGTCCAGGTGAGGGTACGACAACGCTTTAGGGGGAGCGTAGTGTGAGGGCGCGGGTTAGCGTTAGCGTACGGGTTACGATTAGGGGACGGGTGAGTGTTAGGCTTCGGGGAAAGGTTAGGGTTAGGGTTCGGGCTATGGTTAGGGTTAGGGGACGGGGACGGTTTAAGGTCAAGGTGAGGGTACGACAACGCTTTAGGGGGAGCGTACGTGTGAGGGCGCGGGTTAGCGTTAGCGTACGGGTTAGGATTAGGGGCCGGGTGAGGGTCAGGCTTCGGGGAAGGGTTAGGGTTAGGGTTCGGGCTAGGGTTAGGGTTAGGGGACGGGGACGGTTTAGGGTCCAGGTGAGGGTACGACAACGCTTTAGGGGGAGCGTACGTGTGAGGGCGTGGGTTAGCGTTAGGGTACGGGTTAGGATTAGGGGACGGGTGAGGGTCAGGCTTCGGGGAAGGGTTAGGGTTAGGGTTCGGGCTAGGGTTAGGGTTAGGGGACGGGGACGGTTTAGGGTCCAGGTGAGGGTACGACAACGCTTTAGGGGGAGCGTACGTGTGTGGGCGCGGGTTAGCGTTAGCGTACGGGTTAGGATTAGGGGACGGGTGAGGGTCAGGCTTCGGGGAAGGATAAGGGTTAGGGTTCGGGCTAGGGTTAGGGTTAGGGGACGGGGACGGTTTAGGGTCCAGGTGAGGGTACGACAACGCTTTAGGGGGAGCGTACGTGTGAGGGCGTGGGTTAGCGTTAGGGTACGGGTTAGGATTAGGGGACGGGTGAGGGTCAGGCTTCGGAGAAGGATAAGGGTTAGGGTTCGGGCTAGGGTTAGGGTTAGGGGACGGGGACGGTTTAGGGTCCTGATGACGGTACGACAACGCTTTAGGGGGAGCGTACGTGTGTGGGCGCGGGTTAGCGTTAGCGTACGGGTTAGGATTAGGGTACGGGTGAGGGTCAGGCTTCGGGGAAGGATAAGGGTTAGGGTTCGGGCTAGGGTTAGGGTTAGGGGACGGGGACGGTTTAGGGTCCTGATGACGGTACGACAACGCTTTAGGGGGAGCGTACGTGTTTGGGCGCGGGTTAGCGTTAGCGTACGGTTTAGGATTAGGGGACGGGTGAGGGTCAGGCTTCGGGGAAGGGTTAGGGTTAGGGTTCGGGCTAGGGTTAGGGTTAGGGGACGGGGACGGTTTAGGGTCTTGGTGAGGATACGACAACGCTTTAGGGGGAGCGTACGTGTGTGGGCGCGGTTTAGCGTTAGCGTATGGGTTAGGATTAGGGGACGGGTGAGGGTCAGGCTTCTTGGAAGTGTTAGGGTTAGGGTTCAGGCTAGGGTTAGGGTTAGGGGACGTGGATGGTTTTGGGTCCAGGTGAGGGTACGACAACGCTTTAGGGGGAGCGTACGTGTGAGGGCGCGGTTAGCGTTAGCGTACGGGTTAGGATTAGAGGACGGGTGAGGGTCAGGCTTCGGGGAAGGGTTAGGGTTAGGGTTCGGGCTAGGGTTAGGGTTAGGGGACGGGGACGGTTTAAGGTCCAGGTGAGGGTACGACAACGTTTTAGGGGGAGCGTACGTGTGAGGGCGCGGGTTAGCGTTAGCGTACGGGTTAGGATTAGGGGACGGGTGAGGGTCAGGCTTCGGGGAAGGGTTAGGGTTAGGGTTCGGGCTAGGGTTAGGGTTAGGGAACGGGGATGGTTTAGGGTCCAGGTGAGGGTACGACAACGCTTTAGGGGGAACGTATCTGTGAGGGCGCGGGTTAGCGTTAGCGTACGGGTTAGGATTAGGGGACGGGTGAGGGTCAGGCTTCGGGGAACGGTTAGGATTAGGGTTCGGGCTAGGGTTAGGGTTAGGGGACGGGGACGGTTTAGGGTCCAGGTGAGAGTACGACAACGCTTTAGGGGGAGCGTAGTGTGAGGGCGCGGGTTAGCGTTAGCGTACGGGTTAGGATTAGGGGACGGGTGAGGGTCAGGCTTCGGGGAAGGGTTAGGGTTAGGGTTCGGGCTAGGGTTAGGGTTAGGTGACGGGGACGGTTTAGGGTCCAGGTGAGGGTACGACAACGCTTTAGTGGGATCGTACGTGTGAGGGCACGGGTTAGCGTTAGCGTACGGGTTAGGATTAGGGGACGGGTGAGGGTCAGGCTTCGGGGAAGGGTTAGGGTTAGGGTTCGGGCTAGTTTTAGGGTTAGGGGACGGGGACGGTTTAGGGTCCAGGTGAGGGTACGACAACGCTTTAGGGGGAACGTACGTGTGAGGGCGCGGGTTAGCGTTAACGTACGGGTTAGGATTAGGGGACGGTTGAGGGTCAGGCTTCGGGGAAGTGTTAGGTTTAGGGTTCGGGCTAGGGTTAGGTTTAGGGGACGGGGACGGTTTAGGGTCCAGGTGAGGGTACGACAACGCTTTAGGGGGAGCGTACGTGTTAGGGCGTGGGTTAGCGTTAGCGTACGGGTTAGGATGAGGGGACGGGTGAGGGTCAGGCTTCGGGGAAGGGTTAGGGTTAGGGTTCGGGCTAGGGTTAGGGTTAGGGGACGGGGACGGTTTAGGGTCCAGGTGAGGGTACGACAACGCTTTAGGGGGAGCGTACGTGTGAGGGCGCGGGTTAGCGTTAGCGTATGGGTTAGGATTAGGGCACGGGTGAGGGTCAGGCTTCGGGGAAGGGTTAGGTTTAGGATTCGGCCTAGGGTTAGGTTTAGGGGACGGGGACGGTTTAGGGTCCAGGTGAGTGTATGAAAACGCTTTAGGGGGAGCGTGCGTGTGAGGGCGCGGGTTAGCGTTAGCGTACGGGTTAGGATTAGGGGACGGGTGAGGGTCAGGCTTCGGGGAAGGTTTAGGGTTAGGGTTCGGGGTAGGGTTAGGGTTAGGGGACGGGGACGGTTTAGGGTCCAGGTGAGGGTACGACAACGCTTTAGGGGGAGCGTACGTGTGAGGGGGCGGGTTCGCGTTAGCGTACGGGTTAGGATTAGGGGACGGGTGAGGGTCAGGCTTCGGGGAAGTGTTAGGGTTCGGGCTAGGGTTAGGGTTAGGGACGGGGATGGTTTAGGGTCCAGGTGAGGGTACGACAACGCTTTAGGGGGAGCGTACGTGTGAGGGCGTGGGTTATCGTTAGCATATGGGTTAGGATTAGGGGACGGGTTAGGGTCAGGCTTCGGGGAAGGTTTAGGGTTAGGGTTCGGGCTAGGGTTATGGTTAAGGGACGGGGACGGTTTAGGGTCCAGGTGAGGGTACGACAACGCTTTAGGGGGAGCGTACGTGTGAGGGCGTGGGTTAGCGTTAGCGTACGAGTTAGGATTAGGGGACGGGTGAGGGTCAGGCTTCGGGGAAGGGTTAGGGTTAGGGTTCGGGCTAGGGTTAGGGTTAGGGGATGGGGACGGTTTAGGGTCCAGGTGAGGGTACGACAACGCTTTAGCGGGAGCGTACGTGTGAGGGCGCGGGTTAGCGTTAGCGTACGGGTTAGGATTAGGGGACGGGTGAGGGTCAGGCTCTGGGGAAGGATAAGGGTTAGGGTTCGGGCTAGGGTTAGGGTTAGGGGACGGGGACGGTTTAGGGTCCTGGTGACGGTACGACAACGCTTTAGGGGGAGCGTACGTGTGAGGGCGCGGGATAGCGTTAGCGTACGGGTTAGGATTAGGGGACGGGTGAGGGTCAGGCTTCGGGGAACGGTTAGGGTTAGGGTTCGGGCTAGGGTTAGGGTTAGGGGACGGGGACGGTTTCGGGTCCAGGTGAGGGTACGACAACGCTTTAGGGGGAGCGTACGTGTGAGGGGGCGGCTTCGCGTTAGCGTACGGGTTAGGATTAGGGGACGGGTGAGGGTCAGGCTTCGGGGAAGGGTTAGAGTTCGGGCTAGGGTTAGGGTTAGGGACGGGGATGGTTTAGGGTCCAGGTGAGGGTACGACAACGCTTTAGGGGGAGCGTACGTGTGAGGGCGCGGTTAGCGTTAGCGTACGGGTTAGGATTAGGGGACGGGTGAGGGTCAGGCTTCGGGGAAGGGTTAGGGTTAGGGTTCGGGCTAGGGTTATGGTTAAGGGACGGGGACGGTTTAGGGTCCAGGTGAGGGTACGACAACGCTTTAGGGGGAGCGTACGTGTGAGGGCGCGGGTTAGCGTTAGAGTACGAGTTAGGATTAGGGGACGGGTGAGGGTCAGGCTTCGGGGAAGGGTTAGGGTTAGGGTTCGGTCTAGGGTTAGGGTTAGGGGACGGGGACGGTTTAGGGTCCAGGTGAGGGTACGACAACGCTTTATGGGGAGCGTACGTGTGAGGGCGCGGGTTAGCGTTAGCGTACGGGTTAGGATTAGGGGACGGGTGAGGGTCAGGCTTCGGGGAAGGGTTAGGGTTAGGGTTCGGGCTAGGGTTAGGGTTAGGGGACGGGGACGGTTTAGGGTCCAGGTGAGGGTACGACAACGCTTTAGGGGGAGCGTACGTGTGAGGGGGCGGGTTCGCGTTAGCGTACGGGTTAGGATTAGGGGACGGGTGAGGGTTAGGCTTCGGGGAAGGGTTACGGTTCAGTCTAGGGTTAGGGTTAGGGACGGGGATGGTTTAGGGTCCAGGTGAGGGTACGACAACGCTTTAGGGGGAGCGTACGTGTGAGGGCGAGGTTAGCGTTAGCGTACGGGTTAGGATTAGGGGACGGGTGAGGGTCAGGCTTCGGGGAAGGGTTAGGGTTAGGGTTCGGGCTAGGGTTATGGTTAAGGGACGGGGACGGTTTAGGGTCCAGGTGAGGGTACGACAACGCTTTAGGGGGAGCGTACGTGTGAGGGCGTGGGTTAGCGTTAGCGTACGAGTTAGGATTAGGGGACGGGTGAGGGTCAGGCTTCGGGGAAGGGTTAGGGTTAGGGTTCGGTCTAGGGTTAGGGTTAGGGGACGGGGACGGTTCAGGGTCCAGGTGAGGGTACGACAACGCTTTAGGGGGAGCGTACGTGTGAGGGCGCGGGTTAGCGTTAGCGTACGGGTTAGGATTAGGGGATGGGTGAGGGTCAGGCTTCGGGGAAGGGTTAGGGTTAGGGTTCGGGCTAGGGTTAGGGTTAGGGGACGGGGACGGTTTAGGGTCCAGGTGAGGGTACGACAACGCTTTAGAGGGAGCGTACGTGTGAGGGCGCGGGTTAGCGTTAGCGTACGGATTAGGATTAGGGGACGGGTGAGGGTCAGGCTTCGGGGAAGGGTTAGGGTTAGGGTTCGGGCTAGGGTTAGGGTTAGGGGACGGGGACGGTTTAGGGTCCAGGTGAGGGTACGACAACGCTTTAGGGGGAGCGTACGTGTGAGGGCGTGGGTTAGCGTTAGCGTACGAGTTAGGATTAGGGCTCGGGTGAGGGTCAGGCTTCGGGGAAGGGTTAGGGTTAGGGTTCGGGCTAGGGTTAGGGTTAGGGGACGGGGACGGTTTAGGGTCCAGGTGAGGGTACGACAACGCTTTAGGGGGAGCGTACATGTTTGGGCGCGGGTTAGCGTTAGCGTATGGGTTAGGATTAGGGGACGGGTGAGGGTCAGGCTTCGGGGAAGGGTTAGGGTTAGGGTTTGGGCTATGGTTAGGGTTAGGGGACGGGGATGGTTTAGGGTCCAGGTGAGGGTACGACAACGCTTTAGGGGGAGCGTACGTGTGAGGGCGCGGGTTAGCGTTAGCGTACGGGTTAGGATTAGGGGACGGGTGAGAGTCAGGCTTCGGGGAAGGGTTAGGGTTAGGGTTCGGGCTAGGGTTAAGGTTAGGGGACGGGGACGGTTTAGGGTCCAGGTGAGGGTACGACAACGCTTTAGGGGGAGCGTACGTTTGAGGGCGCGGGTTAACGTTAGCGTACGGGTTAGGATTAGGGGACGGGTGAGGGTCAGGCTTCGGGGAAGGGTTAGGGTTAGGGTTCGGGCTAGGGTTAGGGTTAGGGGACGGGGACGGTTTAGGGTCTTGGTGAGGATACGACAACGCTTTAGGGGGAGCGTACGTGTGTGCGCGCGCGTTAGCGTTAGCGTACGGGTTAGGATTAGGGGACGGGTGAGGGTCAGGCTTCTTGGAAGTGTTAGGGTTAGGATTCGGGCTAGGGTTAGGGTTAGGGGACGGCGACGGTTTAGGGTCCAGGTGAGGGTACGACAACGCTTTAGGGGGAGCGTACGTGTGAGGGCGCGGGTTAGCGTTAGCGTACGGGTTAGGATTAGCGGACGGGTGAGGGTCAGGCTTCGGGGAAGTGTTAGGGTTAGGGTTCGGCTAGGGTTAGGGTAAGGGGACAGGGATGGTTTAGGGTCTACGTGAGGGTACGACAACGCTTTAGGGGGAGCGTACGTGTGAGGGCGCGGGTTAGCGTTAGCGTACGGGTTAGGATTAGGGGACGGGTGAGGGTCAGGCTTCGGGGAAGTGTTAGGGTTAGGGTTCGGGCTAGGGTTAGGGTTAGGAGACGGGGACGGTTTAGGGTCCAGGTGAGGGTACGACAACGCTTTAGGGGGAGCGTTTGTGTGAGGGCGCGGGTTAGCGTTAGCGTATTGGTTAGGATTAGGGGACGGGTGAGGGTCAGGCTTCGGGGAAGTGTTAGGTTTAGGGTTCGGGCTAGGGTTAGGGTTAGGGGACAGGGACGGTTTAGGGTCCAGGTGAGTGTATGAAAACGCTTTAGGGGTAGCGTGCGTGTGAGGGCGCGGGTTAGCGTTAGCGTACGGGTTAGGATTAGGGGACGTGTGAGGGTCAGGCTTCAGGGAAGGGTTAGGGTAAGGGTTCGGGCTAGGGTTAGGGTTAGGGGACGGGGACGGTTTAGGGTCCAGGTGAGGGTACGACAACGCTTTAGGGGGAGCGTAGTGTGAGGGCGCGGGTTAGCGTTAGCGTACGGGTTACGATTAGGGGACGGGTGAGTGTCAGGCTTCGGGGAAAGGTTAGGGTTAGGGTTCGGGCTAGGGTTAGGGTTAGGGGACGGGGACGGTTTAAGGTCAAGGTGAGGGTACGACAACGCTTTAGGGGGAGCGTACGTGTGAGGGCGCGGGTTAGCGTTAGCGTACGGGTTAGGATTAGGGGACGGGTGAGGGTCAGGCTTCGGGGAAGGGTTAGGGTTAGGGTTCGGGCTAGGGTTAGGGTTAGGGGACGGGGACGGTTTAGGGTCCAGGTGAGGGTACGACAACGCTTTAGGGGGAGCGTACGAGTGAGGGCGCGGTTTAGCGTTAGCGTACGGGTTAGGATTAGGGGACGGGTGAGGGTCAGGCTTCGGGGAAGGGTTAGGGTTAGGGTTCGGGCTAGGGTTAGGGTTAGGGGACGGGGACGGTTTAAGGTCCAGGTGAGGGTACGACAACGCTTTAGGGGGAGCGTACGTGTGAGGGCGCCGGTTAGCGTTAGCGTACGGGTTAGGATTAGGGGACGGGTGAGGGTCAGGCTCTGGGGAAGGATAAGGGTTAGGGTTCGGGCTAGGGTTAGGGTTAGGGGACGGGGACGGTTTAGGGTCCAGGTGAGGGTACGACAACGCTTTAGGGGGAGCGTACGTGTGAGGGCGTGGGTTAGCGTTAGCGTACGAGTTAGGATTAGGGCTCGGGTGAGGGTCAGGCTTCGGGGAAGGGTTAGGGTTAGGGTTCGGGCTAGGGTTAGGGTTAGGGGACGGGGACGGTTTAGAGTCCAGGTGAGGGTACGACAACGCTTTAGGGGGAGCGTACGTGTTTGGGCGCGGGTTAGCGTTAGCGTATGGGTTAGGATTAGGGGACGGGTGAGGGTCAGGCTTCGGGGAAGGGTTAGGGTTAGGGTTTGGGCTATGGTTAGGGTTAGGGGACGGGGATGGTTTAGGGTCCAGGTGAGGGTACGACAACGCTTTAGGGGGAGCGTACGTGTGAGGGCGCGGGTTAGCGTTAGCGTACGGGTTAGGATTAGGGGACGGGTGAGGGTCAGGCTTCGGGGAAGGGTTAGGGTTAGGGTTCGGGCTAGGGTTAAGGTTAGGGGACGGGGACGGTTTAGGGTCCAGGTGAGGGTACGACAACGCTTTAGGGGGAGCGTACGTGTGAGGGCGCGGGTTAACGTTAGCGTACGGGTTAGGATTAGGGGACGGGTGAGGGTCAGGCTTCGGGGAAGGGTTAGGGTTAGGGTTCGGGCTAGGGTTAGGGTTAGGGGACGGGGACGGTTTAGGGTCTTGGTGAGGATACGACAACGCTTTAGGGGGAGCGTACGTGTGTGCGCGCGCGTTAGCGTTAGCGTACGGGTTAGGATTAGGGGACGGGTGAGGGTCAGGCTTCTTGGAAGTGTTAGGGTTAGGATTCGCGCTAGGGTTAGGGTTAGGGGACGGGGACGGTTTAAGGTCAAGGTCAGGGTACGACAACGCTTTAGGGGGAGCGTACGAGTGAGGGCGCGGGTTAGCGTTAGCGTACGGGTTAGGATTAGGGGACGGGTGAGGGTCAGGCTTCGGGGAAGGGTTAGGGTTAGGGTTCGGGCTAGGGTTAGGGTTAGGGGACGGGGACGGTTTAGGGTCTTGGTGAGGATACGACAACGCTTTAGGGGGAGCATACGTGTGTGCGCGCGTGTTAGCGTTAGCGTACGGGTTAGGATTAGGGGACGGGTGAGGGTCAGGCTTCTTGGAAGTGTTAGGGTTAGGATTCGCGCTAGGGTTAGGGTTAGGGGACGGGGACGGTTTAGGGTCTACGTGAGGGTACGACAACGCTTTAGGGGGAGCGTACGTGTGAGGGCGCGGGTTAGCGTTAGCGTACGGGTTAGGATTAGGGGACGGGTGAGGGTCAGGCTTCGGGGAAGTGTTAGGGTTAGGGTTCGGGCTAGGGTTAGGGTTAGGAGACGGGGACGGTTTAGGGTCCAGGTGAGGGTACGACAACGCTTTAGGGGGAGCGTTTGTGTGAGGGCGCGGGTTAGCGTTAGCGTATTGGTTAGGATTAGGGGACGGGTGAGGGTCAGGCTTCGGGGAAGTGTTAGGTTTAGGGTTCGGGCTAGGGTTAGGGTTAGGGGACAGGGACGGTTTAGGGTCCAGGTGAGTGTATGAAAACGCTTTAGGGGTAGCGTGCGTGTGAGGGCGCGGGTTAGCGTTAGCGTACGGGTTAGGATTAGGGGACGTGTGAGGGTCAGGCTTCAGGGAAGGGTTAGGGTTAGGGTTCGGGCTAGGGTTAGGGTTAGGGGACGGGGACGGTTTAGGGTCCAGGTGAGGGTACGACAACGCTTTAGGGGGAGCGTAGTGTGAGGGCGCGGGTTAGCGTTAGCGTACGGGTTACGATTAGGGGACGGGTGAGTGTCAGGCTTCGGGGAAAGGTTAGGGTTAGGGTTCGGGCTAGGGTTAGGGTTAGGGGACGGGGACGGTTTAAGGTCAAGGTGAGGGTACGACAACGCTATAGGGGGAGCGTACGTGTGAGGGCGCGGGTTAGCGTTAGCGTACGGGTTAGGATTAGGGGACGGGTGAGGGTCAGGCTTCGGGGAAGGGTTAGGGTTAGGGTTCGGGCTAGGGTTAGGGTTAGGGGACGGGGACGGTTTAGGGTCCAGGTGAGGGTACGACAACGCTTTAGGGGGAGCGTACGAGTAAGGGCGCGGTTTAGCGTTAGCGTACGGGTTAGGATTAGGGGACGGGTGAGGGTCAGGCTTCGGGGAAGGGTTAGGGTTAGGGTTCGGGCTAGGGTTAGGGTTAGGGGACGGGGACGGTTTAAGGTCCAGGTGAGGGTACGACAACGCTTTAGGGGGAGCGTACGTGTGAGGGCGCCGGTTAGCGTTAGCGTACGGGTTAGGATTAGGGGACGGGTGAGGGTCAGGCTCTGGGGAAGGATAAGGGTTAGGGTTCGGGCTAGGGTTAGGGTTAGGGGACGGGGACGGTTTAGGGTCCAGGTGAGGGTACGACAACACTTTAGGGGGAGCGTACGTGTGAGGGCGTGGGTTATCGTTAGCATATGGGTTAGGATTAGGGGACGGGTTAGGGTCAGGCTTCGGGGAAGGTTTAGGGTTAGGGTTCGGGCTAGGGTTATGGTTAAGGGACGGGGACGGTTTAGGGTCCAGGTGAGGGTACGACAACGCTTTAGGGGGAGCGTACGTGTGAGGGCGTGGGTTAGCGTTAGCGTACGAGTTAGGATTAGGGGACGGGTGAGGGTCAGGCTTCGGGGAAGGGTTAGGGTTAGGGTTCGGGCTAGGGTTAGGGTTAGGGGATGGGGACGGTTTAGGGTCCAGGTGAGGGTACGACAACGCTTTAGCGGGAGCGTACGTGTGAGGGCGCGGGTTAGCGTTAGCGTACGGGTTAGGATTAGGGGACGGGTGAGGGTCAGGCTCTGGGGAAGGATAAGGGTTAGGGTTCGGGCTAGGGTTAGGGTTAGGGGACGGGGACGGTTTAGGGTCCTGGTGACGGTACGACAACGCTTTAGGGGGAGCGTACGTGTGAGGGCGCGGGATAGCGTTAGCGTACGGGTTAGGATTAGGGGACGGGTGAGGGTCAGGCTTCGGGGAAGGGTTAGGGTTAGGGCTCGGGCTAGGGTTAGGGTTAGGGGACGGGGACGGTTTCGGGTCCAGGTGAGGGTACGACAACGCTTTAGCGGGAGCGTACGTGTGAGGGTGCGGGTTAGCGTTAGCGTACGGGTTAGGATTAGGGGACGGGTGAGGGTCAGGCTTCGGGGAAGGGTTAGGGTTAGGGTTCGGGCTAGGGTTAGGGTTAGGGGACGGGGACGGTTTAGGGTCCAGGTGAGGGTACGACAACGCTTTAGGGGGAGCGTACGTGTGAGGGGGCGGCTTCGCGTTAGCGTACGGGTTAGGATTAGGGGACGGGTGAGGGTCAGGCTTCGGGGAAGGGTTAGGGTTCGGGCTAGGGTTAGGGTTAGGGACGGGGATGGTTTAGGGTCCAGGTGAGGGTACGACAACGCTTTAGGGGGAGCGTACGTGTGAGGGCGCGGTTAGCGTTAGCATACGGGTTAGGATTAGGGGACGGGTGAGGGTCAGGCTTCGGGGAAGGGTTAGGGTTAGGGTTCGGGCTAGGGTTATGGTTAAGGGACGGGGACGGTTTAGGGTCCAGGTGAGGCTACGACAACGCTTTAGGGGGAGCGTACGTGTGAGGGCGCGGGTTAGCGTTAGAGTACGAGTTAGGATTAGGGGACGGGTGAGGGTCAGGCTTCGGGGAAGGGTTAGGGTTAGGGTTCGGTCTAGGGTTAGGGTTAGGGGACGGGGACGGTTTAGGGTCCAGGTGAGGGTACGACAACGCTTTATGGGGAGCGTACGTGTGATGGCGCGGGTTAGCGTTAGCGTACGGGTTAGGATTAGGGGACGGGTGAGGGTCAGGCTTCGGGGAAGGGTTAGGGTTAGGGTTCGGGCTAGGGTTAGGGTTAGGGGACGGGGACGGTTTAGGGTCCAGGTGAGGGTACGACAACGCTTTAGGGGGAGCGTACGTGTGAGGGGGCGGGTTCGCGTTAGCGTACGGGTTAGGATTAGGGGACGGGTGAGGGTTAGGCTTCGGGGAAGGGTTACGGTTCAGGCTAGGGTTAGGGTTAGGGACGGGGATGGTTTAGGGTCCAGGTGAGGGTACGACAACGCTTTAGGGGGAGCGTACGTGTGAGGGCGAGGTTAGCGTTAGCGTACGGGTTAGGATTAGGGGACGGGTGAGGGTCAGGCTTCGGGGAAGGGTTAGGGTTAGGGTTCGGGCTAGGGTTATGGTTAAGGGACGGGGACGGTTTAGGGTCCAGGTGAGGGTACGACAACGCTTTAGGGGGAGCGTACGTGTGAGGGCGTGGGTTAGCGTTAGCGTACGAGTTAGGATTAGGGGACGGGTGAGGGTCAGGCTTCGGGGAAGGGTTAGGGTTAGGGTTCGGTCTAGGGTTAGGGTTAGGGGACGGGGACGGTTCAGGGTCCAGGTGAGGGTACGACAACGCTTTAGGGGGAGCGTACGTGTGAGGGCGCGGGTTAGCGTTAGCGTACGGGTTAGGATTAGGGGACGGGTGAGGGTCAGGCTTCGGGGAAGGGTTAGGGTTAGGGTTCGGGCTAGGGTTAGGGTTAGGGGACGGGGACGGTTTAGGGTCCAGGTGAGGGTACGACAACGCTTTAGGGGGAGCGTACGAGTGAGGGCGCGGTTTAGCGTTAGCGTACGGGTTAGGATTAGGGGACGGGTGAGGGTCAGGCTTCGGGGAAGGGTTAGGGTTAGGGTTCGGGCTAGGGTTAGGGTTAGGGGACGGGGACGGTTTAAGGTCCAGGTGAGGGTACGACAACGCTTTAGGGGGAGCGTACGTGTGAGGGCGCCGGTTAGCGTTAGCGTACGGGTTAGGATTAGGGGACGGGTGAGGGTCAGGCTCTGGGGAAGGATAAGGGTTAGGGTTCGGGCTAGGGTTAGGGTTAGGGGACGGGGACGGTTTAGGGTCCAGGTGAGGGTACGACAACGCTTTAGGGGGAGCGTACGTGTGAGGGCGTGGGTTAGCGTTAGCGTACGAGTTAGGATTAGGGCTCGGGTGAGGGTCAGGCTTCGGGGAAGGGTTAGGGTTAGGGTTCGGGCTAGGGTTAGGGTTAGGGGACGGGGACGGTTTAGGGTCCAGGTGAGGGTACGACAACGCTTTAGGGGGAGCGTACGTGTTTGGGCGCGGGTTAGCGTTAGCGTATGGGTTAGGATTAGGGGACGGGAGAGGGTCAGGCTTCGGGGAAGTGTTAGGGTTAGGGTTTGGGCTATGGTTAGGGTTAGGGGACGGGGATGGTTTAGGGTCCAGGTGAGGGTACGACAACGCTTTAGGGGGAGCGTACGTGTGAGGGCGCGGGTTAGCGTTAGCGTACGGGTTAGGATTAGGGGACGGGTGAGGGTCAGGCTTCGGGGAAGGGTTAGGGTTAGGGTTCGGGCTAGGGTTAAGGTTAGGGGACGGGGACGGTTTAGGGTCCAGGTGAGGGTACGACAACGCTTTAGGGGGAGCGTACGTGTGAGGGCGCGGGTTAACGTTAGCGTACGGGTTAGGATTAGGGGACGGGTGAGGGTCAGGCTTCGGGGAAGGGTTAGGGTTAGGGTTCGGGCTAGGGTTAGGGTTAGGGGACGGGGACGGTTTAGGGTCTTGGTGAGGATACGACAACGCTTTAGGGGGAGCGTACGTGTGTGCGCGCGCGTTAGCGTTAGCGTACGGGTTAGGATTAGGGGACGGGTGAGGGTCAGGCTTCTTGGAAGTGTTAGGGTTAGGGTTCGGGCTAGGGTTAGGGTTAGGAGACGGGGACGGTTTAGGGTCCAGGTGAGGGTACGACAACGCTTTAGGGGGAGCGTTTGTGTGAGGGCGCGGGTTAGCGTTAGCGTATTGGTTAGGATTAGGGGACAGGTGAGGGTCAGGCTTCGGGGAAGGGTTAGGTTTAGGGTTCGGGCTAGGGTTAGGGTTAGGGGACGGGGACGGTTTAGGGTCCAGGTGAGTGTATGAAAACGCTTTAGGGGTAGCGTGCGTGTGAGGGCGCGGGTTAGCGTTAGCGTACGGGTTAGGATTAGGGGACGTGTGAGGGTCAGGCTTCAGGGAAGGGTTAGGGTTAGGGTTCGGGCTAGGGTTAGGGTTAGGGGACGGGGACGGTTTAGGGTCCAGGTGAGGGTACGACAACGCTTTAGGGGGAGCGTAGTGTGAGGGCGCGGGTTAGCGTTAGCGTACGGGTTACGATTAGGGGACGGGTGAGTCTCAGGCTTCGGGGAAAGGTTAGGGTTAGGGTTCGGGCTAGGGTTAGGGTTAGGGGACGGGGACGGTTTAAGGTCAAGGTCAGGGTACGACAACGCTTTAGGGGGAGCGTACGAGTGAGGGCGCGGGTTAGCGTTAGCGTACGGGTTAGGATTAGGGGACGGGTGAGGGTCAGGCTTCGGGGAAGGGTTAGGGTTAGGGTTCGGGCTAGGGTTAGGGTTAGGGGACGGGGACGGTTTAGGGTCTTGGTGAGGATACGACAACGCTTTAGGGGGAGCATACGTGTGTGCGCGCGCGTTAGCGTTAGCGTACGGGTTAGGATTAGGGGACGGGTGAGGGTCAGGCTTCTTGGAAGTGTTAGGGTTAGGATTCGCGCTAGGGTTAGGGTTAGGGGACGGGGACGGTTTAGGGTCCAGGTGAGGGTACGACAACGCTTTAGGTGGAGCGTACGTGTGAGGGCGCGGGTTAGCGTTAGCGTACGGGTTAGGATTAGCGGACGGGTGAGGGTCAGGCTTCGGGGAAGTGTTAGGGTTAGGGTTCGGCTAGGGTTAGGGTAAGGGGACGGGGATGGTTTAGGGTCTACGTGAGGGTACGACAACGCTTTAGGGGGAGCGTACGTGTGAGGGCGCGGGTTAGCGTTAGCGTACGGGTTAGGATTAGGGGACGGGTGAGGGTCAGGCTTCGGGGAAGTGTTAGGGTTAGGGTTCGGGCTAGGGTTAGGGTTAGGAGACGGGGACGGTTTAGGGTCCAGGTGAGGGTACGACAACGCTTTAGGGGGAGCGTTTGTGTGAGGGCGCGGGTTAGCGTTAGCGTATTGGTTAGGATTAGGGGACGGGTGAGGGTCAGGCTTCGGGGAAGTGTTAGGTTTAGGGTTCGGGCTAGGGTTAGGGTTAGGGGACAGGGACGGTTTAGGGTCCAGGTGAGTGTATGAAAACGCTTTAGGGGTAGCGTGCGTGTGAGGGCGCGGATTAGCGTTAGCGTACGGGTTAGGATTAGGGGACGTGTGAGGGTCAGGCTTCAGGGAAGGGTTAGGGTTAGGGTTCGGGCTAGGGTTAGGGTTAGGGGACGGGGACGGTTTAGGGTCCAGGTGAGGGTACGACAACGCTTTAGGGGGAGCGTAGTGTGAGGGCGCGGGTTAGCGTTAGCGTACGGGTTACGATTAGGGGACGGGTGAGTGTCAGGCTTCGGGGAAAGGTTAGGGTTAGGGTTCGGGCTAGGGTTAGGGTTAGGGGACGGGGACGGTTTAAGGTCAAGGTGAGGGTACGACAACGCTATAGGGGGAGCGTACGTGTGAGGGCGCGGGTTAGCGTTAGCGTACGGGTTAGGATTAGGGGACGGGTGAGGGTCAGGCTTCGGGGAAGGGTTAGGGTTAGGGTTTGGGCTAGGGTTAGGGTTAGGGGACGGGGACGGTTTAGGGTCCAGGTGAGGGTACGACAACGCTTTAGGGGGAGCGTACGAGTAAGGGCGCGGTTTAGCGTTAGCGTACGGGTTAGGATTAGGGGACGGGTGAGGGTCAGGGTTCGGGGAAGGGTTAGGGTTAGGGTTCGGGCTAGGGTTAGGGTTAGGGGACGGGGACGGTTTAAGGTCCAGGTGAGGGTACGACAACGCTTTAGGGGGAGCGTACGTGTGAGGGCGCCGGTTAGCGTTAGCGTACGGGTTAGGATTAGGGGACGGGTGAGGGTCAGGCTCTGGGGAAGGATAAGGGTTAGGGTTCGGGCTAGGGTTAGGGTTAGGGGACGGGGACGGTTTAGGGTCCAGGTGAGGGTACGACAACACTTTAGGGGGAGCGTACGTGTGAGGGCGTGGGTTATCGTTAGCATATGGGTTAGGATTAGGGGACGGGTTAGGGTCAGGCTTCGGGGAAGGTTTAGGGTTAGGGTTCGGGCTAGGGTTATGGTTAAGGGACGGGGACGGTTTAGGGTCCAGGTGAGGGTACGACAACGCTTTAGGGGGAGCGTACGTGTGAGGGCGTGGGTTAGCGTTAGCGTACGAGTTAGGATTAGGGGACGGGTGAGGGTCAGGCTTCGGGGAAGGGTTAGGGTTAGGGTTCGGGCTAGGGTTAGGGTTAGGGGATGGGGACGGTTTAGGGTCCAGGTGAGGGTACGACAACGCTTTAGCGGGAGCGTACGTGTGAGGGCGCGGGTTAGCGTTAGCGTACGGGTTAGGATTAGGGGACGGGTGAGGGTCAGGCTCTGGGGAAGGATAAGGGTTAGGGTTCGGGCTAGGGTTAGGGTTAGGGGACGGGGACGGTTTAGGGTCCTGGTGACGGTACGACAACGCTTTAGGGGGAGCGTACGTGTGAGGGCGCGGGATAGCGTTAGCGTACGGGTTAGGATTAGGGGACGGGTGAGGGTCAGGCTTCGGGGAAGGGTTAGGGTTAGGGCTCGGGCTAGGGTTAGGGTTAGGGGACGGGGACGGTTTCGGGTCCAGGTGAGGGTACGACAACGCTTTAGCGGGAGCGTACGTGTGAGGGTGCGGGTTAGCGTTAGCGTACGGGTTAGGATTAGGGGACGGGTGAGGGTCAGGCTTCGGGGAAGGGTTAGGGTTAGGGTTCGGGCTAGGGTTAGGGTTAGGGGACGGGGACGGTTTAGGGTCCAGGTGAGGGTACGACAACGCTTTAGGGGGAGCGTACGTGTGAGGGGGCGGCTTCGCGTTAGCGTACGGGTTAGGATTAGGGGACGGGTGAGGGTCAGGCTTCGGGGAAGGGTTAGGGTTCGGGCTAGGGTTAGGGTTAGGGACGGGGATGGTTTAGGGTCCAGGTGAGGGTACGACAACGCTTTAGGGGGAGCGTACGTGTGAGGGCGCGGTTAGCGTTAGCATACGGGTTAGGATTAGGGGACGGGTGAGGGTCAGGCTTCGGGGAAGGGTTAGGGTTAGGGTTCGGGCTAGGGTTATGGTTAAGGGACGGGGACGGTTTAGGGTCCAGGTGAGGCTACGACAACGCTTTAGGGGGAGCGTACGTGTGAGGGCGCGGGTTAGCGTTAGAGTACGAGTTAGGATTAGGGGACGGGTGAGGGTCAGGCTTCGGGGAAGGGTTAGGGTTAGGGTTCAGTCTAGGGTTAGGGTTAGGGGACGGGGACGGTTTAGGGTCCAGGTGAGGGTACGACAACGCTTTATGGGGAGCGTACGTGTGATGGCGCGGGTTAGCGTTAGCGTACGGGTTAGGATTAGGGGACGGGTGAGGGTCAGGCTTCGGGGAAGGGTTAGGGTTAGGGTTCGGGCTAGGGTTAGGGTTAGGGGACGGGGACGGTTTAGGGTCCAGGTGAGGGTACGACAACGCTTTAGGGGGAGCGTACGTGTGAGGGGGCGGGTTCGCGTTAGCGTACGGGTTAGGATTAGGGGACGGGTGAGGGTTAGGCTTCGGGGAAGGGTTAGGGTTCAGGCTAGGGTTAGGGTTAGGGACGGGGATGGTTTAGGGTCCAGGTGAGGGTACGACAACGCTTTAGGGGGAGCGTACGTGTGAGGGCGCGGTTAGCGTTAGCGTACGGGTTAGGATTAGGGGACGGGTGAGGGTCAGGCTTCGGGGAAGGGTTAGGGTTAGGGTTCGGGCTAGGGTTATGGTTAAAGGACGGGGACGGTTTAGGGTCCAGGTGAGGGTACGACAACGCTTTAGGGGGAGCGTACGTGTGAGGGCGTGGGTTAGCGTTAGCGTACGAGTTAGGATTAGGGGACGGGTGAGGGTCAGGCTTCGGGGAAGGGTTAGGGTTAGGGTTCGGTCTAGGGTTAGGGTTAGGGGACGGGGACGGTTTAGGGTCCAGGTGAGGGTACGACAACGCTTTAGGGGGAGCGTACGTGTGAGGGCGCGGGTTAGCGTTAGCGTACGGGTTAGGATTAGGGGATGGGTGAGGGTCAGGCTTCGGGGAAGGGTTAGGGTTAGGGTTCGGGCTAGGGTTAGGGTTAGGAGACGGGGACGGTTTAGGGTCCAGGTGAGGGTACGACAACGCTTTAGGGGGAGCGTTTGTGTGAGGGCGCGGGTTAGCGTTAGCGTATTGGTTAGGATTAGGGGACGGGTGAGGGTCAGGCTTCGGGGAAGGGTTAGGTTTAGGGTTCGGGCTAGGGTTAGGGTTAGGGGACGGGGACGGTTTAGGGTCCAGGTGAGTGTATGAAAACGCTTTAGGGGTAGCGTGCGTGTGAGGGCGCGGGTTAGCGTTAGCATACGGGTTAGGATTAGGGGACGTGTGAGGGTCAGGCTTCAGGGAAGGGTTAGGGTTAGGGTTCGGGCTAGGGTTAGGGTTAGGGGACGGGGACGGTTTAGGGTCCAGGTGAGGGTACGACAACGCTTTAGGGGGAGCGTAGTGTGAGGGCGCGGGTTAGCGTTAGCGTACGGGTTACGATTAGGGGACGGGTGAGTCTCAGGCTTCGGGGAAAGGTTAGGGTTAGGGTTCGGGCTAGGGTTAGGCTTAGGGGACGGGGACGGTTTAAGGTCAAGGTGAGGGTACGACAACGCTTTAGGGGGAGCGTACGAGTGAGGGCGCGGGTTAGCCTTAGCGTACGGGTTAGGATTAGGGGACGGGTGAGGGTCAGGCTTCGGGGAAGGGTTAGGGTTAGGGTTCGGGCTAGGGTTAGGGTTAGGGGACGGGGACGGTTTAGGGTCTTGGTGAGGATACGACAACGCTTTAGGGGGAGCGTATGTGTGTGCGCGCGCGTTAGCGTTAGCGTACGGGTTAGGATTAGGGGACGGGTGAGGGTCAGGCTTCTTGGAAGTGTTAGGGTTAGGATTCGGGCTAGGGTTAGGGTTAGGGGACGGGGACGGTTTAGGGTCCAGGTGAGGGTACGACAGCGCTTTAGGGGGAGCGTACGTGTGAGGGCGCGGGTTAGCGTTAGCGTACGGGTTAGGATTAGCGGACGGGTGAGGGTCAGGCTTCGGGGAAGTGTTAGGGTTAGGGTTCGGCTAGGGTTAGGGTAAGGGGACGGGGATGGTTTAGGGTCTACGTGAGGGTACGACAACGCTTTAGGGGGAGCGTACGTGTGAGGGCGCGGGTTAGCGTTAGCGTACGGGTTAGGATTAGGGGACGGGTGAGGGTCAGGCTTCGGGGAAGTGTTAGGGTTAGGGTTCGGGCTAGGGTTAGGGTTAGGAGACGGGGACGGTTTAGGGTCCAGGTGAGGGTACGACAACGCTTTAGGGGGAGCGTTTGTGTGAAGGCGCGGGTTAGCGTTAGCGTATTGGTTAGGATTAGGGGACGGGTGAGGGTCAGGCTTCGGGGAAGTGTTAGGTTTAGGGTTCGGGCTAGGGTTAGGGTTAGGGGACAGGGACGGTTTAGGGTCCAGGTGAGTGTATGAAAACGCTTTAGGGGTAGCGTGCGTGTGAGGGCGCGGGTTAGCGTTAGCGTACGGGTTAGGATTAGGGGACGTGTGAGGCTCAGGCTTCAGGGAAGGGTTAGGGTTAGGGTTCGGGCTAGGGTTAGGGTTAGGGGACGGGGACGGTTTAGGGTCCAGGTGAGGGTACGACAACGCTTTAGGGGGAGCGTAGTGTGAGGGCGCGGGTTAGCGTTAGCGTACGGGTTACGATTAGGGGACGGGTGAGTGTCAGGCTTCGGGGAAAGGTTAGGGTTAGGGTTCGGGCTAGGGTTAGGGTTAGGGGACGGGGACGGTTTAAGGTCAAGGTGAGGGTACGACAACGCTTTAGGGGGAGCGTACGTGTGAGGGCGCGGGTTAGCGTTAGCGTACGGGTTAGGATTAGGGGACGGGTGAGGGTCAGGCTTCGGGGAAGGGTTAGGGTTAGGGTTCGGGCTAGGGTTAGGGTTAGGGGACGGGGACGGTTTAGGGTTCAGGTGAGGGTACGACAACGCTTTAGGGGGAGCGTACGAGTGAGGGCGCGGGTTAGCGTTAGCGTACGGGTTAGGATTAGGGGACGGGTGAGGGTCAGGCTTCGGGGAAGGGTTAGGGTTAGGGTTCGGGCTAGGGTTAGGGTTAGGGGACGGGGACGGTTTAAGGTCCAGGTGAGGGTACGACAACGCTTTAGGGGGAGCGTACGTGTGAGGGCGCCGGTTAGCGTTAGCGTACGGGTTAGGATTAGGGGACGGGTGAGGGTCAGGCTCTGGGGAAGGATAAGGGTTAGGGTTCGGGCTAGGGTTAGGGTTAGGGGACGGGGACGGTTTAGGGTCCAGGTGAGGGTACGACAACGCTTTAGGGGGAGCGTACTTGTGAGGGCGCGGGATAGCATTAGCGTACGAGTTAGGATTAGGGGACGGGTGAGGGTCAGGCTTCGGGGAAGGGTTAGGGTTAGGGTTCGGGCTAGGGTTAGGGTTAGGGGACAGGGACGGTTTAGGGTCCAGGTGAGGGTACGACAACGCTTTAGGGGGAGCGTACGTGTGAGGGCGCGTGTTAGCGTTAGCGTACATGTTAGGATTAGGGGACGGGTGAGGGTCAGGCTTCGGGGAAGGGTTAGGGTTAGGGTTCGGGCTAGGGTTAGGGTTAGGGGATGGGGACGGTTTAGGGTCCAGGTGAGGGTACGACAACGCTTTAGGGGGAGCGTACGTGTGAGGGCGTGGGTTAGCGTTAGGGTACGGGTTAGGATTAGGGGACGGGTGAGGGTCAGGCTTCGGGGAAGGGTTAGGGTTAGGGTTCGGGCTAGGGTTAGGGTTAGGGGACGGGGACGGTTTAGGGTCCAGGTGAGGGTAGGACAACGCTTTAGGGGGAGCATACGTGTGAGGGCACGTGTTAGCGTTAGCGTACAGGTTAGGATTAGGGGACGGGTGAGGGTCAGGCTTCGGGGAAGGGTTAGGGTTAGGGTTCGGGCTAGGGTTAGGGTTAGGGGTCGGGGACGGTTTAGGGTCCAGGTGAGGGTACGACAACGCTTTAGGGGGAGCGTACGTGTGAGGGGGCGGGTTCGCGTTAGCGTACGGGTTAGGATTAGGGGACGGGTGAGGGTCAGGCTTCGGGGAAGGGTTAGGGTTCGGGCTAGGGTTAGGGTTAGGGACAGGGATGGTTTAGGGTCCAGGTGAGGGTACGACAACGCTTTAGGGGGAGCGTACGTGTGAGGGCGCGGGTTAGCGTTAGCATACGGGTTAGGATTAGGGGACGGGTGAGGGTCAGGCTTCGGGGAAGGTTTAGGGTTAGGGTTCGGGCTAGGGTTATGGTTAAGGGACGGGGACGGTTTAGGGTCCAGGTGAGGGTACGACAACGCTTTAGGGGGAGCGTACGTGTGAGGGCGCGGGTTAGCGTTAGCGTACGGGTTAGGATTAGGGGACGGGTGAGGGTCAGGCTTCGGGGAAGGGTTAGGGTTAGGGTTCGGGCTAGGGTTAGGGTTAGGGGACGGGGACGGTTTAGGATCCAGGTGAGGGTACGACAACGCTTTAGGGGGAGCGTACGTGTGAGGGCGCTTGTTAGCGTTAGCGTACGGGTTAGGATTAGGGGCGGGTGAGGGTCAGGCTTCGGGGAAGGGTTAGGGTTAGGGTTCGGGCTAGGGTTAGGGTTAGGGGACGGGGACGGTTTAGGGTCTTGGTGAGGGTACGACAACGCTTTAGGGGGAGCGTACGTGTGAGGGCGCGGGTTAGCGTTAGCGTACGGGTTAGGATTAGGGGACGGGTGAGGGTCAGGCTTCGGGGAAGGGTTAGGGTTAGGGTTCGGGCTAGGGTTTGGGTTAGGGGACGGGGACGGTTTAGGGTCCAGGTGAGGGTACGACAACGCTTTAGGGGGAGCGTACGTGTGAGGGGGCGGGTTCGCGTTAGCGTACGGGTTAGGATTAGGGGACGGGTGAGGGTTAGGCTTCGGGGAAGGGTTAGGGTTCAGGCTAGGGTTAGGGTTAGGGACGGGGATGGTTTAGGGTCCAGGTGAGGGTACGACAACGCTTTAGGGGGAGCGTACGTGTGAGGGCGCGGTTAGCATTAGCGTACGGGTTAGGATTAGGGGACGGGTGAGGGTCAGGCTTCGGGGAAGGGTTAGGGTTAGGGTTCGGGCTAGGGTTATGGTTAAGGGACGGGGACGGTTTAGGGCCCAGGTGAGGGTACGACAACGCTTTAGGGGGAGCGTACGTGTGAGGGCGTGGGTTAGCGTTAGCGTACGAGTTAGGATTAGGGGACGGGTGAGGGTCAGGCTTCGGGGAAGGGTTAGGGTTAGGGTTCGGTCTAGGGTTAGGGTTAGGGGACGGGGACGGTTTAGGGTCCAGGTGAGGGTACGACAACGCTTTAGGGGGAGCGTACGTGTGAGGGCGCGGGTTAGCGTTAGCGTACGGGTTAGGATTAGGGGACGGGTGAGGGTCAGGCTTCGGGGAAGGGTTAGGGTTAGGGTTCGGGCTAGGGTTAGGGTTAGGGGACGGGGACGGTTTAGGGTCCAGGTGAGGGTACGACAACGCTTTAGGGGGAGCGTACGTGTGAGGGCGCAGGTTAGCGTTAGCGTACGGGTTAGGATTAGGGGACGGGTGAGGGTCAGGCTTCGGGGAAGGGTTAGGGTTAGGGTTCGGGCTAGGGTTAGGGTTAGGGGACGGGGACGGTTTAGGGTCCAGGTGAGGGTACGACAACGCTTTAGGGGGAGCGTACGTGTGAGGGCGTGGGTTAGCGTTAGCGTACGAGTTAGGATTAGGGGACGGGTGAGGGTCAGGCTTCGGGGAAGGGTTAGGGTTAGGGTTCGGGCTAGGGTTAGGGTTAGGGGACGGGGACGGTTTAGGGTCCAGGTGAGGCTACGACAACGCTTTAGGGGGAGCGTACGTGTTTGGGCGCGGGTTAGCGTTAGCGTATGGGTTAGGATTATGGGACGGGTGAGGGTCAGGCTTCGGGCAAGGGTTAGGGTTAGGGTTTGGGCTATGGTTAGGGTTAGGGGACGGGGATGGTTTAGGGTCCAGGTGAGGGTACGACAACGCTTTAGGGGGAGCGTACGTGTGAGGGCGCGGGTTAGCGTTAGCGTACGGGTTAGGATTAGGGGACGGGTGAGGGTCAGGCTTCGGGGAAGGGTTAGGGTTAGGGTTCGGGCTAGGGTTAAGGTTAGGGGACGGGGACGGTTTAGGGTCCAGGTGAGGGTACGACAACGCTTTAGGGGGAGCGTACGTGTGAGGGCGCGGGTTAACGTTAGCGTACGGGTTAGGATTAGGGGACGGGTGAGGGTCAGGCTTCGGGGAAGGGTTAGGGTTAGGGTTCGGGCTAGGGTTAGGGTTAGGGGACGGGGACGGTTTAGGGTCTTGGTGAGGATACGACAACGCTTTAGGGGGAGCGTACGTGTGTGCGCGCGCGTTAGCGTTAGCGTACGGGTTAGGATTAGGGGACGGGTGAGAGTCAGGCTTCTTGCAAGTGTTAGGGTTAGGATTCGGGCTAGGGTTAGGGTTAGGGGACGGGGACGGTTTAGGGTCCAGGTGAGGGTAGGACAACGCTTTATGGGGAGCATACGTGTGAGGGCACGTGTTAGCGTTAGCGTACAGGTTAGGATTAGGGGACGGGTGAGGGTCAGGCTTCGGGGAAGGGTTAGGGTTAGGGTTCGGGCTAGGGTTAGGGTTAGGGGTCGGGGACGGTTTAGGGTCCAGGTGAGGGTACGACAACGCTTTAGGGGGAGCGTACGTGTGAGGGGGCGGGTTCGCGTTAGCGTACGGGTTAGGATTAGGGGACGGGTGAGGGTCAGGCTTCGGGGAAGGGTTAGGGTTCGGGCTAGGGTTAGGGTTAGGGACAGGGATGGTTTAGGGTCCAGGTGAGGGTACGACAACGCTTTAGGGGGAGCGTACGTGTGAGGGCGCGGGTTAGCGTTAGCATACGGGTTAGGATTAGGGGACGGGTGAGGGTCAGGCTTCGGGGAAGGTTTGGGGTTAGGGTTCGGGCTAGGGTTATGGTTAAGGGACGGGGACGGTTTAGGGTCCAGGTGAGGGTACGACAACGCTTTAGGGGGAGCGTACGTGTGAGGGCGCGGGTTAGCGTTAGCGTACGGGTTAGGATTAGGGGACGGGTGAGGGTCAGGCTTCGGGGAAGGGTTAGGGTTAGGGTTCGGGCTAGGGTTAGGGTTAGGGGACGGGGACGGTTTAGGATCCAGGTGAGGGTACGACAACGCTTTAGGGGGAGCGTACGTGTGAGGGCGCTTGTTAGCGTTAGCGTACGGGTTAGGATTAGGGGCGGGTGAGGGTCAGGCTTCGGGGAAGGGTTAGGGTTAGGGTTCGGGCTAGGGTTAGGGTTAGGGGACGGGGACGGTTTAGGGTCTTGGTGAGGGTACGACAACGCTTTAGGGGGAGCGTACGTGTGAGGGCGCGGGTTAGCGTTAGCGTACGGGTTAGGATTAGGGGACGGGTGAGGGTCAGGCTTCGGGGAAGGGTTAGGGTTAGGGTTCGGGCTAGGGTTTGGGTTAGGGGACGGGGACGGTTTAGGGTCCAGGTGAGGGTACGACAACGCTTTAGGGGGAGCGTACGTGTGAGGGGGCGGGTTCGCGTTAGCGTACGGGTTAGGATTAGGGGACGGGTGAGGGTTAGGCTTCGGGGAAGGGTTAGGGTTCAGGCTAGGGTTAGGGTTAGGGACGGGGATGGTTTAGGGTCCAGGTGAGGGTACGACAACGCTTTAGGGGGAGCGTACGTGTGAGGGCGCGGTTAGCGTTAGCGTACGGGTTAGGATTAGGGGACGGGTGAGGGTCAGGCTTCGGGGAAGGGTTAGGGTTAGGGTTCGGGCTAGGGTTATGGTTAAGGGACGGGGACGGTTTAGGGTCCAGGTGAGGGTACGACAACGCTTTAGGGGGAGCGTACGTGTGAGGGCGTGGGTTAGCGTTAGCGTACGAGTTAGGATTAGGGGACGGGTGAGGGTCAGGCTTCGGGGAAGGGTTAGGGTTAGGGTTCGGTCTAGGGTTAGGGTTAGGGGACGGGGACGGTTTAGGGTCCAGGTGAGGGTACGACAACGCTTTAGGGGGAGCGTACGTGTGAGGGCGCGGGTTAGCGTTAGCGTACGGGTTAGGATTAGGGGACGGGTGAGGGTCAGGCTTCTTGCAAGTGTTAGGGTTAGGGTTCGGGCTAGGGTTAGGGTTAGGGGACGGGGACGGTTTAGGGTCCAGGTGAGGGTACGACAACGCTTTAGGGGGAGCGTACGAGTGAGGGCGCGGTTTAGCGTTAGCGTACGGGTTAGGATTAGGGGACGGGTGAGGGTCAGGCTTCGGGGAAGGGTTAGGGTTAGGGTTCGGGCTAGGGTTAGGGTTAGGGGACGGGGACGGTTTAAGGTCCAGGTGAGGGTACGACAACGCTTTAGGGGGAGCGTACGTGTGAGGGCGCCGGTTAGCGTTAGCGTACGGGTTAGGATTAGGGGACGGGTGAGGGTCAGGCTCTGGGGAAGGATAAGGGTTAGGGTTCGGGCTAGGGTTAGGGTTAGGGGACGGGGACGGTTTAGGGTCCAGGTGAGGGTACGACAACGCTTTAGGGGGAGCGTACGTGTGAGGGCGTGGGTTAGCGTTAGCGTACGAGTTAGGATTAGGGCTCGGGTGAGGGTCAGGCTTCGGGGAAGGGTTAGGGTTAGGGTTCGGGCTAGGGTTAGGGTTAGGGGACGGGGACGGTTTAGGGTCCAGGTGAGGGTACGACAACGCTTTAGGGGGAGCGTACGTGTTTGGGCGCGGGTTAGCGTTAGCGTATGGGTTAGGATTAGGGGACGGGAGAGGGTCAGGCTTCGGGGAAGTGTTAGGGTTAGGGTTTGGGCTATGGTTAGGGTTAGGGGACGGGGATGGTTTAGGGTCCAGGTGAGGGTACGACAACGCTTTAGGGGGAGCGTACGTGTGAGGGCGCGGGTTAGCGTTAGCGTACGGGTTAGGATTAGGGGACGGGTGAGGGTCAGGCTTCGGGGAAGGGTTAGGGTTAGGGTTCGGGCTAGGGTTAAGGTTAGGGGACGGGGACGGTTTAGGGTCCAGGTGAGGGTACGACAACGCTTTAGGGGGAGCGTACGTGTGAGGGCGCGGGTTAACGTTAGCGTACGGGTTAGGATTAGGGGACGGGTGAGGGTCAGGCTTCGGGGAAGGGTTAGGGTTAGGGTTCGGGCTAGGGTTAGGGTTAGGGGACGGGGACGGTTTAGGGTCTTGGTGAGGATACGACAACGCTTTAGGGGGAGCGTACGTGTGTGCGCGCGCGTTAGCGTTAGCGTACGGGTTAGGATTAGGGGACGGGTGAGGGTCAGGCTTCTTGGAAGTGTTAGGGTTAGGGTTCGGGCTAGGGTTAGGGTTAGGAGACGGGGACGGTTTAGGGTCCAGGTGAGGGTACGACAACGCTTTAGGGGGAGCGTTTGTGTGAGGGCGCGGGTTAGCGTTAGCGTATTGGTTAGGATTAGGGGACAGGTGAGGGTCAGGCTTCGGGGAAGGGTTAGGTTTAGGGTTCGGGCTAGGGTTAGGGTTAGGGGACGGGGACGGTTTAGGGTCCAGGTGAGTGTATGAAAACGCTTTAGGGGTAGCGTGCGTGTGAGGGCGCGGGTTAGCGTTAGCGTACGGGTTAGGATTAGGGGACGTGTGAGGGTCAGGCTTCAGGGAAGGGTTAGGGTTAGGGTTCGGGCTAGGGTTAGGGTTAGGGGACGGGGACGGTTTAGGGTCCAGGTGAGGGTACGACAACGCTTTAGGGGGAGCGTAGTGTGAGGGCGCGGGTTAGCGTTAGCGTACGGGTTACGATTAGGGGACGGGTGAGTCTCAGGCTTCGGGGAAAGGTTAGGGTTAGGGTTCGGGCTAGGGTTAGGGTTAGGGGACGGGGACGGTTTAAGGTCAAGGTCAGGGTACGACAACGCTTTAGGGGGAGCGTACGAGTGAGGGCGCGGGTTAGCGTTAGCGTACGGGTTAGGATTAGGGGACGGGTGAGGGTCAGGCTTCGGGGAAGGGTTAGGGTTAGGGTTCGGGCTAGGGTTAGGGTTAGGGGACGGGGACGGTTTAGGGTCTTGGTGAGGATACGACAACGCTTTAGGGGGAGCATACGTGTGTGCGCGCGCGTTAGCGTTAGCGTACGGGTTAGGATTAGGGGACGGGTGAGGGTCAGGCTTCTTGGAAGTGTTAGGGTTAGGATTCGCGCTAGGGTTAGGGTTAGGGGACGGGGACGGTTTAGGGTCCAGGTGAGGGTACGACAACGCTTTAGGTGGAGCGTACGTGTGAGGGCGCGGGTTAGCGTTAGCGTACGGGTTAGGATTAGCGGACGGGTGAGGGTCAGGCTTCGGGGAAGTGTTAGGGTTAGGGTTCGGCTAGGGTTAGGGTAAGGGGACGGGGATGGTTTAGGGTCTACGTGAGGGTACGACAACGCTTTAGGGGGAGCGTACGTGTGAGGGCGCGGGTTAGCGTTAGCGTACGGGTTAGGATTAGGGGACGGGTGAGGGTCAGGCTTCGGGGAAGTGTTAGGGTTAGGGTTCGGGCTAGGGTTAGGGTTAGGAGACGGGGACGGTTTAGGGTCCAGGTGAGGGTACGACAACGCTTTAGGGGGAGCGTTTGTGTGAGGGCGCGGGTTAGCGTTAGCGTATTGGTTAGGATTAGGGGACGGGTGAGGGTCAGGCTTCGGGGAAGTGTTAGGTTTAGGGTTCGGGCTAGGGTTAGGGTTAGGGGACAGGGACGGTTTAGGGTCCAGGTGAGTGTATGAAAACGCTTTAGGGGTAGCGTGCGTGTGAGGGCGCGGATTAGCGTTAGCGTACGGGTTAGGATTAGGGGACGTGTGAGGGTCAGGCTTCAGGGAAGGGTTAGGGTTAGGGTTCGGGCTAGGGTTAGGGTTAGGGGACGGGGACGGTTTAGGGTCCAGGTGAGGGTACGACAACGCTTTAGGGGGAGCGTAGTGTGAGGGCGCGGGTTAGCGTTAGCGTACGGGTTACGATTAGGGGACGGGTGAGTGTCAGGCTTCGGGGAAAGGTTAGGGTTAGGGTTCGGGCTAGGGTTAGGGTTAGGGGACGGGGACGGTTTAAGGTCAAGGTGAGGGTACGACAACGCTATAGGGGGAGCGTACGTGTGAGGGCGCGGGTTAGCGTTAGCGTACGGGTTAGGATTAGGGGACGGGTGAGGGTCAGGCTTCGGGGAAGGGTTAGGGTTAGGGTTTGGGCTAGGGTTAGGGTTAGGGGACGGGGACGGTTTAGGGTCCAGGTGAGGGTACGACAACGCTTTAGGGGGAGCGTACGAGTAAGGGCGCGGTTTAGCGTTAGCGTACGGGTTAGGATTAGGGGACGGGTGAGGGTCAGGGTTCGGGGAAGGGTTAGGGTTAGGGTTCGGGCTAGGGTTAGGGTTAGGGGACGGGGACGGTTTAAGGTCCAGGTGAGGGTACGACAACGCTTTAGGGGGAGCGTACGTGTGAGGGCGCCGGTTAGCGTTAGCGTACGGGTTAGGATTAGGGGACGGGTGAGGGTCAGGCTCTGGGGAAGGATAAGGGTTAGGGTTCGGGCTAGGGTTAGGGTTAGGGGACGGGGACGGTTTAGGGTCCAGGTGAGGGTACGACAACACTTTAGGGGGAGCGTACGTGTGAGGGCGTGGGTTATCGTTAGCATATGGGTTAGGATTAGGGGACGGGTTAGGGTCAGGCTTCGGGGAAGGTTTAGGGTTAGGGTTCGGGCTAGGGTTATGGTTAAGGGACGGGGACGGTTTAGGGTCCAGGTGAGGGTACGACAACGCTTTAGGGGGAGCGTACGTGTGAGGGCGTGGGTTAGCGTTAGCGTACGAGTTAGGATTAGGGGACGGGTGAGGGTCAGGCTTCGGGGAAGGGTTAGGGTTAGGGTTCGGGCTAGGGTTAGGGTTAGGGGATGGGGACGGTTTAGGGTCCAGGTGAGGGTACGACAACGCTTTAGCGGGAGCGTACGTGTGAGGGCGCGGGTTAGCGTTAGCGTACGGGTTAGGATTAGGGGACGGGTGAGGGTCAGGCTCTGGGGAAGGATAAGGGTTAGGGTTCGGGCTAGGGTTAGGGTTAGGGGACGGGGACGGTTTAGGGTCCTGGTGACGGTACGACAACGCTTTAGGGGGAGCGTACGTGTGAGGGCGCGGGATAGCGTTAGCGTACGGGTTAGGATTAGGGGACGGGTGAGGGTCAGGCTTCGGGGAAGGGTTAGGGTTAGGGCTCGGGCTAGGGTTAGGGTTAGGGGACGGGGACGGTTTCGGGTCCAGGTGAGGGTACGACAACGCTTTAGCGGGAGCGTACGTGTGAGGGTGCGGGTTAGCGTTAGCGTACGGGTTAGGATTAGGGGACGGGTGAGGGTCAGGCTTCGGGGAAGGGTTAGGGTTAGGGTTCGGGCTAGGGTTAGGGTTAGGGGACGGGGACGGTTTAGGGTCCAGGTGAGGGTACGACAACGCTTTAGGGGGAGCGTACGTGTGAGGGGGCGGCTTCGCGTTAGCGTACGGGTTAGGATTAGGGGACGGGTGAGGGTCAGGCTTCGGGGAAGGGTTAGGGTTCGGGCTAGGGTTAGGGTTAGGGACGGGGATGGTTTAGGGTCCAGGTGAGGGTACGACAACGCTTTAGGGGGAGCGTACGTGTGAGGGCGCGGTTAGCGTTAGCATACGGGTTAGGATTAGGGGACGGGTGAGGGTCAGGCTTCGGGGAAGGGTTAGGGTTAGGGTTCGGGCTAGGGTTATGGTTAAGGGACGGGGACGGTTTAGGGTCCAGGTGAGGCTACGACAACGCTTTAGGGGGAGCGTACGTGTGAGGGCGCGGGTTAGCGTTAGAGTACGAGTTAGGATTAGGGGACGGGTGAGGGTCAGGCTTCGGGGAAGGGTTAGGGTTAGGGTTCAGTCTAGGGTTAGGGTTAGGGGACGGGGACGGTTTAGGGTCCAGGTGAGGGTACGACAACGCTTTATGGGGAGCGTACGTGTGATGGCGCGGGTTAGCGTTAGCGTACGGGTTAGGATTAGGGGACGGGTGAGGGTCAGGCTTCGGGGAAGGGTTAGGGTTAGGGTTCGGGCTAGGGTTAGGGTTAGGGGACGGGGACGGTTTAGGGTCCAGGTGAGGGTACGACAACGCTTTAGGGGGAGCGTACGTGTGAGGGGGCGGGTTCGCGTTAGCGTACGGGTTAGGATTAGGGGACGGGTGAGGGTTAGGCTTCGGGGAAGGGTTAGGGTTCAGGCTAGGGTTAGGGTTAGGGACGGGGATGGTTTAGGGTCCAGGTGAGGGTACGACAACGCTTTAGGGGGAGCGTACGTGTGAGGGCGCGGTTAGCGTTAGCGTACGGGTTAGGATTAGGGGACGGGTGAGGGTCAGGCTTCGGGGAAGGGTTAGGGTTAGGGTTCGGGCTAGGGTTATGGTTAAAGGACGGGGACGGTTTAGGGTCCAGGTGAGGGTACGACAACGCTTTAGGGGGAGCGTACGTGTGAGGGCGTGGGTTAGCGTTAGCGTACGAGTTAGGATTAGGGGACGGGTGAGGGTCAGGCTTCGGGGAAGGGTTAGGGTTAGGGTTCGGTCTAGGGTTAGGGTTAGGGGACGGGGACGGTTTAGGGTCCAGGTGAGGGTACGACAACGCTTTAGGGGGAGCGTACGTGTGAGGGCGCGGGTTAGCGTTAGCGTACGGGTTAGGATTAGGGGATGGGTGAGGGTCAGGCTTCGGGGAAGGGTTAGGGTTAGGGTTCGGGCTAGGGTTAGGGTTAGGAGACGGGGACGGTTTAGGGTCCAGGTGAGGGTACGACAACGCTTTAGGGGGAGCGTTTGTGTGAGGGCGCGGGTTAGCGTTAGCGTATTGGTTAGGATTAGGGGACGGGTGAGGGTCAGGCTTCGGGGAAGGGTTAGGTTTAGGGTTCGGGCTAGGGTTAGGGTTAGGGGACGGGGACGGTTTAGGGTCCAGGTGAGTGTATGAAAACGCTTTAGGGGTAGCGTGCGTGTGAGGGCGCGGGTTAGCGTTAGCATACGGGTTAGGATTAGGGGACGTGTGAGGGTCAGGCTTCAGGGAAGGGTTAGGGTTAGGGTTCGGGCTAGGGTTAGGGTTAGGGGACGGGGACGGTTTAGGGTCCAGGTGAGGGTACGACAACGCTTTAGGGGGAGCGTAGTGTGAGGGCGCGGGTTAGCGTTAGCGTACGGGTTACGATTAGGGGACGGGTGAGTCTCAGGCTTCGGGGAAAGGTTAGGGTTAGGGTTCGGGCTAGGGTTAGGCTTAGGGGACGGGGACGGTTTAAGGTCAAGGTGAGGGTACGACAACGCTTTAGGGGGAGCGTACGAGTGAGGGCGCGGGTTAGCCTTAGCGTACGGGTTAGGATTAGGGGACGGGTGAGGGTCAGGCTTCGGGGAAGGGTTAGGGTTAGGGTTCGGGCTAGGGTTAGGGTTAGGGGACGGGGACGGTTTAGGGTCTTGGTGAGGATACGACAACGCTTTAGGGGGAGCGTATGTGTGTGCGCGCGCGTTAGCGTTAGCGTACGGGTTAGGATTAGGGGACGGGTGAGGGTCAGGCTTCTTGGAAGTGTTAGGGTTAGGATTCGGGCTAGGGTTAGGGTTAGGGGACGGGGACGGTTTAGGGTCCAGGTGAGGGTACGACAGCGCTTTAGGGGGAGCGTACGTGTGAGGGCGCGGGTTAGCGTTAGCGTACGGGTTAGGATTAGCGGACGGGTGAGGGTCAGGCTTCGGGGAAGTGTTAGGGTTAGGGTTCGGCTAGGGTTAGGGTAAGGGGACGGGGATGGTTTAGGGTCTACGTGAGGGTACGACAACGCTTTAGGGGGAGCGTACGTGTGAGGGCGCGGGTTAGCGTTAGCGTACGGGTTAGGATTAGGGGACGGGTGAGGGTCAGGCTTCGGGGAAGTGTTAGGGTTAGGGTTCGGGCTAGGGTTAGGGTTAGGAGACGGGGACGGTTTAGGGTCCAGGTGAGGGTACGACAACGCTTTAGGGGGAGCGTTTGTGTGAAGGCGCGGGTTAGCGTTAGCGTATTGGTTAGGATTAGGGGACGGGTGAGGGTCAGGCTTCGGGGAAGTGTTAGGTTTAGGGTTCGGGCTAGGGTTAGGGTTAGGGGACAGGGACGGTTTAGGGTCCAGGTGAGTGTATGAAAACGCTTTAGGGGTAGCGTGCGTGTGAGGGCGCGGGTTAGCGTTAGCGTACGGGTTAGGATTAGGGGACGTGTGAGGCTCAGGCTTCAGGGAAGGGTTAGGGTTAGGGTTCGGGCTAGGGTTAGGGTTAGGGGACGGGGACGGTTTAGGGTCCAGGTGAGGGTACGACAACGCTTTAGGGGGAGCGTAGTGTGAGGGCGCGGGTTAGCGTTAGCGTACGGGTTACGATTAGGGGACGGGTGAGTGTCAGGCTTCGGGGAAAGGTTAGGGTTAGGGTTCGGGCTAGGGTTAGGGTTAGGGGACGGGGACGGTTTAAGGTCAAGGTGAGGGTACGACAACGCTTTAGGGGGAGCGTACGTGTGAGGGCGCGGGTTAGCGTTAGCGTACGGGTTAGGATTAGGGGACGGGTGAGGGTCAGGCTTCGGGGAAGGGTTAGGGTTAGGGTTCGGGCTAGGGTTAGGGTTAGGGGACGGGGACGGTTTAGGGTTCAGGTGAGGGTACGACAACGCTTTAGGGGGAGCGTACGAGTGAGGGCGCGGGTTAGCGTTAGCGTACGGGTTAGGATTAGGGGACGGGTGAGGGTCAGGCTTCGGGGAAGGGTTAGGGTTAGGGTTCGGGCTAGGGTTAGGGTTAGGGGACGGGGACGGTTTAAGGTCCAGGTGAGGGTACGACAACGCTTTAGGGGGAGCGTACGTGTGAGGGCGCCGGTTAGCGTTAGCGTACGGGTTAGGATTAGGGGACGGGTGAGGGTCAGGCTCTGGGGAAGGATAAGGGTTAGGGTTCGGGCTAGGGTTAGGGTTAGGGGACGGGGACGGTTTAGGGTCCAGGTGAGGGTACGACAACGCTTTAGGGGGAGCGTACTTGTGAGGGCGCGGGATAGCATTAGCGTACGAGTTAGGATTAGGGGACGGGTGAGGGTCAGGCTTCGGGGAAGGGTTAGGGTTAGGGTTCGGGCTAGGGTTAGGGTTAGGGGACAGGGACGGTTTAGGGTCCAGGTGAGGGTACGACAACGCTTTAGGGGGAGCGTACGTGTGAGGGCGCGTGTTAGCGTTAGCGTACATGTTAGGATTAGGGGACGGGTGAGGGTCAGGCTTCGGGGAAGGGTTAGGGTTAGGGTTCGGGCTAGGGTTAGGGTTAGGGGATGGGGACGGTTTAGGGTCCAGGTGAGGGTACGACAACGCTTTAGGGGGAGCGTACGTGTGAGGGCGTGGGTTAGCGTTAGGGTACGGGTTAGGATTAGGGGACGGGTGAGGGTCAGGCTTCGGGGAAGGGTTAGGGTTAGGGTTCGGGCTAGGGTTAGGGTTAGGGGACGGGGACGGTTTAGGGTCCAGGTGAGGGTAGGACAACGCTTTAGGGGGAGCATACGTGTGAGGGCACGTGTTAGCGTTAGCGTACAGGTTAGGATTAGGGGACGGGTGAGGGTCAGGCTTCGGGGAAGGGTTAGGGTTAGGGTTCGGGCTAGGGTTAGGGTTAGGGGTCGGGGACGGTTTAGGGTCCAGGTGAGGGTACGACAACGCTTTAGGGGGAGCGTACGTGTGAGGGGGCGGGTTCGCGTTAGCGTACGGGTTAGGATTAGGGGACGGGTGAGGGTCAGGCTTCGGGGAAGGGTTAGGGTTCGGGCTAGGGTTAGGGTTAGGGACAGGGATGGTTTAGGGTCCAGGTGAGGGTACGACAACGCTTTAGGGGGAGCGTACGTGTGAGGGCGCGGGTTAGCGTTAGCATACGGGTTAGGATTAGGGGACGGGTGAGGGTCAGGCTTCGGGGAAGGTTTAGGGTTAGGGTTCGGGCTAGGGTTATGGTTAAGGGACGGGGACGGTTTAGGGTCCAGGTGAGGGTACGACAACGCTTTAGGGGGAGCGTACGTGTGAGGGCGCGGGTTAGCGTTAGCGTACGGGTTAGGATTAGGGGACGGGTGAGGGTCAGGCTTCGGGGAAGGGTTAGGGTTAGGGTTCGGGCTAGGGTTAGGGTTAGGGGACGGGGACGGTTTAGGATCCAGGTGAGGGTACGACAACGCTTTAGGGGGAGCGTACGTGTGAGGGCGCTTGTTAGCGTTAGCGTACGGGTTAGGATTAGGGGCGGGTGAGGGTCAGGCTTCGGGGAAGGGTTAGGGTTAGGGTTCGGGCTAGGGTTAGGGTTAGGGGACGGGGACGGTTTAGGGTCTTGGTGAGGGTACGACAACGCTTTAGGGGGAGCGTACGTGTGAGGGCGCGGGTTAGCGTTAGCGTACGGGTTAGGATTAGGGGACGGGTGAGGGTCAGGCTTCGGGGAAGGGTTAGGGTTAGGGTTCGGGCTAGGGTTTGGGTTAGGGGACGGGGACGGTTTAGGGTCCAGGTGAGGGTACGACAACGCTTTAGGGGGAGCGTACGTGTGAGGGGGCGGGTTCGCGTTAGCGTACGGGTTAGGATTAGGGGACGGGTGAGGGTTAGGCTTCGGGGAAGGGTTAGGGTTCAGGCTAGGGTTAGGGTTAGGGACGGGGATGGTTTAGGGTCCAGGTGAGGGTACGACAACGCTTTAGGGGGAGCGTACGTGTGAGGGCGCGGTTAGCATTAGCGTACGGGTTAGGATTAGGGGACGGGTGAGGGTCAGGCTTCGGGGAAGGGTTAGGGTTAGGGTTCGGGCTAGGGTTATGGTTAAGGGACGGGGACGGTTTAGGGCCCAGGTGAGGGTACGACAACGCTTTAGGGGGAGCGTACGTGTGAGGGCGTGGGTTAGCGTTAGCGTACGAGTTAGGATTAGGGGACGGGTGAGGGTCAGGCTTCGGGGAAGGGTTAGGGTTAGGGTTCGGTCTAGGGTTAGGGTTAGGGGACGGGGACGGTTTAGGGTCCAGGTGAGGGTACGACAACGCTTTAGGGGGAGCGTACGTGTGAGGGCGCGGGTTAGCGTTAGCGTACGGGTTAGGATTAGGGGACGGGTGAGGGTCAGGCTTCGGGGAAGGGTTAGGGTTAGGGTTCGGGCTAGGGTTAGGGTTAGGGGACGGGGACGGTTTAGGGTCCAGGTGAGGGTACGACAACGCTTTAGGGGGAGCGTACGTGTGAGGGCGCAGGTTAGCGTTAGCGTACGGGTTAGGATTAGGGGACGGGTGAGGGTCAGGCTTCGGGGAAGGGTTAGGGTTAGGGTTCGGGCTAGGGTTAGGGTTAGGGGACGGGGACGGTTTAGGGTCCAGGTGAGGGTACGACAACGCTTTAGGGGGAGCGTACGTGTGAGGGCGTGGGTTAGCGTTAGCGTACGAGTTAGGATTAGGGGACGGGTGAGGGTCAGGCTTCGGGGAAGGGTTAGGGTTAGGGTTCGGGCTAGGGTTAGGGTTAGGGGACGGGGACGGTTTAGGGTCCAGGTGAGGCTACGACAACGCTTTAGGGGGAGCGTACGTGTTTGGGCGCGGGTTAGCGTTAGCGTATGGGTTAGGATTATGGGACGGGTGAGGGTCAGGCTTCGGGCAAGGGTTAGGGTTAGGGTTTGGGCTATGGTTAGGGTTAGGGGACGGGGATGGTTTAGGGTCCAGGTGAGGGTACGACAACGCTTTAGGGGGAGCGTACGTGTGAGGGCGCGGGTTAGCGTTAGCGTACGGGTTAGGATTAGGGGACGGGTGAGGGTCAGGCTTCGGGGAAGGGTTAGGGTTAGGGTTCGGGCTAGGGTTAAGGTTAGGGGACGGGGACGGTTTAGGGTCCAGGTGAGGGTACGACAACGCTTTAGGGGGAGCGTACGTGTGAGGGCGCGGGTTAACGTTAGCGTACGGGTTAGGATTAGGGGACGGGTGAGGGTCAGGCTTCGGGGAAGGGTTAGGGTTAGGGTTCGGGCTAGGGTTAGGGTTAGGGGACGGGGACGGTTTAGGGTCTTGGTGAGGATACGACAACGCTTTAGGGGGAGCGTACGTGTGTGCGCGCGCGTTAGCGTTAGCGTACGGGTTAGGATTAGGGGACGGGTGAGGGTCAGGCTTCTTGCAAGTGTTAGGGTTAGGATTCGGGCTAGGGTTAGGGTTAGGGGACGGGGACGGTTTAGGGTCCAGGTGAGGGTAGGACAACGCTTTATGGGGAGCATACGTGTGAGGGCACGTGTTAGCGTTAGCGTACAGGTTAGGATTAGGGGACGGGTGAGGGTCAGGCTTCGGGGAAGGGTTAGGGTTAGGGTTCGGGCTAGGGTTAGGGTTAGGGGTCGGGGACGGTTTAGGGTCCAGGTGAGGGTACGACAACGCTTTAGGGGGAGCGTACGTGTGAGGGGGCGGGTTCGCGTTAGCGTACGGGTTAGGATTAGGGGACGGGTGAGGGTCAGGCTTCGGGGAAGGGTTAGGGTTCGGGCTAGGGTTAGGGTTAGGGACAGGGATGGTTTAGGGTCCAGGTGAGGGTACGACAACGCTTTAGGGGGAGCGTACGTGTGAGGGCGCGGGTTAGCGTTAGCATACGGGTTAGGATTAGGGGACGGGTGAGGGTCAGGCTTCGGGGAAGGTTTGGGGTTAGGGTTCGGGCTAGGGTTATGGTTAAGGGACGGGGACGGTTTAGGGTCCAGGTGAGGGTACGACAACGCTTTAGGGGGAGCGTACGTGTGAGGGCGCGGGTTAGCGTTAGCGTACGGGTTAGGATTAGGGGACGGGTGAGGGTCAGGCTTCGGGGAAGGGTTAGGGTTAGGGTTCGGGCTAGGGTTAGGGTTAGGGGACGGGGACGGTTTAGGATCCAGGTGAGGGTACGACAACGCTTTAGGGGGAGCGTACGTGTGAGGGCGCTTGTTAGCGTTAGCGTACGGGTTAGGATTAGGGGCGGGTGAGGGTCAGGCTTCGGGGAAGGGTTAGGGTTAGGGTTCGGGCTAGGGTTAGGGTTAGGGGACGGGGACGGTTTAGGGTCTTGGTGAGGGTACGACAACGCTTTAGGGGGAGCGTACGTGTGAGGGCGCGGGTTAGCGTTAGCGTACGGGTTAGGATTAGGGGACGGGTGAGGGTCAGGCTTCGGGGAAGGGTTAGGGTTAGGGTTCGGGCTAGGGTTTGGGTTAGGGGACGGGGACGGTTTAGGGTCCAGGTGAGGGTACGACAACGCTTTAGGGGGAGCGTACGTGTGAGGGGGCGGGTTCGCGTTAGCGTACGGGTTAGGATTAGGGGACGGGTGAGGGTTAGGCTTCGGGGAAGGGTTAGGGTTCAGGCTAGGGTTAGGGTTAGGGACGGGGATGGTTTAGGGTCCAGGTGAGGGTACGACAACGCTTTAGGGGGAGCGTACGTGTGAGGGCGCGGTTAGCGTTAGCGTACGGGTTAGGATTAGGGGACGGGTGAGGGTCAGGCTTCGGGGAAGGGTTAGGGTTAGGGTTCGGGCTAGGGTTATGGTTAAGGGACGGGGACGGTTTAGGGTCCAGGTGAGGGTACGACAACGCTTTAGGGGGAGCGTACGTGTGAGGGCGTGGGTTAGCGTTAGCGTACGAGTTAGGATTAGGGGACGGGTGAGGGTCAGGCTTCGGGGAAGGGTTAGGGTTAGGGTTCGGTCTAGGGTTAGGGTTAGGGGACGGGGACGGTTTAGGGTCCAGGTGAGGGTACGACAACGCTTTAGGGGGAGCGTACGTGTGAGGGCGCGGGTTAGCGTTAGCGTACGGGTTAGGATTAGGGGACGGGTGAGGGTCAGGCTTCTTGCAAGTGTTAGGGTTAGGGTTCGGGCTAGGGTTAGGGTTAGGGGACGGGGACGGTTTAGGGTCCAGGTGAGGGTACGACAACGCTTTAGGGGGAGCGTACGTGTGAGGGCGCGGGTTAGCGTTAGCGTACGGGTTAGGATTAGCGGACGGGTGAGGGTCAGGCTTCGGGGAAGTGTTAGGGTTAGGGTTCGGCTAGGGTTAGGGTAAGGGGACGGGGATGGTTTAGGGTCTACGTGAGGGTACGACAACGCTTTAGGGGGAGCGTACGTGTGAGGGCGCGGGTTAGCGTTAGCGTACGGGTTAGGATTAGGGGACGGGTGAGGGTCAGGCTTCGGGGAAGTGTTAGGGTTAGGGTTCGGGCTAGGGTTAGGGTTAGGAGACGGGGACGGTTTAGGGTCCAGGTGAGGGTACGACAACGCTTTAGGGGGAGCGTTTGTGTGAGGGCGTGGGTTAGCGTTAGCGTATTGGTTAGGATTAGGGGACGGGTGAGGGTCAGGCTTCGGGGAAGGGTTAGGTTTAGGGTTCGGGCTAGGGTTAGGATTAGGGGACGGGGACGGTTTAAGGTCAAGGTGAGGGTACGACAACGCTTTAGGGGGAGCGTACGTGTGAGGGCGCGGGTTAGCGTTAGCGTACGGGTTAGGATTAGGGGACGGGTGAGGGTCAGGCTCTGGGGAAGGATAAGGGTTAGGGTTCGGGCCAGGGTTAGGGTTAGGGGACGGGGACGGTTTAGGGTCCAGGTGAGGGTACGACAACGCTTTAGGGGGAGCGTACGTGTGAGGGCGCGGGATAGCGTTAGCGTACGGGTTAGGATTAGGGGACGGGTGAGGGTCAGGCTTCGGGGAAGGGTTAGGGTTAGGGTTCGGGCTAGGGTTAGGGTTAGGGGACGGGGACGGTTTAGGGTCTAGGTGAGGGTACGACAATGCTTTAGGGGGAGCGTACGTGTGAGGGCGCGTGTTAGCGTTAGCGTACAGGTTAGGATTAGGGGACGGGTGAAGGTCAGGCTTCGGGGAAGGGTTAGGGTTAGGGTTCGGGCTAGGGTTAGGGTTAGGGGACGGGGACGGTTTAGGGTCCAGGTGAGGGTACGAAAACGCTTTAGGGGGAGCGTACGTGTGAGGGCGTGGGTTAGCGTTAGGGTACGGGTTAGGATGAGGGGACGGGTGAGGGTCAGGCTTCGGGGAAGGGTTAGGGTTAGGGTTCGGGCTAGGGTTAGGGTTAGGGGACAGGGAAGGTTTAAGGTCCAGTTGAGGGTACGACAACGCTTTAGGGGGAGCGTACGTGTGCGGGCGCAGGTTAGCGTTAGCGTATGGGTTAGGATTAGGGGACGGGTGAGGGTCAGGCTTCGGGGAAGGGTTAGGGTTAGGGTTCGGGCTAGGGTTAGGGTTAGGGGACGGGGACGGTTTAGGGTCCAGGTGAGGGTACGACAACGCTTTAGGGGGAGCGTACGTGTGTGGGCGCGGTTTAGCGTTAGCATACGGGTTAGGATTAGGGGACGGGTGAGGGTCAGGCTTCGGGGAAGGATAAGGGTTAGGGTTCGGGCTAGGGTTAGGGTTAGGGGACGGGGACGGTTTAGGGTCCTGATGACGGTACGACAACGCTTTAGGGGGAGCGTACGTGTTTGGGCGCGGGTTAGCGTTAGCGTACGGTTTAGGATTAGGGGACGGGTGAGGGTCAGGCTTCGGGGAAGGGTTAGGGTTAGGGTTCGGGCTAGGGTTAGGGTTAGGGGACGGGGACGGTTTAGGGTCTTGGTGAGGATACGACAACGCTTTAGGGGGAGCGTACGTGTGTGGGCGCAGTTTAGCGTTAGCGTACGGGTTAGGATTAGGGGACGGGTGAGGGTCAGGCTTCTTGGAAGTGTTAGGGTTAGGGTTCGGGCTAGGGTTAGGGTTAGGGTTAGGGTTCGGGCTAGTTTTAGGGTTAGGGGACGGGGACGGTTTAGGGTCCAGGTGAGGGTACGACAACGCTTTAGGGGGAACGTACGTGTGAGGGCGCGGGTTAGCGTTAACGTACGGGTTAGGATTAGGGGACGGGTGAGGGTCAGGCTTCGGGGAAGGGTTAGGTTTAGGGTTCGGGCTAGGGTTAGGTTTAGGGGACGGGGACGGTTTAGGGTCCAGGTGAGGGTACGACAACGCTTTAGGGGGAGCGTACGTGTTAGGGCGTGGGTTAGCGTTAGCGTACGGGTTAGGATGAGGGGACGGGTGAGGGTCAGGCTTCGGGGAAGGGTTAGGGTTAGGGTTTGGGCTAGGGTTAGGGTTAGGGGACGGGGACGGTTTAGGGTCCAGGTGAGGGTACGACAACGCTTTAGGGGGAGCGTACGTGTGAGGGCGCGGGTTAGCGTTAGCGTATGTGTTAGGATTAGGGCACGGGTGAGGGTCAGGCTTCGGGGAAGGGTTAGGTTTAGGATTCGGCCTAGGGTTAGGTTTAGGGGACGGGGACGGTTTAGGGTCCAGGTGAGTGTATGAAAACGATTTAGGGGGAGCGTGCGTGTGAGGGCGCGGGTTAGCGTTAGCGTACGGGTTAGGATTAGGGGACGGGTGAGGGTCAGGCTTTCGGGAAGGGTTAGGGTTAGGGTTTGGGCTAGGGTTAGGGTTAGGGGACGGGGACGGTTTAAGGTCCAAGTGAGGGTACGACAACGCTTTAGGGGGAGCGTATGTGTGAGGGCGCGGGTTGGCGTTAGCGTACGGGTTAGGATTAGGGGACGGGTGAGGGTCAGGCTTCGGGGAAGGGTTAGGGTTAGGGTTCGGGCTAGGGTTAGGGTTAGGGGACGGGGACGGTTTAGGGTCCAGGTGAGTGTACGACAACGCTTTAGGGGGAACGTACCTGTGAGGGCGCGGGTTAGCGTTAGCGTTCGGGTTAGGATTAGGGGACGGGTGAGGGTCAGGCTTCGGGGAAGGGTTAGGTTTATGGTTCGGGCTAGGGTTAGGGTTAGGGGACGGGGACGGTTTAGGGTCCATGTGAGGGTACGACAACGCTTTAGGGGGAGCGTAGTGTGAGGGCGCGGGTTAGCGTTAGCGTACGGGTTAGGATTAGGGGACGGGTGAGGGTCAGGCTTCGGGGAAGGTTTAGGGTTAGGGTTCGGGCTAGGGTTAGGGTTAGGGGACGGGGACGGTTTAGGGTCCAGGTGAGGGTACGACAACGCTTTAGGGGGAGCGTACGTGTGAGGGCGCGGGTTAGCGTTAGCGTACGGGTTAGGATTAGGGGACGGGTGAGGGTCAGGCTTCGGGGAAGAGTTATGTTTAGGGTTCGGGCTAGGGTTAGGGTTAGGGGACGGGGACGGTTTAGGGTCCAGGTGAGGGTACGACAACGCTTTAGGGGGAGCGTACGTGTTAGGGCGTGGGTTAGTGTTAGCGTACGGGTTAGGATTAGGGGACGGGTGAGGGTCAGGCTTCGGGGAAGGGTTAGGGTTAGGGTTCGGGCTAGGGTTAGGGTTAGGGGACGGGGACGGTTTAGGGTCCAGGTGAGGGTACGACAACGCTTTAGCGGGAGCGTACGTGTGAGGGCGCGGGTTAGCGTTAGCGTACGGGTTAGGATTAGGGGACGGGTGAGGGTCAGGCTTCGGGGAAGGGTTATGGTTAGGGTTCGGGCTAGGGTTAGGGTTAGGGGACGGGGACGGTTTAGGGTCCAGGTGAGGGTACGACAACGCTTTAGGGGGAGCGTATGTGTGAGGGCGCGGGTTAGCGTTAGCGTACGGGTTAGGATTAGGGGACGGGTGAGGGTCAGGCTTCGGGGAAGGATAAGGGTTAGGGTTCGGGCTAGGGTTAGGGTTAGGGGACGGGGACGGTTTAGGGTCCTGATGACGGTACGACTACGCTTTAGGGGGATCGTACGTGTGAGGGTGCGGGTTAGCGTTAGCGTACGGGTTAGGATTAGGGGACGGGTGAGGGTCAGGCTTCGGGGAAGGGTTAGGGTTAGGGTTCGGGCTAGGGTTAGGGTTAGGGGACGGGGACGGTTTAGGGTCTTGGTGAGGATACGACAACGCTTTAGGGGGAGCGTACATGTGTGGGCGCGGGTTAGCGTTAGCGTACGGGTTAGGATTAGGGGACGGGTGAGGGTCAGGCTTCTTGGAAGTGTTAGGGTTAGGGTTCGGGCTAGGGTTAGGGTTAGGGGACGGGGACGGTTTAGGGTCCAGGTGAGGGTACGACAACGCTTTAGGGGGAACGTACCTGTGAGGGCGCGGGTTAGCGTTAGCGTTCGGGTTAGGATTAGGGGACGGGTGAGGGTCAGGCTTCGGGGAAGGGTTAGGTTTATGGTTCGGGCTAGGGTTAGGGTTAGGGGACGGGGACGGTTTAGGGTCCAGGTGAGGGTACGACAACGCTTTAGGGGGAGCGTAGTGTGAGGGCGCGGGTTAGCGTTAGCGTACGGGTTAGGATTAGGGGACGGGTGAGGGTCAGGCTTCGGGGAAGGTTTAGGGTTAGGGTTCGGGCTAGGGTTAGGGTTAGGGGACGGGGACGGTTTAGGGTCCAGGTGAGGGTACGACAACGCTTTAGGGGGAGCGTACGTGTGAGGGCGCGGGTTAGCGTTAGCGTACGGGTTAGGATTAGGGGACGGGTGAGGGTCAGGCTTCGGGGAAGAGTTATGTTTAGGGTTCGGGCTAGGGTTAGGGTTAGGGGACGGGGACGGTTTAGGGTCCAGGTGAGGGTACGACAACGCTTTAGGGGGAGCGTACGTGTTAGGGCGTGGGTTAGCGTTAGCGTACGGGTTAGGATTAGGGGACGGGTGAGGGTCAGGCTTCGGGGAAGGGTTAGGGTTAGGGTTCGGGCTAGGGTTAGGGTTAGGGGACGGGGACGGTTTAGGGTCCAGGTGAGGGTACGACAACGCTTTAGCGGGAGCGTACGTGTGAGGGCGCGGGTTAGCGTTAGCGTACGGGTTAGGATTAGGGGACGGGTGAGGGTCAGGCTTCGGGGAAGGGTTAGGGTTAGGGTTCGGGCTAGGGTTAGGGTTAGGGGACGGGGACGGTTTAGGGTCCAGGTGAGGGTACGACAACGCTTTAGGGGGAGCGTATGTGTGAGGGCGCGGGTTAGCGTTAGCGTACGGGTTAGGATTAGGGGACGGGTGAGGGTCAGGCTTCGGGGAAGGATAAGGGTTAGGGTTCGGGCTAGGGTTAGGGTTAGGGGACGGGGACGGTTTAGGGTCCTGATGACGGTACGACTACGCTTTAGGGGGATCGTACGTGTGAGGGTGCGGGTTAGCGTTAGCGTACGGGTTAGGATTAGGGGACGGGTGAGGGTCAGGCTTCTTGGAAGTGTTAGGGTTAGGGTTCGGCTAGGGTTAGGATAAGGGGACGGGGATGGTTTAGGGTCTACGTGAGGGTGCGACAACGCTTTAGGGGGAGCGTACGTGTGAGGGCGCGGGTTAACGTTAGCGTACGGGTTAGGATTAGGGGACGGGTGAGGGTCAGGCTTCGGGGTAGGGTTAGGGGTAGGGTTCGGGCTAGGGTTAGGGGACGGGGACGGGGACGGTTTAGGGTCCAGGTGAGGGTACGAGAACGCTTTAGGGGGAGCGTACGTGTGAGGGCGCGGGTTAGCGTTAGCATACGGGTTAGGATTAGGGGACGGGTGAGGGTCAGGCTTCGGGGAAGGGTTAGGGTTAGGGTTCGGCCTAGGGTTAGGGTTAGGGGACGGGGACTGTTTAGGGTCCAGGTGAGTGTATGAAAACGCTTTAGGGGTAGCGTGCGTGTGAGGGCGCGGGTTAGCGTTAGCGTACGGGTTAGGATTAGGGGACGGGTGAGGGTCAGGCTTCTGGGAAGGGTTAGGTTTAGGGTTCGGGCTAGGGTTAGGGTTACGGGACTGGGTCGGTTTAGGGTCCAGGTGAGGGTATGACAACGCTTTAGGGGGAGCGTACGTGTGAGGGCGCGGGTTAGCGTTAGCGTACGGGTTAGGATTAGGGGACGGGTGAGGGTCAGGCTTCGGGGAAGGGTTAGGGTTAGGGTTCGGGCTAGGGTTAGGGTTAGGGGACGGGGACTGTTTAGGGTCCAGGTGAGGGTACGACAACGCTTTAGGGGGAGCGTACGTGTGAGGGCGCGGGTTAGCGTTAGCGTACGGGTTAGGATTAGGGGACGGGTGAGGGTCAGACTTCGGGGAAGGGTTAGGGTTAGGGTTCGGGCTAGGGTTAGGGTTAGGGGACGGGGACGGTTTAGGGTCCAGGTGAGGGTACGACAACGCTTTAGGGGGAGCGTACGTGTGAGGGGGCGGGTTCGCGTTAGCGTACGGGTTAGGATTAGGGGACGGCTGAGGGTCAGGGTTCGGGGAAGGGTTAGGGTTCGGGCTAGGGTTAGGGTTAGGGACGGGGATGGGTTAGGGTCCAGGTGAGGGTACGACAACGCTTTAGGGGGAGCGTACGTGTGAGGGCGCGGGTTAGCGTTAGCGTACGAGTTAGGATTAGGGGACGGATGAGGGTCAGGCTTCGGGGAAGGGTTAGGGTTAGGGTTCGGGCTAGGGTTAGGTTTAGGGACGGGGACGGTTTAGGGTCCAGGTGAGGGTACGACAACGCTTTAGGGGGAGCGTACGTGTGAGGGCGCGGGTTAGCGTTAGCGTACGGGTTAGCATTAGGGGACGGGTGAGGGTCAGGCTTCGGGGAAGGGTTAGGGGTAGAGTTCGGGCTAGGGTTAGGGGACGGGGACGGGGACGGTTTAGGGTCCAGGTGAGGGTATGAGAACGCTTTAGGGGGAGCGTACGTGTGAGGGCGCGGGTTAGCGTTAGCGTACGGGTTAGGATTAGGGGACGGGTGAGGGTCAGGCTTCGGGGAAGGGTTAGGGTTAGGGTTCGGGCTAGGGTTAGGGTTAGGGGACGGGGACGGTTTAGGTTCCAGGTGTGGGTTCGACAACGCTTTAGGGGGAGCGTACGTGTGACGGTACGGGTTAGCGTTAGCGAACGGGTTAGGATTAGGGGACGGGTGAGGGTCAAGCTTCGGGGAAGGGTTAGGGTTAGGGTTCGGGCTAGGGTTAGGGTTAGGGGACGGGGACGGTTTACGGTCCAGGTGAGGGTACGACAACGCTTTAGGGGGAGCGTACGTGTGAGGGCGCGGGTTAGCGTTAGCGTACGGTTTAGGATTAGGGGACGGGTGAGGGTCAGGCTTCGGGGAAGGGTTAGGGTTAGGGTTCGGGCTAGGGTTAGGGTTAGGGGACGGGGACGGTTTAAGGTCCAGGTGAGGGTACGACAACGCTTTAGGGGGAGCGTACGTGTGAGGGGGCGGGTTCGCGTTAGCGTACGGGTTAGGATTAGGGGACGGCTGAGGGTCAGGCTTCGGGGAAGGGTTAGGGTTCGGGCTAGGGTTAGGGTTAGGGACGGGGATGGGTTAGGGTCCAGGTGAGGGTACGACAACGCTTTAGGGGGAGCGTACGTGTGAGGGCGCGGGTTAGCGTTAGCGTACGAGTTAGGATTAGGGGACGGATGAGGGTCAGGCTTCGGGGAAGGGTTAGGGTTAGGGTTCGGGCTAGGGTTAGGTTTAGGGACGGGGACGGTTTAGGGTCCAGGTGAGGGTACGACAACGCTTTAGGGGGAGCGTACGTGTGAGGGCGCGGGTTAGCGTTAGCGTACGGGTTAGCATTAGGGGACGGGTGAGGGTCAGGCTTCGGGGAAGGGTTAGGGGTAGAGTTCGGGCTAGGGTTAGGGGACGGGGACGGGGACTGTTTAGGGTCCAGGTGAGGGTACGAGAACGCTTTAGGGGGAGCGTACGTGTGAGGTCGCGGGTTAGCGTTAGCGTACGGGTTAGGATTAGGGGACGGGTGAGGGTCAGGCTTCGGGGAAGGGTTAGGGTTAGGGTTCGGGCTAGGGTTAGGGTTAGGGGACGGGGACGGTTTAGGTTCCAGGTGTGGGTTCGACAACGCTTTAGGGGGAGCGTACGTGTGACGGTACGGGTTAGCGTTAGCGAACGGGTTACGATTAGGGGACGGGTGAGGGTCAAGCTTCGGGGAAGGGTTAGGGTTAGGGTTCGGGCTAGGGTTAGGGTTAGGGGACGGGGACGGTTTACGGTCCAGGTGAGGGTACGACAACGCTTTAGGGGGAGCGTACGTGTGAGGGCGCGGGTTAGCGTTAGCGTACGGTTTAGGATTAGGGGACGGGTGAGGGTCAGGCTTCGGGGAAGGGTTAGGGTTAGGGTTCGGGCTAGGGTTAGGGTTAGGGGACGGGGACGGTTTAAGGTCCAGGTGAGGGTACGACAACGCTTTAGGGGGAGCGTACGTGTGATGGCGCGGGTTAGCGTTACCGTATGGGTTAGGATTAGGGGACGCGTGAGGGTCAGGCTTCGGGGAAGGGTTAGGTTTAGGGTTCGACCTAGGGTTAGGGTTGGGGACGGGGACGGTTTAGGGTCCAGGTGAGTGTATGAAAACGCTTTAGGGGTAGCGTGCGTGTGAGGGCGCGGGTTAGCGTTAGCGTACGGGTTAGGATTAGGGGACGGGTGAGGGTCAGGCTTCGGGGAAGGGTTAGGGTTAGGGTTCGGGCTAGGGTTAGGGTTAGGGGACGGGGACGGTTTAGGGTCCAGGTGAGGGTACGACAACGCTTTAGGGGGAGCGTACGTGTGAGGGCGCGGGTTAGCGTTAGCGTACGGGTTAGGATTAGGGGACGGGTGAGGGTCAGGCTTCGGGGAAGGGTTAGGGTTAGGGTTCGGGCTACGGTTAGGGTTAGGGGACGGGGACGGTTTAGCGTCCAGGTGAGGGTACGACAACGCTTTAGGGGGAACGTACCTGTGAGGGCGTGGGTTAGCGTTAGCGTACGGGTTAGGATTAGGGGACGGGTGAGGGTCAGCTTCGGGGAAGGGTTAGGTTTAGGGTTCGGGCTAGGGTTAGGGTTAGGGGACGGGGACGGTTTAGGGTCCAGATGAGGATACGACAACACTTTAGGGGGAGCGTACGTGTGAGGGCGCCGGTTAGCGTTAGCGTACGGGTTAGGATTAGGGGACGGGTGAGGGTCAGGCTTCGGGGAAGTGTTAGGGGTAGGGTTAGGGCTAGGGTTAGGGTTAGGGGACGGGGACGGTTTAGGGTCTTGGTGAGGATACGACAACGCTTTAGGGGGAGCGTACGTGTGTGGGCGCGGGTTAGCGTTAGCGTACGGGTTAGGATTAGGGGACGGGTGAGGGTCAGGCTTCTTGGAAGTGTTAGGGTTAGGGTTCGGGCTAGGGTTAGGTTTAGGGGACGGGGACGGTTTAGGGTCCAGGTGAGGGTACGACAACGCTTTAGGGGGAGCCTATGTGTGAGGGCGCGGGTTAGCGTTAGCGTACGGGTTAGGATTAGGGGACGGGTGAGGGTCTGGCTTCGGGGAAGGGTTAGGGTTAGGGTTCGGCTAGGGTTAAGGTAAGGGGACGTGGACGGTTTACGGTACTGGTGAGTGTATGACAACGCTTTAGGGGGAGCGTACGTGTGAGGGCGCGGGTTAACGTTAGCGTACGGGTTAGGATTAGGGGACGGGTGAGGGTCAGGCTTCGGGGAAGTGTTAAGGTTAGGGTTTGGGCTAGGGTTAGGGTTAGGGGACGGGGACGGTTTAGGGTTAGGGTTAGGGTTAGGGTTAGGGTTAGGGTTAGGGTTAGGGTTCGGGCTAAGGTTAGGGTTAGGGGACGGGGACGGTTTAGGGTCCAGGTGAGGGTACGACAACGCTTTAGGGGGAGCGTACGTGTGAGGGCGCGGGTTAGTGTTAGCGTACGGGTTAGGATTAGGGGACGGGTGAGGGTCACGCTTCCGGGAAGAGGTATGGTTAGGGTTCGGGATAGGGTTAGGGTTAGGGTTAGGGGACGGGGACGGTTTAGGGTCCAGGTGAGGGCACGACAACGCTTTAGGGGGAGCGTACGTGTGAGGGCGCGGGTTAACGTTAGCGTACGGGTTAGGATTAGGGGACGGGTGAGGGTCAGGCTTCGGGGAAGGGTTAGGGTTAGGGTACGGGCTAGGGTTATGGTTAAGGGACGGGGACGGTTTAGGGTCCAGGTGAGGGTACGACAACGCTTTAGGGGGAGCGTACGTGTGAGGGCGCGGGTTAGCGTTAGCGTACGGGTTAGGATTAGGGGACGGGTGAGGGTCAGGCTTCGGGGAAGAGTTAGGGTTAGGGTTCGGGCTAGCGTTAGGGTTAGGGGACAGGGACGGTTTAGGGTTAGGGTTAGGGTTAGGGTTAGGGTTAGGGTTAGGGTTAGGGGTTAGGGTTAGGGTTAGGGTTAGGGTTACGGTTAGGTTTAGGGTTAGGGTTAGGGTTCGGGCTAGGGTTAGGGTTAGGGGACGGGGACGGTTTAGGGTCCAGGTGAGGGTACGACAACGCTTTAGGGGGAGCGTACGTGTGAGGGCGCGGGTTAGCGTTAGCGTACGGTTTAGGATTAGGGGACGGGTGAGGGTCAGGCTTCGGGGAAGGGTAGGGTTATGGTTCGGGCTAGGGTTAGGGTTAGGGGACGGGGACGGTTTAGGGTCCAGGTGAGGGTACGACAACGCTTTAGGGGGAGCGTACGTGTGAGGGTACGGGTTAGCGTTAGCGTACGGGTTAGGATTAGGGGACGTGTGAGGGTCAGGCTTCGGGGAAGGGTTAGGGTTAGGGTTTGGGCTACGGTTAGGGGACGGGGACGCTTTAGGGTCCAGGTGAGGGTACGACAACGCTTTAGGGGGAGCGTACGTGTGAGTGCGCGGGTTAGCGTTAGCGTACGGGTTAGGATTAGGGGACGGGTGAGGGTCAGGCTTCGGGGAAGGGTTAGGGTTAGGGTTCGGGCTAGGGTTCGGGTTAGGGGATGGGGATGGTTTAGGGTCCAGGTGAGGGTACGACAACGCTTTAGGGGGAACGTACGTGTGCGGGCGCGGGTTAGCGTTAGCGTACGGGTTAGGATTGGGGGACGAGTGAGGGTCAGGCTTCGGGGAAGGGTTAGGTTTAGGGTTCGGGCTAGGGTCAGGGTTAGTTGACGGGGACGGTTTAGGGTCCAGGTGAGGGTATGACAACGCTTTAGGAGGAGTGTACGTGTGAGGGCGCGGGTTAGCGTTAGCGTACGGGTTAGGATTAGGGGACGGGTGAGGGTCAGGCTTCGGGGAAGGGTTAGGGTTAGGGTTCGGGCTAGGGTTAGGGTTACGGGACGGGGGCGGTTTAGGGTCCAGGTGAGGGTACGACAACGCTTTAGGGGGAGCGTACGTGTGAGGGGGCGGGTTCGCGTTAGCGTACGGGTTAGGAATAGGGGACGGGTGAGGGTTAGGCTTCGGGGAAGGGTTAGGGTTCAGGCTAGGGTTAGGGTTAGGGACGGGGATGGTTTAGGGTCCAGGTGAGGGTACGACAACGCTTTAGGGGGAGCGTACGTGTGAGGGCGTGGGTTAGCGTTAGCGTACGAGTTAGGATTAGGGGACGGGTGAGGGTCAGGCTTCGGGGAAGGGTTAGGGTTAGGGTTCGGTCTAGGGTTAGGGTTAGGGGACGGGGACGGTTTAGGGTCCAGGTGAGGGTACGACAACGCTTTAGGGGGAGCGTACGTGTGAGGGCGCGGGTTAGCGTTAGCGTACGGGTTAGGATTAGGGGACGGGTGAAGGTCAGGCTTCGGGGAAGGGTTAGGGTTAGGGTTCGGGCTAGGGTTAGGGTTAGGGGACGGGGACGGTTTAGGGTCCAGGTGAGGGTACGACAACGCTTTAGGGGGAGCGTACGTGTGAGGGCGCGTGTTAGCGTTAGCGTACGGGTTAGGATTAGGGGACAGGTGAGGGTCAGGCTTCGGGGAAGGGTTAGGGTTAGGGTTTGGGCTAGGGTTAGGGTTAGGGGACGGGGACGGTTTAGGGTCCAGGTGAGGGTACGACAACGCTTTAGGGGGAGCGTACGTGTGAGGGCGTGGGTTAGCGTTAGCGTACGAGTTAGGATTAGGGGACGGCTGAGGGTCAGGCTTCGGGGAAGGGTTAGGGGTAGAGTTCGGGCTAGGGTTAGGGGACGGGGACGGGGACTGTTTAGGGTCCAGGTGAGGGTACGAGAACGCTTTAGGGGGAGCGTACGTGTGAGGTCGCGGGTTAGCGTTAGCGTACGGGTTAGGATTAGGGGACGGGTGAGGGTCAGGCTTCGGGGAAGGGTTAGGGTTAGGGTTCGGGCTAGGGTTAGGGTTAGGGGACGGGGACGGTTTAGGTTCCAGGTGTGGGTTCGACAACGCTTTAGGGGGAGCGTACGTGTGACGGTACGGGTTAGCGTTAGCGAACGGGTTACGATTAGGGGACGGGTGAGGGTCAAGCTTCGGGGAAGGGTTAGGGTTAGGGTTCGGGCTAGGGTTAGGGTTAGGGGACGGGGACGGTTTACGGTCCAGGTGAGGGTACGACAACGCTTTAGGGGGAGCGTACGTGTGAGGGCGCGGGTTAGCGTTAGCGTACGGTTTAGGATTAGGGGACGGGTGAGGGTCAGGCTTCGGGGAAGGGTTAGGGTTAGGGTTCGGGCTAGGGTTAGGGTTAGGGGACGGGGACGGTTTAAGGTCCAGGTGAGGGTACGACAACGCTTTAGGGGGAGCGTACGTGTGATGGCGCGGGTTAGCGTTACCGTATGGGTTAGGATTAGGGGACGCGTGAGGGTCAGGCTTCGGGGAAGGGTTAGGTTTAGGGTTCGACCTAGGGTTAGGGTTGGGGACGGGGACGGTTTAGGGTCCAGGTGAGTGTATGAAAACGCTTTAGGGGTAGCGTGCGTGTGAGGGCGCGGGTTAGCGTTAGCGTACGGGTTAGGATTAGGGGACGGGTGAGGGTCAGGCTTCGGGGAAGGGTTAGGGTTAGGGTTCGGGCTAGGGTTAGGGTTAGGGGACGGGGACGGTTTAGGGTCCAGGTGAGGGTACGACAACGCTTTAGGGGGAGCGTACGTGTGAGGGCGCGGGTTAGCGTTAGCGTACGGGTTAGGATTAGGGGACGGGTGAGGGTCAGGCTTCGGGGAAGGGTTAGGGTTAGGGTTCGGGCTACGGTTAGGGTTAGGGGACGGGGACGGTTTAGCGTCCAGGTGAGGGTACGACAACGCTTTAGGGGGAACGTACCTGTGAGGGCGTGGGTTAGCGTTAGCGTACGGGTTAGGATTAGGGGACGGGTGAGGGTCAGCTTCGGGGAAGGGTTAGGTTTAGGGTTCGGGCTAGGGTTAGGGTTAGGGGACGGGGACGGTTTAGGGTCCAGATGAGGATACGACAACACTTTAGGGGGAGCGTACATGTGAGGGCGCCGGTTAGCGTTAGCGTACGGGTTAGGATTAGGGGACGGGTGAGGGTCAGGCTTCGGGGAAGTGTTAGGGGTAGGGTTAGGGCTAGGGTTAGGGTTAGGGGACGGGGACGGTTTAGGGTCTTGGTGAGGATACGACAACGCTTTAGGGGGAGCGTACGTGTGTGGGCGCGGGTTAGCGTTAGCGTACGGGTTAGGATTAGGGGACGGGTGAGGGTCAGGCTTCTTGGAAGTGTTAGGGTTAGGGTTCGGGCTAGGGTTAGGTTTAGGGGACGGGGACGGTTTAGGGTCCAGGTGAGGGTACGACAACGCTTTAGGGGGAGCCTATGTGTGAGGGCGCGGGTTAGCGTTAGCGTACGGGTTAGGATTAGGGGACGGGTGAGGGTCTGGCTTCGGGGAAGGGTTAGGGTTAGGGTTCGGCTAGGGTTAAGGTAAGGGGACGTGGACGGTTTACGGTACTGGTGAGTGTATGACAACGCTTTAGGGGGAGCGTACGTGTGAGGGCGCGGGTTAACGTTAGCGTACGGGTTAGGATTAGGGGACGGGTGAGGGTCAGGCTTCGGGGAAGTGTTAAGGTTAGGGTTTGGGCTAGGGTTAGGGTTAGGGGACGGGGACGGTTTAGGGTTAGGGTTAGGGTTAGGGTTAGGGTTAGGGTTAGGGTTAGGGTTCGGGCTAAGGTTAGGGTTAGGGGACGGGGACGGTTTAGGGTCCAGGTGAGGGTACGACAACGCTTTAGGGGGAGCGTACGTGTGAGGGCGCGGGTTAGTGTTAGCGTACGGGTTAGGATTAGGGGACGGGTGAGGGTCACGCTTCCGGGAAGAGGTATGGTTAGGGTTCGGGATAGGGTTAGGGTTAGGGTTAGGGGACGGGGACGGTTTAGGGTCCAGGTGAGGGCACGACAACGCTTTAGGGGGAGCGTACGTGTGAGGGCGCGGGTTAACGTTAGCGTACGGGTTAGGATTAGGGGACGGGTGAGGGTCAGGCTTCGGGGAAGGGTTAGGGTTAGGGTACGGGCTAGGGTTATGGTTAAGGGACGGGGACGGTTTAGGGTCCAGGTGAGGGTACGACAACGCTTTAGGGGGAGCGTACGTGTGAGGGCGCGGGTTAGCGTTAGCGTACGGGTTAGGATTAGGGGACGGGTGAGGGTCAGGCTTCGGGGAAGAGTTAGGGTTAGGGTTCGGGCTAGCGTTAGGGTTAGGGGACAGGGACGGTTTAGGGTTAGGGTT